>NW_028258461.1:9735277-10367500 GCF_053883595.1 Heterocephalus glaber
CTCATTTAGTCATTCTCACAACCCTTGCAAGACAGTCACTGGTAAATCTTACAGTGAATGAAATTGAAAATCAGAGGATAAATGAGTTTCTCAAGGACACATAGTTACAAAATGGCAGAGCCAGGCTTCGAACCCAGGCAGTCCACTTCCAAAGCCCAAGTTGTTCAACTATACAGTAATATATCAGGTACACTTTTGCACACATGAGGACCAAAGCCTTGGAGAGTAAACATCAATGTGTTACAGCTGCCTCGTTGTGGGTAGTAAGATACAAGAGAATTAGTATTTTCTTCTTTTGCTTTTCTTATTTTCCAAATTCTTTACAATAATTATGTATATTTATGTATGCATAATTATCTGTTGGTTTTATATTTGGATTTTTCAATGAATAATCTTGTTTTAGCCAATCAAAGACTTCAGAGTTCTTATCAATTCAGTCCAGCCTTTGAGCATAGCCTCACATTTGCCTCTGAGGGCAGATTCAGTCTTTGTTTTGTTTTTAAATAGGGTCTCGCTGTGCAGTTCAGGCTGGTCTTGAACTCTCTATGTATACCAGGCTGGCCTCAAACTCACGACGATCCTCCTGCCCCAGCCTCCTGAGTGCTGGGATGGCAGGTGTGCACCAACCCCTGGCAGCAGTTCAGTCTTAACTTGACAATAAGCTCTGATTCTCTTATCCATGCCCATCCTGACTCTAAACCCTTTCTGGCTGAGATTGGACTTAGCTCTGTGTTGCTTTGAAGTTCTCCTGCCAGTCTCTGGCTTCCTTTGGCCCAACCACTATCCTGCTGTTGCTGCCTTGGCTCTCTGCCTCCTGTAAATGCCCCTCTTCCGTGCTCGGCCCTTATCTTTCTCTCTCACACAGCCTGTAGGCTCAGTATGATGTCACTGCCACATTCAATGCAGCAGTTGGTGGGGGAGTCTGCGTGCAGAGTCTTTGCAAGCACAGATTTGGAGACAAGCCACTGCAGCCCTACCTTTCCTCTGTGACTTTTTCACATCTCTCTTCAATTATAGACACCAAGCTGATCTCACAGCTCTAATAAGGCCCTGATCAATGTTAAGGAGTTATTTTATGATTCCTGCAGGTTGTATTCCTGTCATTATTACACATCACAGCATCCCATTAGCTTTCAAAAAACAAACCAGCATTGATTTGCTGACTCACTCCATGGTCTCCTATGACGTCCAGATCTTTCCATTATGTTTGCATCTCCAGGCAAGGAGAGAATTGATTTCCTCTCCAACCCTCCATAAGAGGTTCCTGTTCACCCACCGCTCCCAATCTTCCCCTCGTCCTCAGCACTGAAATTGTACAAGTGAGGAGAGCAACAACACCCTGAGGCCTGAACAACAAGAAATCAAAGCAAAACAAAAGCATCATAAGGAAACTAAAGGCTTTTGTATGCTTTCCACTAGATCACTGCAATTTTTGTCTTACAAGCTCAAATCATCAAAAGTACAATTTATAGACTGCAAATCAATAGTGTGAGGTGAGGAAGAATTTACTCTATGAAGTCAGAGAGAGCTGGATTCAAAATTTAATTTCAAAATACCTTAGTGATTTTGGAAAAGTCATTTTGCTTCTTAGGCCCTCAGCCTTACTATCTGCAAAATGGGAATAATTATAGTACAGTTTTTCTAGAACATGACTAATGTGTGCCTAAAAATCACAAAGTTACACATGAAAAGCCATAGGGCTTATGGGAAATAATAAGGGTTAGAAGCACAACACTCAAAAAGTGAATATCAAAAGATGGGGCCTAATAAGAACAGAATCACAGTTTTACACAGAGATGCTACATTAAAGGACCTGGTAGAAGTGGCAGTTGGAAGAGCCACAGCTTGTGACTTCTTGTAAGGTAGTGGAAGAAAGTTGTCATGGCAGATGTGGACAAGCAGGCTCACATCACACATTCCAGTGAACCAAACCAGCCAGTGAAAGTTGGAAGCATGCGTGCGTACACATGTCCATGTGCATGAGCTTTGCATATCCCTAGGTGGTTCAGTTCAGCTAGGTGCAGTTTCTTGTATTCACCTCAACTTTCAGGTGGAAGAAATAGCACATAAGCAAACATGAAGTTCATGTTATGCTCAAATTGCTCCATAATGCATCAATCGCATTACAGCAAATTCACATTTTTCAAAACAAGACTTATAGCAGAACTGACTGTCCCAACCTCCCTGGTGTGGGTAAATTACATGAAATGGTGCCTTGATAATGCCCTTAGCAAGAGGCCTGGCGCACAGTAAGCTCTCAATAAATGATGGCTGTAGTTATCAAAAGCAGAAACAGTAGCTCAAACCTATGCAGTCCTGCAGTGGAAACAGGAACTGCCTGAATGCGAGTTTTCCTTCACACATCAAATGAAAAGTAATGGATGCCCAGTCAAGTTCAGCTATGTTCACACACTCACCCATCCCCCGGCCCCACCCTAACCCTAACTGAGTGCCTGTGACGTTTACACTTAATTCTATGAATATCTCCAAGGCCCTAGAGTGCCAGGCTGTGACTACGCAGTGCAGGTCCTACAAGCCGAGACAAAGGCTCAGCCCCTGGCCTCTTAATGATCACTAAGAAGCGTGAGGTATGATCAGGGCTGGGGTGGAGTGGCTGGACCCTTCAGTACACTGCGGTTCCCAGGGCTGGGCTACGACAAGCTCAGAGCCATGCTTTAGAGCAGATGTCAGCCAACTATTTCTGTACAGGCCAGACAGTAAATCTTTAAGCATTGCAGTTCTTATGACATCTGTTATAAACAAGCAGATGTTCTATTGCAGCAAGCAAGCAGTCATGGACAATATATACACTAATGAACATGGCTGTGTTCCAGTAAAACTTTATTTACAACAGAGCTAATGGGCAGGATTTGGTATGCAGGCCTTAGATGATCAATATTCGCTTTGGAGAAGTCTTATTTACTAGAAATGGAACTTGTGCCTCAAATGCAAACCACATAGGTAATTTGAAAGTTTTCTCATAGCCACAAAAGAAACAAGTGCAACTAATTTTGACAATACATTGCATATGATCTGATAAATCTAAAATGTTTTCATTTCAATATATAATTAACAATAAATTAAATGGAAACAAAGTCTTTGCATATAGGGAAGGGTGGAGGGGGTGAAAGGAGGGCAGGGAAAGGGGAAAAAATAAGAACCAAGATGCTCATGTAAAGGTACAAGATCCCAATGATGTATGTAACTGTATTTTATACCGAAAATGTACCAGTAAACTTAATGGGGGAAGAAAACCAATAAATTATTCATGAGATATTTTACATTCTTTTCATCTTACTAGGTGTTCAAAATCTGTTAGGGGTTGAATGATGGCCTCCAAAAAGATACTGAAGTTCTAACCTCCAGTGCCTTGTTTGGGAATAGGGTTTTTACAGATGATCAAGTTAAGATGAGGTAATCATGGTAATTACAGTGGACCCTAATCCACTAAAACTATATTTCCCTATAAAAAGGGGAAATTTAGGCACAGAGACAGGGAGAAAATCCTGAGAACCTGAAGGCAAAAGTCAGGATGATGTGTCTGCAAGCCAAGGAATGCCAAAGATTGCTGGCAAAGCACAGGAAGCTAGAGAAAAGGCCTGGAGCAAATTCTCCCTCACAGTCCTCGAAGGAGCCAACCCCACCCACACCTTGACTTCAGAATTCCAGCCTCCAGAACTGCAAAGCTTCACATTACTTTTGTTCTAAGGCACCAACGTGGTACTTTTGTTAATGGCAGCCCTAACAAACTAATAAAAATCGAAGCCTTTGTATTTTACAGTTGCTACACCCCTCAATCCTACTTATCCAACTGTTCCGTAGTCATCCATGGCTGACGGCCTCCATATGGAACACAGCAGTTTGATGGAGAGCAGTTTGGTTACCCCAAAAAGGGTTAATGAACCTGGGAAGACAGAGGAATAGGAGATATATGGAGCTTGACATTTAAGTGCGAAGAATTTTCTTTCTTTTTTTTAAAAGTATCACATTGATTCTCTTGTGTGAGAAACCCAAAGGGTAAATAAGGAGCAAAATGGAGGATAGATATTGGGAAACAGGAAGAATTTGTTCAAATGGAAAGAGAAACAAGGGAGGGGGAAAAGGGAAAAGGGAAATATATGCAAGGGATTTTAAAAAAAGAAAAGAGAATGGAAAAAAAAAACTTTTTTCACAAAACTTTTGCAGATGGGGAAGGGATGAAGGGTTGAAGAGAGGCGGAGAGGAGGGGAAAAAAGGAATTAAGATGGGCCGGGGATTTAGCTCAGTGGCACCGTGCCTGCCTTGAAAACGCAAGGTCCTGAATTCGATCCCTGGTACAAAAAACAAATTAAGGTATATTATGTACAGGTACGAATTCCCTATGACAAATGTGATCTGGGCAAAGATTGGAGGTGCAACAGACAGGAATTCCCAGAGTGAGGATGAGCAGACCAGGTTCTTCTGACCACAGAGATGTGGCCCAGAACCACCTTTCGTAGGGAAAGCCTCCAGAGGGCTTGCCCATGTCAGAGCTGGAACCTGGGCTGGGGATAACTTTCCATTCAGAAAAGGATTCTTCATCTGTCTCTGTTACTAATAATACAATACTAGAGACTCGTAGGGTAAGGACGACCTGACAGGTTTCTTAAAATGCCTCTCTTCCTTGCTTTGAAATCTTTATGTATTTACCTTTTTTTTGGAGAGAGTCTTGGTATATGATCCAGGGTGGCCTGGAACCCCTGGAGTCCAGTAATCCTCCACCCTCAGCATCCCAAGTAGCTGTAAATATAGGTATGCACCTCTGAGCCCAGCTAATACCTCAAGATTTTTAAGATGTTAACCTAGCTCTGAAATTCCTTAAGGAAACAGTACAGTGAAGCTTCTGAATTTTCAGGATCATGAGTCAACCATTTACACAGGGAGTGAACATGTCTCACCTGGAACCCTGGACCCCAAAGACTCAGGCTTTGAGAAACAAAGACAGCGGGATATGGGTGACGTGAACACGTGTAGCCCCAGCCACTTGGGGAGCTGAGGCAGGAAGATTACAAGCTTGAGGCCAGCCTGGTGAATTTAGCAAGACATTGTCTCAAAACAAAAAAGTAAAAAGGGCTGAGGGTATAGCTAAGTGTAGAGCACTTACCTAGGAGGCCTGAGACTGTGGGTTCAATTCCCAAAGAAAGAAGAGAAGAAACAAAAGGAGAGGAAGATCTCCAGACTGAGTGAGGCTGGGATAACATGAAGGATTCAAGCCTTGTGCTGCTGGAATTTAAATAGGGGTAGGCACCAACCATGAGTCTATGAGAAGCCAACAGCGGTGGCATGAACACAGCACTCCCAGGGAACAACAGCTGTGAAGACACTGCTTAGAAGTGGGCCTGACTTTTCCAGCAAGGTCTCATGGCTCAGAGCACTCCAAAGCAGCTTTAGTGGTCTGGACCAGACTCTGCTAAATGTGAAGAATTTTCTTAAGGCCTTGACCTGACTTGGAAACATATTAAATGGGAAGATACTAGGAGCTGACTTTTTCTCAACTCTTTTGAAGCCCTCAGAAATTGACCATGACACAGCCAAGAAATGCTCCTTTTTTCTGGCCAGAGTCATTTCAACCCAGAGCTCTGTTTTTGTTTCTAGGGTATGTGATCATTTTTGTCTCTCAACTGATTTCTCCTGAACGCGGTAGGTGATATTTTTCCCTTAAAGTGATTTGGCAGTTTTATCATTTTATTGATACTCCATTCATGATTAACTGTATCAATAGATGCAGTACATCATCCAAAGGGATGATGAGAAGTCCGTTGTTGCTATTCAATTGTCAACAGCTCTTTCTTTTGCTCCACGTGGAGGCAAGTCAGTAAGAAAACTCCGAGCACTCCCTCCTTTGGCACCAATGAGAAAGATCAAATCCAGAAAACTCTGGCACGTGTGCAAGACCCTTCCCTCTGATCCCTCCCCACAATCACACTAAAACCCAGAGTCATTCACCCTCCTTCACTTGAGCCTCATGGACAGGCTTGGATGCCAGTTCTACTCTCTTCCAAAAGCCTCATGATGTGAATAATAAACTCAATAAACCCTCGTGGGCCTTGTGTGCTATCATTGGTCTCAAGGTCCAAACCAATTTTGGGTAGAGGCACAGACCTTGACCCTGCCATTTGGGAGAGAACCTCTTAACAATCATTTGAGAGCTGGTGAGTATAAGGAATGACCACTGTCTCCTGGAGGTTGTTCTCCAGTTTTCAGCTTACTAACTGGCTATTTGGAGCCTGCTGGCAAGCAGGACCTTGGAGCTTCTGCCTGCTGCCTAGAGTGCTCTTGGATATGTGTTGATGCAGGAAAGTGAGCTTCATTAACATAGATGCTGCTTTGTGCTGTATTTAAGTCCTAGCAAGCCTCCGTTCCAGACCCAACTGATCTAATGCTATGGTTTAAATCTAAAATGTCCCCAAAAGTCTCCTGTGTTCAGAGGTGGGGCTTTTGGAAGGTGAATGAATCATGAGAGCACTGTACTCATCAGTGGATTCATCCATTGGTGAGTTTATAGCTGAATGTGCTATTAGGACCTGAGGCCTGGTCGGAAGGTGTGTCACTGGGGGCATAGCATGAAAGAGCATATTCTTATCCCTAGCTCCTCCCTTCTCTCTCTCTGCTTCCTTCCTGCCAGGAGATAAATACCTATCCTCCTCCATACCCTTCCACCATGGCTTTCCTGCTCTGGAGCCTGAATCCTCTGACACTGTGAGCCAAATAAACCTCTTTTCCTTTAAGTTACAGATGTTGGGTATTTTGTCCCAGTAAGAGGAAAGTCACTAATGCACCTAGTCAGAAGTTTTTCACTTTAGGACAAGAGTAGAGGATCAGGGCCTCTTTAAAGTTGGGCTTCTCAGCCCAGCCCTATCTCAGGTTGAATCACATGTCTCAGTTCCAGCATAAACTGTAACTGGTGCTAGACAAGGGGAATGATTTTTATCCTGTGACCACTGGTTGTGTGTTTCAAGCACCCACTGGTTCTATTCTATAGAGCATTCAGGAAAAAGACCGATACTACGTACAATTTATAGGTCCATCAAGTGGTCACAGGTGATCACTGATTTGAGGAAGAAAAGTTACCAGGTGGAGTTCTTGGGGTACCCTCTTAAAAGCAGATGATTCAGTAGTATCTTAAGTGCCCTGAAGAAATAAAGATCCTGATTCTCAGGATCACAAGAGAAACCCCATGATATCCCTATGGCATAGACCCTTGTGGAAAGCACCCTAAATGCTTTTAACCCATCACATCTTAAAGAGCCAAAAGATACTATCACTCTAGTAGATGATTACAAAATGAGTCACTGAAGAACCTAGGTTCTACTGAGTGCAATACCTGGTCAAGAGTCAAAGGGTTAATTCGAACCTAAGTCCATAGTCCCTAGATGCAATGATAGAGAAACTTGCTATAAGAAGGCCCCCTAACCTTAATGATACTGACTAGGGACCCTTGGGAGGAAGAAATGTATAAATATGACCAGCTATGACCCCTGAACCCCTCAAGGCATATCCAGTAACAACCAAGAGAAACAAACAAAAACCTTGATATAGGGAAATAAGGAGATATTGAAGCAGAGGCTTGCAATTGATCCAAAATGTACTCAAACAACTAATGGGACAAAAGGGTGAAAGGATGCTGATTGGCTTTTGTAGCTCTAAAACATAATTCTGAGTTAACTTTAACATGTGCTAAAAGGCACCAATTGGCAAATTTTCATGAATTTAATTGATAAGCCATGGTTCAAATTACAGCTTTACTTGGGGGCCTCGCTAATATAAATACAGAGTCCTCTATATGCTTATGGGAGTTACCAAGCATGAAACAGAAAACAAAAAGTTATTCCTCACCTTACCTATTAGAACTTCTGCCTTGGCAAAATCTCCCATGGTGACAGTGTGCATTGCCCTGACGTATCCCATCATAGGCATGGCGTCCCTGACTCAATGAGTAATAAACTGAAATAAAAGTAAATATTTACACTTAAAATTAACCTCACAAAAATGGAACCATGTGTATCTCTCCTATTTAAAAATCATTAATATGGCAAATATAGAGTAAAACAAGGTCTATAAAGGCAATAAGGCCATTTGTACGAGACATATTGAAGGAAGAGATCATTGCTTCTATTGTCTTTCTCTTGAATAGTCCAATTTGGCCAGTGTTCAAACTTGAAAAAAAAGTACTTCTTCCTGTAGAGATTTTAGCTGCCTCCTCTCATACTTCCTGGAGTCTCTGGATCACTTGTGTTGGCCTTAGGTTTTCTATGGGATACCAGTGTAAAAAAAAAAAAAAACATCCGAGAAGCAGAGAGAGAAGGGAGGGGATGGGAACAAGAATATGTTCTTTCATGTCATGCTCCCAGCGACCCACTTCCAACCAGGCACCATGTGCCTATAGTACAGTCCACTGTGGAGTCAGTAATGGATGAATCCACTAATGAGTACAGTGCCCCCATGATCCAATCACCTTCTAAAATTCCCACCTCTGCACACATGACTTTGGGGGGACATTTTAGATCTAAACCATAACAAGAACCCAGAGCATTTATTCCCTCACAAGTACCCAAAATACAAATCAAGATCACACGTATCTCTGCTCATATTTAGTGAGATAATGAAAGCTCTCATCAAGGCACTTCGTACTCTCTCAGGAGTTCCAGACATCGCTGGTAGTGAGTGACCAAGGCACTCGTTTATTTCACATCTCAGGATACACAATACTAAGCTCTTGAACAAGGTATTCAATGGATGGTTCACCTCCCTTACTGGTCTCAGGCTGTACACCTCATAGAGTACCACAGCAGCTTGCTTAAATAAGCTCAAATTTGATTTTAAAAACATGACACAATGCAGTCATCAGTGAAACCACAGAGGTGAATTAAAACAGAATCTGACTCTGATTTTGATGTTTGACAACTGACAGCTTTCAGCCCCCACTTGTGGTCTCCCTTTGCCCCACATTTGAGCAAGTCCATAAGAAAGTCTGGGAGATACTTCTCCTAGCACCAGTGGAGAAACGGAAACCATGCAAACTCCAACCCATGCATGGGAACCTTCACCCCAATTTCATGCCTAACCACAACAAAACCAAAGCCAAACTAAAGCTAAATGGACCTGCTTGGGTACCTGCCCTGCTCTCCCCAGGAAGCCTCAGGATGCAAGTGTTGCTTTCCATAGGCTTAGAGCACATGTGACATCACCAGCCTCAAATTCCAAAACAATTTGGGGTGAAAAGTTGGGCCCTGGAGGCAAGTACAAGACAGAGAATCTGTCAATTAATAACTAATATAAATATACCTTCATCTTTCTGTTGAAAGCTAACCCCACCTCCAGGAGAAGTTGACTTTTAGTCATAAAGAAGATTTTTCTCAATTGTAACCATGAAGAAAGAAGACATTTTAGAAACTTACATAACATGTCACATGCCTTCCCCACACCCACTTAGCTGCAGATTAATTTCCTCTCAAAGATATTTGCAAAAGCTGACTTTTCCAACACAGAGAAAAGAATACAAAATTCAAAGCCATCATCATCTATCCAGAAATCCTATTAGTTTTAACTAACTGCAATGTCACAGATATCCTGGTTTTTAATCCTTGAAAAGGGGGAGTCGGCATTGTCCAACAAAGCTTTGGTAGTGCCATAACCATAGCACATTGGACCGAGAAAAAAAAGCAGCAGTGGTAAGATTGAAGTTCTGAGTAGGTTTTATAAAAAGAAAAAATAGAAGGTTCTAGAAGAGGTTGCACAGCGAAAATGATATTGACAAATCCCATGGCAACCGAAACTGCTTGTCATCTTGCAAAAATTAAAATCTTTCAATGATCAGGCATTTTGGTGTGTGTCTATTAAAGAGTATATGATTAGAAAGCTTCCCTCAATATAAAAATCCATTCCAGGGTTGCTAATAGTGACCAGAAAAGAGAAACTTTGATTCTAAAAATCTCTTTTTCTCAGTCTAATCCTGCACAGAAGATAACAAGTTCAGCTTGCACTGAAAACAGAAAGGAGAAATCTGTATCTGTGTGAGAATGTGAAGCCGAAAGGCGCCTCCAGAGGCATCGGCTCCACTGCCCTCCCATCAACAGGGCTGTGCTCCCAGGCAGAAATCCAGTATTTCTGCAGAACAAGATTTTATTTTATCCCTTTGCCAAACATTGACCACAGCCCATGTGACTTCCATTCTTCTTGCTTCTTGTTTCAGTGCTTCTCATCCTTTTGGAGATTGTTTACCTTATATCTTATCGGTGGATGTGGTGATGGTTCAACATCCTGTCTGCTTTGGAGTAAATCCTCAGCTCTTTAATTAAACCTTGTCCATGGGTTTATAAACTCAGCAATATTTCCATTCCATCCAGTGTTCACCCTAGCATGAGCCCCCTTGAATATGAGTGCTCCTGTCTTTTCCCAAGAAGTCACTGCAGTTCATACCCTGATGTGAAAGGAAGTCTAGGGGACCAGCCTCTTTGTTCCCTCCACCTCCCACCCCACGAGAGTTCTCAGGATGCACAATCTCAGTAAAGCAAAAAGAGCAATGAGCTGATCTCTTCCTATGAGCTTCCCACTTGGTGAATCACTCTAATCCTCACTTAGCCCTATGGGTTGGCCTTCTCCATCTCCATGTGAGGAGAGGAGGCTTAGAGTTGAGGGGAAACACTCCGAGCACCAGTACTTGGCAGAAATAAGATTCCAAGCCTTAACTCCTAGATGCCCAGTGCATCCCAGCAGCCCAGGTCAGCCCAACTCTCATCATTGGGTTTGGAGTTGAAAGACCTTCATCACAGGGGGCTTTTTACTTTGAAAAGTGCTGGGAGCACCACAAAATAATTTTTTTTAAACCAATAGCCCTTTCTGGGATTGCAGCCTGAAGTCCACCTATCATCTCACTCTTTCAAGAAGGACAAGTATGCTCAGTGGACTGACAAATGTACCTCTTGAGCCCTTTGCTGCTTCTCTCAGGAGTCTTGCCTACTTTCCTCTAAGCGAAAGCTATACAGACCTCTGCTAAGTCTTAGGCAGTGTGAATCTTCCTTAGCATCTGACCTTGTATTTCCTCCCAGTTTCGCCTCTGGCAAGGAGGTTCGACAGCTGGACAGGGAAGCAAGTATCTGAACTTTGGCAGAGAAAATCAAGTTTGAATTTTGCATATATGAAACAATAAATTAGAAATATGGAGGTTATGCCCCAGTACCAAAAACAACCAAACAAAAAGGAAATATGGAGGCTATGTTAAAAAAAAAAAAGAGAGAGAAACATACATTTAAGGAGATCCCAAAATATGAGTGCTCCTATAAGCTTTGAGTTTCCTGAAGGTGACATACAATTGTTTCTTGCTATTGTATTTCTCTTATCATTTTCTCTCTCCAATGCCAGATCTACCTTTCACAGAAAATGCATTTGGGGATGAGTCCTGAATTGGAATGTTCTACTTACTTGTGATAAACCTGTCCTTTTGAGTTTATATAAAAGGAGAAGGGAGGGTGGGGGGAACTCAAGTAAGAAGATAATGCCATAATTGAGATGATAATAATTCTTTTTCTCACTTTTGCAGTTAAAAACATTTTAACATTTGAAGAGATGAATATATGTCTTCACAGCCTCTGCTACTCAATAATACAGTTCATTAGGAGGGAGCAGAGAGAAATCTCAGTGTCATTAAATCCATGGAGCAGGAGGAAAAGGAGGACTGGTGTTACAAGGCCCCTGGCCAAATTTGGGAATGAATGATGACTACATTGTCATTCAAAATGCACAGGGGATCCAGATACCCAATTTGAGTCTATCCACATTTGCAGAAGGAGAAGTAGACGACGCCTAGAATGCTGTCCTTCAGAAGTATTAATGATGCACTATAAATTTCACCCACGTCCTAATGATAATTCAGTCCTCATTAAGTGCCCGTGCTGCTAACACCCACATTTCGGCACAGCAGGCCATCGCGAATTTATTTTCCCTTTGGTAAATCCAGTTTACTTTAATAGTTTGCCAGGCATTAGGCAGAAGCTGCAAGGGGGTGGAAATCAATGTCTACATCTGAGCAAATACCAGGCTTTCGAAAATGCCAGAGCCCTTCTTCCTGGTTTCCAAAGAGATGGGGTGCTCTGGGCCAGAGGGTTATGTTTAGCTCTAAGTAGTCAGTCCTATCCCCCTTCCGGTGCTCCCCACCCTCAGAATGGTGGCGAGGGCAGCAGATGACACCACGAGGGTGCGGCGAGACGGGGGCCAGCGCCGGGAGGGCTGCGGGCTCAGCGGTAACCTCGGCTGAACTCCACTGCAGGCTCGGTGCCCTGAGGGCACGGAGCCAAGAAACTGAGCCCCCACAGAGCTCCGGTTTTTAGGCACTGTTTTGCTATAGAAATGAAAGACACGGAGCTGCCCTGTGTCTGAATGCTGTGGGTTCGGGGTGGGGGACCAGGACACCCAGGAGTCGAGGTGGGGGTGCGCAGCCTTGCCACACGTCCTGACAGTCATACTTGGTGGGTGGCTGCGGGCTGGGGTCGCGGGTACCCACGCAATGACAGCCCCGGAGCACCAGAGGGCGCCGTACGTACAGTTTGCTGTTGAGCGAGCCTGGAAAGGGCGGGAGTTAGGGGCCTCGAGGAGGGTGGGGACAGAAGCCCGTCAGTACTAGCCCACCGGAACTGCAGCTTGCCTCCCGCACCGCCCCCGGGCCTCCCTGGGCGGCCCACTGGGAGGAGTCCACACTTCTGGGGAACATCCGTCCAGATAATATCTGATGACAACCCAGCAAAACGCAAATGAAAGAGGGGGAAGCATCCATAACACCTACGGGAGCTCAACAAAATGTCATTTTTAAATTGCTAAGGATGAGCAATTGCTGTCAGATCCTATCCTGCGGCACATCCCAGTCTCCCGGAGTTGGCTATGTCCTAAAGCATGCTCCACTTCAGAGATATGGAGTCCCACATGCCAAGGGGGCCTTCCTGTATGGGATACCACAGAACTGCACCCCAGTCATACAGCTAGCACCTGCTACTTGCCATCCACTGCTCTGAGCACTTTTGCCCCAATGCTCTTAGTTATCCTCAGCACAATCCCAAGAGGCATTCTCCGTTCATCTTTACAGGTGGGGAAACCGAGGCTCCAAGAGGTCAGGGAACCTGCCCCGAAATACAGCTGTCCAAATGGCTGGTTACATACTTCTTCAAGCCAAGAGGAAATATTGGAGCTAAAAGTATCCATTTGAGTTCATTAAGAAAGCTCCAGTTCTAGTCTACTTTCACTGAGTCTGTGCCCCCCAAACTTCCCTCTGATACCCTTTGAGTGCTATATCTTAGACTACTTGAAGAAAGCCTCCTGATGAGTTAGGAAGTGGTTGCACACACCAGAAACTGCAGCCCTCCCAGATACCCATTTTTCTTTCAGTCTCTTGGGCACAAGCTGCTGCCAGCCTTTGCAAGATCTGCTTCCTATACACAGAGGAATGGGAAAATGTCCAGTTGGGCCACAGGTGTCACCAATCACACTGGTGTGAGCTGTTGATGCCAGAGTCTTAGCTTCTCCCAGAAATCTTCAGCCCACACAGTCTTCTCTTACCTCTGACCTCTCCCCAGCACCTGATGTGTGAGCCCTCCTAGCAACTTGCTAGTTTCCATCTCCAGCTGTAGGGTTCTCTTTTGTGTCTGTGTCTCCCCAGCGAGCTAAGAGGCAAGGAAGCAGAACCCATGTCAGTGCTGGGCATCCAGCAGCTCTGAGAGAGTTACAAAATTTAATTATTGCTGCATCTCTGTGTATAACATTTACCACTTTTCACCAATTAAACATGATGGCTTTGCTTTTTGTTCTGGTTTTTTGGCTTTACTTATTTCTAACAGTGAAGCTTGCTGACAGGTATAGTTTATTAAAAGACCACAGAAGTTTCAAAAAATGTGAATCATTTCCTCTGCACAGTGCAATAATCCTCTCTTCTTATTTGAATCCCTGTTTCATCTCTCTTTTACACCTGTATTTTAATAACAGGTACTCATCTATGCTACTGGAAACAAAATAAAAAAAAGAAACATTGCCACCCAGTAGATTCTCCACCAATTGCTAAAATGTGCTTAGAGTATTATGTAACAATTAAACCCACTGGACAGGATACCTCCTGTGATAGCTTAAATCTAAAATGTCCCTCAAAGTCTCATGTACTGTAAAGTGGGACTTTTGAAGGGTTATTGGATCATGGAGCATTATACTTGTCAGTGGATTATTCCATTGATTAGTTCCTATCAGAATGTACTGTTAGGAGGTGGGACCTGGTCAGGACCAGGACACTGGAAGTGTGTCCCGGAAGGGTGTATTCTTGTCCCTGGCTCCTCCCTCCCTCTTGCTCTCTATGCTTCCTGACTGTCATGAAGTGAACACCTTTCCTCTGCCATATCGTCTGCCATGCCTCATTTCTGCCTTGGAGCCAGCTGACCATGGACTGAACCCACTGAAACTATAAGTTAAAATAAACCTCTCCTCCTTTAAGCTGCAGGTGTTGTGTATTTTGTCCCAGAAACAGAAAAGTGGCTAATACTCCCCACTCTGCCATAATGCAGTTCCCAAAATGGCTATCACTGAGAAGAAATGAGACAGTAGGCAATGAGGAGGAGCAGGTGAGGAATGATGAGGAAGTATAATGAAAAACACAAAACATGGAAGGAATGGGGTGGAAAAGAGACTGGAAAGTGGGAAAACAACAGGGCAATGATGCACAAAACCCCAAAACCAGACCTTCTGGAAGGTGTGGAGGGATAGGACTTCTGGCTAGACCATGCGTAACAATCAAGTAGCTCAATCCAAAGTACACACATTTCAGAATACAAAATCAACATTCAAATATTAATATCTTTTCTATACATTAAAAATGAAATAGCTGAGAAAGAAATCAGGAAAACAATGCTACTCACAATGGCTTCCAAAAAGAATACCTAGGGGTCAAACTAGCCATGGAGGTAAAAGACTTCTCAAGTGAAATTATAGATCACTAAAAAAAAGAAATTGAAGACATTCAAAGATAGAAAAAGCCCCCATGTTCATGGATTGGCAGAATTAATATTATTAAAATGACCATATTGCTAAAACTGATCTACAGATTCAATGCAGTTTCCATCAAAATACCAATGCTATTCTTCACAAACTAGAAAGAACAGTCCTAAAATTCATATGGAAACACAGAAAAACCAGAATAGCCAAAGCAATCCTAAACAGCTGGAGGCATCACAATTGGAGACATCAAATTGTAATACGAAGCCATAGTAACAGAGACAGCATGGCACTGGCACAGAAACACACACATAGACCACTGGAATAGGATAGAGGACACAGAAACAAGTCTACATAACTACAGCCATCTGATTCTTGACAAGCCAAAAGCATACCTTGGAGAAGAGACAGCCTCTTAAACATGTGATGCTGGGAAAACTGGATACCCATATCTAAAAGATTGAAACTAGATTTCTGTCTCTCACACATTACAAAAAACAACTCAAAATGGATCAGAGACCTTGCCATAAGACCAGAAACTTTGAAACTTCTAAAAGAAAACATAGAGTAAACACTTGAAGCCATACACACAGGAAAAGACATCCTGAATAGGATCCAACTGCACAGGAAATAATAGCAAGAATCAACAAATGGAACTACATCCAATTAAAAAGTTTTTGCACAGCAAGGGAAAAAATTAATATAGTGCATAGATAGTCTAAAGCGTGGGAGAAAATCATTACCAGCTACTCTTCTGACAGAGGGCTAATGTCAAGAATATATAAAGAACTCAAAAATCTTAACACCAAAAAATTAAATAGCCCAATCAGTAAATGGAAAAATGAAATGAATAGACACTTCTCAAAAAAGTGAGTACAATTGGCCAATAAGTATATGAAAAAAATGTTTGACATTCTTTGTCATGAGGGAAATGCAAATCAAAACTACACTGAGATTCCATCTTACCCCAGTCAGAATGATTATCATCAAGATTACAGAAAACAATAAATGCTGGCAAGGATGCAGAGAGAAAGGAACATGTCTACACTGCTCGTGAGAATGTAAATCAGTACAGCCACTATGGAAAATCAGTACACAGTTTCCTCAAAAAAACTAAATATACAACTACCATATAGCCCAGCTATACCACTCCTTGGTATATATCTAAAGGAATTAAAGTCAGCTTGCTGTAAGTATACCTGCATATCTACATTTATTGCAACAAAATTCATAATAGCCAAGGTAGAGAACCAGCTTAGGTGCCCTTCAAAATGAATGGATAAAGAAAATGTGGTATAGATGCACAATGGAATATTACTCAGCTACAAATAAAGGTGAAATTACATTATTTGCAGGAAAATTGATGGAAGTGGAGAGCATCATATTAAGTGAAATAAACCAGACTCAGAAAGCCAAGTATCACATGTTTTCCCTAATGTGTAAAATGTAAAAATTATGACATGAAAATAGAAGGGAGACTATTAGTAGACAAGAAGAAGGAATAAATGGGAGAGGTGGAGGCATATGGGAGGGAAATGGGTGGAAAAAGTTATTAATTATATCACTAAAAGATCATAATGTTGACATAAACTTATGGAGGTGAAAATATGTCTGTCCACTACACTCCAACAAGTGAAACTGCAGGCTACAAACAGTACAAATGGCATTGTCATTTTTTATTTTCAAGAATGCATTTATGTATAGAGTTATCAAGAAATCATTTAGAATGGTGTTCGCTTAACTGTTTTAATCTGTCCCCAAGAGTGATTTGCTCAGCATATTTTTCTTTTTGTTTAAAAGTATTTTTGACTTGTGCTATTACAATGCCCTTCTGAGTGGAATAAATTAAAAATTGTTGTAAGTGTGTGAGGTGATGGATATGTTCATCAGCTTGAATGTAGTAATTGTGTTAGTTACTTTTCTTTCATTGCTGTGACAAAATACCTGACAATCAAAGTTAAAGGGGCAGGGGTTTATTTGGCTTACAGTTCATAGAAGTGTCAGTCCATAGTCAGTTGACTCAAAGGCAGGGATGACAAACAGGCATGGCAGAGCAGAAACTACATGGTGCACACAAGGCAGAAAAGGTAATAAGAGAGAGACCTTAACAGCACCTCCCTGCCCCTTTTATCTTACTCTGATTACTTACAGCAGGTAGCACTCACACCCTTATTCCTAGTGCCCTTGAGCCTAGCATTGCATCATGAATCAATTTCAGTTTCATACACTCTAGATCAAGCTTAGGACCACATGAGGCTTTGGGGGGATATCAAGACCCAAACCATAACAGTAATAATTTCACAACATACACATATCTCAAAACATGATGTATGCCTTAGATATATGATTTTATTTGTCAATTATGCTCAATAAAAGGTTTTTTGTAAGTGCACACATTTGGAGGGGCACTATTGTTTCCATATCCTCCATCCGATGCTGAGCTGCTCCTCTAGCTTAACAAGAGATTCTTAAGCTGCTTAGGTGCTTTGGGTTGAAAGGGACAAAGGGAATTGAATTCAGGTGACATTCACAAAAGAGATATCCTGACTTCTGGGAAAAATGGCAGAGCAGTGAATAGCAGAGAAACAGTCTCTCAAATTTGGTTTCCTGATTGGAATATAGCCAGGTAAGGAAGACAAGAAGGAGGGAAGTGAGTTCCAGGGAACCAGTAAGAATCTGAATCAAGAATTAAAGGCCATGGGGAGAGTGAAGAGAGAGACCTCAATGCAGAAGAAGGAAGTGGCAAGCTGTGCTTTCTCCCTGAGCCCTGACTCACTCTATGGGAGCAGCAGCTTGAAACTGCAGACACACAGTGACCACTGGCAACCCTAGAGGCCTCCATGGAGAAACACACCAGTGGAACAGAGCAGTGGAAGCAGTGGACTGCAGTGGCTGGTGAGTTATTTGGGTTCAGGTGCCTCCCAAGAGAAAGAGATGAGCCAGTAGCCATCTTGGAGAGGTGCCAACTAAGCTCAGAACTCAGAGCAACTGCAAGCTGGCTCCATCTGGTGGCTCCCAGTGTCAGAATGAGGTGGAACCAAGTTCATTCAAGTCAACAGAAGGTCAAGGAACTTAGTTCAAACTGGCAGGGAGCTGAGTTCAAGCTGGCAGGAGGCACACAGAGCATTGCAGGCTGAACAAACTGGGTTCCAGACTCACAGCCAGAAACCAGCCTGAACTTCAGTGGAACTAAAGTTGCAGGCTTGCTGGGATTATCCACTAGCTGACTGTAAATCTATGGTTGGCTTGTCAGGATTAATCAACACAGACATAGGCACTGTTTGCCCACTTTGTCTGCAAGTGACAGCAGAGACATACCCTGAAGGGGTCATTTTTATTTCCTCTTTTTCTTCTTTGTTTTTCCTTCCTTGCTTTTCTGTTTTTTTGTTTTGTTTTGGTTGTTTCTTGATTGCTTGTTCTTGTTTTTATATGTGTGAACACTGCTTCTAGTTTCTTTGTTGTTATTCTCTTCTGTTCTTGTTTTTATTTCTTCCTCCTCTCTTTCCCTCCTGTCTGAATCACCAATTTCTTAAAGTTCATATAATCTTCCTTTGTCCTCCAGGCTTGCTTGTAATCTCTTCTTCTTCTTCTTCTATTTCTCTATTTTCCCCCCAATCCCTTTTAAATTTTTTCCACTGAGGGTAAAATCACCATAGAAAAGGCATATTTACTGTATACAATTTTCTGGTTTGTTTTAGATTTTGTTATATAACCAAAAATATAGTTCATACACTTAAAAGTGACAAGTTAATAGTTAGCACAGTTTGTCATTTTCTGGGCTGTGTTTGATGCTGTTGTAATTGCTGATTGTACTACATTAGCTAAGGTGACATAATTGTTGTAATCAGTTGTTCTTCCTGATATGCCAAGACTAAGATTGCCTAAGCATCATAAACAATACTATAGGCCAGTACCAGAGAACCAGGGGCTAGGCCAAATAGGCAGCAATTTCTCATCCTCAATAAATTGAAGAGGTAGGATCTTGCAAATGACTCAAAACCCAAAAGCTAGCTACACCTGGAAGACATTTCTAAAAAGTAGTCATTTCCTAAGGATTCTCACTACCAGCAATAAAGATACCTACCATAAACAATTTACAAGCATCAACCCAGGAATTAAACTTTAAAAAATAGAAAATGGAAAGACAAGTAAGATGTAACCCCAGACTTCCAGCTCACCAAAAGCAAATGTAGGGGGCAAAGAGGTGAAACAATTAGAAAGCCACCTACTTGGACTCACCAAAGTGGCAAGAGTGGAAGTACCAAAGCAGATGAATGAGGCTCTAGAAAAAATCAACTTGACAATAATTTCTCAGATAACTACAGAGATGATGACCATAATGAAAGTTATGGATAGTGACTCTACAGAAGATACAGATAGAAAAAAATAGAAGAGCTTAGGAAAATGATGGAAATCATGAGAGCACAATATAGGAAAGAAAGGGAATCCATGAAACAGATTCAATCTGATATCCATGAGATTAAAAATTCTACTGAAAATATACACAGCAGAATGAGCCAATGTGAGGAGAGAATATCAGATATAGAAGACAGGATTGCGGTTAGTGATCATGAAAAAAAGATTTCTTAAACATAGCAAGGGACTATGAAAATTCAATCCAATAACAGCTAGGTGATCCAAAGAAGAACAACATAAGATTGATTGGAGTCAATGAAAAAGCAGGAGAGAGTGCAAATGACATACAAAACCTGTTCAAAGAAGTAGTGGCAGAAAACTTCCCAAGTATGAAAAAATAATTTGACATACAGATAAGTGAGGCATATCAAACTTTAATTAGCCATGATCAAAAAAAATCTACACCAATGCATATAATACTTGAGATTCCAGAAATTAAACACAAGAACAGAATATTAAAAGCTGTTAGAGAGTTTGATCCATCGTACCATAAAAAAGCTGTTAGAGAAAAGAAACAAATCACCTATAAAAGAAAGCCCATCAGAATCACAGTAGACTCCTCGACACAAATGCTCAAGTAAAGGAGAGCTTGGAGGGAAGAGTTTCAAGACCAAAAAGAAAATAACCTCCACCCCAGATTGATTTGCCTCACAAAACTATATTTCAAAATCGATGGAGAAATAAGGTACTTCCATGACAAAGAAAACCTGAAGAAATTTATGACCACCCAACCAGCACTCCAAAGTGTTCTGAAGGATATTCTAGAGAGTGATAACCAGGACTACAACTCCATGAAACCCAACAGAATGAATCCACTAGGCAAGGCAAGTAATTAAACAGAGAGGAAAAAAAGGAAACCAATGACAGGGAAATAACATGACAAGGAAAAGTATAATCATCAATGAAAATGGTCTCAATTCACCAATCAAAAGAAACAGATTGGCAGAATGGATCAAGAAGCAATATCCAAAAATATTTGGCATACAAGAAACACATTTAACTCAAAAAGAAATTCATGGGCTGGGGATTTAGCTCAGTGGTTGCAGTGCTTGCTGTCCAAGCACAAGGACCTGAGTTCGATCCCCAGTACCAAAAAGAAAGAAAAAAGAAATTCATAGACTAAAGGTCAAAATATGGAAAACAATACACCATGCAACAGGAACTCAGAAAAAAGCAAGGGTAGCTATGCTATTTGCAAATAAAGTGGATCTCAAGTCAAGACTGATTAAGAGAGACAAAGAAATTCAATACATCCTTGTAAAGGGAACAATCTAAAAGGAAGAGATAACAATCATAAATATACAGTGCTCCAAATACCAGCATACAATATAAAACAGGTATTAATGGACATAAAAAATCAAATAAGCACTAAAATAATTGTAATGAGGGACCTCAATACCACACTGTCACCAATAGATAGATCAACGTGACAAATAATCTACAAAGAAATACTGAAACAAACTTTTGAAAAAATGGACTTAGTAGATATCTATAGAATGTTCCACCCCATAACATCAGAATATACATTCTTCTCAGATGCACACAGAATATTCTCCAAAATAGACCACATACTAGTTCATAGAACATGCATAAGTCAATGCAAAGAAATTGGAATTATCTCATGCATACATCAGACCATAGTGCAATGGAATTGAAAATCAATGGCAATTACCCTCATTGGAGAAAAGATAGCCAGTTCAATAAATGGTGTTGGAAAAACTGGATTTCAACCTGTCAGAGATTAAAACTAGACCCATACCTATCATCATGCACTAAACTAAGATCAAACTGGATTAAAGAGCTAAATATCAAGACAGAAACAGTAAACTTGCTGGAAGATAAGTTAGGTAGAACTCTCAATGACATTGGCATAGGAAAAGACTTTATGAACAAAACTTCAGTAGCACAGGAACTAGCACAAAGAATCAACAACTGACACTTCATCTTATTAAAAAGCTTCTGCACTGCAAGAGAAACCACCAACAGAGCTAACAGACAACCTACAATATGGGAAGAAATTTTTAGCAGCTGTACCTCAGACAAAGGTCTACTATCTACAATATATAAAGAATTGAAAAAAATCAGACCCCCCAAATTCAAAGACCCAATTCAAAAATGGACATCCGAAATGAACAGATATGTCTCAGACAAAGAAGTAAAAGCAGCAAATAAACACATGAAAAAATGTTCAACATCACTGGTCATTAGAGAGATGCAGATGAAAACAACACTGAGATTCCACCTCACCCCACAAAGAATGGCTGCTATCAAGAAATCAGCCAGTAAGTAATGCTGGCGGGGGTGTGGAGAGAAAGGAACCCTTCTCCATTGTTGGTGGGAGTGGAGACTGGTGCAACCACTGTGGAAATCAGTATGGAGATACCTCAAAGGACTAGGGCTGGAGGTCCCATTTGACCCAGCTATTCCCCTGCTGGGGATCTTCCCAAAAGAATTAAAAGAATCATACCACAGTGATATATGTGCACCTATGCTTATAGCGGCACAGTTTGTAATAGCTAAAGTTTGGAAACAGCCCAAGTGCCCATCAACTGGAAACTGGATAAAGAAGATGTGGTTTTTTTATAAAATGGAGTACTAATCAGTCATAAAGAATGAGAAACTAGAGTCATTTGTAACTAAATGGATGCATATTGAGGCCATACTCTTAAATGAAATAAATAGGACACACATGTGTAAATACCAAATAGTATCTCTAGTGTGAGAAGCTGAAAGTGTAAATAAGGATGAAAATGATTAAAACAAATAATTGATTCTTTCAAATAGGAAAAGGTCCAAAGGGGTAGGGGTGGCAGGAGGGGAAGGGGAAAAGGAAGAAAGGAAAGGAAAAATTATGAGAAAGAAAAAAAAAATGGAAACAAAGTCTATGTAAATAGGGAAGGGTGGTGGGGATGAAGGGCACATAGGTAATGGGGAAAAAATAAGAACTAAGATACATCATGTTCAGGTACAAACACCCAATGATAAATGTAAATGTATTGTATACCTAAAATGTACCAATTAATATATAAATAAATTTTTTTAAAAAAGAAAGAAAAGAAAATTAATGGCAAAAGAAACCACAAAAACTCCATAAACATGTGGAAATTAAATAACATTCTCCTGAACAGCAAATGGGTCACAGATGAGAGTAAAGAATAAATTAGACAGTTTCTACAATTAAACAATAATGACAATACAACATACAGAAACTTATGAGAAAGCAGTCCTAAGAGAAAAACTTAAAGTGGTGAATTCCCATATCAGAAAATCAGAGCAAGCTTAAATAAACAATCTAATGTTGAACTTCAAGCTTCTAGAAAAAGAAGTACAAATCAAGCCCAAAGCTCATACAGGGGAGGAAATTATAAAGATCAGAGCAGAAGTTAATGCAATTGAGACTAAGAAAACAATACAAAGAATCAATGAATAAAAGAGTTGGTTCTTTGAAAAATTATATAAAATTGATAAACCCTTAACCAACCTTATCAAAGAAAAGAAAGGCTTAAATCCATGCAATTAGGAAGGAAAAGGGTGAAATTACAACAGGTCCTACAGAAACTCAGAAGATCATCAATACCTACTTTGAGAAGCTGTATTCTAATAAGATGGAAAAAAGAGAAGAAACGGACAGATTTCTAGATACATATGAATTACCAAGCTGAATCAAGAAGATATAAAGATTCTAAATAAACCAATATCATTCAATGAAATTGAAGATGTAATTAAAAATCTACCAACAAAGAAAAGCCCAGGCCCTGTTGAATTCACTGCTGAATTTGACAAGAAATTTAGAGAAGACCTAATGCAGCAACTTCTCAAACACTTTAATGAAATTGAAAGGGAAGTAATACTCCCAAATTCACTCTTGGAAGCAAGCATTACCCTGACAACAAAACCAGAGGAGGATCCAACCAGAAAATAGAACTACAGGCCAATCTTCCTAATGAATATAGACAAAAAAACATCCTCAATAAGATACTGGCAAACAGAATGCACCAAATCATCAAGAAGATCATACACTCTGAGCAAGTAGGATTCATCCCAGAGATACAGGGATGGTGCAACATATGTAAATCAATAAATGTTATACACCATATCGACAGAGCCAAGGATGAAAACTACATGATCATCTCAATAGATGTAGAAAAAGTGTTGACAAAGTCCAACACCCATTCAAGATGAAAAAAAAAACTTATGAAAATTGGAATAGATGGTCTTTATCTCAATCTGATAAAAACCATCTATATGAAAAATCAAAACGGAGCTGTCCAACACCCACCAGGACAGGGTAAGGAGGACCCGCCCCCCGGGTGGGCCCACCAGCTGACGGCTGGGCCGAACGGAGCCAGCAGGGCCCAGGGGGGCCGAGCAGTTGCAGGCTGACTGGGAACTGCTTGCTCCGGCTTGCTCCACCAGCTTTCTACCAGCCACCAGGACAGGGTGAGGAGAACCCCGCCCCCAGGTAGGCCCACCAGCTGATGGCTTGGCCTTGTGGGCACCTCCAACAATACCCCCCACCCCGGCCACTGGCCTTTTGACTGTGCAGCTACTTGGTTACACACTGCAGAGGCACAGGGGGACAAAAGCCATTGTCCTGAGCGCCAGAAGTGAACAACAGAGAGAGTGCCTGTCTCAGGCTCCCTGATGAAAACAAGCCCACTGGAAAAGTGAAGAGAATCTTTGCAATAAAGACACACCACACCACCATGATTGGTAAGTTGGAGGGATTATCAGCTCCCATCAGAAACTGGACTTTCTTCAGGGGAAAAGCAGCTGAAACCTGCAGTAGAAACTTGCAGAGTGCAACCCTGCAGGAGGACAGGGAGCTCAACTTGGGACTTGCAACCAGAAATCTACCTGAAGCTCACGGGTCTGGGGCTAGCTTACTGAGACTCATTGACTTATAACTGCACACTGCTGCCCACGTTGTCTATTGTGACAGCAGAGACACACCTTGAAGGAGGCCCTTTTTTTTTTAAAGGTGATAGATTAATAACTACCACAAATTGTCATTCTTTAACAGGTATTTGATGCTATGGTGTTGCTGATTGTATGACTTGGACTAAGGTGTCGTGATTGATCTAAACAGTTTTCCTTCCTGGTATAATGAAAATGAGATAGCCTCAGAGTCATTAGAGACTCAAAACCTAAAGATCAGCTATATCTGGTAGACACCTCTGAGAAGCAATCATTCCATAAGGGTTTTAAATACATCAACAAAAACACTTACAATAAACAACTTCATAATATCAACCGAGAAACTAAACCAGGGACAGGACCAAAAACAAAAATGAGAAGGCATTTAAGCAAGTCACAAACACAGACTTCCACCCCACAAAAGGCAATTTCTGGGGGAAATGAGGTGGAAAAGTCTGATAATCAACCACCTGGACACCCTGAACTGATAGCACAGGAAGTAACAAAACAGATGAATGAGGCTCCAGAAAAATTCAAAGCAGAAATAATCTCCCAGATAACTACAGAGATGGTGAGCAGAGTGAAAGATATGATTAGAGGCTCTAGAACAGAAACTGATTTAAAAAAATAGATGAGCACAGAAACATGCTGGAAGTCAGGAATGCCCAGCATAAGAAAGAAATGGAAACCATGATCACCTAACATAAGAAAGAAATGGAATCCATGAAACAGATTCAAACAGATATTCAGGACATTAAAAACTCCATTGAAAGCATCCAGAGTAGATTAAGTGAATCTGAAGACAGAACATCAGATATAGAAGATAGGATTGTGGTGAAGGACCATGAAAACAGAGATTTCTTAAAAATACTAAGGGACCATGAGAAATCAATTCAGCAGCTGCTAGATGATGCAAAGAAGAATAACATGAGACTGATAGGAGTCCATGAAAAAACAGGAGAAAGTACAATTGACATTAAAAAACTGTTCGCAGAAGTAATAGTAGAAAACTTCCCAGACAGAGGAGGAGAATTGGACATACAGATAAGCAAGGCATATAGAATTCTACCCAGCCATGATAAAAAAAAAAATCTACACCTAGACATATAATAGTCAAGATCCCAGAAACCCAACAGAAGAACAAAATCCTACAGGCAGTTAGAGAAAAGAAACAAATCACCTATAAAGGAAAGCCCATCAGAATCACGGCAGACTTCTCAACACAAACCCTCAAATCAAGGAGAGCCTGGAGTCAAGTATTTCAAGCCCTAAAAGAAAATAACTTCCAATCTAGACTCTTGTAGCCTGCAAAATTATCTTTCAAAATTGATGGGGAAATTAGATACTTCCATGACAAAGAACACCTGAGAAATTTCGTGAACACCAAACCAGCACTCCAAACAATTCTAAGCAATATCCTAGAAAAAGGCAATGAAGGTCACAACTCCATGAGGCTCAACTGAAGGAAGCCACCAGACAAGGTAAGAAATTAAGGGGAAGGAGGAAAAAGAAATAAGAGCCAACAACAGTAAAACATCATGACAAGGATGAGTCAATATCTCTCAATTATAACTATCAATGTTAATGGCCTCAATTCACCAATCAAAAGAAGTAGACTCACAGAATGGATTAAGAAGCAAAATCCAGCAATATGCTATATACAAGAAACACACCTAACTAAAAAAGAAATTCATAGACTGAAAGTAAAAGGAAGGAAAATGGCTCTCCACGCGAAAGGAACCCAGAAAAAAGCAAGGGTAGCAATCTTATTTGCAGACAAAGTAGATTTCAAACCAAAACTAATTAACAGAGACAAAGATGGTCATTACATCCTTGTGAAGGGAACAACCCAAGAGGAAGAGGTGACAATCCTAAATATATATGCACCAAATATGAATGCCCCCAACTATACAAAACAAATATTAATGGACATGAAAAACCAAATAAGCACTAATAAAGTTGTAGTGGGGGACCTCAATACCACTATCACAAATAGACAGATCATCTAGACAAAAAATTAACAAAGAAATTCTGGAACTGAACCAAGCTATTGAACAAATGGACTTAAGAGATATTTACAGAGTGTTCCACCCCACAAAATCAGAATACATATTCTTTTCAGCTGCGCACAGGTCATTCACCAAAATAGACCACATGCTAGCTCACAGGACATGTCTAAGTCAATGTAAAAGAACTGAAATTGTCCCCTGTATATTATCAGACCACAGTGCAATAAAATTGGAGATCAATAACATGAGAAACTGCAAAATTCCCACAAACACCTGGAAATTGAATAACACTCTCCTGAACAACCAATGGGTCACAGAGGAAATTAAAGAAGAAATTAGACAGTTTCTAAAAGTAAATGATGATGCCAGTGAAACATTTAGGAATCAATGGGACACAATGAAAGCAGTTCTAGATGGGAAATTCATAGCAGTGAATGCCCATATTAGGCAAAGAGAGAGAACTCAGATAAATAATCTAATGCAGAACCTCAAACTCCTAGAAAAAGAAGAGAGTAACAAACCCAAAGCTTGTACAAGAGAGGAAATTATAAAGATCAGAGAAGAAACAATGCAATGTAGACTAAGGGAACGGTACAAAAAATTAATGAATCAAAGAGCTGGATTTTGTAAGAATAAATAAAATCGATAAACCTTTAGCCAACCTTATCAAAAAAGGAAAGAAAAGACTCAAATCCATGCAATTAAGAACGAAAAAGGGGAAGTCACAACAAATCCAACAGAAATCCAGAGGATCATCCATACCTACTTCGAGAACCTATACTCTAATAAAATGGAAAACACAGAAGAAATGGACAGATTCCTAGATACATATGAATTGCCAAAGTTAAATGAAGAAGATATAGAAATTCTAAACACCCCAATTACAATGAGTGAAATTGAAAATGCAATAAAAAATTTACCAACAAAGAAAAGCCCACGTCCTCATGGCTTCACTGCTGAATTCTACAACACATTTAAAGAAGAACTAATGCCATTACTCTTTAAACTCATCAAGGAAATTGAAAGGGAGCAAGGTTTGCAAACTCATTCCTGGAAGCAAGAGCTACTTTGATTCCAAAACCAGGGAAAGACCCAACCCAAAAAGAGAACTAGAGGCCAATCTCCCTAAAGAACATAGATGCAAAAATCCTCAACAAGATACTGGCAAACAGAATACAGAGGGTCATCAAGAAGATCATACACCCTGACCAAGTCGGATTTATTCCAGGCATGCAAGGATGGTTCAACATACATAAATCAATAAATGTAATACACTATATTAACAGAGTCAAGGACAAAAACCATATGATCATCTCAATAGAAGCAGAAAAGGCATTTGACAAAATCCAACACCCATTCATGATAAAAACCCTGCAGAAAATTGGAATAGAAGGTCTTTATCTCAACCTGATTAAGGCTATCCATGAAAAACCAACGGCCAACATCATACTAAATGGTCAAAAACTGAAAAGTTTTACACTAAAATCAGTAACAAGACAAGGATGCCCACTATCACCACTCCTGCTCAATATAGTTCTGGAAACATTAGCCACAGCAATTAGAAAAGAGAGAGAAATAAAAGTAATAAAGATAGGAAAGGAAGAAGTTAAACTCTCATTATTTGCTGATGATATGATACTTTACATAGAAGACCCAAAAAACTCAGCCAAAAGACTTCTAGACTTAATTGACAAATGTAGTAGAGTAGCTGGATGCAAGTTCAACACTCAAAAAACAATGGCCTTCTTATACACAAATGGCAGACTCATTGAGAGAGAAATTAGGGAAACAATTCCTTTTACAGTAGCATCCAAAAAAATGAAATATCTAGGAATCAATCTAACAAAGGAAGCAAAAGACCTCTACGCTGAATACTACAGCACCCTGAAAAAGGAGATCGAGGAGGATATAAGAAAATGGAAAGACATCCTTTGCTCCTGGGTAGGAAGAATCAATATAGTGAAAATGGCCATACTTCCAAAACTGCTATATAGATTTAATGCAACACCAATTGAAATTCCAACAATATACTTCACAGAGCTAGAGAAAACAATCCAAAAATTCATGTGGAACCAGAAGAGACCTAGAATAGCAAAAGCAATTCTGGCCAACAGAGACATGGCTGGGGGTATCACAATACCCAACTTGCAGCTATACTACAAAGCTACTGTGATAAAAACACCATGATACTGGCAAAGAAACAGACCCGAGGATCAGTGGAATAGATTAGAAGATACAAAAACAATTTCAGACATACTCAGCCCCCTCATGTTTGACAAAGGAGCCAACCACCCTCATTGGAGGAAAGATAGCCTATTTAATAAATGGTGTTGGAAAAACTGGATTTCAACCTGTCAGAGATTAAAACTAGACCCATATCTATCACCATGCACTAAACTAAAATCTAAGTGGATTAAAGATCTAAATATTAAGACAGAAACAGTAAACTTGCTGGAAGATAAGTTAGGTAGAACTCTGGAAGATATTGGCATAGGAAAAGACTTTATGAACAAAACCTCAGTAGCACAGGAACTAGCAGAAAGAATCAACAACTGGAATTTCATCTTATTGAAAAGCTTTTGCAGTGCAATAGAAGCCACCAACAGAGCTAACAGACAACCTACAATGTGTGAAAAAATTTTTAGCAGCTATAACTCAGACAAAGGGCTACTATCTAGAATATATAAAGAATTGAAAAAAAATCAGACCCCCCAAATTCAAAGACCCAATTCACAAATGGGCATCTGAAATGAACAGGCATTTCTCAGACAAAGAAGTAAAAGAAGAAAATAAACATATGAAAAAATGTTCAAATTCACTGGTCATTCAAGAGATGCAGATGAAAACAACACTGAGATTCCACCTCACCCCGCAAAGAATGGTTACTATCAAGAAATCAACCAATAACAAATGCTGGCAGGGGTGTGTAGAGAAAGGAACCTTTCTCCATTGTTGGTGGGAGTGCAGACTGGTGCAACCACTATGGAAATCAGTGTGGAGATACCTCAAGGAACTAGGGCTGGAGGTCCCATTTGACCCAGCTATTCCCCTGCTGCGTATTTTCCCAAAAGAATTAAAAGAATCATACCACAGTGATATATGTGCACTCATGTTTGTAGCAGCACAGTTTGCAATAGCTAAAGCTTGGAAACAGCCCAAGTGCCCATCAACTGGAAACTGGATAAAGAAGATGTGGTTTTTTTATAAAATGGAGTACTACTCAGCCATAAAGAATGAGAACCTAGAGTCATTTACAGCTAAATGGATGCATATTGAGGCCATACTCTTAAGTGAAATAAATAAGACACACATGTGTAAATCCCAAATAGTTTCTCTAATGTGAGAAACTGAGAGTGTAAATAAGGACTAAAAGGATTAATAACTAATAATTGATCCTTTGAAATAGGAAAAGATCCAAAGAGGTAGGGTTGGTGGGAAGAGAAGGGGAAAGGAAAGAATGGAAAGGAAAAATTATGAGAAAAAAAATCTAAATGAAGTATGTAAATAGGGAAGTGTTTAGGGATGAAGGGCACACAGGTAATGGGGAAAAAATGAGAACCAAGATATATCATGTACATGTACAAGCACCCAAAGATAAATGTAAGTGTATTGTATACCTAAAATGTACCAATAAAAGAATTTAAGAAAAAAAGAAAAGAAAAATCAACATGGCTGGGGATTTAGCTCAGTGGTTCTGCCACCTGCCTCACAAGCAGAAGGTTCAGAGCTTGATCCTCAGTACCAAAAGAGAAAGAAGGAAAGAAAAACCAACAGCCAACATCATACTAAATGTTCAAAAACTGAAAGCTTTCACTTTAAAATCAGGAGCAAGACAAGGATGTCCACTATCACCACTCCTGTGAGAAACATAAACACTCCTTTGGAAACATAAGTCAGAGCAATTAGACAACAGAAAGAAATAAAAGGAATGAGGATAGGAAAGGAAGAAATTAAATTAGGATTATTTGCAGATGGCATGATACTCTACATAGAAGACCCCAAAAACTCCACCGGAAGAGTTCTAAATTTCATAAAGAAATTCAGTACCATAGCTGGATACAGAGTCAACACTCAAAAATCAATAGCATTCCCATACACAAATAAGACAGAGAGAAATTAGGAAAACCACGCCAAACAAACTCACTGAAAGAGAAATCAAAGAAACAATACCTTTCATGATAACATCCAAAAAAGTGAAATACCTAGGAATCAATCTAACAAAGGAAGTAAAAAACCTCTACATGGGAAACTACAGTCAGTACTGTGCAAAAGGAGTTCAAAGAGGATATCAGAAAATGGAAAAACATACCTTGTTCTTGGGTAGGGAGAATTAATATAGTGAAAAGGTCATATTCCAAAATTTTATATAGATTTAATGCAATCTCAATCAAAATGTCAATAGCATATCTCACAGAGTAAGAGAAAACAATTCTAAAATTCATTTGGAACCAGAAAAGACCTAGAATAGCAAAAGGAATTCTGGGCAACAAAGGCAAGGCAGAAAGCATCACAATCCCTGAATTGAAATTATACTACAAAGCTACTGTGATAAAAACAGCAGGGTATTGGCCAAAAAAAACCCCAACAACAACAAAAACAAAACAAACAAACAAAACAGACCCAAGGATCAATGGAACAGTGAACAATGGATCAATAAAGATGCAAAAACAACTCCAAACACACTCAGCCACCTTGTCTTTGACAAAGAAGCCAAACACCTTCAAAGGAAGAAAGATAGCCTCTTTAATAAATGGTGCTGGAAAAACTGGCTTTCCACAAACCAAACATTAAAACTAGACCCATATATTTCACCACACACTTAACTAAAACTGAAACAGATCAAAGATCTAAATATTAAAACAGAAACACTAAATCTACTGGAAGATAGAATAAGTAGAACTCTTGAAGACATTGGTGTAGGCAAAGATACTTCCCTGATCTCACAGAAAATATCACAAAGAATCAATAACTAGTATCTCATCTTATTAAAAGGCTTTTTCACAGCAAAAGAAACCACCAACAGAGTGAAAAGAGAACCCACTGTGTGGGAAAAAGTCTTGGCCAGCATTCCTCAGACAAAGGTCCACTATCTAAAATATATAAAGGACTCAAAAAATCCAGACCCCCCCCAAATTTAAAGGCCCAATCCAAAAATGGGTATCTGAAATGAACAGACATTTCTCAGACAAAGAAGTAGAAACAGCAAAGAAATATATTTTAAAATGTTCAGCATCACTGGTCATTTGGGAGATGCAAATGAAAGCGACACTGAGTTTCCACCTCACCCCAGAAAGAATGGCTGCTATCAAGAAATCAGCCAGTAACAAATGCTGGTGGGGCTGTGGGGAAAAAGGAACCTTTTTTACACTATTGCTGGGAGTGTAGGCTGGTGCAACCACTGTTGAAAGCACTGTGGAGATTCCTGAAAAAGCTAAAACTTGGGCTGGGGATTTAGCTCAGTGGTTCCGGTGCATGCCTCGAAAGCACAAGGACCTGAGTTCGATCCCCGGTACCAAAAAAAAAAAAAACAAAACTAAAACTAGAGGTTCCATTTGACCCAGCTATTCCCCTTCTTGGTATCTTCCCCCCAAAATTAAAAGTATCATAGCACAGTGATATATGCACAACTATGTTTATAGCAGCAGAGTTTGCAATAGCTAAATCTTGGAAACAGCCCAAATGCCCATCAACAGATGGAAGGATAAAGAACATGTGGGTTTTTTTATACAATGGAGTACTACTTTGCCATACATAAGGATAAGCTTGAGACATTTATCGCTAAATGAATGCATCTTGAGACCATACTCTTAAGTGAAATAAATCAGACACACATGTTTAAATATTGCATTGTTTTTCTGGTTGTAAATAAGGATGAAATGTATAATAGATATTTGGTAATGGGAAGAAAATTTTCAAATGAGAAGGGCAACAAGGGAGGGGGAAGGGGCAAAGGAAGGAAGGGACAAGAAAAAAAAAAGAATAGAAAAAAATTGGAAACAAAGCCTTTTAAACTAGGGGAAGAAGGGTTGAAAGGAAGGGAGGGGAATGGGAAAAAATAAGAAGCAAGATATATCATGTTCAGGTACAAATTCCCTATAATGAATGTAATCATTATGTATATCTAATATGTACTAATAAAAATATAAATTAAATCAGAAGAGAGAACTCCTAATGAATGAGTGAATCTAGTCAATGACCCCCAGTGTATGCTTACATCACTAAAAGAGACATCAGACTTCATCAGCCTCCTGATGGAAGCACACAGCACCACCTATGAACAACAGAAGGTAAATGTGAATCTGATCAATCTGCAAACTACCAATGACAGAAGATACAAAAAACAGAGGAACATGGGACAGATATTGCAGGAATGCAGTCAGTAAGATCCAGACCGTGGGAAACTCAAGCAGTACACATGATCTCATTTTTTCAAGAAACAAAGGAGAGAGAAAGACACAGAGATAGACAGTTACAATGAGAGAGAGAAATCTGAGAAAAAAGGCTTAAAATACACATCAAACAAATCACAATGCATAGCACTTATTTGTATACTGATTCTAACACACTATAAAAGTTTTTGAAAAACTCCTATGGCATTTAAGAGATAATATGAAATTTTATCATTCATTGGATAATTTGTGATATTCAAGAGTTATTATTATTTTACATGTAGTGATAGGGTTGTGTTTATCTTTTTAAAGGACTCTTATGTTTCAGTCAGATATACATACTGAACTACTTGTAGATGAGACAAGATATCAGGAGTTTGCTTCAAAATGCTCTATGAGTGAATTTTTATAACATCATTCACAACAGCCAAAAAGTGGAAACAACTCAAATTTCCATCAGCTGGTGAATGGATAAATAGAATGCGGTATATCTATATCTACATGATGGAACACTACTCAGCTATTAAAAGGTACAAACTACTGATCTGTGCCACAGGAATGCATGGAAGAAATTTTCAAACATTATTCTAAGTGTAATGAACTATATGCAAAAGACTGCAGATTGTATTCTTCCATTTTATATAAAATGTCCAGGAGAGGCAAAATTATAGGGATAAAGAACAGATTAGTGATTGCCAAGAGCTCAAGGTGGGAAAGGGAGTGAAAAAGAAAGTAACAAAGAACCTTCTTGGGGTAATAAGAATTTTTAAAACTAGATTGTGGACATATTTGTACAACTCTGTAAACTCACTAAAGACCATTGACTTTTAAACTTAGAATGGTTGAATTTTAAATTGTGTAAAGTATGCCTCAATAAAGCTGTTATTCTTTCAATGTTCCAGGAAATGAGAGGAGTGGGTGGGAACTAAATGAAAGATTAGCCATGGGTTAGTAATTGCTTAAGCTCAGTGATGGGCTGGTGGGGCCTATTAAACTGTTGTTTTGAATTTTGCATATGCTTGGAATTTTCCACAATAAGAAATAAAAATTTTAAAGTAAGGAGAAAGGGCTGGAGGTTGAAAGTCATCAGAAGCTAAGGCTTCTACTTCCCAGTACTCATTGGTAGTAAACAAGTCACTAGACCAGAAAATGGCAATGCTGTGGGTGTCCAAGGCCTAAAGAATAGTCTAAATATTCACACTTCACTAGGACTTAGGGGTAAATGTCCCTGTGAAGTTAGGCCAGAAGATGCAGCCTATCCTTACCCAAAGCTCCCATGGCAAAGGCTGGAACATTAGCAGTATGAACTCTGCTCATAAGGTAGGGTACTAAGAAAGCCCAGGGCACAGGTTGAGAAACATGGTTTTCCTAACAGAGGATGGGCTCACTGGTAACTCTGTCAACCATTTACACAAAAATTTCATAACTGACCAATAAGTTTTAAGCAGGGAAAACACACATGGACATAAAGGAAGTGTGAGAATAGAAGCTTTTGACATGGTACCAGATCACTACGGGATTTGGGGTATAGTTGTATCGTGGATAGGCAACAAACATAAAGATAGGAAGCAGGAATAATCCTGACCTTCTCTGGGGAGAGAAGTGTACGCACAATGGCTGCCTCCCAAAGTCTGGTAGAGGGATCCGTCTTGACTTATTCAAAATTTATATGGAAAGAGAATCAGCCTAGTAAAAACTTCAGGTTTCCAGGCAACACCCAACCCTCTGGGTAGTAACATGTTAAGCTCTTTAGATAAATGGCAGGGAGATGCTGAGAGGCTGTGTGAGTGGGATGAAAAGTAGCAGGTGAGCATCAGTGTAGGCAAGTGTAACATAATGCTCTGAGAAAAAGAATCCCATTAAACACTCAAAATAACACACCAAGCTATCAAGCCTCCTTTGTACAAATCCTTCGAACTCCTGCATCCAGAATGACTTCTCATTCTGTCAGTTCTGTTACTAGACCAAGTGAATGATGCAGAGACCATCCAGTTTAAAGTGCTCCTTTGAGACACGAAGGAAGATATGAAGGCCCCAGGACAGCTCCAGGACTAGGACCCAGGCCAGAATACATTTTTCAGGACAACAGTTACTGGACAGGAGTATTAGCCTTTGAACATCAGCTGACAAATCAAGGGTCATGGAAACACTGAGGTGTAATAGAGGGAGCATGGGTTTGCAAGCCAGTTTCATTGACACCTCATCTCCGTTTCTAGCTGTGTGCAAGTCAAGCAAGTGTCTTAATGTCTTTGTGACTCGTTTGCCTCAACTGGAAGACAGGAATCATGACACACACTTTTTGAAGTTATTTTGAGGATTAGAGATATTTAAAAACTGCTCAACAAAAAGATCTGAGTAGACATTCCTCCATGAAAGATATACAAATGGCAATAAGCCCATGAAAAGATGCTTGGCATCATTAGTTAGGGCAGAAAGGCAAATCAAAGCCACAATGAGATAGTACTTCACAACACCCAGATGGCTATAATTTTAAAAAAAAGAAAGAAACCAACAAATGTTGGTGAGGGTGTGGAAAAATGAGACCTCTCATACATTGCAGACAGCATATAAAATGGTGCAACTATTATGAAAAACAATTTGGTGAATCCTAAATAAGTTAAAAAGAATTATCATATTACCCAGCAATTCTACTCAGGCTTATACCCAAAAGAGTGAAAAATAGGGTTGAAACAAAAATTTCAATATGAGTGTTCATAGCCGCACTATTCACAATAGCCAAAAGGTAGAAACATCCCAAATGTCCATCCATGGATGAATTGATAAGCCACAGGATGTACAGAGTTTGCCACTTCAGGAAGAGAAAAACTTGCATAAATATTTTAATACTCATTAAGAAATCAACCAACAACAAATGCTGGCAGGGCTGTGGGGAAAAAGGAACTCTTCTCCACTGTTGGTGGAAGTGTAGACTGGTGCAACCACTGTGGAAATCAATGTGGAGATTCCTCAAAAACCTAGGAGTAGAGGTCCCATTTGACACAGTTATTCCCCTTCTCAGTATCATCCCCAAAGAATTAAAAGAATCATACCACAGTGATATATGCACACTCATGTTTATAGTAGAACAGTTTGTAATAGCTTAATCTTAGAAACAGCCCAAATGCCCATTGCCCAATGAATGGATAAAGAACATGTGGTTTTTATACAATGGAGCACTACTCAACCATAAAGAAGAATAAACTTGAGTCATTTCTAGGTAAATGTATGCACCTCGAGACCATACTCTTAAGTGAAATACATCAGACATCCATGTGTAAATATCACTTTGTCTCTCTGGTGTGAGAAACTGAAAGTGTAAATAAGGACCAAAATGTATAATAGACATTATGAAATAGGAAGAAATTGTTCAAAAGGAAAGGAGCACTAGGGAGGGGGAAAGGAAGGAAGGGAAAAGAAAAAATGAGAAAAGAAGGATAAATTGGCAACAAAATTTTTGTAAATAAGGAGAGGAAGAAGGTTTGGGCAAGAGGAGGGGAATGGGAAAAAAAGAAGAATCAAGATATATCATGTACAGGTACAAATTCCCTATGGTGAATGTAATCATTATGTAAATCTACATTGTCCCAATAAAGTTAATAAAACAAATATTTTAATACTAAATTTACTGAGACATCATGAGATTCATACAAGTTACCTTTGGCCTCTACAATTACCTGAGGTGCTCAAAGTGGAGGCCATGGTCTCCCAGACATTTATTAGTACAGTGAACTGCTGCTCGGGTAACCTTGGTCATTGAGGTCGCTGCACATGCATTGTCAATTTCTCCTTTAAGGGCTCGCAGTGTGGTGGGTTTTTTTTTTAATGATATATGACATCCTCTAGGGTCCTCCATTCGAAGATAACATCATCTACTGAAAAAGCATCATATGATTTTTCTTTTCTCAAATGTGTATACAAGTTTTGGTGGACTCTGTATATTCAAACACTGACATTTTATTCAGTCATAAAAAAGAACGACGAATTGATACACATCACAACATAGATGACTCTTGAAGACACTGTGCTCAGAAAAAGGAACCAGTCACAAAACCCTACATATTTCATGATTCCATTTATATCAAATGCCCAGAAGAAGCAAATTTACAGAGTCAGAAAGTAGGTTAGTGGTTTCTAGGGGGTGGAAGGGATAGGTAGATAGAAGGCTGTTAGCTACCATTACAGGGTTTCTTGCTGAGATCACAAAAGTGTTCTAAAACTGACTGTGGTGATGGCGTCACATAACTAAATATACTAAAAGGAGTTGAGTTGTACACTTTCGATGGATAAATTATAGGGTATATGGGTTATATCTCAATAAAAGTCCATAAAATAAAAATAAAACGTTGAGCAGTGATGTGCTGGTTCTCAGAGAAACAACACAAGTCCTGATTTGGAGTGTTTGACGATTTCTATGGTGAATATATTCCCATGGTGGCTTTCAAGCAGCCAACGTGCTGTCAGTGGAGGTGGGTTGGGCACTTCACTGTCATAAAGTACATATCTGCACCATACAGATACAAGGTCACAGATAGAAATCAAAAGTGAAAAAATAATTACCAAGTGATGTGTTTTGACTATTTATTCCCTTTGTTTTAAATGGAATTCATTTAACTGTAATTTTATACAATTTAATTTTAAATGATTGCTTATCAAATTCCTGAAAATCTATCAGCTCTCATAAACCAGGGTAAGCTGTCTCCAAGTACTACGCTGTAACTATACCATGCTCCTTTGGAAGAATTTCACATAAGCGCCTTCTAGAAAAGTGCCAACATTTACATTCCTCTGAGCAGAAACTTAAACACTTCCTCAGTCATTGGCGTTTGACCTAAACAGGTTGGTACTTCCCCGACTCTAAGACTGCCATCTGAGCCTGGCAGAAGTGTCTTCCTTCTGTGGAAACATAATCCTATTTTCTGTAGACTCTGTTTGGGGGCATTGGGTAGCATCTCCACAGGCAACAGGCAACGCCAACAGCCCAGGCCAATCACCTGAGCACCTCGATGAATCACCTTTCTCTGGTGAACCCATGGTCTTCAGGGCTCTCTTCTGATTCTTAACTGTCATCAATCTCAGTGCTTATAGTCTTTTATGGAGTCAAACTTCCAAATGTTTTAATTCAATGACAAAAATAAACTAGCCTCTGACAACTCTGCAGGCCCTTATATTTAATGCAGAGCCAGCCATGAGAGGTGTGAAATGTTGATGCTCTGAATAGTCAATAGTCATTGGCACTGTGTTCGTTCTAACCACCGAGGTGCTCTGCTCAAGGAAGACGGACTGCAGAATGGGTTGTAACTGTGCAAGTGCAGCTGGCACCGGATACTGCGCCTGAGTCATGTGAAACTCAGGAGCCTCTGAGCGAGTCGACTCAAGAAGATTCTGTGTGGTTCCAAGATGAGGAGCTTTAAGGCTTTCTTGCCCTGGAGGTGACTGCAAGCCAAGCAGCCACAGTGAGCTCTGAACCATCCACACTCTATTGAGATGGCTGCAAGCAAACTAGATAGCTTCACGGCACTCAGTTTTCTGCAAAATAAGGAATATTAAGATAGCCATCTCACAAAAATGTTGAAGAATTAGATGAGACACAGTATAAAGTTCCTTGCACATCAGTGATACCTAAAAAACCCCTTATGAGATGGAAGCAAAATGGTGTTGTAGCTCAGCATCCAGGCTTTAAAGTTAGAGTCGGTCTGAAAATCAGACTCCAGTCCTGACTATTCCCCTGTGCCTCTAAATAAGTCACTGCTCCTGTCTGAGCCTTTGGCCCTCCATCTGTAAAACAAGGCCACTAACAGCACATACCTCACATCAGTCGTAAAATGAGCTGGAAGGGGGCAAGTGCTAAGTCAAGTGGAAATCCTCAGTAATTGGGAGCTGTTAGTCGGCTATGAGAGGGTGGATGTAACTCTGTAAGCATTTGGGAAGGAGTCACATTCTGTTCCCATCACAAAAGGAAGATAGGGCAAGGACATTGATCACCAGAATAAAAGGATGGACTGACGAGTAACAACACAGAGGTGCTAGTGGGCCTGATGGTCCTCATCAGGGAACAGTCATTGTTACAGTACTGGGGATGAGCTCCTAGACACACAAGCCATTGGCTTTTTTTTCTTTTCTTTCTTTCTTTTTTTTTTTTTTTTTTTTTTTGGTATGAAGAATCAAACTCAGGGCCTCACACTTACCAGGCAGGCACTGTGCCACTGAGCTACATCTCCAACAAGCTATTGGATTTGAGGCTTTCCTCCCAGGGCCCTTTTTTACAGCTTTATTTTTGGTAAAATACATATAGATTAGACTGCACATAGCTAAAGAATACAATTTGAGGGGTTTTGATACACGTATATACCTATGAAACTATCATCACAATCAAGGTAGTGACTACTACCTTGTATCACCTTCAAAGGATACTGCATGACCCTTTGTAATTCATCCCCCTTCCCTCTCATCCCTCATTCCAAGGAAATCACTAAACTATTTTATGTCCCTTTAGATTAGTTTTGAATTTCTGGATTTTTATATAAGCAGAATCATAATATAATTATGCTTTTTGGTCTGGCTTCTTTCACTCAGAATAATTATTTTAAGATTCATCCCAGTGTTCTATATATTAAGGATTTATTCTCTTTTTGTCTGAGTAGTATTCCAAAGTATGGGTATATAATTCACATATTGATGGGTATTAAAATTATTTCTTGTTTTTAATGTATACAAATAAAGGTGTTATGAGCATTCATCTACATTTTTGCATGGACACATGCTTTCATTTCTCTTAAGAGTGCAGAGGCTGGATCATATATTTATCTGGCAAACTGACCAAACTATTTTCCAATACACATAGTTGCACTATTTTCCATTCGAAAAACAGTGCGTGAGAGTGACACTTTTGCTGAATCCTCACCAAATATATGATGAGGATTTGTGGAGAAACTATAAGCATTATAATGTGCTTTGGCAGCTCTTGTGCTTGAGTTTTGGTTTTTTTTAATCTTTGGATTTATAGCTTTAAATATTACATTTGGGAAATTTCAGCCATTATTTCTTCAAATGATGGTTCTGGCTCCTTAGCTCCTACGGAGTCTCCACTTACACATATGTTAGGCTTCTTGAGGTTGCCCCACATCTTATTTCTCTGCTCATTTATTTTTATCTTTTTTCTTTCTGTTTCATTTTGCAGTTTTATTGTTACCTCTTCAAGTTCACTAATCTTTTCTTCTGCAGTCTAGCATGTTAATAATATCATGTAATGTATTTATATATCAGAGATTATATTTGTGATCTCTAGAAGTAAGATTTGAGTCTGTTCATGTCTCTCTTTAGCATGCCAATACTCTCCTCTATCTTCTAGAATATATGAAGTATATTTATTTAAAAGCCATCTTAATGTCTTTGTCTCCTTGTCTAGAACCTGTGTTTCTTTTTATTTAAGGGATTTTCTTTTCATTCTGGGTCATATTTTTCTACTTTGCATGCTTTGTAACGTTTTATTGGATTTCAGTGAATTTTACCTTGTTGAGGGCTAAATATTTTTGTACTCTTTTAGGTATCATTACGTCTTGCTCTGAATTACAGTAAAGTAACTTGGAAGCAGTTTGAACTTTTCAATGCAAACTTTACATGAAGGTGAATTGGGCTCCACTACCAAGGCAATCCTCTTCTGAGGACTTAGTCTGATGCTCTGAATATCATGAGCTTTTGAGGGGCTTCCTTCTCTTCTCTTCTCTTCTCTTCTCTCTCTCCCTCTCTCTCTCTCTCTCTCTCTCTCTCTCTCTCTCTCTCTCTCTCTCTCTCTCTCTCTCTCCCTCTCTCTCTTGCTCCTCTTCTCTTCTCTTTCTCTCTCTGATTATTAGGAAACTAAACTATTTCCAGCTTTCTGTGAGCTCTAGAATCCATTCCACTTACCTCTTTTGAATGGTTCTTTCCCCAGCCCTGCACAGTTTTCTCACACATATGTGCTTATCAGTATTTAGCCAAAGATTTGAGGGGAATATTTTACAAAGCACCAGTGCTTTCTCTCTGAGCAGTTCCTCTCTGGTATTTTGCCCTGAAAATTTTGGTCACCTTTACCTCCTTGAATTCTGAAATCTGTCTCCTCAATTTAGGCAGACTTCTAGGGTCAACCTGGGTTGCCCCTCCCTGCAGAGGTCTGGAAACTCTCTCTAGTAGTAAACTGGGACAATTGCAGGGTGTATCTCATTTTCTTCCCATTTCTTAAAGATCTCTATCCCATACAACATGTTCTCCAATGTTTGACACTCTTATTTTATATATCTTGTCCACCTTTTGAATTGTTTAAGGTAGAAAGTCAAATCGAGTTCCTGTTACTCTTTCATGGATAGGAGCAAAGTCTATATCTCAGTATTTTTTAATATTTGGGTCAGATTTGTTTTGAGATTTTTCATAATAGCTAGTTATAAAGAAAACAGGACCAAAGATCATAAACTGACAAGATCCTTGGAGATTACCTAATGTTTTCATTCCTACTGACCCCCACCAGCCAGATCTATTTAGTGGATTACAGAACTGAAATCAGAGTAAGAATGGGATATTCCCAAAGTTACATACCAAGTTAGTCACAAGATTAAGATAGAAATCAAGGGCTGGGGATTTATCTCAGTGGTTTCACCACCTGACTCACAAGCGCAAAGTCCCAAGTTTGATCCCCAGTACCAAAAAAAAAAAAAAAAAAGACAGAAATCAACCTTTCTCTCACCATTTTAAATTCATAGTTACTCATATTTTCTGCTGATGTTTTTCTTCCAAACCAGTTTATTTGGATAGATTTAGTTTTGGAATCCAGACCTTCTATACTACCCAAGCCCACTGAATGGGCCATATTAACTCACACCCAAATAATACTTTATTTCTGTTGAGTTTTGCAAACACCACCTCTAGAGGTTGGCCTAACGTGAATACTATCAGAGTAACTCATAACACTGAAAATTTGAAGATATGGACATGGACAGGCAATCCAGAGCAAAGCCATATATATTTCCCCCACTGATTTATTATGAACTTTCTAAGCAGGAAGGAGTGTGATTTAGAATTGACTGATTTAGTGATTTTCATCATCTATGGGAACCATGTGCTCTACAAAAGAAGCCATTACTATTATAACTACATTCCCATGATTCTAGCAATCCCTAGTCCCCATTCATCTAATTTCATAATTGTTGTCTGGACTAGACAGTAAGGAGTCCTTCTATCTGGCCTCTGAACATCTCCTTGAAGCACCCTAGGAAATACACCAGCTTTGGAATCAGAACAGGTTTTAACTCTTGACTCCACCACTTAACTTGCTATGTGATTTTGGATACGTTGCTTAATCTCTCTGTAAGAACAGGGGTGGTATTCTCTTACACTGACTCTAAAGTATATCTTCTTTTCACATTTCAGCACCTTTCAGAGCAATAGGCATCGTGCCAGGACTGGAAGGATGGTTAAATATGCAGCTTTTTTTCTTTCTTTCTTAAAGGTATATATGGTGTCTTGGATTTTAAAACTACAGTATTCACCACCTCAAGAACAAGTACTCTAATAAAATGGAAAACACTGAAGAAATGGACAGATTTCTAGATACATATGAATACCAAAGTTAAACGAAGAAGATACAAAAATCCTAAACACCCCAATTACAATCAGTGAAACTGAAAACATAATTAAAAATTTACCAACAAAGAAAAGCCCAGGTCATGATGGCTTCACTGTTGAATTCTACAAGACATTTAGAGAAGAACTACTGCCACTACTCTTTAAACTTTTCAATGAAATTAAAAGGGAAGCAATACTTCCAAATTCATTCCTGGAGGCAAGTATTACTTTGATTCCAAAACCAGAAAAAAACACCCCCCCCCCCAAAAAAAAGAGAACTACAGGCCAATCTCCTTAATGAACATAGATGCAAAAATCCTCAATAAGATACTGCCAAATGGAATACTCAGGGTCATCAAGAAGGTCATACACTCTGACCAAGTTGGATTTATCCCAGGGATGCAAGGATGGTTCAACACACATAAATCAATAAATGTAATACACTATATTAACAGAGCCAATGACAAAAAGCGTATGATCATCTCAATAGTTGCAGAAAAAGCATTTGATAAAATTCAACACCCATTCACGATAAAAACCCCACAGAAAATTGGAATAGAGGGTCTTTATCTCAATCTGATAAAGACTATCTACAAAAAACCAACAGCCAACATCATATGAAATGGTCAGAAACTGAAAACCTTCATGCTAAAATCAGGAACAAGACAAGAATGCCCACTATCACCACTCCTGTTCAATATAGTTTTGGAAACATTAGCCACAACAATTAGACAAGAGAAAGAAATAAAGGGAATAAAGACAGGAAAGGAAGAAGTAAAACTGTCATTATTTGCTGATGATATGATACTCTACATTGAAGACTCAAAAAACTCCACCAAGGGCCAGGGATTTAGCTCAGTGGTTTTGCTGCTTGCTGCACAAGTGCAAGTTCGATTCCCGGTACCAAAAAAAAAAAAAAAAAAAAACTCCACCAAAAGACTTCTAGACTTAATTGGCAGATACAGTAGAGTAGCTGAATACAAGGTCAACACATAAAAATCAATAGTTTTCTTCTACATGAACAACAGACTCACTGAGAGGGAAATTAGGGAAACAATCACTTGCACAATAGCATCCAAAAAAATGAAATATCTGGGACTCAGTCTAACAGAGGAAGCAAAAGACCTCTACATTGAGAACTACCACACTCTGAAAAAAGAGATCTAAGAGGATATAAGAAAATGGAAAGACATCCCTTATTCCTGGGTAGGAAGAACAAATATAGTGAAAATGGCCATACTTCCAAAACTACTATATAGATTCAGTGAAGTCCCAATTGAAATCCCAACAGTATATTTCACAGAGGTAGAGAAAACAATCCAAAAATTCATTTGGAACCAGAAGAGACCTAGAATAGCAAAAGCAATTCTAGGCAACAGAGACATGGCAGGGGGCATCACAATCCTCTTAACTATACTACAAAGGTCCTGTGATAAAAACAGCATGGTACTGGCAAAGAAACAGACCTGAGGATCAGTGGAATACACTAGAAGATACAGAAACCACTCCAGACATAATCAGCTACCTCACCTTTGACAAAGGAGCCAACCATCATCACTGGAGAAAAGATAACCTCTTTAATAAATGGTGGTGGAAAAACTGGATTTCAACTTGCCAAAGATTAAAACTAGACCCCTACCTTTCACCATGAACTAAACTAAAATCAAAGTGGATTAAAGATCTAAATATTAAAACAGAAGCACTAAACTTGCTGGAAGATAAGTTAGGTAGAACTCTTGAAGACATTGGCATAGAAAAGACTTTATGAACAAATCCTCAGTAGCACGGGTGCTAGCACAAAAAATCAACAAGTGGGATCTCATCTTATTAAAAAGCTTCTAAGAGTCCAGGGATTTAGCTCAGTGGTGCCGCCACCTGACTCACAAGTGCAAGGTCCTGAGTTCCATCCCCTGTACTCCCCCCAAAAAAATAAAAATGAAAAGCTTCTGCACTGCAAGAGAAACTATCAACAGAGCTAAGACACAACCTACAATGTGGGAAAAAATTTTACCAGGTGTTCCTCAGACAAAGGTCTACTATCAAGAATATAACAAGAACTCAAAAAAAATCAGAGCCCCCCAAATTCAAAGACTCAATTCAAAAATGGGCATCTGAAATGAACAGTGAGTTCTCAGACAAAGAAGTAAAAGCAGCAAATAAACATATGAAAAAATGTTCAACATCACTGGTCATTCGAGAGATGCAGATGAAAACAACACTGAGATTCCACCTCACCCCAGTAAGAATGGTTGCTATCAAGAAATCAGCCAATAACAAATGCTGGCAGGGTTGTGGGGAGAAAGGAACCCTTCTCCATTGTTGGTGGGAGTGCAAACTGGTGCAACCACTGTGGAAATCAATACAGAGATACCTCAAAGAACTAGGACTGGAAGTCCCATTTGACCCAGCTATTCCCCTGCTGGGTATCTTCCAAAGAATTAAAAGAATCATACACACATGTGTAAATACTGAATAGTTTCACTAGTGTGAGAAACTGATAGTGTAAACAAGGGTTAAAATGATTAAAATGAATAATTGATAATCTGAAATAGGAAAAAAGGTCCAAAGACAAAGGAGTGAGGGGAGGGGAAGGGGAAAGGAAAAGAGGGAAAGGAAAATGTATGAGAAAAGAAAAAAAAATGGAAATGAAATCTATGTAAATAGGTAAGGGCGGAGGGGGTGAAGGGTGCACAGGTAATGGGGAAAAAAATAAGAACCAAGATATATCATGTACAGGTACAAACACCCAATGATAAATGTAAACAAATTGTATACCTAAAATGTACCAATAAAATTAATTTTAAAAATTAAAAAATAAGATAAAAATGGAGTAGTACTCAGCCATAAAAACGAGAAATTGGAGACATTTATAGCTAAGTGGATGCACATTGAGGCGATACTCTTAAGTGAAATAAATAGGACACACATGTGTAAATACCAAATAGTTTCTCTAGTGTTAGAAACTGAAAGTGTAAATAAGGACTAAAAGGTATAATAGATAATGTGAAATAGGAAGAAAAGGGCCAAAGGGGAAGGGGAAGTGGGAGGGGTAGGGGAAAGGAAAGAAGGGAAAGGAATTAATATGAGAAAATGAAAAAATGGAAACAAAGTGTTTGTAAATAGGGAGGGGTGGAGGGGTTGAAGGGAGGGCAGGAAAAGGGTGAAAAATAAGAACCAAGAGAGATCATGTAAAGGTGCAAATTTCCAATGATGAATGTCATTATATTGTATACCTAAAATGTACCAATAAAATAAAAAATAAAAAGTAAATTAAAAAAACAGAATCATATCACAGCGATATATGTGCACCCATGTTCATAGCAGCACCGTTTGTAATAGCTAAAACTTGGAAACAGCCCAATTGCCCATCACCTGGAGACTGGATAAAAAAAAATGTGATTTTTTAATAAAATGGAGTACTACTCAGCCATGAAGAACAAGAAACTAAAGACATTTATAGCTAAGTGGATGCACATTGAGGCATAGTCTTAAGTGAAATAAATAGGACACACATGTGTAAATGCTGAATAGTTTCTCTGGTGTGAAAAACTAAAGGTGTAAATAAGGATCAAAATGTATAATTGATATTGTGAAATAGGAAGAAAAGCTCTAAAGGAGTTGGGAGAGTGGGAGGGGAAAGGGAAAGAAAAGCAGGGAAAAGAAAAGTATGAGAAAAGGAAAAAAAGTGGAAACAAAGTCTTTGTAAATAGGGAAGAGGGGTTGAAGGGAGGGCAGGGGAAGGGGGAAAAACTAAGAACCAAGATACATCATGTAAAGGTACAAGATCCCAATGATGACTGTAACTGTATTATATACCTAACATGTACCAATAAACTAAATGGAAACTAAAACAAAACCACAGTATTCATCCTTAACTCGTAGTTTCCTCGAGGCTTAAATATATCAAAGTAAGCACTCAAGGACTTCTGCACCTATTATTACTAGAACCAATGACTAGGGCTGGGGATGTAGCTCAAAGGTGGAGATCCTAGCAACCGTCCCCTCCCTCCAAAAAAACCTTGAGTCTATCAAGAAGAAAGAGAAAAAGAAGTTGCATAACATAATTGGTCAGTATTCTTGAGCTATCATCCCATGCTCTTCCCATCTCAACTCAAACAGAGACTGCCATATCTAGTGAGGCTTTAAATTGAAAGGCTCTTTCAAGCCATCAAAATTAGAGCCTGCAGGCCAAGAAGTCAAATCCACATTCCTCAAAGCTTCCCCAATAGGGGCTCCCAGTTAGGGAGCTGGTACTCAGATGTCTGTGAAATTCAAACAGCCTGTCCTGGTATCCTAAGCCTGTAATCCCCGCACTCTGAGAGGCTGAGGCCTGAGGATTGCAAATTTGAGTCCAGCCTGGGCAATTTAGCTACTTAGCAGAACCCTGTCTCAAAATAAAAAATAAAAATAAAAGGGCTTGGGATATAGCTCAGTGCAAAGGCCCTGGGTTCAATCCCCAGTACTCCAAATAAATAAATGAAAAACAAAAAGAAAAAAGGGCTGGTGATGTAACTCAGGGTGAAGACCCTGGGTCCAATTCCCAGTAGTGCAAAAAAAAAAAAAAAGAGAGAGAGAGAGAGGAAGGGAGTGGGGAGGGAAATGTGAAGGGAAGGGGAGGGGAAGGAAGGGAAGAATTCAAGAACATCATCTCAGCTAAGACTGGAGGGAAAAAGAGAAAATGTACCTGAGAATTAACTACTACTTTCAAACCTCTCTGTGGCTTGCATTTCTTTCCCTCCACGGCATGCTCCTGGCTTTCTTAGTATCTCTTCAAGCGAAGCACGTTGGCCTCCACTGCAGAGGCCTCATCCTGTCCAGGCTCTCCCATGCCCCATCAGCCCCCTAGCGCCCATCCACTGAGCACTGCGGCTTTGGACTCTATGAGCCCCTCCTTCTGAGGCACCCACCTTTGACAGGTATCCAAAAGTTTTCTCCCTGTCCCCTGCTAGGTCCCAGTGGTCGGGGGCACCCAGAACCATGGAGAAAAAAGGAAAGGTCAGGAAGGTCTAGACTTTGTCTCCCGCCGCTCCTAGCAGCCCGACTACCTCCCAAGTGACTGGAAATCAATGGAGTCTGAACCAACTGCTGCTTGACAGTGCATGCCACCCAGGGTTCTGCACCAGGGCCAGGATGAAGCTGGGAATTCATAACTGTGAGTGATTATCATGGAAACTGTCTCCAGGAAAAACGACCAGGTCTTTACTATTCAACCTTGGGAAGATAAAATCAGGCCTAGCAGGGAAAAAGAAGGAAAAAAAAGACAAATGATCTAAAGAGTAAATGCAGGATTGAAAAGCAAAGAGCGTCTTGGGGCCTGAAGATACACCTGCCTCATCTCCCTGTCCCCGGAAACAAGAGATGGAAAAGGGGAGGCGGGATCTCCATCTACTCAGAATCCTGTGCTCATCCCATACTCTCCTCAACACCTCCAGGCCTGAACCAGTCCTCCATCGAGTCTGCCTCTCTTTAGGCCTCTGCTCTGCCCCCACTGTGTGGCCTGTTGAGACCCTCCCTGTGTGTCTCGCTACAATCCCCTTTCCGCTTTCTCCCCCCAGCAACACCCCATTGGCCCCCACCCTACCCTGCTAGGAAACCCCAGAAAAACAGAAACCTCCGCATTGCCCTAGTAAGATCGTCAGTGAATAAGAATGGCAAAATATGTGCCCCTGTTCAGGTTGAGTGGTGGAAACGCGGATGGGGGGTTATTTAATTGCTCTCATTAGATTTGCGTGTTTCAAGTTGTCCATAACAAAATAGATCTTCTGCAGGGATCTCAAAGCATGAAGCCCAAAGTCCTCCGATTGGCATTCGAGACCCCTCAGCATCTGCCTCTGCCCCAGCAGACTGCAACCTCTCTGTCTTCCCAGCTCTGGCCTGCAGCTCACTTCTGCAGCCCTACTCTGTGCACGCACCTCCTTCTCCCAGAACACCCTTCTCCTACTGTCCGGCCTAGAAGGCGCTTCCTCATCCCTTGGGAAGCCGACGTAAGAGACCCCTGGTCCGGGACACTTGGGCAGACCCTTCCCTGTGCTGGGGTATAGGGTAGGGCTGCGAGAGGGTGCCTTGCGCCCTGGTGCCTTCCCAGGTCTGATATATGCCAAGCACCCAAGACATATTTGAGAGAGGCCAGAATGTCTTAGTGCAATGTTTACTTAAACTTGGACACGAAGTAGGGTAATTTCTTTAGGCTTCTGCTCCTGTCTTTATAAAATGAAGATGTTAGCTATACTTATAAGGCTGGGGAAGCAGTAAGGATTCCGTTGTTGTATCCTCTACGTAAACAGGTTAAGGAGAGAGAACGAGACTGACTTTAAGACAGGCACACTTCAATCAAATCACACAGTGGAGAATAACGCAGCTTGTCATCTATGCAATGCTCCCCAAAGCTACAGGAAAGACACTGCTCTTTAACTCTTCCTGGGAGCTGGGGGAATTCATGGAAAATCGTTGACGCTAGTCACACTTCTTTTGCGCCAGGGACAGTTCGTACTTCCGGGGGTCTTCAGCAGTCAAGGCCAGAGTGCAAACTCTCTCTTTGAAAGGTGTGTGCAGCTCGGTGGCCGCAACCCGGGCCCAAAACCCGGGGTAGCAGTGCACGGGGGGATTGCAAAAATCAGCCCGGGTGACAATCCCCACCCAGTGAGGTCTTGTTGAGTTTGGGGCGCCTGGGGTGGGACGGAGGGCGAGAACATCGGACGGGATCCACCGCAGCGCCACCTCCGCCGCTGCCGCCGCCCCCGCCAGCCCCGCTCCTCCGGGCGCCCGTGGCCTCGTGCGTCACCGGCGCGGGCGGGGGCCGAGCGGAGGGGGGCGCCGCAAGGTGAGGGCACCGCGCCGCCTTAAGACGCCGCGCGCCTCCGCAGCCGCTCAGAGCTCTCAGCGCCGAGCGCGGGTCGGACGAGCGGGCACAGGCGCTGTGTCCCGCTCCCGCCGCCCGGTGTGAGCGAGCTCCCAGCCTCCGGCACCTGGAGCGGCGCCCCGGACCAGCCGGGCGAGCCCCGAGGGACGCAGCGCGACGGCGTCGGCAGCAACAGGTAAGCCAGCGGCTCGCTCGGCTCTCCTCCAGCCGCCGCGGCCCCGTGCGCACACAGCCCTGAGCCCCGGCCCCGCGGATGCCCCGTCTGCAGCAGCCCGACGGCGGAGACTCCGCGCGGCTGCCCCGGCCCCCTGGCCTCCGCCCGGCTGCCACCTTCGCGGGGTCCCTCGCACTTTCTCTCGTGCGCCCCTCCAATTCCCCGGGTTTTTCCTTATCCTTCCTCTGTCGCTGCTCCCCACCGGCTTTTTAAATTCTGTTTCTTGCTTTTTCTGTCTCTCCTGGTCAGTCCCGCGGGGTCTCTTCACGTCTGTCTCTCTTTCTCCCCTGCTCTCTGCCTATCTCCCACACTGGCGCACTTGTTTGTTCTCTCTCACTGTCTCTCGCTTTCTCTATGTCTCTCACTCTTTCTCTGTCCCTCATTCTCTTTCGGTCCCTGTGTCCCTCTCCCCCTCGAAGACTCTCCCCACCAGCGGCACCCGTGCCTCCTCTGTCGTCTTCCCCAATCCCCCACCCCGCGCCGCAGCGGACGCGGAGCGGGGTGAGAGGGGGACGACGAATTTGGGGTGAGGGGGATCGGGCATCCTCCTCCCACCGCCCCATGTCCACTGCCGAAAAACTAGACGCTGTATCCGTCCGAGCCCACGGTGGCCACAGGGGCCTCTGGTTTTCATGGCAAAATAAAGACCACAAAAGAGACCCAAAGAGACAGAGATCATCCGAGCAAAACCGAGGTGAGGGGCCGTGGGAGAAAGGTGGAGAGCGACGGAGACGCGCGCGCTCGCGCACTCAGAGATGGATGGGACAGAGTACAGCAAGTGTCCCAAGGTGAGAGAGTGAGAGACAGAAAAACCAAAAGCAGGGAGTGCACATGCCAGAGAGACAGCGTGAGAAGCAGGGAGCCAGAGACCGGTGAGAATAACAGAAGCGCGTTAGAGACCAGGGGAGAGAGATGACAACGCCAAAGCGGCACCTAGAACTCGGGCTCCTGGGCTAAAAAAGCACACAGGGGAGACCGGGAGAGGTACAGAGAGGAGGGTCCGAGACAGATCGGGGCCGAGCGAGAGAGAGAGAGAGAGAGAGAGGCAGACATCAGCAGACCAGACACTCCTACAGCTAGTGGTGCCCAGCAGGTGTGCGAGGGACCCTCGGAGATGGATGGCTGTCGGGGCAATCCACTGAGATAGGGATGGAGAGGTGTGAGACAGTATCTATGAGAGAGAGAAGGGGGGGGGGGAGAACACAACACTAGGGAGAGCAGCCCAAAGGTGCGGGGGCCGAGTCACACACCCAGAGACTGGGAGGGAAACGGGAGGAGGCGCACGCACAGAGCTCCCGAGAAAGTGCGCTGGTGAAAGAGAGAAGACTGAGAGACAGAAGCTGCGGGAGGGCGGTGGGAGTGACGGGCGCGAGGATGGCGACGCCCAGGGGAGGGGGCAGACTGCGCACGTGCTGGTGGTGAGAAACAGAAACAGACCCGGTGGGCCTTGAGAGGCTAGAGAGAAAGCGGTGGAGGAAACCAGAGACACGCACTCCTAGAGACAGAAAGTGCCCTTGCGAGACACTGGAGAGAGACAGAGACCTGTTCTAGTAAGCAGGCATGTGCGAGAGTGCACGCACATGTGCCAGTGAGAGGGCTAGCCAAAGACCAAAACTCTGACTCCAGACACAGTGTGGCAGATGCCTGGGAGGGTGAGCACACACTAGCAGGAGAGACAGACGGGAGAATCAGGGACCCGCGGAGAGAAAGGCAGAGACACGGAGAGCCCAAGAAACTGCCTGGGCTGGGCTGCGACTGCGCAGGGGTGCGAGGGAGGGGTCCTGCAGCCGTGCTGCTGGGCTGGGCGCCCCAGGCTTCTCCTCCTGCCGCGGGACTAACCCCGCCCACGTGTTTCTCTCATCCCCAGCATAGACACTGCCTGCGGTCTGCCCGCCATCGCCATGGCACCCACCTGCACCAACAGCACGCAGGAGAACAACGGCACCCAGGCGTGCATACCCCTTTCCAAAATGCCCATCAGCCTGGCTCACGGCATCATCCGGTCTACCGTGCTGCTCATCTTCCTGGCCATCTCCTTCTTCGGCAACATAGTCCTGGCGTTTGTGTTGCAGCGCAAGCCGAAGCTGCTGCAGGTGACCAACCGCTTCATCTTTAACCTCCTCATCACCGACCTGCTGCAGGTTGCTCTCGTGGCCCCCTGGGTCGTGGCCACCTCCATGCCTTTCTTCTGGCCCCTCAACAGCCACTTCTGCACTGCCCTAGTTAGCCTCACTCACCTGTTCGCCTTCGCCAGTGTCAACACCATTGTCGTGGTGTCCATAGATCGCTACCTGGCCATCATCCACCCTCTCTCCTACCCATCCAAGATGACCCAGCGCCGTGGTTACATGCTCCTCTATGGCACCTGGATCCTGGCCTTCCTGCAGAGCACACCCCCACTCTATGGCTGGGGCCAGGCTGGTTTCGATGAGCGCAATGCCCTCTGCTCCATGATCTGGGGGTCCAGCCCCACCTACACGATTGTCAGCGTGGTGTCCTTCATCATCATCCCCCTGGTTGTCATGGTCGCCTGCTACTCCGTGGTGTTCGGCGCGGCCCAGCGGCAGCATGCCCTCCTGTACAAAGTCAAGAGCCACAGCTTGGAGGTGCGGGTCAAGGACCGTGTGGAGAATGAGCATGAAGAGGGAGCAGAAAAGGATAAGATCCAGGATGAGAGCGAGTTCAATGGCCAGGATGAAGGTGAGGTCAAGGCCAAGGAGGGCAACTCAGAGACAGAAGAGGACCCCCTGGAAGCCAAGGACGGCAGCATGAAGGGGAAGGAAGGAAGCCTGCAGATGAGTGAGTGTATCCTGGTGGCCAAGGGCATCGAGGAGGTCAGTGTTGGGAACGAGGAAGGTAAGAAAGGTGGTGCTGAAGCAAAGGAGAGCAGCGCAAAGGCAAACAAGGGGCGCGCAGAGGTCAATCAGTGCAGCATCGACTTGGGCGAAGACGACATAGAGTTTGCTGAGGATGACATCCATTTCAGGGAGGGTGACGTCGAAGCCGTGAACATCCCAGAAAACCTCCTGCCCAGTCGTCAGGACAGCACCACCCACCCTCCTCTGCCCAGGTGCTATGAGTGCAAGGCTGCTAAAGTGATCTTCCTCATCATTTTCTCCTATGTGCTGTCCCTGGGGCCCTACTGCTTCCTGGCAGTCCTGGCCGTGTGGGTGGATGTCCAAACCAAGGTACCTCAGTGGGTGATCACAGTAATAATCTGGCTTTTCTTCCTGCAGTGCTGTATTCATCCCTACATCTATGGGTACATGCACAAGACCATCAAGAAGGAAATCCAGGAAATGCTGAAGAAGTTATTCTGCAAGAAGAAGCCTCTAAGAGAAGAAGGTAGCCACCCGGATGTACCCGGAACCGAAGCAGGTTCAGAGAGGGGAACTGAAGGCAAGATTGTCCCCTCCCACGATTCTGCTACTTTGCCTTGAAGTTAGTGCTAATGCAAACCTTGCACTGTCCATGAGACAGAAAACAAGACCAGCTTTCTTTTCCGTGGATCACCCACACTCCCATTAATGCCAACCCATACCATTTCAGGCAAAGGCATTGCACACAAATCCTTTCTCACCACAAGGTAGATAAATGCTTGGAGAATTTGGGAACTGGGTTCTTCCCTTAAAGGTGTGCCCCTCAAAGCATGGACTTGAGGATTCTGACTGAAAATTTACCCCCAGAAAATTATTAGGCTCTAAATTTCTTAAAGCAACAAGGGCTACTATTTGGGACCTAAGCTTGGTATTCTGCCCTTCTCCCCAGAGCTGCAACATGCTAGCTTTAGCTCTGAAGGAAAGGGAAGATGATAGCTGTGACTTAAAGACTATTTGGCCCTCGGGTCAGGAGCTTAGTTTATGTTCAAGTGAAGGAAAAGCAATGGACCAAATCATCCACAGAGCCCAAGATGCAGATCTTGATGGACTGATCAGCAGCGTATGAGCCAAACTCTGAACTGGTGCAGAGACTGTCATGCAAATTAAGATAAAAGGCATTGTGCAGTTAGAATACCAGGAACGTTTCTAGATCCCCTAAAAGGATGGAGAAATGTGGAAGGACATGTATGAAATGGGAAGCTACTATGGAGAACACATCCTTGGGGCTAAGCAGTTGGGTTTTTTCCTCTAAAATCCTGGGTTGCGCATGGGGTAGGATTGAGCTCTCTCCATGAAAGTGGAAAATTGTCAATGGACACTAAAATCATTTCCATCTCCTATTTGAATAATAGTGAGACAGAAATCATGCAACTAGTTTCCAATTTCCCCTTCGTGACTGAATCAGTATACTCATAAGAATGCTCCAGTTCTCTTTCAATCACTTGTTTTGCTCTGTTTTATTTCAGATAAACCTTTTTGCTCAAACAGTATTTCCAGGAAAAAAAGAAATTCAACTAGGAGTGGTCAAAGTTCTGCAAAACTCACACTGCCAATCAAGAGATATGTCTATCAGAAATCTCTTTTGTGTTCCTGAATTCCTAGGCAAGAAATAGGATCTCCACATGGGGACAAGTAAGGCAGGATGAACATTTTCCTTCCTCCAGCAATACTCACGTGTCTTTTCAGCCCATAGCTCTCTCTAAAGCTTTTAAACTTTCTTCAGAGAAGGGAAAGAAATGTTAGATAGTCAGAAATGACAGGATGGCTTTATAATACCTGGAAAACATCTGACCTACTCCAAACAATCCAAAAAATCAAAGCATTCGGGTCAGACATATCCTAATTATTGCTGATGAAATGTATCTCTTCGGGGAAACCTTTGTACTATCTAAATTATCCCTAGAGTAAATACAGAGAAAGATTTTTCAAACCTGAAATCACTTTGGGCAAGGATATACCTATTTCAGAAGGTACAGACCAAATAAGAGGGAGCCAAAAAATGGTTAAGCCAGTGGTTTTGATCCTCCTGAGATCCAAATTAAAGCAACTCTGCAGCCAACTAACTATCCATGCAAAAATGCACTGTTATGGGTGGAGGGAGTGAATGGAGTATTTAGTTGAACAAAATGGTTAACCAGCTGGTTTTGTATAAGCCTGGCCATACTCAGAGTTTAGCCTCATTCTAGTGTCATTGCTATGTCTTTATGAAGACTCAGATTTTCATTTATATAAATGTCCAGCTCATATATATTTCTGTTTATCTCTTCCTCCTCACAGATTCCAACGTGAGTTTCTCAAGGGGTAGATGTAAACAGTGGTGTATTTGGGCTATGAGTATGTCTGGATGGGAACTTGGGATTATCATATTCAGAATGTAGGAGAGGGCATAGAACCAAACAATATCCAGTTGACCTGTCAAATCAATATGCCCATGGAAACGCTATGCATTCCAACTCCTTGAATTTGGACCCTATGGTAATTCAAACAAGGCATTTGGGCTGAAGTTCAGACTCACAAATCATTTATCTTTCTACCAAAATTTGTAAAGCAAGTGAATAGTCATAAATTTATTATACCAATGTATTGCCGGACTCTTGCAGTGACCTGTCCTTAAGGGATACCCAGGTGCAGAAATGACAGAAACGGCGTATGTGATCAGTCCTCTTTTGGAGGATTGCAAGACTGTAATGGTCAAAGGAGCTCAAGTTAGCTATAGCCTGTCCTTTTAGTGGAAATTGTTATTGGGCAGGAAAAGGGATTTCAAGCATAACTGTTTCCAACATTTTGTTAAAACTGAACTTCTTGTTTTATTTTTAAAGCTCACTCCCTTCAAAGTGTATCAGAGAACACTGTTTGCCCAAATCCCAAATCCAAATGGAACCAGAGCCTGTGCAAGTGTGGTAAGTCCATCGAACGGCAAACATAACATTCTCTAGGGTGCCGAGACTCACCAGTTCCTTCTAAAGTTTCCCTTTTACCTATTTTAGTTTCTGTCCATTCTTTTGGCAAATTGGATTCCTCAAAGGTGAAGACCTTTTGAAAATAAGATGCTGGAAAAGAGGACTTTTGAATTAAGGGGATTCTGCTTTGGTGACACGTTCTTCTTACTGAACAATATGGCCATAGCTTGGAGATAGCAACCGCTTCAAATTTTTTTGCTGTTTTGAATAAAGCACTATCAACTTAATGAGGTTTTACTGCACATACTGTTTTGCCATTTGAAAATCTGAAAGCACACACACACAAAGGCATCATTAGCTTCACAGTTGCTTTCCCTAAATGTTTTTAAAGGATGTATTCTTTGGCCAAGGCCACTTCATATGTGCAGTAAAAACTCCCATTAAAGTACAGAGGCCAGACAAACCAGACTTTGAAATGATGTGATTTTAAATGGAATGATTTCCTTACTTAAGAACAATAGGGCATCTAGTTTGCCAAGGAGTCACAGGTGCCTTGACTAACACACCAATTTCAACAAGCTTGGAAAAGCAGTAGCAAGGAGCAAGCCCTGGGCTTCTGTGACTTGGGTGACGTGAGGGCCCTTCTTCGTAAGACACCACACATACCAGCTGCTGGCAAGTCCTGTGCACTTCCAGCTCCCTGCCTGCCTTTTGCCTTCCTGCCCACCAACTTCACCTACTCACCCCCTGCCCCTGCTGTGCTGGCCCTTCACGGATGCCTGTGCCTGAAACTCTGTGTGCTCATCCACTCCCCATGCATCCCTTCCAAACCCAAAGCTATGAGACTCACAGGGACCTGGGGCCCATGGAAGCAGAAAGAAATGAGCCATAGGAGTGACCAGCAATTTGAGGTACTTTTTGTCTGCCCAACTCCAATCCAATTTAGAGATGACTCGATACCCACTTCAAATTCAACCGGTAAGGAAAAGTGCCATTTCATGATTTTGGAAGAGCTAGGCACCTTATTTCTAAAACACACCCTATGCGACACACTTTGAGAGCATAGTCGGTTCTGTGATATCATCTAATTGTTTCAACAAAAACAAACAAAAATCTTTTACCTATAAAATTATAAGGTGGCTGACATTGCCTTATTTTGTACATGATTAGCCAATTAAGCTAGGTAAAGTTGCTTCGGAAGAATTTTTCATACTACCTGAAAAAATTTACATGATTAAAATAGGCTTTCTTAGACTTTGCCAAAAATCTCTTAAAAGTGAAACACACCATTTGGAGGAGAAAAAAGTATTCATCCTCTGGTAATTTGAAATCTCGAAGATAAAACACTTGGAATCGTTGGGGTGAAGCAGTAACCTACTGAACTGTAATTTTTCCCTCTTAACTACCCTCTCACATATTTTAAGGGAAAAAAATCCACTTCATAATGTGTTTTCTGTTGTATTTCTCTTGAAGACAAACCCCAGGTTGTCAGGAGAGGTTTCTCCAAGCAAAATGTCTTTTCCTTCTAAAGCAGAGAATTAAAGGATGAGTTGGCTGCTAGCCAGGGACCAAGATAAGGAGAGAAAGTATGGCTTTTAACTCTCTTCCTCCTTATCTCTCTCTCGTTTTCTATGGACTGGAACTGGATCGGTGCGCTTGGCCGCTCAAAGCCCCTCCAAGCTTAGGCATGAAGAGACAGAGGCATGAGCGGTAAAAGCAGACCATGGTCTAAAACTCCCAAAAAAGGCAAACCTTTGTCATACACTCTTTCCAATTCTATATAGTCTCTTCCTCTCTGGCAGATGCCCAGCTTGCTTATAGCACGTTTTCTGCTATAAGCAACAAAACTGGCTAGAGGAATAAATAGGAAAGCTAAAATCCTCTGAACTTGGCCACTGACTGCCATGCCACTGGCCAGTTCACTACTCTTTGATAAGTAGGACAAGAATCCTCAAGACAAACGGAAGTTGCCAATAGGAGTTAGATATTTCCATCATTGCCTCTCAAAGCCTCCATATCTCAGAGTATACACACCAAGGGGAAACCACAGTAACTTGTACACTCATAGGTTTGCTATGTCAGGATTCATTCCTGTATCTCTAAAACATAGTCAAAAACAAGGTTGGTTTTAGTTCGGTGCTTCAAACATGAGTGGCTTTCCCTCCCTCCCCCCTTCATCTGTGTTACAACTTTTAATGTTAAAAGTTTGGTATTTTTGTCCTGTTTCAGTGATGTGAAACTTTTGTAGTAATTCTTCTAAATGTAAGCTCTAACTGTATATAAAGTGTAAGTGTTCTTGGAGATAAGGTGCTAGGTACTAGATTGTGTGTGTGTTCATAGATGGTGTCATTCTAAAAAAATAAGTAGTATGTACATGTGAAGTTAGTTAATTAAGTGCATGCAGATTCTTTGTGTGGCCAACACCTTGGTCAGTTTCTGAAATAGAACATAGTATATTTGTTTTTAAAAAATATTATTTTTAAAGTGTATACTATAAGATATGTAAGATGGCTCGAAAGTGAGCTAGCAGGAAGTGGTGCCTTTCATCCCTTAAATCCCTGGTACAGCGTATGACAGGCAGAAACTTATTCTGGTATGACTGGTCATTAATGTGAACCTATCATCTTGGCTGAAGACCTCCCTGGCAGTTCTCCACGACACGCCTGGCACCTGTATGCCTGGTTTCCATGAACTGAATGTATAGAATGCAAACTCAAAGAAGACAATCCTTTCCCTGTCAAGAAGCAAGGACTTCTGGATAGACTGTCGGAGTCCTCTTAGCAGGATGAAAAGAATGCTGCACTTTCAAGACCCAGCCTGTAGCCAGGACCTGACTGTGAAGTGACAGGATTTGCACTTAAGCAGATCCACATTGTGACTATCCTGCCCTCCCAGAGCAGTCCCAAAACCCAGAAAAGGGCTGCTCTTTTCTCCCTCTGCTTGGTTGTCTGGGAGACAACAATAGGGCATGGAGGGGTGACTCCCATGACTCTTCTGAGGGTTGTGGCTGAGGCATTTGAGAATTCTAATTGCAGATCAGTGGTATTTGCAACAGACAAAAGAGAACTATGAGATAATTTTATTATATTTTGAGAACAAAAATATTAACATGAGAAGACTATATTATATATACACCCTTATTAAATCATTAAACTGCCTTTAATAACAAATTTTATGTGCTACTTTGAAACAGACTAGAAAAAATACATTCAGACAATAGAAGTTCTCTTTAATACTTTACATTTTAAATTTAAACATTTCCTTTTAAAAAAGTATTTGTAATTTAAAAGTGCCTTTTTAAAGGATTGTCAAACTCCAATCCTGGGGCCAAGTTCCCATTGGCACAGCTTACCTTCAGGTGCACAAAGGGAGTGGACTTCATCCTCCTCTCAGAAAGAAGAGAAACCCCATCACACCCCAGTCAAATCTGATTTGTGACTCTATACCTGGGCTGGTAGCCCCAGAGACTATCCCCAAGGCTGAGGTTTCATATATTGATTGACTTTAGTTAGATCCTTTCTAAAATGGTTAAATGCATTTTTTTGTTGGACAGGAATAACGGACTCCTGCTTGGACAATGCAGAGATCTATGTTTGTGATTTAACTAAGTATTATTTAGTAATCTTTGTGTTTCTTAAATAGGTGCTGTAAATTGTCATTGGTATATTCTTCATAAACATGCTAAATAAAGTCTAATTTTGTGTGTGAATCTGGTTACTATGCCAAGCTTCTTGAGACCACAGTGAGGGAAACCCATGAGTAGTTTCCCATCCCTTCTCTTTTGCTCGAATGGAGAAGGCAGAAGAGAAAGGACTTGAATATATAGGCTCCCATATTTCATATTCCAATGTAGGGAATACACAGTGGGATGGCGGGGTGGGCATCGGGAGGGCTTGCTGAAAGAGGAGCATTAGCCTGGTCCTCTACAAAAAGGACTTCAAAGTGAGGGTGGGGATGGCAGAGAAGGAGCATGGAGTAAGATGATCGTGTGAGCAGGAGGGGGAGCCTTTGTTTTAGGAAAGAGTACTACCCCATCATCTTCGCTGGCCCTGCCGCCTACTACTCCAGCCCAGGACACTTCCCTCAGCACACCTCAGCTCAACCTGGCCTCGACCCCCACACTCACCTCAGTTCTACTCCTCTCAGCAGGGTTTATAGACCAGAAGAGCAGGAATGTGTCCCCATAAGCCCTGCTTCCATAGAAGTTATACACTGAATGCAGCCACAACATATGAAAATGCAGTATACAGAAGAGATGGGCAAATATGTCTAACATTTAAGAGCCCCTAGTTCTTTCTGAGTTGAAATACTTGACCTACTAGTAGCTCCTCCTCTGTTACTCTCATCCGTAGTGGTGCAAGGAACAGCACACCTCATGCTTCCAAAGTGGTATTCATGGACCCAAGCTAGGAGGCTCAGGGAGCTACTCAGCCCCATTACAATCAAAGTAAAGTGCTCTTCTTCACTTTTCACTCCAAAACCAAGCTAAATAGCAACTTACACACACTTTCAACATGTTCAAAGATGGCTGCCATGACACTTGTGTGTGGCTGCCTTCGTCTTAATCCATAAATGCCATCCAAACACTTTCTTCTGCTGCAGAAATAAACTGGCCTCTCTAGCAAGGGCTACTATCGTGCAAATAAATGGGCTTCGGAGCTCAGATAAAACTATCAGGCAGCGAACCTGGAGGGAAAAAAAGAGTTCCCTGAAGCTCAATATATCCCACTGCTTAGTCCAGAGAATTTGGAGGGGAATGGAATGGGTTCCAATGGGACTCACAATAGCAGTTTCTCTCTCTCTTAGGCAGGGCTAAGGGCCCAGCCCTGTATTATGAGGCTGTGGAAGACATTTGAGAGGATCTGAAAATTCTGCTCTCAGGAGACTTTCTGTGACCTTCTGTAGCTACTTTTGCTTCCATGGCTCTACACCGGGCCCCAGGCCCATTTGCTATCACCCAGAGCCCTGGCCCTTCCAATACAGGCAAAGGCCTATAGTGGTGAGTGAATTATTTTCTTCTATGAAGTAACTCGACAACTCTTACTTCCTCTCACACTTTCTGTCAGGATTCAACCCCATGACTCTTTCCCTCCTTATTCCAATCTGCCCTCCAAGGGCAACTGGATCTCTTTGAACCTGCACACAGAAACAAGTACTCCTCAGTTTTAGGGTAGCTTTGAGGATGTTCGTGAATTGAAGTTATGGGTAGACATTTTTCAAATGTTTTCCTATGTGAGACCAGTATTTGTCAATAAAATTCATCATAGAAAATGTACGATTTTAGAGCCAGGTGTGGTGGCACATGCCTGTAGTCCCAGAACTCAGGAGGCTGAGGCAGGAGGATTGCTGTGAGATTGAGGCCAGCCTGGGCTACATAGTGAGTTCAAAGCCAGCCTGGACTACATAGCGAGACCCTGTCTCAAAAAATGAAAAAAAAGGTACGATTTCATGCCTGCTCCCCACAAAACTGCAAAGCTGAAGAATATTTGCAATGCAAGTTGCCCACATTTTAGAAATTGTTGCACCTGACTATTTAGTCAAAGCAAATAAATCCAAGAAAATTGGCTCCAAAGATTTGTTGTCTACATACAACCATCTCAATCTTGAACATTAGCCTCCAAAGGACAGCAAACAGAAATAGACCACCAATAAACAGAGTGTGCAGGCTTAACTGAGGAGTAAGACATCAGCATCTGATATTTCAAAAACTCTGTTAAACCAATATACATTTTAAATGATTACCCACGTACAAAAGTATAATTTGTAGAATCTTCAGTTCAAAAGATGCCCATTTGATGTGAGATTTATTTGACAAGGGAACTATTTTTCTGATGGAGAAATTAGATGCTCTGAACATGAGGAAGGAAAAGGGAAAAAAAAAGGTTTTCATATGAAGAACCAGTGTACTCATCTTTAATTTTTTAAAAGAAATGTGCCTCCTTTTACACTGACTGCTCTAAATTAAACCCTTTGATCTTTTCAGAAAACTCTGACTTAGAAGAAATCTGTCTCCCAACCTGTTTTCTTCCATACAATCAATCATACAAACTGAGATGAGACAATGACATTTCACTTATGTATACTTGAAATGTATATAATTAGGAGCATACATATGTATCTCCAGAGATGCTCTTAGAGACATGTAGACATTCAAAAGCAAGGATGATGTGCCTGGGAGCATTTTGAGAAATTCTTTAATCCACACCACAATGTAGATTGTAGAAATAAGCCAGAAGCAAGAAAAAAAATCCACTTCTCCCTGAAACAAAATGAAAAAGATCTTTGTTAGCCAGACATCATAGTAAATCAAAGTAGCTTTCTTGAGAATACAAAGCATGTCACTCTTGAGCTGGGTTACTGCTATCCACATCTCAAAACTTGTGCATTATCAAATGAAAATCATTGTGCTTTTTCACTCGGCAAACAGGATGAGGAGCAGGGCCAGAGGCAGTCACCTGCAAATGGACATAAGAATCCACCTGAAGGAACTCTGCAGGTCTCTAACCAAAGCCAAAACCCAAAACTGCTTAATGTCTCCATTTCTTTTCTTTAAGACTGAAGTTTTATTGTGTAAATTTTAAAAGTTTTTATTAGTACATGTTTCCAGTACCTAATGATTGCATTCATCATGTAAAGTTGGTACATACATACAACATGTCTTCATTCTTTTTTCACCCCATTCCCTTCCTCTCCCTCCCCTTCTCTCCATCTCTTTGTCTCCTTTCTTCCTTTCAAAGAGGTCCACGGCTTGTTTTAATACAAGAAACTTCTTAAATGTAAATAACCATTATCATTATGTACACCAAAGAGGAGAATCATTTATTTATTTGTACACCTGTTACGGTTTGTGTTTAGATGTCCCTCCAAAACCTCATGCGGATGAGGTGGGACTTTCTTTGTCAGAGGTAGTTGAATCTGGAATGTGATGCTGGGGTTAAGGGCATGTGATTACTAAACCACTACCTGTGAGTGATTAGTTTGGCACCGCCCTAATCCCTGTAGTCTGAATGAGATAAAAGGGGCAGGAAGATGCTGATAAACTCTCTTGTTACCTTCGGTGCCTTGTGTGCACCATGTTATGTCTCCTCTGGGGGGCCTGTTTGCCATCCCTGCCTTGGAGCCAGCCAGTTATGGACTGAAACCTCTACGAAATGTGAGCCAAATTAAACCCCATTCCCTTCTTACTTTAAGTGTCGGGTCTTTCATCTCAGCAATGAGAGAAAAGTAACTAACACGGTAACCAAAGCATGCATTAGCGTCCTAAATAAAAATTTATATTATTAAGGTTAAAAAACATCTCTGGGGATTTATTCTAAAGAAATGATGCCACAGAAGAAAAAATTTACCTATGAAAATGTGATCATAATCCTATGATTTACAACATTAAATGACTACAAACGGGCCGGGGATTTAGCTCAGTGGTTCCAGCGCCTACCTCCCAAGCTCAAGGTCCCAAGTTCCACCCCCGGTGCCAAAAAATAAATAAGTAAATACATAAATAACTACAAACAAATCAAATAATCCCCAAATAGGTGACTAGATAAACAGATGTCTAAGTACTAAATGAAATTCTAAAGTCATCAAAATGACAAATATAAAGATTATATAGCAGCATGGACAATCTTTATGATATGATATGTTAGTTTAGAAGAGCCAGACCTTGAACAATTCTCAGCCATCACACCTGTGTGAACATTACATAAGCATAAATGTGTGGATTAGATAGAGCAGAGGATAGACAAAAGAAGATGTCTTTCTATTTTAGAGTGATGTAATCATGACCCAATTTTTCTTAAACATATGGCTTCACTGGTGTTCATATTATAAGAACATATATATTATTTCACATATATATTATTATTATAAGAACATATATTATTTCACATGATCTTAAGGTTCAGTGACTTAACTGAAGAAAATTCATAGGATTAGAAAGTCTAATAGGTACACTTGGAGACAATTCATCTAGGAAAACATCTTACTCAACATCAAGATCACAGGAAGTTTTAGGCACAGTTGTTGCCTTTTTCTTTAAATTAAGTTTATTGATAAAATTTAGATATACATAATGATCACATTCATCATATGGAATTTGTACCTGTACATGATATATCTTGATTCTTCTTTCCCCCTCGATTCCTTTTTTTCCCATTCCTCTTCCCTCCCTTCAACCCCTTTCCCTCCTTATTTACAAAAGATGTTTCCATTTTTCCATCTATTCTTTGCTTTTCCCTTTCTTCCTTTTCCCCCCTCCCCTCCCTAATGCCCCTTCTCATTTGAACTTTTTCTTCCTATTTCACATTATCTATTATATATTTTGGTCCTTTTTTTTTGTACCAGAGATTGAACTCGGGACCTTGTGCTTGTGAGGCAGGTGGAGGCACCATGAGCTAAATCCTCGGCCCTATTTTGGTCCTTTCTTATACTTTCAGTTTCTCACACCACAGAAACATGCAATATTAACATATGTGTGTCTGATTTATTTCTCTTAAGAGTATAGACTCTAGTTGCACCCATTTAGCTAAAAATGTCTCAAGTTTATCCTTCTTTATGGCTGAGTAGTACTCTAGTGTATAAAAAAACCCCACATCTTTATGCATTCATCAGTTGATGGGCATTTGGTCTGTTTCCAAGATTTAGCTATTACAAACTGTGCCACTATAAACATGGGTGTGCATGTATCTTTGTGGTATGATGCTTTTAATTCTTTTGGGAATATACCTAGAAGAGAAATAGCTGGGTCAAATGGAACCTCTAGTTTTAGTTTATTGAGAAATCTCCACACTGATTTCCACAGTGGTTGCACCAGTCTACCCTCCCACCAACAATGGAGAAAGGTTTCTTTTTCTTCCAGCTCCACCAGCATTTGTTATTGGTTGATTTCTTGATAGCAGCCATTCTTTGTGAGTGAGATGGAATCTCCCCATTGTTTTAATTTGCATCTCTCAAATGACCAGTGAGGTCAAACATTTTTTCATATATTCTTTGCTGTTTCTACTTCTTCCTCTGAGAAGTGTGTATTCATCTCAGATGTCTATTATTAGATTGGATCTTTAAATTTGGAAGTTTTTAAAAATTCTTTATATATTCTAGATATTAGTCTTTTGTCTGAAGAAAAGCTGGAAAAAAACTTTTTCCCACTGTTGGGTGTCTCTTCACCTTCTTCATGATTTCATTTACTGTGTAAAAGCTTTTTAATAAGATGAGATCCCAGTTGTTGATTCTTTGTAATATTTCCTGTGCAATCGGGGTTTTGCTCACAAAGTCTTTGCCTGTACTTATGTCTTCAAGAGTTCTATCTATTCTCTCTTCCAGATTTAGTGTTTCTGTTTTAATATTTAAATCTTTGATCCATTTGATTTTAGATTAGTGCATGCTGAAAGACATGGGTTTAGTTTTAGTCTTTGGCATGTGGAGAGCCAGTTTTTCCAGCACTACTTATTAAAGAAGCTATCTTTCTTCCAGTGAAAGTGTTTGGACCCTTGGTCAAAGATAAGATGGCTGAGTGTGTTTAGGGTTGTTTCTGCATTTTTGAAACTGTTCTATTGATCCTCACGTCTTTTTTTTTTCTAGTACCATGCTGTTTTGATCACAGTAGCTCTGTAGTATAATTTCAAGTCAGGAATTGTGATGTCTCCTGCCTTGCCTTTGTTGTCCAGAACTGTGTTTGCTATTCTGAGCCTCTTCTGGTTCCAAAAAAGGGCTGGTTTTAACTCAAGTTGGTCAGTCGAAGGCTCAGGCTTTTCTATACAGCCTTCAAAGTCTCTCTACTATATACAGGCAGAACTCAGTGTCCTTAAGAGAGACATTGGCCCAAGATTTCTCAATTAAACCCACACAGGAAAGGATGTTATAATTTGTAATGGTCCTTCCAGAACTCTTTAAGGGTTAAATCTGTATCTGAGACCATCTGGAAGTAAAAGTGGCCAGCATTCAGGTAATAATAAAGATTTTGTTGATATGTTAAAACTAAAATTCTAGTCATAACCTAAGTTGTTCCTATGTCAGGCTGGTCATAAGTCAACGGTCTGCTGTATTTCCTTTGTTAGACTGATTCCTAAGTGTTTCATTTTTTTAAATGCTCTTGTGAAAGGCATGGTTTTCTTAATTTTTCTCTCAGTAAGTTTGTTATTTGTGTACAGGAATGCTACTGATTTTTGAGTGTGTGTTGACTTTGCATCCATAATGCTATTGAATTTGGTTATGAAATCTAGAAATTTGTGGTGGTTTTGGGGGCCTTCTATGTAAAGTATCATGTCATCTGCAAATAATGATAGTTGAACTTCTTTCCTATCATTATTCCTTTTATTTCTTTCTCCTGTCTAATTGGTCTGGCTAATGTTTCTAGAACTATATTGAATAGGAGTGGTGACAATAGACATCCTTGTCATGTTCCTGATTTTAGAGTGAAAGCTTTATTTTTTGACCATTTAGTACGATGTTGACTAAAGTCCTTTTTTTTTTGGTACCGGGGATCGAACTCAGGTCCTTGCGCTTGCACAACAGGTGGCAAAACCACTGAGCTAAATCCCCAGCCCTAATATGATGTTGACTATTCATTTGTCATAGATAGCTTTTATCAGATTGAGATAATGACAATCTATTCCAATTTTCTGAAGGGTTTTTTATCATGAGTGGGTGTTGGACTATCTCAGACACTTTTTCTACATCTACTGAGATGATCATGTGATTTTTGTCCTTGGCTCTGTTGATACAGTGTATTACATTTACTGATTTGCATGTTTTGAACCATCTTTGTATCCCAGGGATGAATCCTACTTGGTCGTGGTGCATAATCTCCTTGATGATTTGCTGCATTCTGTTTGCCAGTGTCTATTGAAGATTTTTGAATCTATGTTTATTAGAAGATGGGTCTGTAGCTCTTTTTTGGTTGGCTCCTTCTCTGGTTTTGGGATCAGTGTAATACTTGCTTTCAGGAATGCATATGGGAGTATATGGGAGTATTGCTTCCCTTTAAATTTCATTAAAGAGTCTGGGGAGTACAGGCATAAGGTCTTCTCTAGTTTTTTTTTTATAGAATTCAGCAGTGAATCCATCAGGACCTGAGCTTTTCCTTATTGGTAGGATTGTAATTTCATCTTCAATTGCATTGACTGATATTGTGTTATTTAGAATATTTTTTTCTTCTTGATTCAGCTTTGGTAGCTCATATGTATTTAGGAATCTGTCCATTTCTTCCATTTTCCACCTTATTAGAATACAGGTTCTCAAAGATGGTATTAGCAATTTCTGGATTTCTGCAAGATACGTTGTGATTTCACCCCCCTCATTCCTAATTGCATAGACTTGAGTCTTTTCTCTCCTTTTTTTTGATAAGGTTAGCTAAGGGTTTATTAATTTTATTTAATCTTTCAAAGAACCAACTCTTTGATTCATTGATTCTTTGCATTGTTTTCTTAGTCTTAAATGCATTAATGCCTACTCTGCTCTTTATAACTGCCTCCACTGTATAGGCTTTGGGCTTCACTTGTTCTTTTTCTAAAAGTTTGAGGTTCAACATTAGGTTATTTGAGCTTGCTCTATTTTTCTGATGTGAGAGTTCATGGCTATAAATTTTCCTCATAGAAATGCTTTCATTACATCCCATAAGTTCCAGTATGTTTTATTGACATTATTGTTTAGTTGTAGAAACTGTCAGATTTCTTCTTTTTTTTTTTCAGTACTGGGGATCAAACTCAGGACCTTGTGCTTGTGAGGCAGGTGTGGTGCCACTGAGCTAAATCCCCAGCCCCTCTTCTTTAATTTCATATGTGACTCATTGGTTGTTCAGGAAAATGGTATTTAATTTCCATATATTTATGACATTTTGTGGTTTCTTTTGCCATTGATTTTCAATTTCATGCCACTATGGTCTGATAATATGCGTGGGATAATTTCAATTCCTTTCCATTTACTTAAGCATGTTCTATGAGCTAGGATGTGGTCTATTTCGGAGAACATCCCACACGCAGCTTAGAACACTGAAGATATCTACTAAATACATTTGCTCAAAAATTCGGTCCAGTTCTGATATTTCTTTGTTGATTTTTTTGTCTAGTTGATCTGTTTATTTGTGACAGTGGGGTATTGAGTTCCCTCATTAAAATTGTATTAGCACTTATTGATTTTTCTTGTCCATTAATATTTGTTTTACATAGTTGGGTGCACTGGTATTTGGTACATATATATTTATGGTTATCTCTTCTTGTATTGTTCCCTTAACAAGGATATAATGACCTTCTTTGCCTCTGTTGATCAGTCTTATCTTGAAGACTGATCACTTTGTCTGCAAATAGAATAGCTACCCCTGCTTTTTCCAGTTTCCTGTTACATGGAGTATTGTTTTCCATTCTTTCACAGTCTATGAATTTCTTTTTGAGTTAAATATGTTTCATGTATGCAGCTTATTTTTGGATATTGTTTCTTAATCCATTCTGCCAGTTTGTTTCTCTTTTTCCTTTTTTTTTTTTTTGGTACCAGTATTTGAACTCAGAACCTTGCACTTGCAAGGTAGGCACCAGAACCACTGAACTAAATCCCCATCCCCAATTAGTTTCTCTTGATTGGTGAATTGAGACAATGACTTATCCTTGTCATATTATTTTTCTGTTGTTCTTTCCCTTTCTTTTATCTCTGTGTAATTACTTGCCTTGCCTGGTGAATTCACTTTGTTGGAGTTCATGGAGTTGTAGACTTCATTATCTCTTTCAAGAATATCCTTCAAAACATTTTGGAGTGCTGGTTTGGTGATCATGAATTTCTTCAGAAAATTGTGCACACTAAATATCCCCCAATATGGTGATTTCACCCTTAGGGGAGAAAATTTAAAAGGAGTTAGGTGAAAAAATGAAGAAATAGAAGAGAAAGGGATTAGAAACAAGGCTGAAGGTCAAGGGAAGATTATGCAACCTTTGTGAACTGGTGAAGAAGACAGGAGGGAAAGGAAGAAGGAAGAAACAGAAACAAGAAAAGAACAAACAAAAATAAACTAGAGGAAATGTCTCACTTGTATAAAAATAAGAACAATCAAGAAAAAGACAAAAAAAAGTTAAAAAATAAAAAATGAAAAAGCAAAGAAAGGAAGAACAGCAGAAAAAAAGAGTCCACTTTAGGGTGTATCTCTCCTATCATTGGTTGACAGACGGGACAGACAGGGCCTAATCTGTGTTGATTAATCTCATCAAGCCAGCAGTAGAATTATGGCAGCAGTGGATAATCCCAGCAAACTTGGGATCTTTAGTACCACTGAAGTTCAGGCTCCTTCTGGTTTCTAGTTATGAGGCTGGGACCTGAGTTTTTCAGCCCCCAACACTCTCGCTGTCTTGAACATGGCTCTTAACCTCCTGCCATCTTGGACTCAATTGTGCCTCACCCTGACACTTGGAGCTGCTAGATGGAGCCAACCTGCAGCTTCTCTGAGTTGTGACCTCCATTAGCCACTTTCCTAAATGGTGACTGACCAATCATCTTCTCCTGGGGGACAACTGAACCTGAATAACTCACAGACACTGCAGTCCTCAGTGTCCAATGCTCCATTCTACTGGTGCATTTCTCTGTGGAGGCCTCTGGGGTTGCCAGTAATCACTGTTGGTCTGCACGTTCGAGCCAACCCTTTCATGTCATAAGCCAGGGCTCGGGAAGAAACCAGTACTTGCCACCTCCCTTTTCTGCACTGTGGTCTCTCTCTTTGCTCTCCCCAAGGGCACTAGGTCTTGCTTCAGGTCTTAGCTGGGTCGCAAGGACCCACTTCCTTCCTGCTCCTTTTTTCACATTGTTATATTCCACCAATTTGGATTCCAAATATTGGAGACACTGTTTCTCTGCTGCTCACTAGTCCACCATTTTCCCACAAGTCTGTTGGAGGTTGAGTATTTATGCTGTGAGGAGCTATTAAAGATTTTAAATAGGGGGATGACAGCCCCCATTTTGTGTTTTAGAAATATCACAATTATGTTGACAAAATAGAGGGTGAAGTTGAGAAGAAGACAAGAGACAAGCCAGGGGAGTCTTCTTTAGATGAGAGAGAGTGCTTTAAGTACTAGTGGCTGTGGAACTGGACATACAAATAGATGAGATGGATTCAAAAGCTATTTGGAAATTGCAAGTCTTCTTGACTGATCAGAAGTGGGTCCTAAAGAGGGAAGCATTAAGAATGGCTTCTGGGAGTGCAGAGTAGGAGGCTTCCGGGCCAACGCACCCATGCTCCCAGCACAGATGAGGCTTCTGGATCAACGTGCCGCACCTCCCAGTTCAGAGTAGAAGGCTTCCTGGCCAACCTATCCCCAGTCCCAGCAGAAAGGAGGCTTCTGGGTGGACGAGCTACAGCTTGCAGCACAGAGGAGGCTTGCAGGTCAAGGAGTCACAGCTCCCACTGCAGAGTAGGAGGCTTCTGGGCCAACCTACCACCGCTCCCAGCACAGAGGAGGTGAGTCTCATGGGTGCTAGCAGCACGCCACCACCACCCAGGGAAATGAGAAGAAACATAAACAAGCCTCAGATACCAGACTTCCAGATCACCTAGAGCAACCCCAAAGGGAAATCAGATGGAACACCCTGATACTCAACCACCTGGACTCCCTGAACTAGCAACAAAAGAGGATCTAGAAAAAAATGACATCAGACATAATTTCTAACATAACAGCAGAGATTGTGCCCATAGTGCAAGGTGATTAACAAATCTAGAGAGGACACAGTTAAAAAAATAAAAGAGCTGAAAAAAGTGATGGAATTCCAACATAGGAAACAAATGGAATCCATAAAGCAGATGCAAATAGATTCTGAGGAGATGAAAAACTCCATTGAAAATCTACACAGCAGAATGAGCCAATGTGAAGGCAGAATTTCAGATATAGAAGATAAGATTGCAATTAGTGGCCAGGAAAAGAAAAACGGCTTTAAAATTGTAAGGTACCATGAGAAATCAATCCAGCAGTTGCTAGACGATGCAAAGAAGAATAACATAAGACTGATTGGAGTCAATGAAGAAACAGGAGAGAGTGCAGATGACATTAAAAAACTGTTCACAGAAGTGATGGCAGAAAACCTCCCAAACAGGGGAAAAGAAGTTGACATACAGATAACTGAGGCATATAGGACTCCAAATAGCCTTGATCAAAAAGTATCTACACATAGGCATATAATTGTTAAGATTCCAGAAACTCAACAGAAGAACAAAGTTCTACAAACAGAGAAAAGAAGCAAATCACATACAAAGGAAAGCCCATAAGAATCACAGCAGACTACTCAATGCAAACCCTCAAGGCAAGAAGAGCTTGCAGTGACATATTTCAAGCCCTAAAGGAAAACAGCCTCCAACCCAGATTGATGCACCCTGAAAAACTATATTTCAAAATTGATGGAGAAAAAAGATACTTTCATGATAAAGAGAACCTTAGGAACTTCAGGAATACCAAACCAACACCCCAAAAAATTTTAGACAATATCCTAGGAAGACAATGAGGATCACAACCCCAGGAAGCCCAGCAGAATAAATCTGTTGGGTGTGACAAACTAAACACAAAGGGGGAGAATCCAACAAATAGAAAAGGTAGTGACAAGGCTTTTAAAACTTTTAACTTCATCTCTCTAATGAGTGTGTAATTCAATCTTGTTATTGTATTGATTAGTATTTTTCTGATTCTAGTGCTGCACACCTTTCCTTGTGCTGTACTGGCTATTTATCATCTTCTTGTGTCTACTTTTTAATTGGGGTGTCCATTAATGAGCTGTAAAAGTTATTAATATATTCTGGTCATAGTTAATATGCATTGTAAATATGGTCTGTTTTAGGATTACTTTTCATTTTAACGATATCATTTAAAGTTCTAAATTTTGATGGAATCTCATTTATCAATTTTTTTCTTTCATACATCATGGTTTTTTGTGTCCTAGGTAGTTCCTGCCTACCCTGAATTCATAAATATTTTCCCTTATAATTTCTTCTTAACGTTTGATACTTTTAGGCTTTCTTATTTAGGTTCATAGATCCCTTCAAGTTATTTTCATGTATGGAAAAAAAGGGTTGAGGTTAATTTTTTATATATGGATACCAGGTGTTCTAGTGCCGTTTGCTGAAAACATTATCTCTTCCTCGGCTCTTGAATTGAGTTTACATTCTATAAAATGCTAATGTTAAATAACCTTAAAACTCAGTGGACCATATATGTGTGGTTCTATTTCTAGATTCTGTTTTATTCAAATGATCTATCTGTCTTTCCTTATACCAACACTGCCTTGATTACTGTAGCATTACAAGAGGTCTTAAAATTAGGTACTAAACGTCTTCCAACACTGTTTTTGTTTTTAATTTTTCTAGGTCCTTTGTACTCCTACATAACTTTTAAATTTCAATATCCAATTCTTCATTTATAGCAAGTATACACAGACCTGAATTTTTATATCTACCTTGGGTTTTCTAACCCTGCTAAAATCAAGTACAAGTTCTAGGGGCTCCTAGAGATTTCTTAGTATTTTCTCAGTACATGATCATTTCATCTACACATGATCATTTCATCTACATATAAAGATTTTGCTTCTGCCATGCCAAACCTATCCTAGTTGTGTCATTTAATTGCCAGAGTATTTTTGTGGGGACTAGGTTTCAAAGTTTAATGGACAGATGAAGAGTAGGCATATCTGCCCTTGTTCTCCACCTTAAGGAGAAAGCATTGCATCTTCTGCATTCATATAAGGTGTTCTTGCTGGAAGTATGGAGTACATGTCTTTAATCTGTTGAGAAGTTTCTGTTTTACTTCTAGCCTCCTGATAGCTTTTACCTTGAACAGCTATAGAATTTAGTCCAATACTTTTTCTCCAACTAGTGACAGGATCATATGGCTTTTTCCTTTCCTCTGTTTAAATGATGACTTTTGGAGGTGGATCTTCCAATGCTGAACCAACACTGCCATCCCTATAACAAAACCACTTTCTACATCTTGCCAGATCTGACTTCCAATGGTTTGTTTTGTTAAACAAATTTCTATCTATGTTCATACTTTTTTCTTCTATTATCTTTATCCAGTTTTAGGATTAGCACAATGTTGAGTTCCTAAAATGAGGGGAGAAGTGTTCCTTCTTTTTTTCTGCATTAATTGTTTGATATAATTTATCAGTTAAAATGTTTTTGAGCCTGCTGTTGTCATATAGGTAGGTTTTCAAGCTAGGAATATACTTTCTTTAATAGGTGCTCTTCAAAATTGATATTTCCTCCAGGGTTAGTTTCATTAATTTGTCTTCCAAGGTACTTCTTAGAAGTTGTCAAATTTATTTCAAAAAAGATTTTTGTAATATGCTTTCTATATCCTTTTAAATTCTGTAAAATCTGTGGTAATGTCTCCTAGATACTAATATTGTAATTTTAAAAATGTATAACTGATACTGTGTAACAGGAAGAAAAGGTCTAAAAGAGCAGGTGAATTGGGAATGTTAGGGGAAGGGAAAAAAGGGAAAGGAAAAAATATGAGAAGAGGAAAAAAAATGGAAACAAGGTCTTTGCAAATATGGAAGGGTGGAGTGGGTGAAGGGAGGGCAACCAAAGGGGGAAAAAAATAAGAACCAAGAGACTCATGTAATGGTACAAGATCCCAATGATGAATTTAACTGTATTTTATACCAATAAAGTTAATGGGGGAAAAAAAAGATTCCAGAAACCCAACAGAAGAAAAACATTCTACAAGCAGTTGGAGAAAAGAAATAAATCACATGGAAAGGAAAGCCCTTCAGAAACACAGCAGACTTCTCAACACAAACCCTCAGGGCAAGAAGAGCTTGAAGTGAAGTACTGCAAGCCCTAAATAAAAACAGCCTCCAACCCAGATTGATGTACCCAGCAAAACTTTCTTTCAAAATTGATGGAGAAATAAGATACTTTCATGACAAAGAGCACCTTAGGAACTTCAGGAATACCAAAATAGCACTCCAAAAATTTTTTGACAAAATCCTAGCAAAAGACAACAAGGATCACAACCCAAGGAAGCCCAGCTGAATGAATCCACCAGTCACAACAAGAAATTAAAAGCAAAGGGGAGAATCCAACAAAAAGAAAAAGTCATGACAATGATAAGTTAATACGTATCAGTTATAACCATCAATGTTAATAGTCTCAACTCACCAATCAAAAGAAATAGACTGGCAATATGGGTCAAGAAGCAAAATTCAAAAATATGCTATATACAAGAAACACACCTAATTCAAAAAGAAACTCATAGACTGAAAGTTAAAGGGTGGAAAACAGTACTCCATGCAACAGGAACCCGAAAAAATGCAGGAGTGGCTATCCTCTTTGCAGATCAAGTGGATTTCAAACCAACACTGATTAAGAGGGACAAAGAAGGACACTACATCCGTGTAAAGGGAACAATCCAAGAGGAAGAGACAACAATCATAAATATCTATGCACCAAACACAAGTGTGCCCAACTACATAAAACAAATACTAGCAGAAATGAAAAATCATATAAGCATTAGTACAATACTAGCGGGGGACATCAATATCCCATTGTCACAAATAGATCGATCAGCTGGACAAAAAATAAACAACAAGATACTAGAACTCAATCAAACTCTTGAACAAATGAACTTAACAGATGTTTACAGAGTCTTCCACCCCACAAAATCAGAATACACATTCTGTTCAGCTGCACATGGGTCATTCTCCAAAATAGACCACATACTCGCTCATAGAATATATTTAGGTAAGTGCAAGGGAATTGAAGTTATCCCCTGTATATTATCAGACCATAGTGCGATGAAATTGGAGATCCACAGCAAAAGAAACTCAAAAAATTTCATAAACACATGGAAATTGAACAACACACTTCTGAATAACCAATGGGTCACAGAGGAAATTAAAGAAGAAATCAGACAGTTCCTTCAATGAAATGACAAGGACAATAAAACATATCAGAATCTATGGGACACAATGAAAGCATTCTCATGTGGGAAGTTCATAAAAGTGAATACACATATTAGGAAAACAGACCGAGTCCAATTAAACAACCTGATGCTGAACTTCAAGCTTCTAGAAAAAGAAGAGTGGAACAAACCCAAAGCTCATACAAGGGACGAAAAGATCAGAGCAGAAATCAAGGCAATGGAGACTAAGAGAACGATACAAAAAATCAATGAAGCCAAGAGTTGGTTCTTGAAAGAATAAACAAAATTGAAAAACTCTTAGCCATCCTTATCAGAAAAAGGAAAGATGGTCCCGCCACCTGTCTTGCAACCACAAGGACCTGAGTACCCCACAAAAAAGGAAAGAAATGGCCCAAATCCATGTAATTAGAAATGAAAAGAATGGAGAGGGGATGAGTCAATCCCAGCGCCCAGGAGGAGGCTTCCCCGCAGCCACTCCACTGCTCCTAGGGCAGAGGAGGTGAGCCACGTGGGTGCCAGCAGCACTCCCCACCTGGTGGAAATGAGAAGACACATAAACGAGCCTCAAAAACAGACTTCCAGATCACCTATATCAACCCAAAAGGGAAACGAGATGGAACACTCTGATACTCAACCACCTGGACTCTCTGAACTGGCAACAAAAGAGGATCTGGAAAAAATGAAATCAGAAATAATTTCTCAGATAACAGCAAATATTGTGCTCACAGTGCAAGACATGATTAATAAATCTAGAGAGGACACAGTTTAAAAAAATAGAGGATCTGAGGAGCATGATGTAATCCCAACATAGGAAACAAATGGAATCCATAAAACAGATACAAACAGATCTCCAGGAGATTAAAAACTCCATTGAAAAGTCTACACAGCAGAATGAACCAATGTGAGGATGGAATTTCAGATATAGAAGATAAGATTGCAGTTAGTGACCAGGAAAAGAAAAATTGCTTCAAAATTGTAAGGGACCATGAGAAATCAATCCAGCAGCTGCTAGATGATGCAAAGAAGAATAATATCAGACTGATTGGAGTCAACAAAGAAACAGGAAAGAGTGCAGATGACATAAAAAAAACTGTTCACAGAAGTGATGGGAAAATCTTCCCAAGCAGGGAAAAGAACTTGACATACAGATAAGTGAGGCATATAGGACTCCAACTAGCCTTGATCCAAAAAAAAATCTACACATAGGCATATAATAATTGGGATTCCAGAAACCCAACAGAAGAACAAAGTTCTACAAGCAGTTAGAGAAAAGAAGTGAATCACATACAAAGGAAAGCCCATCAGAATCACAGGAGACTTCTCAATGCAAACCCTCAAGGCAAGAAGAGCTTGGAGTGACATATTTCAAGCCCTAAAGGAAAACAGCCTCCAACCCAGATTGATGTACCCTGCAAAACTATATTTCAAAATTGATGGGGAAATAAGATGCTTTCTTAATAAAGAGAACCTTAGGAACTTCATGAACACCAAACCAGCACTCCAAAAAATTTTAGACAATACCATAGGAAAAGGCAATGAGGATCACAACCCCAGAAAGCCCAGCAGAATGAATCCGTTGGGCGTGACAAATTAAACGCAAAGGGAGAGAATCCAACAAAAAGGAAAAGTCATGACAAGGCTTTTAAAACTTTTAACTTCATCTCCCTAATGCATGTATAATTCAATCATGTTATTGTACTGAGTAGTATTTTTCTGATTCTTATGTTGCACACCTTTCCATGTGGTGTACTGGCTATTTATCATCTTCTTGTGTCTACTTTTTAATTGGGTTATCTATTAATGAGCTGTAAGAGTTATTTATCTATTCTGGTCATAGCTTATATGCATTGTAAATATGGTCTGTTTAAGGACTATTCATTTTAACGATGAAACTTACAGTTCTACGTTTTGATGGAATCTCATTTATCAATTTTTTTCTTTTATACATCATGTTTTTTTGTATCCTAGGAAGTTCTTCCTCCCTAAATTCAGAACAATTTTCCCTTATAATTTCTTCTTAAAGTTTTATAGTTTTAGTCTTTTACATGTAGGTTCATAGATCCTTTCAAGTTATTTTTATGTATGAAAATAAAGGGTTGAAGTTAATTTTTTAATATATGGATATCAGGTGTTCTAGTGCCATTTGCTGAAAACACTATCTTTTCCTTGGCTCTTGAATTGAGTTTATATTCCATAAAATGTTAATGTTAAATAATCTTTCAAAACTCAGTGGACCATATATGTGTGGTTCTATTTCTAGATTCTCTGTTTTATTCCAATGATCTATCTGTCTTTCCTTACACCAAAACTGCCTTGATTACTGTAGCTTTAGAAGAAGTCTTAAAATTAGGTACTAAACGTCTTCCAACACTGTTCTTTTTTTAATTTTTATTTTTGTAGGTCCTTTGTACTCCTACATAACGTTTAAATTTCAGTATCCAATCCTTCATTTATAGCAAGTATACATAGACCTGAATTTTTATATATACCTTGTGTTTTCTAATACTTCTAAATTCAAATACAAGCTCTAGGAACTCCTAGAGATTTCTTAGTATTTTCTCAGTACATGATCATTTCATCTACATATAAAGATTTTGCTTCTACCTTGCCAATCCTATCCTAATTGTGTCATTTTATTGCCAGACTATTTTGGTTAGGGCCTATGTTTCAAAGTATAATGGACAGATGAAGAGTGGGCATATCTGTCCTTGTTCCCCACCTTAAGGAGAAAGCATTGTATCTTCTCCATTCATATAAGGCATTTCTGCTAGAAGTATGGAGTACATGTCTTTGATCTGTTGAGAAGGTTCTGTTCTACTTCTAGTCTCCTAATAGCTTTTACCATGAACAGCTTTAGAATTTAGTCCGATACTTTTTCTCCAACTAGTGAAAGAATCATATGGCTTTTTCCTTTCTTCTTTTAAAATGATGACTTTTGGGGGTGGATCTTCCAATGCTGAACCAACACTGCCATTCCTATAGTAAAACCACTTTCTACATACTGCCACATCTGACTTCTAAGAGTTTGTTTTGCTAAAGAAATTTCTATGTTTATACTTTTTTCTTCTATTATCTTCATCCAGTTTTTGTACTAGCACAATGTAGATTTCCTAAAATGAGGGGAGAAATGTTCCTTTTTTTTCTGCTTTAAATGTTTGATATAATTTATCAGTTAAAATGTATATGAGCCTGTTGTCATATAGGTAGGTTTTCAAGCTAGGAATATACTTTCTTTAATAGGTGCTATTCAAATTTTACGTTTCTTCCAGAGTCAGTTTCATTAATTTGTCTTCCAAGGTACTTCTTAGAAGTTGTCAAATTTATTTCAAAAAGGGTTTTTGTAATATGCTTTCTATATCCTTTTAAATTCTGTAAAATTTGTGGTAATGTCTCCTAGATCTTGATATTGTAATTTTAAAAATGTATAATTGATATTGTGTAATAGGCAGTAAAGGTCTAAAGGAGCAGGGGAAGTTGGAGGGATAGGAGAAAGGAATGAAGGGAAAAGACAAAATATGAGAAAAGGAAAAAAATGGAAACAAAGTCTTTGCAAATAGGGAAGAGTGGAGGGGGTGAAGGGAGGGCAAGGAAGGGGAAAAAAATATAAGAACCAAGATACTCATGTAATGGTACAAGATCCCAATGATGTACGTAACTGTATTTTATACCTAAAATGTACCAATAAACTTAATGCGGGGGGAGGGGAAAAAAGAAATGAAAAGGAAGAAAGTACAACAGACCCAGCAGAAGTCCAGAGGATCATCAATACCTACTTCCAGAACCTATACACCAATAAGATGGACAACACAGAAGAAATAGACAGATTCCTAGATACATATGAATTACGAAAGTTGAACAAAGAAGACCTAAAAATTCTGAAGGACCCAATATCAATGAATAACATTGAAAACAGTGCAAGGACCCGAGTTTGATCCCCTGTACCAAAAAAAAAAAAACCAAAACATTGAAAACGTAATTAAATCTTATCAACTAAGAAAAGCCCGGGTCCTGATGGCTTCACTGTTGAATTCCACAAGACATTTAGAGAGGAACTACTGCCACTACTGTTTAAACTCTTCAATGAAATGGAAAGGGAAGCAATGCTCCCAAATTCATTCCTGGAAGCAAGCATCACCTCGTTCCCCAAAGCAGAGAAAGACTGAACTGAAAAGGAGAACTATAGGCCAATCTCACTAATGAACATAGATGCAAAAATCCTTAATAAGATACTGGCAAATAGAATGCAGAAGATCATCAAGAAGATCATACACCCTGACCAAAAGGGATTCATCCCAGGGATGCAGGGATGGTTCAACATATGCAAATCAATCAATGTAATACACTATATCAATAGAGCCAAGGACAAAAACCATATAATCATCTCAATAGATGCAGAAAAAGAATTTGATTAAATCCAACATGCAGTTATGATAAAAACCCTACAAATTATTGGAATAGTCTCTACCTCAATCTAATAAAAGCCATCTATGAAAAAGCAACAGACAATATCATACTAAATGGGCAAAAATTGAAATCCTTCACACTAAAATCAGGAACAAGACAAGGATGTCCACTATCTCCACTCCTCTTCAATATAGTCTTGGAAACATTAGCCACAGCAATTAGACAAGAGAAAGAAATAAAAGGAATAAAGATAGGAAATGAAGAAGTCAAATTGTCATTATTTGCAGATGACACGATACTCTATATAGAAGACCCCAAGAACTCCACCAAAAGTCTTCTAGACTTAATAACCAAATGCAGTCAAGTAGCTGCATACAAGGTCCACACACAAAAATCAACAGCTTTTCTCTACATGAACAACAGACTCACTGAGACGGAAATAGGGCAAACAATTCCTTTCACAATAGCATCCAAAAAACTGAAATACCTAGGAATCAACCTAATGAAAGAAATCAAAGACCTCTTCTCTGAAAACTATAGCACTCTGAAAAGAGAGATTGAAGATATTATCAGAAAATGGAAAGACATCCCTTGCTCTTGGGTCAGAAGGATCAACATAATGAAAATGGCCATACTTCCAAAACTGGTATATAGATTCAACACAATTACAATTGAAATCCCAGCAGCATATTTCATGGACCTTGAGAAAACAATCCAAAAATTCATTTGGATCAAGAAGAGATCCAGAATAGCAAAAGCAATTCTAGGTAACAGAGACATGGCAGGGAGTATCACATTCCCCAACTTGAAACTATACTAGAAAGCTACTGGGATAAAAACAGCATGGTACTGGCAAAGAAACAGACTTGAGGACCAGTGGAACAGATTTGAAGATGCAGAAACAACTCCAGACAAACTCAGTCATCTCATCTTCGATAAAGGAGCCAAACACCCTCACTGGAGGAAAGATAGCCTCTTTAATAAATGGTGCTAGAAAAATTGGTTTTCAACTTGCCAAAGATTAAAACTAGACCTATATCTCTCACCATGCACTAAACTAAAATCAAAATGGATTAAAGATCTAAATATTAAAACAGAAACACCAAACCAGCTGGAAGAGAATTTAGGAAGAACTCTTGAAGACATTGGTGTAGGAAAAGATTTTATGAACAAAACCTCAGTTGCCTGTGAACTAGCACAAATAATCAACAAATGGGATCTCTTCTTACTAAAAAGCTTCTGCACAGCAAGAGAAACCACCAGCAGTGTGAAGGGACAACCCATAATGTAGGGAAAAAATTTCACCAGCTGTCCCTCAGACAAAGGTCTACTACCTCAAATCTATAAAGAAATTAAAAAAATTAGACCTCCTAAATTTAAAGACCCAATCCCAAAATGGGCATCTGAAATGAACAGACTTTTCTCAAAGAAGTAGAAATAGCAAATAAACATATGAAAATATGTTCATCATCACTGGTCATTCAAGAGATGCAAATGAAAACAATGCTGAGATTCCACCTCACTCCAGAAAGAATGGCTGCTATCATGAAATCAACCAATAACAAATGCTGGCGGGGCTGTGGGGAAAGAGGAACCCTGCTCCACTGCTGGTGGAAGTGTAGACTGGTGCAACCACTGTGGAAATCCTTAAGTGAAATAAATAGGACACATATGTGTAAATACCAAGTAGTTTCTCTAGTGTGAGAAACTGATAGTGTAAACAAGGACTAAAAGGTATAATAGATAATGTGAAATAGGAGGAAAAGGGGCAAAGAGCAAGGGGAAGTGGGAGGGGTAGGGGAAAGGAAAGAAGGGAATGGAATTAATATGAGAAAATGAAAAAATGGAAACAAAGTCTTTGTAAATAGGGAAGGATGGAGGGGTTTAAGGGAGGGCAGAGGAAGGGGTAAAAAATAAGAACCAAGAGAGATTATGTAAAGGTGCAAATTTCCAATGATGAATGTAATTGCATTGTGTACAATAAAATGTACCAATAAAATAAAAATTTTTTTAAAAGAATGGCTTCTGGGTCTCTGACTGTGAACTTTATGTAAACAATGCTATATAGTACAGTCCCCAGGTAAGACTGCTCCGTACAAGAGCACTTTGCTTTGCTTCACAGTACCTGGAAAGTCCTAGGCCCGGGGAAAGTGTTTTCTGAGTACTGAATCAAATGTGGCTGCAAGAATTCAGAGTCTCCAAGACTCTTACCTAAACAAGGTTTCCATTTATTCCTTTGTGCAATGGCTAAAATTCTAACTCCAGCAAGATCTTTCTTTTGCATCCCTTCTTCTCTGCCACAATTTCTGTAATTATTGGATCTTAGAAATTAGTCCCCACAGTGTCTATGGAAAGATTCTTTTTAAAAGTTAGTCTATATTGAATAGAAAGTGGCTGACAGTTGTTTCTCCTCCTCTTTTTCTTCCTCCTCTCCCTCCCTTCTCCCTTGTCCTACACCACCTCCTTCCCCTTCTTTCTTTGAAGTACTGGGGATTGAACTCAGGGTCTTTGCATTGAGCCACATCCCCACCCTTTTTTTCAATTTCTTTAAATTTTACTTAGAGACAGGTTCTTACTAAGTCACCAAGTTGCTCAGACTGGGCTCAAATTTGTGATCCTTCTTCAGCCTCCCAGAGTGCTGTGATTATAGGCATACACCACCATGCCTGGTTCTACTTCTTTTTTAAGTATACATGTATGGTCACACTGGGAAAGCCTTAGAAGATACGTGCATTGGATTCTAGCCTTAGCTTCAGACTGTGAATTATTTTCGTTATAGAATTGTAATTAGTAGAACAAAAATGGAGGGAGTATTGGCTTCTCCACTGGCCTTAGACTGCCTCATTCATGATCCTGTAGCTGAGTTATGTTTTGGTTATGCATCACCTGACGTAATGATAAAGCCTGAGAAAGCATTTCGGTATTGGTTCACTGCTTTCTCTGAACAGAGACAAAAGTAAGAAAAGACGTGCTGGTTATATTTCCCCCTCTGTTTTATACCATCTTTGGTTCTCCTCCTTGAGTTGTGATACAAACAACTGAGCTGTGGAAAAAATATTTTAATTTCTCTAGATCCTTTAAGTTGCTTTTAACTTCTGTGATTCAGTTGCCCCTAGAAGAGAAATTTCTCCCACCTCTCTTCCTATTTATTTATGTTTGTTCATAAAGGAAGGTAAGAAGGAAGGAAGGGAGGGAGGGAGGGAGGGAGGGAAGGAAAGGAAGGGAAAAGGCAGACTAGTCAAAGGGTTGTGAACCCTGGATTCATAGCAGAATCAGCTGGGGAGCTTTTCAAAACCTTGAGGCTTAGGCTGTATCCCAGATCAATGAACTCAGAATTTCTGAGCTTGTGACCTGGGCAATATTATTGGATAAGTCTCTCCAGGTTATTCCAACGTGCAACCAATGCTGAGGACTACTACAGTATATGAACAAACCCCAGGTGACTGTAATTCAAGCCCCAAACCAGAACATCTATGATAGCTATCATTTCTTGTGTGCCTACTCTGACAGGCACCCTAATACAGCTTATCCTTTTTCTCTCAGGAAAAGGTATCATTGGGTGAAATATAATTCCTTTCCACTATGAGGAAAGAGGAGGTAGGTGGCTTAGTCTACATCAAGTAGCTAAGTATTACTTTTAATCCAAAGTCCAGATTCTTTAGCTAAGCTGACTAGCAGAACAATATAAAAACTGATGGGTTTGTGTATTTCAGGTAGGAGACAATTTTGTGTTTTAAGTAGAGCATCAAAAAGTTGAGATTTCACAGACATTTCAACGGTTTATAGGAATATAGGTAGCACACTGAAATTAGGGGTGTTTTAGATTCAGAGATTTGTATTAGCCAGCTACACACTTGTTGTGTCCTGAACCTTTGAAGTCACTGGAATCAGAAAAGGAAGCCCAGAGTAGGAACACATACTATCATCCCCATATTTCAGCTGAAAGAACTGAGGCTTGGCCAGATTGTCATTTGTCCAGTGTCAGACATCTAGTAACCAAAAAAGTAGATCTGTGTCACTCTGTGCCCATAGCATTAATCACTTACTGACTCTTGATAAAGAGCTTTGAGTGGTAGAAGGAAGTAGTGTGATGCATATTGAATGTAAAGTTATTCTAAATTTTGAAATTAGTAAAGAAAAAGGTAACAAAGGCTTTCAACATGGCTGAATAGAGGTGGAGCCATGTTAGAGCTACTCAAGAGAAAATCAACTAAAAATACAGGTAATTGGAAGAAAGGGAGGGACACACAACTTGATGCCAAAATCAATCTGAAATAAGAGGCTTATTGATCAAACAAAACATAGGCACAGGACTTCATAAAATAGCGTACCAGCCCACAGGGCTGCCAGTGGCTCTGCTACCAGTGTGTGTGTGCAGAAAAGGAATTGCCATTCTGGAATGTTTTTTAAAAAACTGCAAAACTGTGGCAAACTCAACCCACACAGGATAGATCTCGGATATAAGGACCCTTACTCCTTTTGCCTTCTTGCAAACAGAAGATGCTGCAGCCTGGCAACAATTCCACCAGCACACCCAGGTGTTGAGTGACCAGGAAGCTGCTCCCTCCCCAACCAGCCACCAGGGGTTTTATTTGTTGTTGTTTTGTGCCATAGAGGCTAACTGGAACCTCTAGTGAAAACAAGGTTAGGGACTACAGCAGATAAGTGCAAGAGTACATCCCTCGTACCCTGTGACCAGTGTCCCGAGAGAAGGACACAGACTGTGGAAGCAGGATTCAAGCACCCTTGGTCCACCCACAGGGCAATAAGTGGGAAGACAGCACTCCCCTGCCCTGCAGTAAGCAGCATGAAAGAAGCCAACGAAGTGGAACAGAAGGGAATACACAAGGACTGGGATGGAGACCAGCCTCAGGCTGTCTCTGGCTAAGGGTGCCACAGCAACTAGGAGAGCTATACAGAGATAAACAGGGTAAGGAGACATGGGTGGGCCACCAAGGGACATCCAGAGAGCTGCTGGTGGAAGACTGGCTCCAGCCTCACATCTGGAGACCAAGACCAGCCCCACACCTAGCATTAATCCTACTGCAGACTTGATGGCTCAGATTTGGGCACTCTCTTGAGCACTATAACAGAACTGTGGGCACCAGAGGAATTTTACTGGTTTGCTTTCTTTCTTTCTTTTCTTTCTTTCTTCCTTCCTTTCCTTCTTTCTCTGTTTGTTTATTTGTTTCATTTTCATTTCTTTTTTGGTTGTTCAGGGTTTTACTTTTTATGGCTTGTTTTGTTTTGTTTGTCTTATTTCTCTATTTCCTCAACTGTCTCTTGATTTTTTTGATATTTTCATGTGAATAAACATTGTCTCTCGTCTTTTTTTTTTTTTTTTTTTGGCACCAGGGATCGAACTCGGGACCTTGCACTTGAAAGGCAGGCACTGGAACCACTGAGCTAAATCTCTGGCCCGTCTCTAGTCTTTCTGGTTCACTTTGATATTCTTTAGCTTTCTTCTTCATTCTTTCTCTTCTGTCTTCTTCTCCTGTTTCCCAAAGCTTGGATGATCATCCTTTGTCCTTCAACCTTGCTTCTACTACAGTCCTCTTCATGTATCTGTCTTATCCTCTAACCCTCTTAGATTCCCCCACCCCATAGGGTAAAAGCAGTCTATTAAGGGTAAACTCAATGTATACAAGTTCCTGGTTTATGTTGGATTTTGTTATATAACTGAAGCTCTTGCTCCTATGCTTAAAGGTACCAAATTAATAGATACCACACTTTATCAGTTTCTAGGCTGTGCTTGATGCTATTGTTATTGCTGATTGCACTACTTTAACCAGAATGCCATACCTCTTGTAATCAGTTGTTCTCCCCTGTATAATAACATGATGATTGTCTGGGGTGGTAACCAATCACAATAGTCCAGTACCAAAGTACTAGGTGCTAAGCTAAATAGCAACTTCATATCTCGAATAAATTGGAAAGTAGAATCTTGGGACAGACACAAAGACCAAGAGCCAGCTACGCCTAGAAGACATCTCTGCCTCGATAGTGACAAAGCTATCTACCATAAGAAATTTATAAGCATCAAAACAGAAAACAAATTAAAATTTTAAAAATAGAAAATTACAAGACACAGAAACAAAATCCAACCCCAGACCTCCAACCCACCTAGGACAAGTCCAGGGGATAAAAAGATAGTGGACATCAGAAGCCACCACCTGAATTTTCTGAAAGGATAGCAGCAGAAGTAAAAAAAAAAACAAAAAAAACCCAGATGCATGAGGCTATGGAGAAAATCACATCAGAAACAATTTTCCAGGTGAAGAAAGAGATGATGATCAAAATGAAGAACTTGCTCAGTGAATATAGAGTAGACACAGATTTTTTTTAAATAGAGGAGCTTTCCTGATAGCTTTTACCGTGAACAGGTGTAGAATTTAGTCCAATACTTTTTCTCCAACTAGTGACAGGATCACATGGCTTTTTCCTTTCCTCTGTTTAAATGATGACTTTTGGGGGTGGATCTTCCAATGCTGAACCAACACTGCCATCCCTATAATAAAACCACTTTCTACATCCTGCCAGATCTGACTTCCAATAGTTTGTTTTGTTAAACAAATTTCTATCTATGTTCATACTTTTTTCTTCTATTATCTTTATCCAGTTTTAGGATTAGCACAATGTTGAGTTCCTAAAATGAGGGGAGAAGTGTTCCTTCTTTTTTTCTGCATTAATTGTTTGATATAATTTATCAGTTAAAATGTTTTTGAGCCTGCTGTTGTCATACAGGTAGGTTTTCAAGCTAGGAATATACTTTCTTTAATAGGTGCTCTTCAAAATTGATATTTCCTCCAGGGTTAGTTTCATTAATTTGTCTTCCAAGGTACTTCTTGGAAGTTGTCAAATTTATTTCAAAAAAGATTTTTGTAATATGCTTTCTATATCCTCTTAAATTCTGTAAAATCCGTGGTAATGACTCCTAGATCTTAATATTGTAGTTTAAAAAATGTATAACTGATATTGTGTAACAGGAAGAAAAGGTCTAAAAGAGCAGGGGAATAGTGAGAGGTAGGGGAAGGGAAAAAAGGGAAAGGAAAAAATATGAGAAGAGGAAAAAAAATGGAAACAAGGTTTTTGCAAATAGGGAAGGGAGGGCAAGGGAAGGGGAAAAAAATAAGAACCAAGATACTCGTGTAAAGGTACAAGATCCCAATGAGGAATGTAACTGTATTTTACACCGAAAATGTACCAATAAACTTAATGGGGAAAAAATAAAAGAAAAAAAAATAGAGGAGCTTTGAAGAACAATGGAAACCATGAATGTCCAACATAGGAAAGAAATAGAATTCATGAAACAGATCCAAACAGGTATTCAGGAGATTGAAAACTTCATTGAAAGTATACATAGCAGAATGAACCAATGTGAGAACAGAATATCAGATCTAGCAGACAGGTTTGTGGTCATCAATCATGACAAAGATTTCTTTAAAATAGTAAGGGACCACAGAAAACCAATCCAATAGCTGCTAGATTATGGAAAGAAGAATCATATAAGACTGATCAGAATCCATGAAAAAGCAAGAGATAGCAAAAATGACATAAGAAAACCTGTTCACAGACAGTAATAGCAGAAAACTTCCCACACATCAAAAAAGATTTGACACATCAGCCTACTGCAGACAGGCAGGTCTGTGCCCGCCCTACCGAGGTCCCGAGTCATGTGGAAGACACTGAATCACCCCGCTGCAGACAGGCAGCCACCTGGTTCCACACTACAAAGACACAGAGGACACCAGAACACCAGACCAAGGTACTGAGTCCCACTGCTCCCGGCCCAGAGGTAGTGGCTTCTGAGCCATCATTGCACTGCTCCTGGTCCAGAGGAAGGGGCTTCCCAGCCACCATCCCTCCCGCTGCTCCCAGCCCAAAGGAAAGGGCTTTTGGGCGACCTTCTGTCCTGCTGCGCCTGGCCCAGAGGAAGGGGCTTCCGGCCCACCATGCCTCCCACCAATCCCAGCCCAGAGATGGGGGCTTCTGAGCCGCCATCCCACTGCTCCTGGTCCAGAGGAAGGGGTTTCCTGGCCACCATGCCTCCCGCTGCTCCCAGCCCACAGGAGAGGGCTTTTGGGCCACCATCCCTACCGCCGCTCCCGGCCCCTGTCCCACCTCACCCAGCTCAGAGGAGGTAATCTGTGCAGGCGCTAACAGTCCCCCGCCCCAGTTGAAATGAGAAAACCCATAAATAAGTCTCAAAACCAGACTTCCAGATCACCTACAGCAACCCCAAAGGGAAATGAGACGGAACACTCTGATACTCAACCACCTAGACCCACTGAACTGGCAACAAAAGGGGATATGGAAAAATGAAATCAGAAATAATTTCTCAGATAACAGGAGAAATTGTGCCCCTAGTGCAAGACATGACTAATAAATCCACAGAGGGGCTCAGGAACATGATGGAATCCCAACATAGGAAACAAATAGAATCCATAAAAAAGATGCAAATAGATTTCCAAGACATGAAAAACTGCACTGAAAGTCTACACAGCAGAATGAGCCAATGTGAGGACAGAATTTCAGATATACAAGATAAGATTGCAATTAGTGACCAGGAAAAGAAAAATGGCTTCAAAATTATGAGGGAACATGAGAAATCAATCCAGAAGATGCTAGATGATGCAAAAAAGAATAACATAAGACTGATTGGGCTCAAGGAAGAAACAGGAGAGAGTGGCGATGACATAAAAAACCTCTTCACAGAAATAATGGCAGAAAACTTCCCAAGCAGGGGAAAAGAGCTTGACATACAGATAACTGAGGCATATAGGTCGCCAAATAGACTTGATCAAAAAAAATCTACACATAGGCATATAATTGTTAAGATTCCAGGAACACAACAGAAGAACAAAGCTCTCCAAGCAGTTAGAGAAAGAAACAAATCACATACAAAGGAAAGCCCAACAGAATCACAGCAGACCTCTCAACACAAACCATCAAGGCAAGAAGAGCTTGGAGTGACATATTCCAAGCCCTAAAAGAAAACAGCCTCCAACCCAGATTGATGTACCCTGCAAAACTTCTTTCAAAATTGTTGCAGAAATAAGATACTTTCATGACAAAGAGCACCTTAGGAACTTCATGAATACCAATCAGCACTCCAAAGAATTTTACACAATATCCTAGGAACAGACATTGAGGATCACAACCCCAAGAAGCAAAGCAGAATGAACCCATCTGACATGACAAGAAATTAAATGGAAAGGGGGAGAACCCAACAAAAAGAAAAAGTCATGGCAATGACAAGTCAATATGTTTCAGTTATAACCATCAATGTTAATGGTTTCAATTCACCAATCAAAAGAAATAGACTGGCAGAATGGGTCAAGAAGCAAAATCCAACAATATGCTGCATACAAGAAACACACTTAATTCAAAAGGAAACTCTTAGACTGAAAGTCAAAGGGTGGAAAACAATACTCCATGGAACAGGAATCTGAGAAAAAGCAGGAGTAGCTATTCTCTTTGCAGATCAAGTAGATTTCAAACCAACACTGATTAAGAGAGACGAAGAAGGACACTACATCCTTGTAAAGGGAAGAATCCAAGAGGAAGAGATGACAATCATAAATATCTATGCACCAAACACTAGTGCACCCAGCTATATAAAACAAATACTAACGGATACGAAAAGCCATATATGCACTAATACAATTGTAGTGGGGGACCTCAACACCCCACTGTCACAAATAGATCGATCAACTAGACTAAAACTAAGTAATGAAATACTACAACTCAATCAAACTCTTGAACAAATGAACTTCACAGATGTTTGCAGAGTCTTCTACCCCACAAAATCAGAATACACATTCTTCTCAGCTGCACATGGGTCATTCTCCAAAATAGACCACATACTCACACACAGAACACGTTTAAGTAAGTGCAAAGGAATGGAAGTTATCCCCTGTACATTATCAGACCATAGTGCGATGAAACTGGAGATCCATAGCAAAAGAAACTCAAAAAATTTCATAAACATGTGGAAATTGAACAACACACTTCTGAATAACCAATGGGTCACAGAGGAAATTAAAGAAGAAACCAGATAGTTCCTTCAATTAAATGACAATGACAGTACAACATACCGGAATCTATGGGACACAATAAAAGCAGTCTTATGAGGGAAATTCATAGCAGTGAATACGCATATTAGGAAAAGAGAACGAGCCCAATTAAACAACCTGATGCTGAACCTCAAGCTTCTAGAAAAAGAACAGCAGGACAACCCCAGAGCTCATAGAAGGGAGGAAATTATAAAGATCAGAGGAGAAATCAATGCAATGGAGACTAAGAGAACGATACAAAAAAAATCAATGAAGCCAAGAGTTGGTTCTTAGAAAGAATCAACAAAATTCACAAACCTTTAGCCAACCTTGTCAGAAAAAGGAAAGAAAAGGCCGAAATCCATGAAATTAGGACTGAAAAGAGTGAAATGACAACAGACCCAGCAGAAATCCAGAGGATCATCAATACCTACTTCCAGAAGCTATTCACCAATAAGATCGGCAACACAGAAGAAATGGACAGATTCCTAGATACAGATGAATTACCAAAGTTGAACGAAGAAGACCTGAAAATTCTGAACAACCCAATATCAACCAATGAAATTGAAAATGTAATTAAAACCTTATCCACTAAGAAAAGCCCGGGCCCTGATGGCTTCACTGCTGAATTCTACAAGACATTTAGAGAGGAACTGCTGCCACTACTGTTTAAACTCTTCAATGAAATTGAAAGGGAAGCAATACTCCCAAATTCATTCCTGGAAGCAAGCAGCACCTTGATCCTCAAAGCAGAGAAAGACCCAACTGAAAAGGAGAACTATAGGCCAATCTCACTAATGAACATAGATGCAAAAATCCTTAATAAAATACTAGCAAATGTAATGCAGAAGATCATCAAGAAGATCATACACCCTAATCAAGTGGGATTCATCCCAGGGATGCAGGGATGGTTCAATATACGAAAATCAATTAATGTAATACACTATATCAACAGAGCCAAGGACAAAAACCATATGATTATCTCCATAGACGCAGAAAAAGCATTTGACAAAATCCAACATGCAGTTATGATAAAAACCCTACAAAAAATTGGAATAGATGGTCCCTACCTCAAACTGATAAAAGCCATCTATGAAAAACCAACAGCCAATATCATACTAAATGGTCAAAAACTGAAATCCTTCACACTCAAATCAGGAACAAGACAAGGATGTCCACTATCACCACTCTTGTTCAATATAGTTCTGGAAACATTAGCCATGGCAATTAGACAAGAGAAAGAAATAAAAGGAATAAAGATAGGAAATGAAGAAGTCAAATTGTCATTATTTGCAGATGACATGATACTCTATATAGAAGACCCCAAGAACTCCACCAAAAGTCTTCTAGACTTAATAACCAAATTCAGTCAAGTAGCTGGTTACAAGGTCAACACACAAAAATCAATAGCTTTCCTCTACACCAATGACAGACTCACTGAGAGAGAAATAGGGCAAAGAATTCCTTTCACAATAGCATCCAAAAAACTGAAATACCTAGGAATCATCCTAACGAAAGAAATCAAAGACCTCTTCTCTGAAAACTATGGCACTCTGAAAAGAGAGATTGAAGATGATATCAGAAAATGGACAGACATCCCCTGCTCCTGGGTAGGAAGGATTAATATAGTGAAAATGGCCATACTTCCAAAACTGCTATAGAGATTTAATGCAATTCCAATTGAGATTCCAGCAGCATACTTCATAGACCTTGAGAAAAAAATCCAGAAATCCATTTGGAGCAAGAAGAGACCCAGAATAGCAAAAGCAATTCTAGGTAACAGAGACATGGCAGCGGGTATCACAATCCCCAACCTGCAACTCTACTACAAAGCTACTGTGATAAAAACAGCATGGTACTGGCAAAGAAACAGACTTGAGGACCAGTGGAACAGATTAGAAGATGCAGAAACAGTGCCAGACACACTCAGCCATCTCATCTTCGATAAAGGAGCCAAACACCCTCACTGGAGGAAAGATAGCCTCTCTAATAAATGGTGCTGGAAAAATTGGGTTTCAACTTGCCAAAGATTAAAACTAGACTTATATCTCTCACCATGCACTAAACTAAAATCAAAATGGGTTAAAGATCTAAATGTTAAAATAGAAACTCTGAACCATTTGGAAGAGAGGTTAGGTAGAACCCTTGAAGACATCAGTGTGGGAAAAGATTTTATGAAGAAAACCTCAGTTGCCCGTGAACTAGCACAAACAATCAACAAATGGGATCTCTTCTTATTAAAAAGCTTCTGCACAGCAAGAGAAACCACCAGCAGTATGAAGAGACAACCCACCATGTGGGAAAAAATCTTCACCTGCTCTTCCTCAGACAAAGGTCTACTATCTCGAATCTATAAATAGCTTTAAAAGATCAGACCTCCCAAATTTAAAGACCCAATCCGAAAATGGGCATCTGAAATGAACAGACATTTCTCAGATAAAGAAGTAGAAATAGCAAATAAATACATGAAAAAATGTTCAACATCACTGGTCATTCAAGAGATGCAAATGAAAACAACGCTGCGATTCCACCTCACTCTGGAGAGAATGGCTGCTATCATGAAATCAACCAATAACAAATGCTGGCGGGGCTGTGGGGAAAGAGGAACCCTGCTCCACTGCTGGTGGGAGTGTAGACTGGTGCAACCACTGTGGAAATCAGTATGGAGATACCTCAAAGAACTAGGACTGGAAGTCCCATTTGACCCCACTATTCTACTGCTGGGGATCTTCCCCAAAGAATTAAAAGAATCATAGCACAGTGATATATGTGCACCCATGTTCATAGCAGCACAGTTTGTGATAGCTAAAACTTGGAAACAGCCCAAATGACCATCAACTGGAGACTGGATAAAGAAAATGTGGTTTTTTTATAAAATGGAGTACTACTCAGCCATAAAAAATGAGAAATTAGAGACATTTATAGCTAAGTGGATGCACATTGAGGCAATATTCTTGGGAGAAATAAATAGGACACACATGTGTAAATACCAAATAGTTTCTCTGGTGTGAGAAACTGAAAGTGTAAAGAAGGACTAAATGTATAATAGGTAATGTGAAATAGGAAGAAAAGGGACAAAGGGGAAGGAAGTGGGAGGGCTAGGGGAAAGGACAGAAGGGAATCAAATTAATATGAGAAAATGGAAAACTAGGAACAAAATCTTTGTAAATAGGGAGGAATGGAGGGTTTGAAGGGAGGGCTGGGCAAGGCTGAAAAATAAGAACTAAGAGAGATTATGTAAAGGTGCAAATTTTCAATAGTGAATGTCATTATATTGTATACCTAAAATGTATCAATGATTAGAATGAATAATTGATAATGTAAAATAGGAAGAAAAGGTCCAAAGGCATGGGGTAGTGGGAGGGGCAGGGGAAAGGAAAGAAGGGAAAGGACAAATGCTGAGAAATGGAAAAAATGGAAATAAAGTCTTTGTAAATAGGGAAGGGTTGAGGGGGTGAAGAGAGGGCTAAGAATGGGGAGCAAATAAGAACCAAGATGCATTACGTAAAGGTACAATTCCCAATGAGAAATGTAATTGTGTTGTATACGTACAATGTACCAATAAAAGAATTTAATTAAAAAAAAGATATGACATACAAATAAGTGATTCATTTAGAACTCCAATTAGCCATGATCAAAATAAATCTACACCAAGGCATATAATAATCAAGATTCCAGAAACTCAGTACAAGAACAGAATATTAGAGAAAAGAAACAAATCATCTATAAAGGAAAGCCCATCAGAATCACAGCAGACTCTCAACAGAAACCCTTAAGGCAAGGAGAGCTTGAAGTGAACTATTTAAAGTCCTGAAAAGAAACAACCTCCAATCCAGATTGATGTACCCTGCAAAAGTATCTTTCAAAATCACTGGAAAAATAATATACTTCTATGACAAAGAAAAACTGAAGAAATTCATGACTACCAAACCAGCTTTACAAAATGCACTGAAGAATATTTTAGAAAAGAATAATAAAGACCACAATTCTAAGAACACCAATAGAAAGAAGCCAGCAGGCAAGGCAAGCAATTAAACAGAGGGAACAGACAGGGAACCAACAACAAGAAAACAATATGACAAGGATAAGCCAATACATATCAGTTATAACTATTGATGTAAATAAGCTAAATTCATCAACCCAAAGAAACAGACTGGCAAGATAGATCAAGAAACAAGATCCAAAAATATCCTGCACATTTAACTCAGAAAGAAATTCATAGACTGAAAGTCAAAGGATGGAAAACAATACTTCAGGCCACAAGACCCATAAAAAAGGAGGGATAGCTATTCTATTTGCAGACAAAGTGAACTTCAAGACAAGATTGATCAATAGAGACAAAGAAGGTCACTATATCCTCGTTAAGGGAACAATACATGAAGAGATAACAACCATAAATATATATGTACCAAATACCCTGCACCCAACTATGTAAAACAAATATTAATGGACAAGAAAAATCAAATAAGCACTAATACAATTTTAATGACAGAACTCAATACCCCACTGTCACAAATAGACAGATCAACTAGACAAAAAAATCAACAAAGAAATATCAGAACTGAACCGAAGTTTTGAACAAATGTATTTAGTAGATGTCTTCAGTGTTCCACCCCACAACATCAGAATACACATTTTCTTAGCTGCACATGGGATGTTCTCCAAAACAGACCACATGCTAGCTCATAGAACATGCTTAAGTAAATGGAAAGGAATCGAAATTATCCCATGCATATTATCAGACCATAGTGGCATGAAATTGAAAATCAATGGCAAAAGAAACCACAAAATGTCATTAAATACATGAAAATTAAATACCATTCTCCTGAACAACCAATGGGTCACAGATGAAATTAAAGAAGAGGGGCCAGGGATTTAGCTCAGTGGCACCACACCTGCCTCACAAGCACAAGGTCCTGAGTTTGATCCCCAGTACTGAAAAAAAAAAGAAGAAATCTGACAGTTTCTACAACTAAACAATAATGTCAATAAAACATACTGGAGGGCCGGGGATTTAGCTCAGTGGTTCTGGCACCTGCCTCACAAATGCAAGGTCCCAAGTTCGATCCCCGGTACAAAAAAAAAAAAAAAAAAAACCACACAAACATACTGGAACTTATGGGATGCAATGAAAGCATTTCTATGAGGAAAATTTATAGCCATGAACTCTCACATCAGAAAAACAGAGCGAGTGCAAATAAACAACCTAATGTTAAACCTCAAACTTCTAGAAAAAGAATAAGTCAAGCCCAAAGCTCATACGATGGAGGCAATTATAAAGATCGGAGTAGGAATTAATGCAATTGAGACTAAGAAAATAATACAAAGGATCAATGAATCAAAGAGTTGGTTTTTTGAAAAATTATATAAAATTGATAAACCCTCACCGCACAATATCAAAAACAGTAAGGAAAGATTCAAGTCCATGCAATTAGGAAAGAAAGGAGTGAAATTACAACAAATCCTGCAGAAACCTAGAAGATCATTAATACCTACTTGGAGAACCTGTGTTCTAATAAAATGGAAAACAGAGAAGAAGTGGACAGATTAAAAAAAAGAAAAACAGCAGAGTACTGGCAAAAAAAAAAAAAAGACCACGCCAGGGATTTAGCTCAGTGGTTCCACCGCCTGCCTCACAAGCGCAAGGACCTGAGTTTGATCCCTGGCACCAAAAAAAAAAAAAAAAAAAAAAAAAAAAAAAAGACCACAGGATTAATGAAACACATCTGAAGATGCAGAAATAATTCAATACATTCCGCCACCTTGTCTTTGACCAAGGGTCCAAAAACCTGCACTGGAAGAAAGCCTCTTTAATAAATGGTGCTGGAAAAACTGGCTTTCCACAAGCCAAACATTAAAACTAGACCCATATCTTTCACCATGCTCTATACTAAAATCAAAATGGATCAAAGATCTAAATATTAAAACAGAAACACTGAATCTCCTGGAAGATAGAAGACATAAAGGTAGGTAAAGACTTTATGAACAAAACCCTGATTGCTCAGGAAGTAACTTGGATCTCAACATATTACAAAGCTTTTGCATAGCAAAACAGACCACCAACAGAGTGAAGAGACAACCCAGAGAGTGGGAAAATATTTTTGTCAGCTGCTCCTCACACAAAGGACTAATATCTAGAATATATAAAGAACTCAAAATAACCAGGCCCCCCAAATTTAAAGACCCAATTCAAAAATGGGCACCTGAAATGAATAGACACTTCTCAGATGAAGTAGAAACAACAAAAAAATATATGAAAAAATGTTCAACATCACTGGTCATTCGAGAGATGCAAATTAAAACAACGCTGAAATTCCATCTCACTCCAGAACGAATGGCTATTATCAAGAAATCAACCAATAACAAGTGCTGATGGGGCTGCTGGGAAAAAGGAACCCTTCTCCACCATTGGTGGGAATGTAGACTGGTGCAATCACTTTGGAATTCAGTATGAGATTCCTCAAAAATCTGAAACTAGAGGTTCCATTTGACCTAGCTATTCCCCTTCTTAGTGTCTTCCCCCCAAAATTAAAAGCATCATACCACAGTGATATATGCACATGCATGTTTATAGTGGCACAGTTTAAAATGGCTAAATCTTAGAAACAGCTCAAATGCCCATCAACAGATGAATGGATAAAGATGTGGTTTCCTATACAGGAGAGCACTACTCTGCCATAAACAAGGATAAACTTGAGACCTTTCTAGCTAAATGGATGCACCTTGAGATCATACTCTTTAAGTGAAATAAATCGGATACATATGTTCAAATATCACATGGTTTCTCTGGTGTGAGAAATCAAAAGTATAAATAAGGACTAAAATGTATAATAGATATTGTGAAATAGGTAGAAAATATTCAAATGGAAAGAGGAATTAGGATGGGGAAAGGGGGAAAGGAAGAAAGGGAAAAGCAAAAAAAAAAAGAATAGATGGAAAAATGGAAACAAATATTTTATAAATAAGAAGGGGAAGAAGAGAGGGGAAGGAAAGGGGAAAGAAGAATCAAGATATATTATGTACAAGTACAAATTCCATATGATGAATGTTATTATGTATATCTAAAATGTACCAATAAAATTAACTAAAAGAAAATACTCAAGCTCTGGAGTATATTCAAAACTTTTAAAGCTGTTAAAAATACAGATCACCAGAGATTCTGATGTAGGAACTCTGGGATGGGCCCAGGGCAACAGATTTGTTGGTTTTAGTTGGTTGTAAGCAGTTTCCACAAGGTGTTCTGATACACACAGGAATTTGAAAATAATTATAACAACAATTGAAACTCCTCAGTATTGGTACACAACACCTTCTAGGATCTGGTCCTGCCTAGCTTCCTTAGTCTTTGTTCTTCCTATTCTGTACCTTAAACTTTAAACTACAGCCATCTCAAATTATCTTCAAATCTCCATATATTATGTCTTGCTCAGCTGTTAACTGTGCCTTCTACTTTTAAGACTCAATCTCCTCTAAGGCTCAACTTTTACCAGTTTCTCTAGAAAACCCTTCCCTTAACCTTGTCCTCCTCAAGATTGGGCTAGGTACCCCTTCTCCATGCTTTCACAAAACCCTGTGCTACCATTATCACATTTCTTACCACAGTGCATTAAAATGACTTGTGTAGGACTTTTCTTTCTCCAGACTAGCATGTAGCCTTGAGATTAGGGATTAAGTCCTAATTCAATTTTGTATCTCCAGTGCTTACCATACATGTGGGGCACATTGTAGATGGACAACAAATATTTGTTAAACTAAACTATTTACATTAACTGCTTAGTGATATAAGCTCCATGAGAATTGAGATCTTCCTCCCATTATAGTTTTTTCACTGCTAACACCCCAGCCTCTAGCACAATGTGTGGCCCATAGTAGGTGTTCAATACACGCTTAATGAATGAATAGATGAGTGAATGAATGCCATATAATAGAGAAGGTTCCATAAAAATTGCCCAGAAGCATTTGATAATGAGTGATAGCTATTTTGACAGAGGGAAAAGTACCTATAAAGGCCAAAATAATCAAAACCCTGGTAGTTGTTAAGAAAAATGAGAACCATGGTAGAGGGCTTGGAGGATTAAGAGTGTGAGATAGAGAAGTAAGGGAGCATTAAGTAGAGCATATAGAAGAAAAGACTAGGGCCAGGGATTTAGCTCAGTGGTTTTGCCGCCTGCTGTGCAGGCACAAGGACCTGAGTTCGATCCCTGGTACCAAAAAAAAAAAGAAGAAAAGACTACAGAAGTAGCTGGTGGCCACATAACAGATGCCAAGTTAAGAAGACTGGATTTGATCATGGAAGCAACTGGGAGCATATGAATAAGATGACCAAATTTGCGCAGCAGGGGGAGGGGGAGCGGTGGGGGAGGGGGAAAAGAAGAAAAAGGAGGGGGGAAGGAGGAGGAAAAACAAGAGGAAGAAGAACAAAAAGAGGAAGGAAGAGGAGGAGGAGAAGGAGAAGGAGGGTCTTACTTTTTTCTCATTGCTGAGACAAAACACTCATCAACATCCAAAGTTAAAGGAGGAAAGGTTTATTGTGGCTCTATTGTGGCTTACAGTTTATAGAGCTTTCAGTTTAAAGTTGGCTCCAAGGCAGAGTGGCATGGCAGAGGGGCATCACAGTAGAGAAATAGTTCATAGTGCGCAGAAGGCAGAAAGGCAGCAAAGCAGTAAAGTAGCAAGCAGCAAGTGGCAACTTTTATATCCCTTATTTCTTATCCAGGCTACCTACTCTCAGGATGGATAGCACTCACCCAGGGTGGGGCACCCTTAATCCTAGCATCACACCATGAATCAATCCTAGCATCACATCCTTGATCCCAGCATCACACACCCTCGATCCAGCCACCTCTGAAAAGCCCACCCATGACTGCAAGAGGCTTTGAGGGGACATCTAGACAGAAGCCATAACAAACAGGAAGAAGGAGAAGGAGGAGGAGGAGGAGAATAAAAAGGCTTTTATTTATTACACACTTATATGCCTGGCTCTGGGTTAAATGCTTCACATATGTGATGACACTGGGTTGAATTGTCTAAGGTAATTACTATTATTTTCCCTATTCTATAAGGAAAGAAAGCCTCAGAATGTTAAAGTCATTTGCCTTAGAACACCCAGCCAATTAAGTACTAAAGCTAAAAATTGAAGGAGGTTCTGTCTATGATTTTTCTAGGATGTTCTATCAATATAAGCTGAGGTAACCATGAACCACTTTGTACAGAAAGATATCAAAGAACAAGTGGCAGTTGAACAGGAAAAGTTAGGGGTGGGGTGGGCAGAAACAAATCCAGGCATGAGCTCCCAGAGAATATAAAATGTACAGTACAAGAATGCTGGAGATTGCAGCTTCTGCTTACCTCTGGGGAAATGGAACCCTTCCCTTCCTTTGAAACTTTAATATGATATTCAAAATCAAAATACTGGCCAGGACAAAGCACAGAACTAGAGTAGGTCAATAACCACTTGCACTGAAAATAGGACCCAGATGTTTTCCATCTCTTTGACAGCAGAGACAAGTGTGCCTGGTTTGCCTATAGAACCTAGCACTTTCTTTGGTCCATAAATATCAACTGAAATCAAAATGATCCAGAATCAAGAGGTAATGGGATTATTCCAAAGGTTACATTAGCCTTTACCCATTTTATCCTAGAATAATGTAGATATATTAGAAGAATGTCCCACTATTCTTTTTTAAAGAAGAGTTGTGGTGACATGGGAAAGACTTGAGATGTTCTATTGTCATCATACATTCCTGAGAATGACATCATATTGGATTACATATACCAGTCTTAGTTCTTCCAATTAAGAGTAGTTCATCTGATCAAATAGAGGATTACAAAGCAGATTTCATTGGCATCCTTTGGTTGGTTTGGCAGCAGTGCAAATAAAGTGCCACTTTCTTGAGGAGGAGGATGTAGACAGTTGTAGTAGTCGGGAGAATAAAATCTGGAGTCAGACCAACCTGCATCTGAATGAATCACAGCTCCATCACTTACTAGCTGAGTGACTTTGAACAACTCATCTCTCTGGGCCTCAGTTTCCTGATCTTTGCAGTGAGAGTAATGTGACTTCCTCATCATGGTAATTGTGATAATTAAATTTGGTAAGTATATGCTAATAGCTGGCACACTGACAACTCAATAAAAACGAAATGTTATCATATCTTAACATTTCTATATTCCCAATTAGTATAATGTGAAACCCATAGGAGTTTAATAAATACTTGTTGGTTGGCTGATAATTAGCATTAATAGATCTTTATCTCTTCCTGATCTTTTGCCTTTAGAATTGAAAATTTTAACAAGGCAGAGAGAGCAACAACTTGGTATAATAAAACACAAAAGGCCCATTACAGCTAACATTTGTATGTTAAGTTAATTGGACATTTCCTTCAGTACACTCTATTTCATCTTGCTCCATGTAAGAACATGGATTCTTCACTTTAATTTAGTGATTAAATATTACACAGTAGACTCAAGATTTACTGAACTACATTAGCTTCTTTTAATGAATAAAAATATTTTCAAAGAACAGACGCTTAGTGAGAAAACCAACAGAAAAATACTCTTGCTAATACTTCTTCTGGTCCTTAAAAGCTCTTTGTATCACATTGGTTTCAATCACTTCCCAGTGATTGGTGGTTCAGAGTATCAGATTCTAAACATAATCTCTCAGAGTGCTCAAAACTGTACTTTGAAAACAGCATTAACTCCCAACAAATTTGTGAAATTCAAGTGATTCACTCTAGACTAAGGTTTCTTAGCAGCAACACTACTGAAGACTGGGCTGAGTAATTGTTTATTGTGGAAGCTGTCCATTGTAGGATGTTTAATAACACAATGATAACTAGTGAACACTGCCCACTAAGTATCATTAGCATCCTCATAGTCATGACAATCAAAAATATCTCTAGAGACTTCTCTATGTTCCTTGGGAAGTAAAATCAGCCCTGGTTGAAAACCACTGCTCTAACCATACTCTAAAGTGAAATAAATCAGAGATACATGTTTAAATACTGCATTATTTCTCTGGTGTGAGAAATCAAAAGTGGAAATAAGGACTAAAATGTATAATACATATTGGGAAATGTTCAAATGAGAAGGGGAATGGGGAGGGAGAGGGGGCAAGGAAAGAAGGGACAAGAAAAAAAAGAAAGAATAGAAGGAAAAATGGAAACAAAGCTTTTGTAAATTAGGAAGGGAAGAGGGGTCAAAGGGGGGAATGAGAAAAAAGAAGCAAAATATATCAAATACAGGTATAAATTCCCTATGATGAATGTGATCATGTATATATATAACATACCAATAAATATTTTGCTTCAAAAAAATAAATAAAAATTAAGGAAATAATTCTAAAAAAGGAGTCACGCGGAAGATGTCGAGTCAGCCTGCTGCAAACAGGCAGGTCTGTGCCCGCCCTACCGAGGTCCTGAGTCACGGGGAAGACGTCAAATCAACCCACTGCAGACACGCAGGTCTGCCCACACCCTGCCAAGGTCCCCGGTCCCGCGGAACACACGCCGAATCAGCCTGCTGCAGACAGGCAGGTCTGTGCCCGCCCTACCGAGGTCCTGGGTCATGCGGAAGATGCTGAGTCGCCCCACTGTGGACAGGCAGCCACCTGATTCCACATTGCCAGGTCGCAGAGAACACCAGACCACCAGACCAGGGTGCTGAGTACCACTGTTCCCGGCCCAGAGGTAGGGGCTTCTGGGTCGTCATCCCACTGCTCCTGGTCCAAAGAAAGGGGCTTCCTGGTCACCATCCCTCCTGCTGCTCCCAGCCCAGAAGAAAGGGCTTTTGGGCCACCTTCTGTCCCGCTGCTCCTGGCCCAGAGGAAGAGGCTTCCGGGCCACCATCCCTGCCACCGCTCCCGACCCATAGGGAGGGGCTTCTGAGCCACCGTCCCACTGATCCTGGTCCAGAGGAAGGGGTTTCCTGGCCACCATCCCTCCAGCTGCTCCAAGCCCACAGGAAAGGGCTTTTGGGTCACCATCCCTACCGCTGCTCCCAGCCCCTGTCCCACCTCACCCAGCTCAGAGGAGGTAATCTGTGCAGGTGCTAACAGCCCCCTACCCTAGTCGAAATGAGAAAACACATAAATAAGTCTCAAAACCAGACTTCCAGATCACCTACAGCAACCCCAAAGGGAAATGAGAAGGAACCCTCTGATACTCAACCACCTGGACCCACTGAACTGGCAACAAAAGGGGATCTGGAAAAAATGAAGTCAGAAATAATTTCTCAGATAACAGGAGAAATTGTGCCCCTAGTGCAAGACATGATTAATAAATCTAGACAGGAGCTCAGGAACATGATGGAATCCCAACATAAGAAACAAATGGAATCCACAAAACAGATGCAAATAGATTTCCAGGACATGAAAAGCTCCACTGAAAGTCTACACAGCAGAATGAGCCAGTGTGAGGACAGAATTTCAGATATACAAGATAAGATTGCAATTAGTAACCAGGAAAAGAAAAATGCCTTCAAAATTATAAGGGAACATGAGAAATCAATCCAGCAGCTGCTAGATGATGCAAAAAAGAATAACATAAGACTGATTGGGCTCAATGAAGAAACAGGAGAGAGTGCAGATGACATAAAAAATCTCTTCACAGAAATAATGGCAGAAAACTTCCCAAGCAGGGGGAAAGAGCCTGACATACAGATACATGAGGCATATAGGACTCCAAATAGCCTTGATCAAAAAAAACTACACATAGGCATATAATTGTTAAGATTCCAGAAACACAACAGAAGAACAAAGTTCTCCAAGCAGTCAGAGAAAAGAAACAAATCACATACAAAGGAAAGCCCATCAGAATCACAGCAGACTTCTCAACACAAACCATCAAGGCAAGAAGAGCTTGGAGTGACATATTCCAAGCCCTAAAAGAAAACAGCCTCCAACCCAGATTGATGTACCCTGCAAAATTATCTTTCAAACTTGATGGAGAAATAAGATACTTTCATGACAAAGAGCACCTTAGGAACTTCGTGAATACCAAACCAGCACTCCAAAGAATTTTACACAATAGCCTAGGAACAGACATTGAGGATCACAACCCCAGGAAGCAAAGCAGAATGAACCCATCTGGCATGACAAGAAATTAAATGTAAAGAGAACCCAACAAAAAGAAAAAGGCATGGCAATGACAAGTCAATATGTTTCAGTTATAACCATCAACATTAATGGTCTCAATTCACCAATCAAAAGAAATAGGCTGGCAGAATGGGTCAAGAAGCAAAATCCAACAATATGCTACATACAAGAAACACACTTCATTCAAAAGGAAACTCATAGAATGAAAGTTAAAGGGTGGAAAACAATACTCCATGCGACAGGAAGCCGAAAAAAAGCAGGAGTAGCTATTCTCTTGGCAGATCAAGCAGATTTCAACTAACACTAATTAAGAGAGACGAACAAGGACACTACATGCTTGTAAAGGGAAGAATCCAAGAGGAAGAGATGACAATCATAAATATCTATGCACCAAACACTAGTGCACCCAACTATATAAAACAAATACTAACGGACATGAAAAGTCATGTATGCACTAATACAATTGTAGTGGGGGACCTCAACACCCCACTGTCACAAATAGATAGATCAACTAGACTAAAAATAAGTAATGAAATACTAGAACTCAATCGAACTCTTGAACAAATGAACTTAACAGATGTTTACAGAGTCTTCCACCCCACAAAATCAGAATACACATTCTTCTCAGCTGCACATGGGTCATTCTTCAAAATACGCCACATACTCACACAGAGAACATGTTTAAGTAAGTGCAAAGGAATTGAAGTTATCCCCTGTATAGTATCAGACAATAGTGCGATGAAATTGGATATCTTTAGCAAAAGAAACTGGAAAAATTTCATAAACACGTGGAAATTGAACAACACACTTCTGAATAACCAATGGGTCACAGAGGAAATTAAAGAAGAAACCAGACAGTTCCTTCAATTCAATGACAATGACAATACAACATATCGGAATCTATGGGACACAAGGAAAGCAGTCATACGAGGGAAATTCACAGCAGTGAATATGCATATTAAGAAAACAGAATGAGCCCAATTAAACAACCTGATGCTGAACCTCAAGCTTCTAGAAAAAGAAGAGCAGGACAACCCCAAAGCTCATACAAGGGAGGAAATTATAAAGATCAGAGGAGAAATCAATGCAATGGAGACTAAGAGAACGATACAAAAAAATCAATGAAGCCAAGAGTTGGTTCTTTGAAAGAATGAACAAAATTGATAAACCTTTCGTCAACCGTGTCAGAAAAAGGAAAGAAAAGGCCCAAATCCATGCAATTAGGAATGAAAAGGGCGAAACTACAACAGACCCAGCAGAAATCCAGAGGATAATCAATACCTACTTCCAAAACCTATACGCCAATAAGATGGACAACACAGAAGAAATGGACAGATTCCTAGATACACATGAATTACCAAAGTTGAATGAAGAAGACCTAAAAATTCTGAACAACCCAATATCAACCAATGAAATTGAAAACGTAATTAAAAACTTATCACCTAAGGAAAGCCCAGGCCCTGATGGCTTCACTGCTGAATTCTACAAGACATTTAGAGAGGAACTGCTGCCACTACTGTTTAAACTCTTCAATGAAATTGAAAGGGAAGCAATACTCCCAAATTCATTCCTGGAAGCAAGCATCACCTTGATCACCAAAGCAGAGAAAGACCCAATTGAAAAGGAGAACTATAGGCCAATCTCACTAATGAACATAGATGCAAAAATCCTTAATAAGACACTGGCAAATAAAATGCAGAAGAACATCAAGAAGATCATACACCCTGATCAAGTGGGATTCATCCCAGGGATGTAGGGATGGTTCAATATACGAAAATCAATCAATGTAATACACTATATCAATAGAGCCAAGGACAAAAACCATATGATTATCTCCATAGACACAGAAAAAGCATTTGACAAAATCCAACATGCAGTTATGATAAAAACCCTACAAAAAATGGAATAGATGGTCCCTACCTCAAACTGATAGAAGCCATCTATGAAAAACCAACAGCCAATATCATACTAAATGGTCAAAAACTGAAATCCTTCACACTCAAATCAGGAACAAGACAAGGATGTCCACTATCACCACTCTTCTTCAATATAGTTCTGGAAACATTAGCCATGGCAATTAGACAAGAGAAAGAAATAAAAGGAATAAAGATAGGAAATGAAGAAGTCAAATTGTCATTATTTGCAGATGACATGATACTCTATATAGAAGACCCCAAGAACTCCACCAAAAGTCTTCTAGACTTAATAACCAAATTCAGTCAAGTAGCTGGTTACAAGGTCAACACACAAAAATCAATAGCTTTCCTCTACACCAATGACAGACTCACTGAGAGAGAAATAGGGCAAATAATTCCTTTCACAATAGCATCCAAAAAACTGAAATACCTAGGAATCATCCTAACGAAAGAAATCAAAGACCTCTTCTCTGAAAACTATGGCACTCTGAAAAGAGAGATTGAAGATGATATCAGAAAATGGGCAGACATCCCCTGCTCCTGGGTAGGAAGGATTAATATAGTGAAAATGGCCATACTTCCAAAACTGCTATAGAGATTTAATGCAATTCCAATTGAGATCCCAGCAGCATACTTCATAGACCTTGAGAAAAAAATCCAGAAATCCATTTGGAGCAAGAAGAGACCCAGAATAGCAAAAGCAATTCTAGGTAACAGAGACATGGCAGGGGGTATCACAATCCCCAACCTGCAACTCTACTACAAAGCTACTGTGATAAAAACAGCATGGTACTGGCAAAGAAACAGGCTTGAGGACCAGTGGAACAGATTAGAAGATGCAGAAACAGTGCCAGACACACTCAGCCATCTCATCTTCGACAAAGGAGCCGAACACCCTCACTGGAGGAAAGATAGCCTCTCTAATAAATGGTGCTGGAAAAATTGGGCTTCAACTTGCCAAAGATTAAACCTAGACCTGTATCTCTCACCATGCACTAAACTAAAATCAAAATGGATTAAAGATCTAAATATTAAAATAGAAACTCTGAACCAGTTGGAACAGAGGTTAGGTAGAACCCTTGAAGACATCGGTGTAGGAAAAGATTTTATGAACAAAACCTCAGTTGCCCGTGAACTAGCGCAAACAACCAACAAATGGGATCTCTTCTCATTAAACAGCTTCCGCACAGCAAGAGAAACCACCAGCAGTGGGAAGAGACAATCCACAATGTGGGAAAAAATCTTCACCTGCTCTTCCTCAGACAAAGGTCTACTATCTCGAATCTATAAAGAACTTCAAAAGATCAGACCTCCCAAATTTAAAGACCCAATCCAAAAATGGGCATCTGAAATGAACAGACATTTCTCAGACAAAGAAGTAGAAATAGCAAAGAAATACATGAAAAAATGTTCAACGTCACTGGTCACTCGAGAGATGCAAATGAAAACAACGCTGAGATTCCACTTCACTCCAGAAAGAATGGCTGCTATCATGAAATCAACCAATAACCAATGCTGGCGGGGCTGTGGGGAAAGAGGAACCCTGCTCCACTACTGGTGGGAGTGTAGACTGGTGCAACCACTGTGGACATCAGTATGGAGATACCTCAAAGAACTAGGACTGGAAATCCCATTTGATCCCGCTATTCCACTGCTGGGGATCTTCCCCAAAGAATTAAAAGAATCATAGCACAGTGATATATGTGCACCCATGTTCATAGCAGCGCAGTTTGTAATAGCTAAAACTTGGAAACAGCCCAAATGACCATCAACTGGAGACTGGATAAAGAAAATGTGTTTTTTTTATAAAATGGAGTACTACTCAGCCATAAAAAATGAGAAATTAGAGACATTTTATAGCTAAGTGGATGCACATTGAGGCAATACTCTCAAGTGAAATAAATAGGACACAGATGTGTAAATACCGAATAGTTTCTCTGGTGTGAGAAACTGAAAGTGTAAATAAGGACTAAATGTATAATAGGTCATGTGAAATAGGAAGAAAAGGGGCAAAGGGGAAGGAAGTGGGAGGGCTAAGGGAAAGAATGGAAGGGAATGGGATTAATATGAGAAAATGGAAAAATAGGAACAAAATCTTTGTAAATAGGGAGGGCTGGAGGGGTTGAAGGGAGGGCTGGGCAAGGGTGAAAAACAAGAACCAAGAGAGGCTGTGTAAAGGTGGAAATTTCCAATGATGAATGTCATTATATTGTATACCTAAAATGTACCAATGATTAGAATGAATAATCGATAATGTAAAATAGGAAGAAAAGGTCCAAAGGGGTAGGGGTAGTGGGAGGCACAGGGGAAAGGAAAGAAGAGAAAGGAAAAAATGCTGAGAAATGGAAAAAATGGAAGTAAATTCTTTGTAAATAGGGAAGGGCGGAGGGGGTGAAGGGAGGGCTAGGAATGGGGAAAAAATAAGAACCAAGATGCATTATATAAACGTACAGTTCCCAATGAGAAATGTAATTGTGTTGTATACCTACAATGTACCAATAAAAGAATTTAATTTTTAAAAAATTCTAAAAAAAGAAAACCACTGCTCTACAATAATACGCTATAGCCAAATGCAAACATTTTAAATTGCTTGCCTGAAATATAGCTTCATATAAACTATTTAATTTACCACCCAATTTGGCCATGCCAGCCAAAGTTTATATTAAGTTATAGACTCTATTATTATCATACAAGACAACATCATAGGCTTTCAGACAAGGAAGCCCCCCCCCAAGTGTTAGATGTTACTTGATTATTGTGACCTTACATTACTTACGTCAAAATACAAATACAGTACAGTGATACTTCGGTTGTCCAATGGCTCCAAGCTCAAATTTTCCACTATTCGAACAGCAAAGTATTTTTTAAAAAGTCTGCTCACTGTTCATAACTTTGCTCGACAGTTAAACTGAAAATCTGACTTGAAAAAACCTGTATAGGCCAAGAGTGAATCACATGCCACGTCTAACCACATCTGGCCATGCACACAAAGGGGTGACCCTTCAAGGGTAAGCGCCATTCTCTCTCAGACAAAACACAGTTCTTGTGTTAGTGTCTTAAAACTTTCATCACTGTGCTTTTTTTCAGGTGCTTTATTTGCATTAAATGTCATAACAATGGGATCAAAGAAAGTTAGTGACAGAGGAGCACAGGAGCCAAGCCTGTGTGCACCCAGCACCCCCCCACCCCGGCCTCTGCCCCCTGGCCCCTGGAACACACTGGCACCTGGGTCCACACAGCAGAGGTGGAGGGGGTCATACAGGCCAGTGTTCTGAGCTCCAGAAGACAGAACAGAAGTGAACAACAGAAAGAGGGGCTCTCTGAGGCTCCTTCCTTGATGAAAACTGAAGCCCACTAGAAAAGTGAAGAAAATCTCTGCAATAAAGGCACACCAGACCACCATACTTGGTAAGTTGGAAGGATCATCACCTCCCATCAGAACCTGGAATATCTTCAGGGGAAGGGCAGCTGGAACCTGCAGCAGAACCTTGCAGAATTCAATCCAGCAGGAGGTTAGGGAGCTCAACTTGGGCTTTGCAGCCAGAAATCAGCCTGTATCTCATGGGACTGGTGCTGGCTGGCTGAGACTTATTGACTTTGAGATGCACACTGCTGCCCACATTGTCTATTGTGACAAGAGAGACATACACTGAAAGAGGCCCTTCATTTTTATTTTCAATGTTTTTTCTCTTATTTTAATTTTTTTTTCTTTTTTCAAATTTACTTTTTTGGTTTTTCTTTCTTTTTCTTTTCTCTCTCTCTCTCACTCTCGCTCTTGCTCTCCCTCTTCCACTTGGTTCTTCATCTCTCTCCATTTCTATTCCTGTTCCTCTTCCTGTAATAATTCAGATTTCTTTTTTCTTTCTTTTTCTTTTCTTCTTTTTCCTTCTATCAATTGTCATTAGTTTAAAGGAAAGTGAATACAGTTTCTAGCCTCCCTATTGCTGTTAGACTGTTCCATTCTTGTGTTTGTTCTTTTGTTCTAGCTTCTCTGCTTGTCTTCAATAGCTTCCTAGAGTTTGCATGATCTTCTTGTCCTCTGGCCTCACTTCTAACCTTTCCTTATACTTCTACCTATCTATCCCTCCCTCCCCGACTTCTTCTAAGTCCCCATAGTGAAGGGTAAAGTTGTTACATTGAAGAGTTTATTCACTATAAACACAATTTGTGCTTGTCCTCGATTTTGATTTAATTCGCATGGTTAAGGGTGACAGAATAATAACTACCACAAATTCTCCTTTTTCTACACTGTGCTTGATGCTACTGTTGTTGCTGATTGTATCAGTTGTGCTTCCTGGTATACTGAAAATGACATTGCCTAAGAGTCATTAGAGACTCAAAGCCTAAAGACCAGCTATATCTGGAAGACACCTCTGAGAAGCAATCATTCCATAAAGGTTCTAAATACAAGCAACAAAGATACAGACAATAAGCAACATTGAAATATCAACCCAGGAATTAAACCAAAAAGAGTACAAAAAACAAAAATAGAAATGAGAACACACCTAAGCAAGGCGCAAACGCAGACTTCCAGTTCAACAAAGGCAAATTCTGGGGGATAGAAGTGGACAATTCTGATAATCAACCACCTGGACACTCTGAACTGATATCACAGGAAGTAACAAAACAGATGAATGAGGATCTAGAAAAATTTTAAACAGAAATAACTTCCCAGATAGCCACAGAGATGATGAGCAAAATGAAAGACATAATTAGAAACTCTAAAACAAAAACACATTTAAAAAATAGATGAGCTCAGGATCATGATGAAACCCATGAATGCCCAACATAGGAAAGAAATAGAATCCATGAAACAGATTCCAACAGATATCCAGGAGATTAAAACCTCAAGTGAACTCATTCACAGCAGAATGAGTCAATGTGAAGACAGAATATCACATGTAGAAGACAGGAGAGTGGTCAGTGACCATGAAAAGAGAGATCTCTTTGGGGCGGGGGGTACTGGGGATCGAACTCAAGTCCTTGCACTTGCAAGGCAGGCAGTGGACCACTGAGCTAAATCCCCGGGCCCTGAGATCTCATAAAAATAGTAAGGGACCATGAGAAATTAATATAGCAGCTCCTAGATGATGCAAAGAAGAATAATGTAAGACTGATAGGAATCCACAAAAAAGCAGGAGAAAGTACAAATGATTAAAAAAAAACTGTTCACAGAATTAACAACATAAAACTACCAAAACGCAGTGAAAGAATGTGGCATACAGATAAGTGAGGCATATAGGACTCCAACCAGCCATCATCAAAAAAAAATCTGACATCTAAAAATATAATAATCTGGAAACACAACAGAAGAACAAAATACTACAAGTAGTGAGAGAAGAGAAACAAATCACATGAAAAGGAAAGCCCATAAGAATCACAGCATACTTTTCCACACAAACCCTCAACTCAAGGAGAGGCTGCAATGAGGTATTTCAAGCCCTAAAAGAAAACAACTTCCAACCTACACTGATGTATCCTGCAAAACTGTCTTTCAAAATTGATGATGAAATAAGATATTTCCATGAAAAAGAACACCTGAGAAACTTCATGAATACTAAAAAAGCATGGCAAACAATTCTAAACAATGTCCTAGGGCAAATAGAATGCAGAAGATCATCAAGAAGATCATACAACCTAACCAAATGGGATTCATCCCAAGAATGCAGGGATGCTTCAACATACGCAAATCAATCAATGTAATACACTCTTATCAATAGAGCCAGATCAAAAAACATACGATCATCTCAATACATGCAGAAAAAGGATTTGACAAAATCCAACATGCATTTATTATAAAAACCCTACAAAAATTTGGAATAGACAGTCTCTACCTCAATCTGATAAAAACCATCTATGAAAAACCAACAGCCAATATCACATTAAATGGTCAAAAACTGAAATCTTTCACACTAAAATCAGGAACAAGACAAGGATGTCCACTATCACCACTCTTCTTCAATATAGTTTTGGAAACATTAGCCACAGTAATTAGACAACAGAAAGAAAAAAAGGACCAAAAATAGGAAATGAAGAAGTCAAATTGTCATTATTTGCAGATGACATGATACTCTATATAGAAGATCTCAAGAATGCCACCAAAAGTCTTCCAGATGTAATAACCAAATTCAGCAGAGTATATGGATACAATGTTAACACACAAAAATTGATAGCTTTCCTCTACACGAACAACAGACTTACCCAGAGAGAAATAGGGCAAACAATTCCTTTCACAATAGCATCCAAAAAACTGAAATGCCTAGGAATCAACCTAACAAAAGAAATCAAAGACCTCTTCTCTGAAAACTACAGCACTCTGAAAAGAGCGATTGAAAATGATATCAGAAAATGGAAAGACATCCCCTGCTCCTGGGTAGGAAGAATCAACATAAAGAAAATGGCCATACTTCCAAAATTGCTATACAGATTCAATGCAATCACAATTGAAATCCCAGCAGCATATTTCACGGACCTTGAGAAAACTATCCACAAATTCATTTGGAACAAGAAGAGATCCAGAATAGCAAAAGCAATTCTAGGTAACAGAGACATGGCAGGGGGTATCACAACCCCCACTTGAAACTACACTACAAAGCTACTGTGATAAAAACAGATACAGGCCTGAGTACCAGTAGAACAGATTAGAAGATGCAGAAACAACAGCAGACACACTCAGCCACCTCATCTTTGACAAAGGAGCCAAACACCCTCCCTCACTGGAAGAAAGATAGCCTCTTTAATAAATGGTGCCAGAGAAATTGGGTTTCAACTTGCAAAGATTAAAACTAGACCTATATCTCTCACCATGCACTAACTAAAATCTAAATGGATTAAAGATCTAAATATTAAAATAGAAACGCTGAACCGGCTGGAACAGAGGTTAGGTAGAACTCTTGAAGACATCAGTGTAGGAAAAGATTTTATGAAGAAAACCTCAGTTGCCCGTGAACTAGCACAAACAACGAACAAGTGGGATCTCTTATTGAAAAGCTTCTGCACAGCAAGAGAAACCACCAGCAGTGTGAAGAGACAACCCACAATGTGGGAAAAAATCTTCACCTGCTCTTCCTCAGACAAAGGTCTACTATCTCAAATCTATAAAGAACTTAAAAAGATCAGACCTCTCAAATTTAAAGACCCAATCCAAAAATGGGCATCTAAAATGAACAGACATTTCTCAGACAAAGAAGTAGAAATAGCAAATGAATACATGAAAAAATGTTCAACATCACTGGTCATTCGAGAGATGCAAATGAAAACAACGCTGAGATACCACCTCACCCCAGAATGAATGGCTGCTATCATGAAAACAACCAATAACAAATGCTGGCGGAGCTGTGGGGAAAAGAGAACCCTTCTCCACTGCTAGTGGGAGTGTAGACTGGTGCAAGCACTGTGGAAATCTGTATGGAGATACCTCAAAGAACTAGGACTAGAAGTCCCATTTGGCCCCACTATTTCCCTGATGGGTATCTTCCCCAAAGAATTAAAGGAATCATACCACAGTGATATATGTGCACCCATGTTCATAGCAGCACAGTTTGTAACAGCTAAAACTTGGAAACAGCTCAAATGCCCAACAACTGCCGACTGGATAAAGAAAATGTAGGTTTTTAATAAAATGGAGTACTACTCGGCCATAAAGAATGAGAAACTAAAGACATTTATAGCTAAATGGATGCATATTGAGGTGATACACTTACGTGAAATAAATAGGACACATGTGTAAATATGGAATAGCTTCTCTAGTGTGAGAAACTGAAAGTGTAAATAAGAACTAAAAGGTATAATAGATAATGTGAAATAGGAAGAAAAGGGGCAAAGGGGAAGGGGAAATGGGAGGGGTAAGGGAAAAGAAAGAAGGGAATGGAATTAATATGAGAAAATGGAAACAAAGTCTTTGTAAATAGGGAGGGATGGAGGGTTTGAAGGGAGGGCAGGGGAAGGGGGAAAAATAAGAACTGAGAGAGATTATGTAAAGGACCAAATTTCCAATGATAAATGTCATTATACTGCATATGTAAAATGTACCAATAAAATAATATTTAAAAAATTAAAGCAATATCCTAGAAAAAGGGAATGGTCACAACTCCATGAGGCCCAATAGCAAATCCAACAGGCAAGGCAAGAAATTAAAGGGAGAGGTGGGAAAATAAAAAAATAAAAGCCAACAACCGGGAAATAACATGACAAGGATAAGTCACTACATATCAGTTATAACCATCAATGATAATGGCCTCAATTCACCAAAAGAAATACACTGGCAGAATGGATTAAGAAGCAAATTCCAAGAATATATTGTATACAAGAAATGCTCCTACTTCAAAAAGAAATTCACAGACTGAAAGTAAAAGGATGGAAAACAGTTCTCCATGAGACAGAAACCTGGAAAAAAGCAGGGATACCTATGTTATTTGCAGACAAAGTAGGTTTCAAGCCAAAGCTAATTAAGATAGACAGAGAAGGTCATTACATCCCTGTAAAGGGATAAATCCAAGATGAAGAGATGACAATCATAAATATATATGCACCAAATAATAATGCCTCCAACTATACAAAAGCAAATATTAATGGAAAGGAACAATAAAATAAGCACTAATACAATTATAGTGGGGGACCTCAATACCCCACTGTCACAAAAATACAGATAATCTAGACAAAAAATAAACAAAGAAATACTAGGACTGAACCAATCTTTTGAACAAATGGACTTAATACATGTCTACAGAGTGTTCCACCCCACAAAATCAGAATACACATTCTTTCTGGCTGCACACAGGTCATTGTCCAAAATAGACCACATGCTAGCTCATAGGACATGCTTAAGTAAATGCAAAAGAATTGAAGTTATCCCCTATATATTAACAGATGATAGTACAATTAAACTGGAGATCAATAGCATAAGAAACTGCAAAAACTGCACAAACACATGGAAATTGAATAACACCCTCCTAAACAACCAATGGGCCACAGAGGAAATTAAAGAAGAAACTAGACAGTTGCTACAAGTAAGTGATGATGCCAGTACAACATAGAGGAATCTATGAGACACAATGAAAACAGTTCTAGGAGGAAGATTCATAGCAGTGAATGCCCATATTAAGAAAACAGAGAGAGCTGAAATAAACAACCTAATGCTGAACCACAACCACCTAGAAAAAGAAGAGCATTGACAAACCCAAAGCATATACAAGGGAGGAAATTAAAAAGATCAGAGCAGAAATCAAAGCAATGGAGACTAAGAGAAAATACAAAAAAATCAATGAAACAAAGCGTTGGTTTTTTGAAAGAATGAATAAAATTGATAAGCCCTTAGCCAACCTTATCAAAAAAATGGAAAGAAAAAGCTCATATTCATGAAATTAAGAATGAAAAAGATGAAGTCACAAAAAAATGCAGCAGAAATCCAGAGGATTAATACCTACTTCGAGAACCTGTACTCTAATAAAATGGAAAACACAGAAGAAATGGATAGATTCCAACATACATACAAATTGCCAAAATTAACTGAAGAAGATATAAAAATTCTAAGACCTCCAGTTACAATTAGTGAAATTGAAAACATAATTAAAAATTTAACAATGAAAAAAAGCCCAGGTAGCTGAGGATTTAGCTCAGCGGTTTCACTGCCTGTTGTGCAAGCGCAAAGACCCAAGTTCGATCCCAGGTACAAAAAAAAAAAAAAAAAGCCCACGTTCTGATGGCTTCATTGCTGAATTCTACAAGACATTTACAGAAGAACTATCACCATTATGCTTTAAATTCTTCAATGAAATGGAAAGGGAAGCAATACTTCCAAATTCATTCCTGAAAGCAAGTATTACTTTGACTCCAAAACCAGGGAAAGACTCAACCAAAAAAAAGAACTACAAGCCATTCTCCCTAAAGAACATAGTTGCAAAAATCCTCAATAAGATACGGCCAAACAGAATACAGAGGGTCATCAAGAAGATCATACACCCGGACCAAGTCAGATTTAACACAGGGATGCAAGGATGGTTCAACATATGTAAATCAAAAAATGTAATACACTATATTAACAGAGCCATGGACAAAAACCATATGATCATCTCAATAGATGCAGAAAAAACATTTGACAAAATCCAACACCCATTTATGATAAAAACTGTACAGAAAACTGGACTAGAAGGTCTTTATCTCAACCTGATTAAGGCTATCTATGAAAAACCAACAGCCAACAGCATACTAAATAGTCAAAAACTGAAAGCTTTCAAGCTAAAATCAGGAACAAGACAAGGATGCCCACTATCTCCACTCCTGTTCCATATTGTTCTGGAAACATTAGCCACAGCAATTAGAAAAGAGAAAGAATTGAAAGGAATGAAGATAGGAAAGGAAGAAGTTAAACTGTCATTATTTGCATATGATATGATACTCTGCATAGAAGACTCAAAAAACTCCGCCAAAAGACTTCTAGACTTAATTGACAGATTCAATAGAGTAGTTAGATACAAGGTCAACACTCAAAAATAAATAGCTTTCCTCTACACGAACAACAGACTTGCTGAGAGAGAAATTAGGGAAATAATTGTTTTCACAATAGCATCAAAAAAATGATATATCTAAAAATCAATCTAATGAAGGAAACAAAAGACCTCTACATTGAAATCTACAGCACTCTGAGAAAAGTGACCAAAGAGGATATAAGAAAATCAAAAGACATCCCTTGCTCTTGGGTAGAAAGAACCAACATAGTGAAAATGGCCATGCTTCCAAAACTGCTATATAGATTCAATGCAATCCCAATTGAAATCTCAACAGTATATTTCACAGAACTACAGAAAACAATCCAAAAATTTATTTGGAACGAGAGATCTAGAATAGCAAAAGCATTTCTAGGCAACAGAGATATGACAGAGGGTATCACAATTCCTAACTTAAAATTATACTACAAAGCTACTGTGATAAAACAGCATGGTACTGGCAAAGAAACAGACCTGAGGATCAGTGGAATAGACTAGAAGATGCAGAAACCACCCCAGACATAATCAGCTACCTCATCTTTGACGAAGGAGCCAACCATCCTCACTGGAGGATAGGTAGCCTCTTTAATAAAAGGTGTTGGAAAACATGGATTTCAAACTCCCAAAGATTAAAACTAGACCCCTATCCTTCACCATACACTAAACCAAGATCAAGATGGATTAGAGATCTAAATATTAAAACAGAAACACTGAACTTGCTGGAAGATAAGTTAGGTAGAACTCTCCAAGACACTGGTGTAGGAAAAGACTTCATGAACAAATCTTCAGTAGCACCGGAACTAGCACAATGAATGAACAACTGGGATATCATCTTATTAAAAAGCTTCTGCACTTCAAGAGAAACCACCAACAGAACTAAAAGACAACCTACAATGTGGACAAAAAATTTTAACAGCTGTTCCTCAAACAAAGGTCTACTATCTAGAATATATCCAGAACTCAAACAAATCAGACACCCCAAATATAAAGACCCAATTCAAAAACGGGCATCTGAAATGAACAGACATTTCTCAGACAAAGAAGTAAAAAGCAGCAAATATTGATATGAAAAAATGTTCAACATCACTGGTCATTCAAGAGATGCAGATGAAAACAATATTGACGTTCCACTTCACTCCAGAAAGAATGGCTGCTATCAAGAAATCAACCAATAACAAATGCTGGCGGGTCTGTGAGGCAAAAGGAAGACTTCTTCACTGTCGGTGGGAGTGTGGTTTGGTGCATCCAATGTGGAAATCAGTATGGAGATACCTCAAAGAACTAGGGCTAGAGGTCCCATTTGACCCAGCTATTCCACTGCTGGGGATCTTCCCCAAAGAATTAAAGGAATCATACCACAGCAATATATGTTCACCCATGTTTATAGTGGCACAGTTTGTAATAGCTAAAACTTGGAAACAGCCCAACTGACCATCAACTGGAGACTGGATAAAGATGTGGGGTTTTTTTTATAAAATGGAGTACTACTCAGCCATAAAGAATGAGAAATTAGAGACATTTATAGCTAAATGAATGCACATTGAGGCCTTTCTCTTAAGTGAAATAAATAGGACAGACATATGTAAATACCAAATAATTTCTGTGGTGTGAAAAACTGAAAGTGTAAATAAGGATCAAAATGTGTAATAGATAATGTAAAATAGGAAGAAAAGGACCACAGGGGAAGGAGAAGTGGGAGAGGTAAGGGAAGGGAGAGAAGAATGGAATTAACATGAGAAAATGCAAAAATGGAAACAAAGACTGTAAATCAAGAGGGGTGGAGGGATTGAAAGGAGAGCACGATACAGGGAAAAATAAGAATCAAGGTATATTATGTAAAGGTACAAATCTCCAATGATGAATGTCATTATAATGTATACCTAAAATGTACCAATAAAATTTTTTTAAAACACATTTATAATTGTAGTAATTTTTTCACCTTAATTGTATGACTGTCTTCCAGATTTATATTGAAGTTTTCTCATATCTATGATTTAATTTTAAAATAGATATGCAAACATGATTCCATGATTGTAACTCTTCTCTTCCATACTCTATGCAATTCAAAATTAACCATCAACTTAGCACTCTGATGGATACAAATGATGGACAATAGTTCCTGTGAATTCTACCCTAGTTTGTTAACACATACTGAAAAAGTCAAGCTAAGACAAGCCTGAACTTAATGATTCAGCTTTGAGAGCCTTAGAACACACAGCAGTATTGCAGTGAGACTGCACTGTGGAAGACCCCAAACACCGAGTTTAGACTCATATAAAGAGGAATGTATGAAATTTTTAAAATTTTTGAGTAAGGGTAATAACATCATCACCCTGTTTAAACTTCCTCAACATTCCATCACTCCTACAATAAAATCTTAATTCCTCAATATAGTTAATATAGTTTACAGATCATAAGACCTAACCATTCCTTACCTTTCTTTTTTTTTTGTATTAAATTCTTTTATTGGTACATTGTAGGTATACTGTGGGACTGTATGATTCAAAACTTATGTATTCCCTCAGACTTTGTTATGTCTAATGGCTAAAATGTGTTTGCTAGTCTTGAAATAGAAGATAGGATCTGTAACCTCCTAAGCAAAACATTCTACCCCTTGTTTGTCCGGAGAACAGAAAATTCCCGGAACTACTATCAGTAGAACAGACCGTAACAAAATCTGCTGATTATGGTCATAGTGTCCTCACTGCGATTATGCTGACCATCAACATGTGATGATGAGCCAAACTCTTGTTCCTTTTTCCCGTAAACCTACATGTAACCTACCCCTTTCAACCCCCTATAAAAACAGCCTCGGACTCTGAGCCAGTTGCCTCTCTCAGCTACTTAGCTTTGGGAGTGCCGTCTGGCCAGACTAATAAAGGTCTGTTTTTACTTTCTAACTCGACCGGTGTATTCCTTCCCGGGTGATCGTCGCTGTAGTTAGCTCCTCGGAGCGTTTGGTAAGGCCCTCGGTCTTACATTTGGAGGCTCCAGCGAGATTCCCGGGTAAGGAACCCCGGTTCGGCCGGGACTCTGTGGCGGGATCCAGCAGGAGACTCAGGCACAGACCTTAAAACCTCCGGAGGTAAGTTTTTGGCCTGTTGCAACCGTTTGTTGTTAGGAGTGAGGTGGCTGAGGAGCCGGAAAGCCTCCCCTAACACCAAGGTTCCTGACGAGGAACAAGGGAAGGTTTTAGTTTCAATTTTGTTGTGGTGCCTGTCTGTCTTATTCGTTATATGTTAACGTCCTATCCGTTCTGTGTTAATTTCTTTTTTTAACCATCAAGGGCAGAGATGGGAGGATCTGGCTCCAAGAATACTCCGTTAGATTGTTTTCTCACTAATTTTAAATTGGCTTTTTCCCCCGAGCAGGAGGACGAATATAAGGTTAAATTTTCTCGTGGAAAACTTCGCTCCCTATGCCAATTGGAGTGGCCAGCCTTTGAAATAGGATGGCCAGCAGAGGGCTCCTTTGATCTAAGTCTCTGCCGAGCGGTATGGAAAAAGGTCACTGGGCATCCTAGCCATCCTGATCAGTTTCCATATATAAATATCTGGGTCCAAGCTTCTCAGGAGCCCCGGCTTGGTTGCAACGTTGTTCCTTACGAACAAACTCTCGCCTTTTGGTCATGACCCCGAGTGAGCCTAAAGAGAAAAAGGCTCAAGTTCCGAAGCCGGTGCTCTCGCAAGATCCTGACCCCTTAGATCTTGAAATAAACCCTCCACCTTATGCGGGGCCGTCATCCTCCTCAGATAAAGTCCACCCTAGATCTCGGAATCCCTTTTTCCCTCCTCTTTCAGAAGAAAAAGAATCTCCTGACTCTGTAACCTCCCCTTCCCACATGCGAACAGGAGCTGCTTATGGTCCCACTGAAGGGACTAATTCAGCTCCTCTTCTGCCTCTTAGGGAAGTAGAACAGGGGCATTATGTCTATATCCCTTTCTCTACCAGTGATTTGTATAATTGGAAACATCAAAATCCCCCTTTTTCAGAAAAACCCCAAGCTTTGATCTCCCTCCTAGAATCTGTTTTTAATACCCATGACCCGACCTGGGATGATTGCCAGCAACTTCTCCAAGCCCTCTTTACCTCTGAAGAGAGAGAGAGAATTCGGGGACAGGCCATAAAGTCAGTGCTGGGAGGATCAGAGGGCCCACTTGATGAGCAGCAGCGGGCCCGTATTGAGGCACAGCTCCCGTCCATCCGTCCCCCGTGGCAAGCTAATTCCTCGGGTGGGAGAGAAGCTCTCCACAACTACCGTCAGCATCTCTTGGCTGGCCTGAGGGGAGCCGCACGGAAGCCTACCAACCTGAGCAAGGTAAGCGAGGTCCTTCAAGGGCCTGAGGAATCCCCTTCTGCCTTTTTGGAGCGTCTGTTGGAAGCATACCGTACGTATACTCCGATTGACCCAGACGCCCCTGCAAATCGACAGGCAATTAATTTGGCTTTTGTTACTCAGTCGGCCCCAGATATTAGAAAGAAATTACAGCGAATGGAAGGGTTTGAGGGAGAAAATAGGGAAAAGTTGATGAGTGTGGTGATGAAGGTATTTAACAACAGAGACCCTTTTGAGGATAGAATGGCCAAAAAGATAGGAAAGGCAAATATTGCTGCCCTGATGGATGGAGGTTTTGTCCAGAAGGAAGAAAAGAACAAACGGGAGGGTAAAAATAGAGAATGGCCCATAGTGGAAAAGGATCAATGTGCCTATTGTAAGGAGAGGGGCCATTACAAGAAAGACTGTGAAAAGTTGAAAAGAAAGAGAGAGAAAGAAGCAAAAAAACGGGGAGATGGAGTTCTCCTGGTAGATGAAGAAGACTGAAGGGGCCAAGGCTCATGGCCGCTTGACCCTAATGAGCCTCTGGTGACTTTGGAAATAGGGGGAACAGATGTCCAATTCCTTGTGGACACTGGTGTGGCCCATTCTGTTCTAAAGACTCCCCTTGGCACTTTGTCTACCCTAAAATCCTCCATCACGGGAGCCACGGGAAAGTCGGCCTCCTATTCTTGGACCACTAAGAGAACTGTAAATCTGGGAAAAGGCACGGTTACTCATTCCTTTCTAGTTATCCTGGAATGCCCATACCCACTGTTAGGAAGAGATTTGTTACGGAAATTGGGAGCTGTCATTTCCTTTGAGCCTGAGGGAGGGACCTTTGAATTTAATCCGCCCTCCGCTATTATGGTAACAGTTCCCCTTGAAGATGAATTCAAATTGTTAAGAGAGAGCTCAGAACCTGCTGAACAAAAATGGGATTATCTAAAGAAAAGGTTTCCCCGAGTATGGGCTGAAACAAATCCACCCGGTCTGGCCAAACACCATGCGCCTATAGTGGTTCAATTCCTAGCCTCTGCCACCCCCGTTCGTGTACGCCAGTACCCACTTCGGCTGGAGGCCAAAATGGGGATATCCAAACATATCCACCGACTTCAGGAAGCCGGCATTCTGGTCACTTGCCAGTCAGCCTGGAATACACCCCTGCTCCCTGTAAGGAAGCCTGGCACCTCAGACTACAGACTGGTACAAGACTTGCGGGAAGTAAACAGCCGGGTAGAAACTATCCACCCAACAGTACCAAACCCCTACACTCTGTTGAGTCTCATCCCTCCCGGTCATGTGTGGTACTCAGTATTAGACCTTAAAGATGCATTTTTTAGTCTGCCTCTAGCACCTATGAGCCAGCCCCTCTTTGCTTTTGAATGGACTGACCCAGACAGCAGAACTACGGGACAACTGACATGGACCCGATTGCCACAGGGATTCAAAAACTCCCCCACTCTGTTCGGGGAAGCTCTCAGCAAAGATTTAAAGAGGTAAGAAAATTGTTTCCCCAGGCGACTATTCTTCAATATGTTGATGACCTCCTGGTGGCGACTTCGACCGATAAAGAATGCATTGTGGCCACTGAGGGCCTCCTGGAAGCCCTCCAAGAACTAGGATATCAGGTCTCCTGGAAGAAGGCTCAGCTCTGCCGGACCAAGGTAACCTACTTGGGCTATGTTCTTGAAAAGGGAAAGAGGAGGCTGGCAGAATCAAGAGTATCTGCAATTCTCCAGATTCCAGAGCCAGGCTCAAAGAAACAGGTGCGAGAGTTCCTAGGGGCGATTGGCTATTGCAGGATCTGGATTCCTGGCTTTGCTGAAATTGCCAAACCTCTACATGAGGCCACGGCAGGAGGGAATACACCCCTCGAATGGACTGAGGCTTGCCAGCAAGCATTTGAAAAACTTAAGATTGCACTTGCCTCAGCACCAGCCTTGGCACTGCCAGACTTGAATAAAGCCTTCACTCTGTATGTGGCAGAAAAAAATGGGGTGGCTAAGGGAGTGATTACTCAGCCTTTGGGGCCATGGAAACGGCCTGTGGCGTACCTTTCAAAAAGGCTCGACCCAGTGGCCCGAGGTTGGCCTAGCTGTTTGAGGACAATAGCAGCAGCTGCTGCGTTAATCCGAGAGGCTGACAAACTGACCTTTGGACAGGATTTAACTCTAATCACCCCCCATGCCATCGAGCCCTTGTTAAATAGCTCACCTAGCAAGTGGCTGTCAAATGCCAGACTGCTACAATATCAAGGACTTTTATTAGAACAGCCACGCATTAAGTTTGCCACCACTGCTAGTCTCAATCCGGCCACTCTGCTCCTGGAATCTGACGAACAATTGCCCATCCATGATTGTCTCGAGACTCTCGAAAATTTGAGAGGAGGGCGTCCGGACCTGACGGACCAAGCCCTCCCCCATGCAGAAATAACTTTCTATACTGATGGGTGTAGTTTTGTTCGTGATGGTGTGCGGTATGCTGGAGCAGCGGTGGTTAACCAGGACCAACAGGTAGAATGGGAACAGGGGCTACCTCAAGGGACTTCGGCTCAGAGAGCAGAGCTGATCACCCTGACCAAGGCTCTGGAATTGGGAAAAGGAAAAAGAATAAATATATTCACTGATAGCCGCTATGCTTTTGCTACTGCCCATGTACACGGAGAAATTTATCAAAATAGAGGACTGTTGACCTCTGAAGGAAAAGAAATCAAAATTAAGACTGAGATATTGGCTTTGCTGCAAGCAATCTGGTTACCCCGAGAGGTTGCCATCATCCATTGCCATGGGCACCAGAAGGGACTTAGCCTCGAAACAATTGGTAACAATGCTGCCGATCTGGCAGCCAAACAAGCTGCCCAGAAATCAGTGGGGAAACAAATGGTTCTGCTCCCCACACCGGTGCTCCCAGAAAGACCGGAATATATGGATAAGGAAATAGAAAGAATGAATAAAAATTGCTGGACTCAAGGAGAACATGGATGGTGGACGACTAAAGAGGGAAAAATAGCACTTCCAGCTGCAGTAGCAGATACGCTGCTACGGGAACTACACGAGTCCACCCACCTCGGTGAGAAAAAGATGATGGCAGCCATACAACCTCATTTCATCGGTGAGAGATTAGCTCAAAAGGCCCAAGACATGGTGAGATGATGCCCCACCTGCCTCAAGGTAAATGCTAATCGGGTAACTGGGCCCCCTGGGGTCCAACACCGGGGACTAACTCCAGGAGAACATTGGGAATTGGATTTTACTGAAATGAAGCTTGGCATGTATGGGTACAAATACCTGTTAGTGTTTATAGATACGTTTTCAGGATGGGTAGAAGCATACCCCACCAAGAGAGAGACAGCTGAAGTTACCGTCAAAAAGCTTTTGACAGAAATAATTCCCCGATTTGGTTTGCCCTTAGCCCTGGGGTCCGACAATGGTCCGGCCTTTACGGCCAAGATATCTAAATTAACTAGTAATATCCTCGGAATAAAATGGAGCCTACATTGTGCCTATAGGCCTCAAAGTTCAGGACAGGTAGAAAGAACAAATAGAACTTTAAAGGAAATTTTGACTAAATTATGCTTGGAGACTGAACTAGGTTGGGTAGAGCTTCTCCCTTTTGCCCTCCTCCAGGTAAGATGTACTCCCAAGCCTCCCCTCAATTTGTCCCCCTTCCAAATTATTTATGGGCGATCTCCCCCAATCATTCCATTAATAGATGTAGAGCTAAAGGAAAAGTTTTCCCACCTTCGGCTCCTTAAATCCTTAAAGGCAGTACATCAGCTTCAATCAGAATTACATGAGACATTACGAAGGAAAATGACCAGTCCAAATGAAAAACCGTTACAGCCTTTACCCTATAAGCCGGGAGATTTGGTTTTTATTCGCAGGTTTGATTCCAAAACCCTGGAACCCCGTTGGAAGGGACCGATTCCTGTTGTCCTGTCAACTCCCTTGGCGGTGAAAGTGGCTGGACATTCTGCCTGGATACATCGTAACCATCTAAAGCCAGGACCCCCCACGGACATCAAAAAGGATAAATGGAAAATAACCAGCCAACCGGGTGACCTAAAGCTAAGATTGGAGCGAATTGGAAACGTTTCGCCCTGATGATATTTATCAGGATATTGACAGTGTTACCCTCAGGGGAATTAGATCACACAAGAAATATATGGATTCAATTGGCAAACTCGCTTAATCTATCTGAATTCTGTTTAAGTGTTGATGTAAATTTTCATTATGTATTAGGAAGTTGTCTTATCCCGGTATGTACCCCTTTAGAGTCAATACGGCCTTATACTCTGTTTAAAGATATCCCAGGAAAGAACCTTACTTATAAAGATAGTTATAATTGGGGACCTGTCACATGTTATAAGCCTAAATATGCTGTCAAATTATATACATCTAAGGTGATCATGTCAAATAAGACTGAATGTGCTGTATATGAAAATTGTACAACTAAATGTTTAAGGATCAAACGGTTAAAAGAAATGGCCTGCCGTGTAGAACAAAAGATTGTATATGGCAACTGCCATATTTCCCTGCCAATGGGATGGTTTTATACTTGTGAGGGAGAAACTTTCAACTACATTCCAGCCAATTTGACCGAAACTCGTTGCTGTTTAAGTCGATTAGCTATAGTATTACCAGATAGAACTGATTTGATTGTACCTAACAGAGTTAAACGGTGGTCACCTTACACTGCACCAGGATGCGATGATGACGTGGGTCTGTTAACAGATGCAGAAGTATTAACCATGATAGGATCTCTCGTTGCCATGCCATCTATAGGGGTACATGCTGAAAAAGCAGTACGAAAATTAGCTTGTAAAGTAATAAAAGGGTTAAATGCCACTTCATCAGCCTTGGCGCTGATAAACCAAGAATTACAAGAACAGAGACAGGCAATCTTAGACAACAGAGCAGCAATAGACTACCTGCTGCTCTTCCACCACCAAGGTTGTGAAAAAATAAAAAACATGTGTTGTTTCAATTTGACCGATAATGGGAAGAAAATCAAAGAAAAAATAGAACAATTAGAGGACCTGGCAAATAGGGTACACAACGAAGATGGTGGAGACCTGTTTAAATGGTTAACCTCATGGCTGCCCAACCTACAATGGTTAAAACAATTGTTTATTGCCATTATACTCATATGTATTTGTTTATTGTTGTCGTGTTGTTGTATACAATGGATGCCTACATTTATGCGTAAGATTACTTAGATAACAGAAAATCAGTGGGGAATGTGGGACTGTATGATTCAAAACTTATGTATTCCCTCAGACTTTGTTATGTCTAATGGCTAAAATGTGTTTGCTAGTCTTGAAATAGAAGATAGGATCTGTAACCTCCTAAGCAAAACATTCTACCCCTTGTTTGTCCGGAGAACAGAAAATTCCCGGAACTACTATCAGTAGAACAGACCGTAACAAAATCTGCTGATTATGGTCATAGTGTCCTCACTGCGATTATGCTGACCATCAACATGTGATGATGAGCCAAACTCTTGTTCCTTTTTCCCGTAAACCTACATGTAACCTACCCCTTTCAACCCCCTATAAAAACAGCCTCAGACTCTGAGCCAGTTGCCTCTCTCAGCTACTTAGCTTTGGGAGTGCCGTCTGGCCAGACTAATAAAGGTCTGTTTTTACTTTCTAACTCGACCAGAGTATTCCTTCCCGGGTGATCGTCACTGTAGTTAGCTCCTCGGAGCGTTTGGTAAGGCCCTCGGTCTTACAATACAACACAATTGCATTTCTCATTGGGAACTGTACCTTTACATAATGTATCTTGGTTCTTATTTTTTCCCCATTCCTAGCCCTCCCTACACACCCTCCACCCTTCCCTGTTTACAAAGATTTTATTTCCATTTTTTCCATTTCTCATCATTTTTCCTTTCCCTTCTTTCCTTTCCCCTGCCCCTCCCACTACCCCTACCCCTTTGGACCTTTTCTTCCTATGTTGCATTATCGATTATTCATTCTAATCATTGGTACATTTTAGGTATACAATAAAATGACATTCATCATTGGAAATTTTCACCTTTACATAGTCTCTCTTGGTTCTTATTTTTCACCCTTGCCCAGCCCTCCCTTCAACCCCTCCAGCCCTCCCTATATACAAAGATTTTGTTCCTATTTTTCCATTTTCTCATATTAATCCCATTCCCTTCTATCCTTTCCCCTAGCCCTCCCACATCCTTCCCCTTTGCCCCTTTTCTTCCTATTTCACATGACCTATTATACATTTTAGTCCTTCTTTACACTTTCAGTTTCTCACACCAGAGAAACTGTTTGGTATTTACACATGTGTGTCCTATTTATTTCACTTAAGAGTATCACCTCCATGTGCATCCACTTAGCTATAAATGTCTCTACTTTCTCATTTTTATGGCTGAGTAGTACTCCATTTTATAAAAAAAACACATTTTCATTATCCAGTCTCCAGTTGATGGGCATTTGGGCTGTTTCCAAGTTTTAGCTATTACAAACTGCGCTGCTATGAACATGGGTGCACATGTATCACTGTGGTATGATTCTTTTAATTCTTTGGGGAAGATCCCCAGCAGTGGAATAGCGGGGTCAAATGGGACTTCCAGTCCTAGTTCTTTGAGGAATCTCCATACTGATTTCCACAGTGCTTGTAACCAGTCTACACTCCCACCAGCAGTGGAGAAGGGTTCCTCTTTCCCCACAGCCCCGCCAGCATTGGTTATTGGTTGATTTCATGATAGCAGCCATTCTTTCTGGAGTGAAGTGGAATCTCACTGTTGTTTTCATTTGCATCTCTCGAATGACCAGTTATGTTGAACATTTTTTCATGTATTTATTTGCTATTTCTACTTCTTTGTCTGAGAAATGTCTGTTCATTTCAGATGCCCATTTTTGGATTGGGTCTTTAAATTTGGGAGGTCTGATCTTTTGAAGTTCTTTATAGATTCGAGATAGTAGACCTTTGTCTGAGGAGGAGCAGGTGAAGATTTTTTCCCACATGGTGGGTTGTCTCTTCCCACTGCTGGTGGTTTCTCTTGCTGTGCAGAAGCCTTTTAATAAGAAGAGATCCCATTTGTTGATTGTTTGTGCTAGTTCACGGGCAACTGAGGTTTTGTTCATAAAATCTTTTCCTACACCGATGTCTTCAAGGGTTCCACCTAACCTCTGTTCCAACTGGTTCAGAGTTTCTATTTTAATATTTAGATCTTTAATCCATTTTCAGTTTAGTTTAGTGCATGGTGAGAGATACAGGTCTAGTTTTAATCTTTGGCAAGTTGAAGCCCAATTTTTCCAGCACCATTAATTAGAGAGACTATCTTTCCTCCAGTGAGGGTGTTTGGCTCCTTTGTCAAAGATGAGATGGCTGAGTGTGTCTGGCGTTGTTTCTGCATCTTCTAATCTGTTCCACTGGTCCTCAAGTCTGTTTCTTTGCCAGTACCATGCTGTTTTTATCACAGTAGCTTTGTAGTAGAGTTGCAAGTTGGGGATTGTGATACCCCCTGCCATGTCTCTGTTACCTAGAATTGCTTTTGCTATTCTGGGTCTCTTCTTGTTCCAAATGAATTTTTGGATTGTTTTCTCGAGGTCTGTGAAGTATGCTGCTGGGATCTCAATTGGAATTGCATTAAATCTATATAGCAGTTTTGGAAGTATGGCCATTTTCACTATATTAGTCCTTCCTACCCAGGAGCAGGGGTTGTCTGTCCATTTTCTGATATCATCTTCAATCTCTCTTTTCAGAGTGCCATAGTTTTCAGAGAAGAGGTCTTTGATTTCTTTCGTTAGGATGATTCCTAGGTATTTCAGTTTTTTGGATGCTATTGTGAAAGGAATTATTTGCCCTATTTCTCTCTCAGTGAGTCTGTCATTGGTGTAGAGGAAAGCTATTGATTTTGGTGTGTTGACCTTGTAACCAGCTACTTGACTGAATTTGGTTATTAAGTCTAGAAGACTTTTGGTGGAGTTCTTGGGGTCTTCTATATAGAGTATCATGTCATCTGCAAATAATGACAATTTGACTTCTTCATTTCCTATCTTTATTCCTTTTATTTCTTTCTCTTGTCTAATTGCCATGGCTAATGTTTCCAGAACTATATTGAACAAGAGTGGTGATAGTGGACATCCTTGTCTTGTTCCTGATTTGAGTGTGAAGGATTTCAGTTTTTGACCATTTAGTATGACATTGGCTGTTGGTTTTTCATAGATGGCTTCTATCAGTTTGAGGTAGAGACCATCTATTCCAATTTTTGGTAGGGTTTTTACCATAAATACATGTTGGATTTTGTCAAATGCTTTTTCTGCATCTATTGAGATGATCGTATGGTTTTTGTCCTTGGCTCTATTGATATAGTGTATTACATTAATTGATTTTCGTATATTGAACCATCCCTGCATCCCTGGGATGAATCCCACTTGATCAGGGTGTATGATCTTCTTGATGATCTTCTGCATTCTGTTTGCCAGTATCTTATTAAGGATTTTTGCATCTATGTTCATTAGTGAGATTGGCCTATAGTTCTCCTTTTCAGTTGGGTCTTTCTCTGCTTCGGGGATCAAGGTGATGCTTGCTTCCAGGAATGAATTTGGGAGTATTGCTTCCCTTTCAATTTCATTGAAGAGTTTAAACAGTAGTGGCAGCAGTTCCTCTCTAAATGTTTTGTAGAATTCAGCAGTGAAGCCATCAGGGCCCGGGCTTTTCTTAGGTGATAAGTTTTTAATTACATTTTCAATTTCATTGGTTGATATTGGGTTGTTCAGAATTTTTAGGTCTTCTTCGTTCAACTTTGGTAATTCATCTGTATCTAGGAATCTGTCCATTTCTTCTGTGTTGTCCATCTTATTGGCATATACATTCTGGAAGTAGGCATTGATGATCATCTGGATTTCTGCTGGGTCTGTTGTAGTTTCACCCTTTTCATTCCTAATTGCATGGATTTGGGCCTTTTCTTTCCTTTTTCTGACAAGGTTGGCTAAAGGTTTGTCAATTTTGTTGATTCTTTCAAAGAACCAACTCTTGGTTTCATTGATTTTTTGTATCGTTCTCTTAGTCTCCATTGCATTGATTTCTCCTCTGATCTTTATAATTTCCTCCCTTGTATGAGCTTTGGGGTTGTCCTGCTCTTCTTTTTCTAGAAGCTTGAGGTTCAGCATCAGGTTGTTTAATTGGGCTCGTTCTGTTTTCCTAATATGCATATTCACTGCTATGAATTTCCCTCGTAAGACTGCTTTCATTGTGTCCCATAGATTCCGATATGTTGTATTGTCATTGTCATTGAATTGAAGGAACTGTCTGATTTCTTCTTTAATTTCCTCTGTGACCCATTGGTTATTCAGAAGTGTGTTGTTCAATTTCCATGTGCTTATGAAATTTTTTGAGTTTCTTTTGCTATGGATCTCCAATTTCATCGCACTATGGTCTGATAATATACAGGGGATAACTTCCATTCCTTTGCACTTACTTAAACATGTTCTATGTGTGAGTATGTGGTCTATTTTGAAGAACGATCCATGAGCAGCTGAGAAGAATGTGTATTCTGATTTTGTGGGGTGGAAGACTCTGTAATCATCTGTTAAGTTCATCTGTTCAAGAGTTCGATTGAGTTCTAGTATTTCATTATTTATTTTTAGTCTAGTTGATCTATCTATTTGTGATAGTGGGGTGTTGAGGTCCCCACTACAACTGTATTAGTGCATATATGGCTTTTCATGTCCCTTAGTATTTGTTTTATATAGTTGGGTGCACTAGTGTTTGGTGCATAGATATTTATGATTGTCATCTCTTCCTCTTGGATTCTTCCCTTACAAGGATGTACTGTCCTTCTTCATCTCTCTTAATTAGTGTTGGTTTGAAATCTACTTGATCTGCCAAGAGGATAGCTACTCCTTCTTTTTTTCGGGTTCCTGTCACATGCAGTATTGTTTTCCACCCTTTAACTTTCAGTGTATGAGTTTCCTTTTGAATGAAGTGTGTTTCTTGTATGCAGCATATTGTTGGATTTTGCTTCTTGACCCATTCTGCCAGTCTATTTCTTTTGATTGGTGAATTGAGACCATTAACATTGATGGTTATAACTGAAATGTATTGAGTTGTCATTGCCATGACTTTTTCTTTTTGTTGGGTTCTCCCCCTTTACATTTAATTTCTTGTCATGCCAGATGGGTTCATTTTGCTTTGCTTCCTGGGGTTGTGATCCTCAATGTCTGTTCCTAGGCTATTGTGTAAAATTCTTTGGAGTGCTGGTTTGGTATTCACGAAGTTCCTAAGGTGCTCTTTGTCATGAAAGTATCTTATTTCTCCATCAATTTTGAAAGATAGTTTTGTAGGGTACATCAATCTGGGTTGGAGTCTGTTTTCTTTTAGGGTTTGGAATATGTCACTCCAAGCTCTTCTTGCCTTGATGGTTTGTGTTGAGAAGTCTGCTGTGATTCTGATGGGCTTTCCTTTGTATGTGATTTGTTTCTTTTCTCTGACTGCTTGGAGAACTTTGTTCTTCTGTTGTGTTTCTGGAATCTTAACAATTATATGCCTATGTGTAGATTTTTTTTGATCAAGGCTATTTGGAGTCCTATATGCCTCACTTATCTGTATGTCAAGCTCTTTTCCCCTGCTTGGGAAGTTTTCTGCCATCGAATCTGTGAAGAGATTTTTTTATGTCATTGCCACTCTCTCCTGTTTCTTCATTGAGCCCAATCAGTCGTATGTTATTCTTTTTGCATCATCTAGCAGCTGCTGGATTGATTTCTCATGTTCCCTTATAATTTTGAAGCAATTTTTCTTTTCCTGGTCACTAATTGCAATCTTATCTTCTATATCTGAAATTCTGTCCTCACATTGGCTCATTCTGCTGTGTAGACTTTCAGTGGAGTTTTTCATGTCCTGGAAATCTATTTGCATCTGTTTTATGGATTCCATTTGTTTCTTATGTTGCGATTCCATCATGTTCCTCAGCTCCTCTCTAGATTTATTAATCATGTCTTGCACTAAGGGCACAATTTCTCCTGTTATCTGAGAAATTATTTCTGATTTCATTTTTTCCAGATCCCCTTTTGTTGCCAGTTCAGTGGGTCCAGGTGGTTGAGTATCAGAGTGTTCCATCTCATTTCCCTTTGGGGTTGCTCTAGGTGATCTGGAAGTCTGGTTTTGAGACTTATTTATGTGTTTTCTCATTTCGACTGGGGCGGGGAGCTGTTAGCGCCTGCACAGATTACCTCCTCTGAGCTGGGTGAGGTGGGACAGGGGCTGGGAGCAGCGGTAGGGATGGTGACCCAAAAGACCTTTCCTGTGGGCTGGGAGCAGCCGGAGGGATGGTGGTCGGGAAACCCCTTCCTCTGGGCCAGGAGCAGCGGGACAGAAGGTGGCCCAAAATCCCTTTCCTCCAGGCTGGGAGCAGCGGGAGGGATGGTGACTGGGAAGCCCCTTCCTCTGGACCAGGAGCAATGGGACGACGGCTCAGAAGCCGCTACCTCTGGGCCGGGAACAGTGGGACTCAGTACCTTGGTCTAGTAGTCTGGTGTCCTCTGTGCCTTGGTATTGTGGAATCAGGTGGCTGCCTGTCTGCAGTGGAGTGATTCGGTGTCTTCCGCGTGACTCAATACTTCGGCAGGGTGTGGGCAGACCTGCCTGTCTGCAGCGGGGTGATTCAGCGTCTTCCGCATGACCACCTTTCTAACACCACTTTAGACACCTGACCATCCTCCTTCTCTTGCCATCTTTTGCAACTCTGTGTTCTTGGAAGATCTCAGACTCCTAATTTCAGGGCTTTTCACCAAGCTGCCACCTCTGCTTGGAACACTTGACCATCTACCTCTTCCTCAACATCATTTCTTTTGCAAAGCTCATCAAATCCATACTTCTTCTTTAATATATCTCCCTTTCAGTAGAATATAAGTTCCATAAAATGGGATTTTATCTAATTTCTTCACTGTATCTCATAACCTAGCACAGCACCTGACACAGTGTCAGTGTCCTATAAATTATGCGATAAACTATTAAATGAATTTTGGACTAAATTGGCCTATTATAAGAAGAAAAATAAAGTTTATCTGGCAGCAGATAGCTCATAGAGTGTGTTAGAAAAAGAAAGAATGGTACCAGGGATTTAGCTCAGTGGTTTTGCTGCCTGCTGCGCAAGCACAAGGACCCGAGTTCGATCCCTGGTTCCAAAAAAAGAAAAAGAGAGAATGGAGTCTAGCACATCAAATGGGAAACTATTGGGGTAAACCGGGCAAAAGGGAATAAAGACAAAGACATAGACTAAGATTGTAGGAGCAGCAAAAGAAAGCAATGGATAGAAATAATAACCTACCTAAGGAGAATGACTAAGGAAGTTGTCCCTCATTGGCTTTAAATGATTGTAGGACTCTTAAGAAAGCCCTCAAAGGCTGCCTTCAACGGCACCCGTCCCTTCAGAGGCCAACAGCCACTGCACGTGCAGGACCCCATCCCCAAGGATGCCAGGAGCCCCGCCCCACCCGCCATGTGGGCGGTATCCAAATCTGCACACCAGAGGCACCAGGGGGAACACAAAGGCCATGGTTATGAGCCCCAGAAGATAGAGCAGAAGTGAACAACAGAGAGGGCCTTTCTGACAGTCCTCAATGAAAATTGAAGCCCACTGGGAAAGTGAAGAAAAACTCTTCAATAAAAGCCCACTAGAACATCGTGGTTGGTAAATTGGTGGGATCAGCACCTCCCACAGAAACCCAGACTCGCATAGTGGGGAGGACAGCTGGAACCTGCAGTAGAACCTTGCAGAGTTTAAACCTGCAGGAGTTCAGGGACCTCAACTTGGACCTTGCAGCCAGAAATCAGCCTGAATCTCAGTAGACTACAGCTGGCTTGCTGAGACTAATCGACCCACCAGCACTATGCTGCCCACATTGTCTACTAGGACAGCAGAGACATATCCTGAGGGAGAACTTTTTGTTTTGTTTTTATCTTTTCTTTCTCTCTCTCTCTCTCTCCCTCCTGGATCTATATTTCTCTCACTCTTTGTTCCTGTTCCTGTCCCATTTTTAATTGTTTCTCTCTCTTTGGCCTATTGACTGTCACTATTATAGGAGGGTGAATACAATTTCTAGCTTCCTTATTGTTGTCAGTTTGTCCTGTAGTTTGTCTCTGTTCTTTTGCTGTCTTTTCCTCCTGTCTTCAACTGATTCTGACAATTTGCATGATCTTCCCACATCCTTTGGCATCACCTCTAACCGTTCCCTCTCCCTCCATCTATCACTCCCTCTCCAACACCTCCTAAATCCTTATCCCAAAGGGAAAATTTGCCATATTGAAGGGTTTACTTACAACATACATATTTTGGGCTGGGCCTAGATTTTAATGTAGCTTGTGCGGGTAAAGGTGACAAATTAACTGCTACCACGAATTGTAAATTTCTAAGCTGTGTTTGATGCTATAGTTGATGCTGATTGTGTCGACTGGGCTAAGGTGTCATGATTGATCTAATCAGTTCTCCTCTATGGTATACTGAAAATGAGATTGCCTAAGAGGCATTAGAGACTCAAAGCTTAAAAAGTCCAGCTATACCTGGAAGATATCTCTGAGAAGCAATTACTCCATAGGGGCTCTAAACACGAGTAATAAAGATACTCACAATAAGAAATATTGAAGTATCAGCCCAGGAATTAAAGCAAAAAACAGCACCAACAACAGAATTAAAAATGAGAAGACACCTTTGCAGGACAAAAACCCAGACTTCCAGCTCACCAAAGGCAAACTCTGGGGGAAATGAGGGGGAAAAATATGATAATCAACCACCTGGACAACCTGAACTGATAACACAGGAAGTAACAAAACAGATGTATGAGGCTCTAGAAAAATTCAAAACAGAAATGATTTCCCAGATAACTTCACAGATGGTGAGCAGAGTGAAAGATATGATTAGAGACTCTAGAACCAAAACAGATTAAAAAAAATAGATGAGCTCAGAACCATGCTGGAAATCATGAATGCCCAGCATAAGAAAGAAAAGGAAATCATGAACACCCAACATATGAAAGAAATGGAATCCATGAAACAGATTCAAACAGATATTCAGGAGATTAAAAACTCCATTGAAAGGATTCACAGCAGATTGAGCAAATGTGAAGATAGATTATCAGATATAGAAGACAGGATTGTAGTTAGTGACCATGAAAACAGGGATTTCTTAAAAATAGGGACCATGAGAAATCGATCCAGCAGCAGTTAGATGATGCAAAGGAGAATAACATAAGACTGATAGGAGTCCAATAAAAACCAGGAAAAAGAACAAATGACATTAACAAAAACTGTTCACAAAAGTAATAGTATAAAACTTCCCAGACAGAGGAGGAGAATTGGATATACAGATAAATGAGGCATATAGAACTCCAATTACCCTCGATCAAAAAAATCTACACCTAGACATATAATAGTCAAGATCCCAGAAACCCAATACAAGAAAAAAATCCTACAAGCAGTTAGAGAAAGGAAACAAATCACCTACAAAGGAAAGCCCATCAGAATCGTGGCAGACTTTTCAACACAAACCCTCAACTCAAGAAGAGCCTGGAGTGAAGTATTTCAAGCCCTAAAAGAAAATAACTTCCAACCTAGACTCTTGTATCCTGCAAAATTATCTTTCAAAATCGATGGGGAAATTAGATACTTCCACAACAAAGAACACCACAGAAATTTCATGAACACCAAACAAGCACTCCAAACAATTTTAAACAATATCCTAGAAAATGACAATGAAGGTCACAACTCCATGAGGCACAACAGAGGGAAGCCACCAGGCAAAGCAAGAAACTAAAGAGAAAGGGGGAAAAAAAGAAAACAAAAGAGCCAACAACAGTAAAACTTCATGACAAGTATGAGTCAATATTATCAATTATACCCATCAATGTTAACTCGCCTCAATTCACCAATGAAAAGAAATAGAATGGCAGAATGGATTAAGAAGCAAAATCCATAATATGAGAAAATGGAAAAATAGGAACAAAATCTTTGTAAATAGGGAGGGCTGGAGGGGTTGAAAGGAGGGCTGGGCAAAGGTGAAAAACAAGAACCAAGAGAGACTATGTAAAGGTGCAAATTTCCAATGATGAATGTCATTATATTGTATACCTAAAATGTACCAATGATTAGAATGAATAATCGATAATGTAAAATAGGAAGAAAAGGTCCAAAGGGGTAGGGGTAGTGGGAGGGGCAGGGGAAAGGAAAGAAGGGAAAGGAAAAAATGATGAAAAATGGAAAAAATGGAAATAAAGTCTTTGTAAATAGGGAAGGGTGGAGGGTGTGAAGGGAGGGCTAGGAATGGGGAAAAAATAAGAACCAAGATGCATTATATAAAGGTACAATTCCCAATGAGAAATGTAATTGTGTTGTATACCTACAATGTACCAATAAAAGAATTTAATACAAAAAAAAAAAAAGAAGCAAAAGCCAACAATATGCTGTATACAAGAAAGACACGTAATTCAAAAAGGAATTCATGGACTGAAAGTAAAAGGATGGAAAACAGTTCTCCATCCAACAGGAACTCAGAAAAAAGCAAAGGTAGCAACCTTATTTGCAGACAAAGCAGATTTCAAACCAAAACAAATCAAGAGAGACAAAGATGGTCACTACATCCTTGTGAAGGGAACAGTCCAAGAGGAAGAGATGACAATCATAACTATATATGCATCAAATACGAATGGCTCCAACTATACAAAACAAATATTAATAGGCATGAAAAACCAAATAAGCACTAATACAACTGCAGTGGGGGACCTCAATACCCCACTATCACAAACAGACAGATCATCTAGACAAAAAATTAACAACGAAATTCTAGAACTGAACCAAGCTTTTGAACAAATGAACTTAATAGATGTCTACAGAGTGTTCCACCACACAAACTCAGAATATACATTCTTTTCAGCTGCACACAGGTCATTCTCCAAAATAGACCACATGCTAGCTCATAGGAGATGCTTAAGTAAATGCAAAATAATTAAAGTTGCCCCCTGTATACTATCAGCCATAGTGCAATAAAATTGGAGATCAATAACATAAGAAACCGCAAAACCCCCACAAACACATGGAAACTCAATAACACCCACCTGAACAACCAATGGGTCTCAGAGGAAAATAAAGAAGAAAGTTGGCAGATGCTACAAGTAAATGATAATGACAGTTCAACGTAAAGGAATCTATGACACAATGAAAGCAGCTCTAGGAGGGAGATTCATAGCAGTGAATGCCCATATTAAGAAAACAGAGAGAGCTGAAATAAACAACCTAATGCTGAACCACAACCACCTAGAAAAAGAAGAGCATTGACAAACACAAAGCACATACAAGGGAGGAAATTATAAAGATCAGAGCAGAAACCAATGCAATGGAAATTAAGAGAATGATACAAAAAATCAATGAATCAAAGAGTTGGTTTTTCTTTTTCTTTTTTATTGTTTTTCAGTACCGGGGATCGAACTTGGGACCTTGTGCTTGTGAGGCAGATGGCAGAACCACTGAGCTAAATCCCCAGCCCAAAGAGTTGGTTTTTCGAAAGAATGAATAAAATTGATAAAGCCTTAGCCAACCTTATCAAAAAAAAGAAAAGAAAAGACTCAAATTCATTTAAGTTATAAACATCAATGTTAATGATCTCTATTCACCAATCAAAAGAAACATACTGGCAGAATGGGTCAAGAAGCGAAATCCAACAATATGCTGCATACAAGAAACACATTTAATTCAAAATGAAACTCAAAGACTGAAAGTTAAAGTGTGGAAAACAATACTCTATGCGAGGGGAACCCGCAAAAAAGCAGAAGTAGCTATCGTCTTTGCAGATCAAGTAGATTTCAAACCAACACTGATTAAGAGAGATGAAGAAGGACACTACAACCTTGTAAAAGGAACCATCCAACAGGAAGAGGTGACAATCATAAATATCTATGCACCTAATACTAGTGCACCCAACTATATAAAACAAATACTAACGGACATGAAAAGTCATATATGCACTAATACAATTGTAGTGGGGACCTCAACACCCCACTGTCACAAATAGATAGATCAACTATACTAAAAATAAGGAATGAAGTACTAGAACTCAGTCGAACTCTTGAACAAATGAACTTAACAGATGTTTACAGAGCCTTCCACCCCACAAAATCAGAATACACATTCTTCTCAGCTGCACATGGGTCATTCTCCAAAATAGACCACATACTCACTCACAGAACATGTTTAAGTAAGTGCAAAGGAATGGAAGTTATCCCCTGTATATTATCAGACCATAGTGCGATGAAATTGGAGATCCACAGCAAAAGAAACTCAAAAAATTTCATAAGCACATGGAAATTGAACAACAAACTTCTGAATAACCAATGGGTCACAGAGGAAATTAAAGAAGAAGTCAAACAGTTCCTTCAATTCAATGACAATGACAATACAACATATCGGAATCTATGGGACACAATAAAAGCAGTCTTACGAGGGAAATTCATAGCAGTGAATATGCATATTAGGAAAACAGAACGAGCCCAATTAAACAACCTGATGCTGAACCTCAAGCTTCTAGAAAAAGAAGAGCAGGACAACCCTAAAGCTCATACAAGGGAGGAAATTATAAAGATCAGAGGAGAAATCAATGCAATGGAGACTAAGAGAACGATACAAAAAAATCAATGAAGCCAAGAGTTGGTTCTTAGAAAGAATCAACAAAATTGACAAACCTTAGCCAACCTTATCAGAAAAAGGAAAGAAAAGGCCCAAATCCATGCAATCAGGAATGAAAAGGGTGAAATTACAACAGATCCAGCAGAAATCCAGATGATCATCAATACCTACTTCCAGAACCTATACGCCAATAAGATGGACAACACAGAAGAAATGGACAGATTCCTAGATACAGATGAATTACCAAAGTTGAACAAAGAAGACCTAAAAATTCTGAACAACCCAATATCAACCAATGAAATTGAAAACGTAATTAAAAACTTATCAACTAAGAAAAGCCTGGGCCCTGATGGCTTCAACGCTGAATTCTACAAGACATTTAGGGAGGAACTGCTGCCACTACTGTTTAGACTCTTCAATGAAATTGAAAGGGAAGCAATACTCCCAAATTCATTCCTGGAAGCAAGCATCACCTTGATCACCAAAGCAGAGAAAGACCAAACCAAAAAGGAGAACTATAGGCCAATCTCACTAATGAACATAGATGCAAAAATCCTTAATGAGATACTGGCAAATAGAATGCAAAAGATCATCAAGAAGATCATCCACCCTGATCAAGTGGGATTCATCCCAGGGATGCAGGAATGGTCCAACATACCCAAATCAATCAATGTAATACACTATATCAATAGAGCCAAGGACAAAAACTATATGATTATCTCCATAGATGCAGAAAAAGCATTTGACAAAATCCAACATGCATTTATGATAAAAAACCCTACAAAAAATTGGAATAGATGGTCTCTACCTCAAACTGATAGAAGCCATCTATGAAAAACCAACTGCCAGTATCACACTAAATGGTCAAAAACTGAAATCCTTCACACTAAAATCAGGAACAAGACAAGGATGTCCACTATCACCACTCTTGTTCAATATAGTTTTGGAAACATTAGCCACAGCAAGGAGACAAGAGAAAGAAATAAAAGGCATAAAGATAGGAAATGAAGAAGTCAAATTGTCATTATTTGCAGAAGACATGATACTGTATATAGAAGACCCCAAGAACTCCACCAAAAGTCTTCTAGACTTAATAACCAAATTCAGTCAAGTAGCTGGTCACAAGATCAACACACAAAAATCAATAGCTTTCCTCTACATGAACAACAGACTCACTGAGAGAGAAATAGGGCAAATAATTCCTTTCACAATAGCATCCAAAAAACTGAAATACCTAGGAATCATCCTAACGAAAGAAGTCAAAGACCTCTTCTCTGAAAACTATAGCACTCTGAAAAGAGAGATTGAAGATGATATCAGAAAATGGACAGACATCCCCTGCTCCTGGGTAGGAAGGATTAATATAGTGAAAATGGGGCTCCCGCCTCGACCCCCCACAGCCGAAGCGGTGTAGTCCCTCAGCCTAGAGGAAAGACTGCTTGAGGTGACAGCTTCGCTACCACGCTGCGCTTGGTCTTGGTGCCCGCCTGCGAGTGATGGTTCTGTGGAGCGCGCGGACCAGGGCGGCACAGTGGCGAGCATGAAGGAGGATGGAAGGGCAGGACAGGGTGTTGGCGCAGGAGCAGCACTTCCACAGCCAAGTGCAGGAGTCCACGATATGTTTTCTTCTCTTTGCTGTTCTTTATGTTGTTTTCTACTTTCTCATCACAAGATACAAGAGAAAATCAGATGAACAAGAAGATGAAGATGCCATAGTCAACAGGATTTCGTTGTTTCTGAGCACCTTCACTCTTGCTGTTTCAGCTGGGGCTGTTCTGCTTTTACCCTTCTCAATAATCAGCAATGAAATCCTGCTGTCTTTTCCTCGGAACTACTATATTCAGTGACTGAATGGCTCCCTGATACATGGGAATCCAAGCCTGTGTTTTGGAGACGCTGGTCATGCTGCTGCTTCTTGCGTTACTGACTCTCGGCATAGTTTGGGTGGCTTCGGCGCTGACTGACAATGACGCAGCTAGCATGCAGTCTTTATATGATCTCTGGGAGTTTTATCTACCCTATTTATATTCCTGTATATCACTGATGGGATGTTTGTTATTTCTCTTGTGCACACCAGTGGGCCTCTCCCGCATGTTCACAGTCATGGGTCAGTTGCTAGTGAAGCCAACAATTCTTGAAGACCTGGATGAGCAAATTTATATTATTACACTAGAGGAAGAAGCACTCCAGAGATGGCTAAATGAGAGGCAGAAAAATGCTTCAACATGAGAAAGAAATTTGGTGTATCCTGCTGTTATGATTTTACTTCTTATCAAGACATCCATCTCAGTCCTTTTGGTGGCGTGTAATATTCTTTGCCTGTTGGTTGATGAAACAGCAATGCCAAAGGGAACAAGGGGTTCTGGAATATGAAATGCCTCTCTCTCTACTTTTGGTTTTATGGGAGCTGCACTTGAAATCATTTTGATTTTCTACCTTATGGTGTCTTCCGTTGTTGGTTTCTATAGACTCCAATTTTTTGGAAACTTTACACCCAAGAAGGATGACACAACCATGACAAAGATCACTGGGAATTGTGTATCAATCTTGTTCTTGAGCTCTGCTCTGCCTGTGATGTCTAGAACACTGGGAATCACGAGATTTGACCTACTTGGAGACTTTGGAAGGTTTAACTGGCTAGGCAATTTCTATATTGTCCTGTCCTACAATTTACTCTTTGCCATTGTGACAATATTGTGTCTGGTCAGAAAATTCACCTCTGCTGTACGAGAAGAACTTTTCAAGGCCCTAGGGCTTCATAAGCTTCACTTATCCAATACTTCAAGGGATTCAGAAGCAACCAAACCATCTGCAAATGGGCATCAGAAAGCACTGTGAGACTCACAGTGGGCAAGCATTCTGCAAACAAGAGTCCGGAGAGGTCCAAACTCATGACATTCCCGCCTGCCAGATGCGTGGAGCATTTTCACACTGACCTTGGTGCATGTTTAGAGCTTGGGCTTAGAAGTGTCTTTTCATTATAATCTAAGAACTTGGCTATTGGTGATCTTGTTTTTTAAATTCAGCTTTCTGGAAAACCTTGTAGTTGCCAGTTCAGCAAAGATTCCTGGAGACATATGGGAAAGCACACTCATGTATGGCTTGCATCAGTAAATACGTCATTCTGATATGAAAGCCATGTTAGAAATGGCAAACAGTGAGACTTTCTGAAATCCATTCATTCCATTATGTGTCTTAATTAGCATGGAGACACCTACCTACCTGAAAGGCTCCCTGGTGCAAAGGGAGGTTTCCAGGCCCTTCAGAGACTGCTTATAGAGGCTGTCACTTCAGTAGCTACACTGGAACTACAATAATTGCAAATTTATTTTTTATTTCCTTAAGAAAAACATAGTTTCCAGTTTCGATTACAGAATTTTCACTAGACTTTGAGCCAACGAAAAATACTAAGTCCTTTTCAACCCTGAGCTGAGGTGACAAGCCGCAGGAGCATCTTGTGTTTGCTGCAGGAAGCTCTGATGAGTGCTGCATCATCACGCTGAGGGACAGCTGACTGTATGACCCAGTATTACCTCTTATAGCACAGTTGCCAGTGTTGGGTACACTTGTAACTTAGACTTTGCCTTATAGGCTATGTATATACTCACTATTTTAAAGGATTCTTTTAAAAAATCAATTAATCCCCTGTGCTTCTGTGATGTTTATGAGAAATTTCAGTGCTGAATGGTAGAAACCCCTTCTTTCCTCACATTCTTCAGGTGTTGGTTACTTTTGTATACACCAATTTACGCCTCCGACTTATAAAAGTTACCAGCTCAACACCCAGAGCTTACAGAGTCAGCATTCTTGATGTGAGAATAGATTTACACTGTAACATAATCTGATGATCACTCAGCTATTACATTGTAAATAATCATCGGGATGGTTTCTTGACTCATAAGTCCACTGATCAAAAACCATTAGCATATGCTCTGCGTTGTCACCCAATAGGATAGGATCCTGAGCAATGTGCATGCAAAAATACTAGGTCGGCACCTTTGCACACAGTTCATAGTTCTGTGAGCTCTACAAATAGGTTTGTTCCCATGCACCATGTGTACAGCGATAGATTCTCTGTGTTCAGACAAAGGCAAAACAACATTTTTCTCAAACTGTTGAATTTAAAGGGTTTTTGGGGGGAGAAATATATGAAAACTAGGCTGTAGCTGTTGACATAAAAAATTTTCACATTGACCCAAACAATAAGAAAATCTAATCTGTACTGTATATATTTATAAATTCCATTGAGTATACTTCTCATTTATACTTCTGCAAAAAAAAAAAAAAAAGAAAAACAAAAGGAAAATGGACATATTTCCAAAACTGCGATATAGATTCAATGGAATTCCAATTGAGATCCCAGCAGCATACTTCACGGACCTCGAGAAAATCCAAAAATTCATTTGGAACAAGAAGAGACCCAGAATAACAAAAGCAATTCTAGGTAACAGAGACATGCAGGGGGTATCACAATCCCCAACTTGAAACAATATTACAAAGCTACTGTGATCAAAACAGCATGATACTGGCAAAGAAACAGATCTGAGGACCAGTGGAACAGGTTAGAAGATGCAGAAACAACTCCAGACACACTCAGCCACCTCATTTTCGAGAAAGGAGCCAAACACCCTCACTGGAGAAAAGATAGCCTCTTTAATAAATAGTGCTGGAAAAATTGGGTTTCAACCTGCCAAAGATTAAAACTAGACCTATATATCTTGCCAAGCACTAAACTAAAATCGAAATGGATTAAAGATCTAAATATTAAAATAGAAACACTGAACCGGCTGGAAGAGAGTTTAGGAAGAACTCTTGAAGACATTGGTGTAGGAAAAGATTTTATGAACAAAATCTCAGTTGCCCGTGAACTAGCACAAAAAATCAACAAGTGGGATTTCTTCTTATTAAAAAGCTTCTGCACAGCAAGACAAACAACCAGCAGAATGAAGAGACAACCCACAATGTGGGAAAAAATCCTCACCTGCTTTTCCTCAGACAAAGGTCTACTATCTCGAATCGATAAAGAACTTAAAAAGATCAAACCTCCCAAATTGAAAGACCCAATCCAAAAATCGGCAACTGAAATGAATAGACATTTCTGAGGCAAAGAAGTAGAAATAGTAAATAAATACATGAAAAAATGTTCAACATCACTGGTCATTTGAGAGAGGCAAATGAAAACAATGCAGAGATTCCACCTCACTCCAGAAAGAATGGCTGCGAACATGAAATCAACCAATAACAAACACTGGTGGGGCTGCGGGAAAAGAGGGACGCTGCTCCACTGCTGGTGGGAGTGTAGACTGGTGCAACCACTGTGGAAATCAGTACGGAAATACCTCAAAGAACTAGGACTGGAAGTCCCATTTGGCCCCGCTATTCCACTGCTGCATAAAGATGAGATGGCTGAGTGTGGCTGGCATTGTTTCTGCATGTTCTAATCTGTCCCACTGGTCCTCAGGTGTGTCTCTTTGCCAGTACCATGCTGTGTTTATCACAGTAGCTTTGTAGTAGAGTTGCAGGGTGGGAATTGTGATACCCCCTGCCATGTCTCTGTTACCTAGAATTGCTTTTGCTATTCTGGGTCTCTTCTTGTTCCAAATGAATTTTTGGATTGTTTTCTCAAGGTCCATGAAGTATGCTGCTGGGATCTCAATTGGAATTGCATTAAATCTCTATAGCAGTTTTGGAAGTATGGCCATTTTCACTATATTAATCCTTCCTACCAGGAGCAGGGGATGTCTGTCCATTTTCTGATATCATCTTCAATCTCTCTTTTCAGAGTGCTATAGTTTTCAGAGAAGAAGTCTTTGATTTCTTTCGTTAGGATGATACCTAGGTATTTGTTTTTTGGATGCTATTGTGAAAGGAATTATTTGCCCTATTTCTCTTTCAGTGAGTCTGTCATTGGTGTAGAGGAAAGCTATTGATTTTGGTGTGTTGACCTTGTAACCAGCTACTTGACTGAATTTGGTTATTAAGTCTAGAAGACTTTTGGTGGAGTTCTTGGGGTCTTCTATATAGAGTATCATGTCATCTGCAAATAAGGACAATTTGACTTCTTCATTTCCTATCTTTATTCCTTTTATTTCTTTCTCTTGTCTAATTGCCATGGCTAATGTTTCCAGAACTATATTGAACAAGAGTGGTGATAGTGGACATCCTTGTCTTGTTCCTGATTTGAGTGTGAAGGCTTTCAGTTTTTGACCATTTAGTATGATATTGGCTGTTGGTTTTTCATAGATGGCTTCTATCAGTTTGAGGTAGAGACCATCTATTCCAATTTTTTGTAGGGTTTTTACCATAAATACATGTTGGATTTTGTCAAATGCTTTTTCTGCATCTATTGAGATGATCGTATGGTTTTTGTCCTTGGCTCTATTGATATAGTGTATTACATTAATTGATTTTCGTATATTGAACCATCCCTGCATCCCAGGGATGAATCCCACTTGATCAGGGTGTATGATCTTCTTGATGATCTTCTGCATTCTGTTTGCCAGTATCTTATTAAGGATTTTTGCATCTATGTTCATTAGTGAGATTGGCCTATAGTTCTCCTTTTCAGTTGGGTCTTTCTCTGCTTTGGGGATCAAGGTGATGCTTGCTTCCAGGAATGAATTTGGGAGTATTGCTTCCCTTTCAATTTCATTGAAGAGGTTAAACAGTAGTGGCAGCAGTTCCTCTCTAAATGTCTTGTAGAATTCAGCAGTGAAGCCATCAGGGCCTGGGCTTTTCTTAGTTGATAAGTTTTTAATTACGTTTTCAATTTCATTGGTTTATATTGGGTTGTTCAGAATTTTTAGGTCTTCTTCGTTCAACTTTGGTAATTCATCTGTATCTAGGAATCTGTCCATTTCTTCTGTGTTGCCCATCTTATTGGCATATACATTCTGGAAGTAGGTATTGATGATCATCTGGATTTCTGCTGGGTCTGTTGTAGTTTCACCCTTTTCATTCCTAATTGCATGGATTTGGGCCTTTTCTTTCCTTTTTCTGACAAGGTTGGCTAAAGGTTTGCCAATTTTGTTGATTCTTTCTAAGAACCAACTCTTGGCTTCATTGATTTTTTTGTATCGTTCTCTTAGTCTCCATTGCATTGATTTCTCCTCTGATCTTTATAATTTCCTCCCTTCTATGAGCTCTGGGGTTGTCCTGCTCTTCTTTTTCTAGAAGCTTGAGGTTCAGCATCAGGTTGTTTAATTGGGCTCGTTCTGTTTTCCTAATATGCATATTCACTGCTATGAATTTCCCTCGTAAGACTGCTTTTATTGTGTCCCATAGATTCCGATATGTTGTATTGTCATTGTCATTGAATTGAAGGAACTGTTTGACTTCTTCTTTAATTTCCTCTGTGACCCACTGGTTATTCAGAAGTGTGTTGTTCAATTTCCATGTGTTTATGAAATTTTTTGAGTTTCTTTTGCTATGGATCTCCAATTTCATCGCACTATGGTCTGACAATATACAGGGGATAATGTCAATTCCTTTGCACTTACTTAAACATGTTCTATGTGTGAGTATGTGATCTATTTTGGAAAATAACCCATGTGCAGCTGAGAAGAATGTGTATTCTGATTTTGTGGGGTAGAAGACTCTGTAAACATCTGTGAAGTTCATTTGTTCAAGAGTTCGATTGAATTCTAGTATTTCATTCCTTAGTTTTAGTCTAGTTGATCGATCTATTTGTGACAGTGGGGTGTTGAGGTCCCCCACTACAATTGTATTAGTGCATATATGCTTTTCATGTCCGTTAGTATTTGTTTTATATAGTTGGGCGCACTACTGTTTGGTGCATAGATATTTATGATTGTCATCTCTTCCTCTTGGATTCTTCCCTTTACAAGGATGTAGTGTCCTTCTTCGTCTCTCTTAATCAGTGTTGATTTGAAACCTACTTGATCTGCAAAGACGATAGCTACTCCTGCTTTTTTTCAGGTTCCCGTTGCATGGAGTATTATTTTCCACCATTAACTGTCAGTCTTTGAGTTCCATTTTGAATTAAATGTGTTTCTTGTATGCAGCATATTGTTGGATTTTGCTTCTTGACCCATTCTACCAGTCTATTTCTTTTGATTGGTGAATTGAGACCATTAACGTTGATGGTTATAACCGAAATGTATTGAGTTGTCATTGCCATGACTTTTTCTTTTTGTTGGGTTCTCCCCTTTTACATTTAATTTCTTGTCATGCCAGATGGGTTCATTCTGCTTTGCTTCCTGGGGTTGTGATCCTCAATGTCTGTTCCTAGGATATTGTGTAAAAGTCTTTGGAGTGCTGGTTTGGTATTCACGAAGTTCCTAAAGTGCTCTTTGTCATGAAAGGATCTTATTCCTCCATCAATTTTCAAAGATAGTTTTGCAGATTACATCAATCTGGGTTGGAGGCTGTTTTCTTTTAGGGCTTGGAATATGTCACTCCAAGCTCTTCTTGCCTTGATGGTTTGTGTTGAGAAGTCTGCTGTGATTCTGATGGGCTTTCCTTTGTATGTGATTTGTTTCTTTTCTCTGACTGCTTGGAGAACTTTGTTCTTCTGTTGAGTTTCTGGAATCTTAACAATTATATGCCTATGTGTAAATTTTTTTGATCAAGGCTATTTGGAGTCCTATATGCCTCAGTTATCTGTATGTCAAGCTCTTTTCCCCTCCTTGGGAAGTTTTCTGCCATTATTTCTGTGGAGAGTTTTTTTATGTCATCTCAACTCTCTCCTGTTTCTTCATTGACTCCAATCAGTCTGATGTTATTCTTCTTTGCATCATCTAGCAGCTGCTGGATTGATTTCTCATGTTCCCTTATAATTTTGAAGCAATTTTTCTTTTCCTGGTCACTAATTGCAATCTTATCTTCTATATCTAAAACTCTGTCCTCACATTGGCCCATTCTGCTGTTTAGACGTTCAATGGAGTTTTTCATCTTCTGGAAATCTATTTGCATCTGTTTAACAGATTCCATTTGTTTCTTATGTTGGGATTCTATCATGTTCCTGAGCTCCTCTCTACATTTATTAATCATGTCTTGCACTAGAGGCACAATTTCTCCTGTTAGCTGAGAAATTATTTGTGATTTCATTTTTTCCAGATCCCCTTTTGTTGCCAGTTCAGTGGGTCCAGGTGGTTGAGTAACAGAGTGTTCCATCTCATTTCCCTTTGGGGTTGCTGTAGATGATCTGGAAGTCTGGTGTTGAGACTTATTTACGTGTTTTCTCATTTCGACTGGGGGTGGCGGTGCTCTTGGTGCCTGCACAGATTACCTCCTCTGAGCTGGGAGAGGTGGGACAGGGGCCGTGAGCAGTGGTAGGGATGGTGGCCCAAAAGCCCTTTCCTCTGGGCTGGGAGCAGCAGGAGGGATGGTGGCCGAAAAGCAACTTCCTGTGGACCAGGAACAGTGGGAGGGTGGCTCACAACCCCTACCTCTGGGCCAGGAGAGGCGGGACTCAGTATCGTGGTCTGGTGGTCCGGTGTCCTCTGTGTCTTTGTAGTGTGGAAGCAGGTGACTGTACAGAGGAGTGTGGGGGGGTGTCCAGTGGATTGTTGACAGGGCGCGGGCTGATTCGGCGACTCGCGACCTCAGTAGGGCCTGCGCAGACCTGCCTCTCTGCAGCAGGCTGATTCGGCATGTTCCACGCAACTCTAGAAGAAGTCTTAAAATTAGGTACTAAACGTCTTCCAACACTGTTTTGGTTTTTGGGGGGTTTTTTAACTTTTCTATGTCCTTTGTACTCCTACATAACTTTTAAGTTTCAATATCCCATTCTTCTTTTATAGAAAGTATACACAGACCTGAATTTTTATATATACATTGTGTTTTCTAATCCTGCTAAATTCAAATACAAGTTCTAGGGGCTCCTAGAGATTTCTTAGTATTTTCTCAGTACATGATCATTTCATCTACATATAAAGATTTTACTTCTACCTTGCCAATCCTATCCTAATTGTGTCATTTTATTGCCAGACTATTTTGGTGGGGCCTAGGTTTCAAAGTTTAATGGACAGATAAAGAGTAAGCATATCTGCCCTTGTTCCCCACCTTAGGGAGAAAGCATTGTATCTTCTCCATTCATACAAGGTGTTCTCGCTGGAAGTATGGAGTACATGTCTTTAATCTGTTGAAAGGGTTCTGTTCTACTTCCAGTCTCCTGATAGCTTTTACCATGAACAGCTGTAGAATTTAGTCCAATACTTTTTCTACAACTACTGACAGGATCATATGGCTTTTTCCTTTCCTCTGTTTAAATGATAACTTTTGGGAGCGGATCTTCCAATGCTGAACCAACACTGCCATCCCTATAACAAAACCACTTTCTACATCCTGCCAGATCTGACTTCCAATAGTTTGTTTTGTTAAACAAATTTCTATCTATGCTCATACTTTTTTCTTCTATTATCTTTATTCAGTTTTAGGATTAGCACAATGTTGATTTCCTAAAATGAGGGGAGAAATGTTCCTTCTTTTTTCTGCTTTCATTGTTTGATATAATTTATCAGTTAAAATGTATATGAGCCTGCTGTTGTCATATAGGTAGGTTTTCAAGCTAGGAATATACTTTCTTTAATAGGTGCTATTCAAATTTTATATTTCCTCCAGAGTTAGTTTCATGAATTTGTCTTCCAAGGTACTTCTTAGAAGTTGTCAAATTTATGTCAAAAAAGATTTTTGTAATATGCTTTCTATATCTTTTTAATTCTGTAAAATCTGTAGTAACGTCTCCTAGATCTTGATACTGTAATTTTAAAAATGTATAATTGATATTGTGGAACAGGTAGAAAAGGTCTAAGGAGCAGGGGAAGTGGGAGGGGCAGAGGAAAGGAAAAAAGGGAAAAGAAAAAATATGAGAAGAGGAAAAAAATGGAAACAAAGTCTTTGCAAATAGGGAAGGGTGGAGGGGGTGAAGGGAGTGCAGGGGAAGGGGAAAAAATAAGAACCAACATACTCATGTAAACGTACAAGATCCCAATGATGAATGTAACGGTATTTTATACCTAAAGTGTACCAATAAACTTAATTGGGAAAAAAAGGCACAAGTTCCCATTGAGAAATGTAAATGTGTTTTATACCTAAAATGTAACAATAAAATAATTTAAGTAATTCTTTTTAAAAAGGCGCAAATCCATGAAATTAAGAACAAAACAGGTGAAGTCACAACAGCTCCAGCAGAAATCCAGAGGATCATCAATACCTACTTAGAGAATCTGTACTCTAATAAAATGAAAAACACAGAAGAAATGGACAGATTCCTAGACACATATGAATTGTCCAAGTTAAAGAACATATAAAAATTCTAAACACCCCAATTACAATCAGTGAAATTGAAAACATAATTAAAAATTTAGCAACAAAGAAAACCCCAGGTCCTGATGGCTTCATTGCTGAATTCTACAAGACATTTAAAGAAGAACTCTCACCATTACTCTTTAAATTCTTCAATGAAATTGAAAGGGAAGCAATACTTCCAAATTCATTCCTGGAAGCACGTATTACTTTGATTCCAAAACCAGGGAAAAACCCAACTCAAAAAGAGAACTATAAGCCAATCTCCTTAAAGAACATAGTCGCAAAAATCCTCAATAAGATACTGCCAAACAGAATACAGAGGATCATCAAGAAGATCATACACCCTGACCAAGTCAACTTTATCCCAGGGATGCAAAGATGGTTCAACATATGTAAATCAATAAATGTAATACACTATGTTAACAGAGCCAAGGACAAAAACCATATCATCATCTCAATAGATGCAGAAAAAACATTCAACAAAATCCAACAGCCATTCATGATAAAAACTCTACAGAAAATTGGAATAGAAGGTCTTTATCTCAACCTGATTAAGGCTATCTATGAAAAACCAACAGCCAACATCATACTAAATGGTCAAAAACTGAAAAGTTTCACACTAAAATCAGGAACAAGACAAGGATGCCCACTATCACCACTCCTGTTCAATATAGCTCTGGAAACATTAGCCACAGCAATTAGAAAAGAGAATAAAATAAAAGAATAAATATAGGAAAGGAAGAAGTTAAACTGTCATTATTTTCTTATGATATGATACTCTACACAGAAGACCCAAAAAACTCCACCAAAACACTTCTAGACTTAATTGACAGATTCAGTAGAGTAGCTGGATACAAGCTCAACACTCAAAAAACAATAGCCTTCTTGTACACAAATAACAGACTCACTGAGAGAGAAATTAGGGAAACAATTCCTTTTACAATAGCATCCAAAAAAATGAAATATCTAGGAATCAATCTAACAAAGGAAGCAAACGACCTCTACACTGAAAACTACAGCACTCTGAAAAAAGAGATGGAAAAGGATATAAGAAAATGGAAAGACATCCCCTGCTCCTGGGTAGGAAGAACCAATAAAGTGAAAATGGCTATACTTCCAAAACTACTATATAGATTGAATGCAATGCCAATTGAAATTCCAACAACGTACTTCACAGAACTAGAGAAAACAATCCAAAAATTCATTTGGAACCATAAAAGACCTAGAATAGCAAAAGCAATTCTAAGGAACAGAGACATGACAGGGGGTATCACAATCCCCAACTTGAAACTATAGTGCAAAGCCACTCTGATAAAAACAGCATGGTACTGGCAAAAGAACAGACCTGAAGATCAGTGGAATAGATTAGAACATGCAGAAATAACTCCAGACATACTCAGCCACCTCATCTTTGACAAAGGAGCCAAGCATCCTCACTGGAGGATAGATAGCCTATTTAATAAATGGTGTTGGGGAATCTGGATTTCAACCTGCCAAAGATTAAAACTAGACCCATACCTATCACCATGCACTAAAATAAGATCGAAAGAGATTAAAGATATAAATATTAAAACAGAAACACTAAACTTGCTGGAAGATTAGTTAAGTAGAACTCTTGAAAACATTGGCATAGGAAAAGACTCTATGAACAAAACCTCAGTAGCACAGGAACTAGCACAAAGAATCAACAACTGGGATCTCATCTTAGGAAAAAGCTTCTGCACTGCAAAAGAAACCACCAACAGGGCTAACAGACAACCTACAATGTGGGGAAAAAAATTTTAGCAGCTCTACCTCAGACAAAGGACTACTATCTAGAATATATAAAGAACTTTAAAAAATCAGACCTCCCAAATTTAAAGACCCAATTCAAAAATGGGCATCTGAAATGAACAGACATTTCTCAGACAAAGAAGTAATAGCAGCAAATAAACATATGAAAAATTGTTCAACATCACTGGTCATTCGAGAGATGCAGATGAAAACAATACTGAGATTCCACCTCACCACAGAAAGAATGGCTGCTATCAAGAAATCAAACAATAACAAATGGTGGTGGGGTTGTGTGGAGAAAGGAACCTTTCTCCATTGTTGGTGGGAGTGCAGACTGGTGCAACCACTGTGGAAATCAGTATGGAGATACCTCAAAGAACTAGGAGTAGAGGTCCCATTTGACCCAGCTAATCCTCTGCTGGGTATCTTACCAAAAAAATTAAAACCATCATACCACAGCAACATATATGAATCCATGTTTATAGCAGCACAGTTTGTAATAGCTAAAACTTGGAAATAGCTCAAGTGCCCATCAACTGGAAATTGGATAAAGAAAATGAGGGGTTTTTTTATAACATGGAGTACTACTCAGCCATAAAGAATGAGAAACTAGAGACATTTATAGCTAAATGGATGCAAATTGAGGCGATAATCTTAAGTGAAATAAATAGGACACACATGTGTAAATACCGAATAGTTTCTCTAGTGTGAGAAACTGAAAGTGTAAATGAGGTTTAAAATGATTAAGATGAATAATCGATAATTTGAAATAGGAAAAAAGGTCCAAAGAAGTAGGGGTGAAGGGAGGGGAATGCGAAAGTAAAGGGAAAGGAAAATTATGAGAAAAGAAAAAAAGTGGAAATGATGTCTATGTAAATAGGGCAGGGTGGAAGGGGTGAAGGCTGCACACGTAATGGGGAAAAAATAAGAATCAAGATTCATCATGTACAGGTACAAACACCCAATGATAAATGTAAACATATTGTATACCTAAAATGTACCAATAAAAGAACTTAAGAAAAAAATGATTAAAATTAATAATTGATAATGTGAAATAGGAAGAAAAGGTGCAAATGGGTAGGGGAATTGGCTTGGGTAGGGAACATGAAGGAAAGGAAAGGAAAAATTATGAGAAGAGGAAAAAGTGGAAACAAAGTCTTTGCAAATAGGGAAGGGTGGAGGGGGTGAAGGGAGGGCAGGGAATAGGGAAAAAATAAGAACCAAGATGCATCATGTAAATGTACAAGTTCCCAATGTAAAATGTAAATGTACTGTATACCTAAAATGTTCCAATAAAAGAATTTAAGGAAAAAAAAAAGAAATCCCTCAAAAAGGCCAAGAAGATTAGAAATTAGTAATGATGATGAAAGAGAGAAAGAAATTAACATGAGCTTTTTCTGGGGAAGATAACTTCATTTATGGGTTTAGCTTATAGTAACAGTGGGGCTTCCAAAGGTTGACGATATAGCTGGAATGATGTGATGGCTAAAGACACAGATTTGGAAGTAGTCAACATTGAAGACATGAGGTAAGCCATGGACCTGAATGAACTCAACAAGGGAAAGTGTAGAAAGCAAGGGAGCTGGGGGAGTTCCGTGAAAGGCTGAAAGGTGGTGTTCTACTCCAGGCCATACAAGGGACATTTGGATGGCCTCTCTAGACTCACTGTCTAATGCTCTGCCCACTGAAACTGGTCATCAGTCTCCGTAGGTATAGAAAGACAGTCAAAAAGGAAACGGGGAAATTTTGGATTTTATGTTTCTTCTTTTGTTAGTTTAATTCTTCTCTGTTCTAGATTTTTGCTCTTATTTTTAAGCTTTTTTAAAAATGAAGTTTCCACTATGTGGACCAAGGTATAGAAATCTGAGTCCATGGCTTCATGGTATGAGTTACAAGATTTATATCAGTGTGTACTAGAACATGACTTCTGCCATGAGTCCTCAAAAAGAAGAAGAAGAGGAGAAGGAAGAAGAACTGAAATGTTGATAAAAGGTAGAGTTAGGTGACAGGGAAAGAAATGAAGACAGCAGAAGGTAAAAAATGGAACAGAAGCTAATGCAGTGTTGAAAGATTTTCACAGAACAGGTGCTGAGTAGTATTAACCAAAGTTCAAGGTGGGTGGAGACTAGAGAGAGGCCATTAGCTCTATTCAGAGATCACCACTAACCTTTTGGTATTCAGTGTAGTGTGGTAACCGGAACTAGAATGCAGGTAGTGAGACCAACCAAAGGAACAATATTTTTTGTTAGCAATATAACCATTCAGGATTATATCTATTTTGGAGAAAAATAAGCTGTTGTAATATGAGACTTGCTGCCAAAATCCAATCTTAGCCAAAGTGTTAAGTAGGGAAGAAAGAATATCCTGAAATAATTGTACTCAATACAATAGTTTGCCCCTTATCCATGGTTTCAATTACTTGAGATCAACTATGGTCTGAAAATATTAAGTGGAAAATTCCAGAAACAAATGATTCATAAATTTTCAAATGTGATTAGCGTGACAAAATCTTGTACCTTTCCACTTTATTCTGACCAGGATGTGAAGCATCCCTTTTTTCCAGTGTATCCATTCTATATACACTATCCACGCAGTAAGGACTTAGTAGGCATCTGAGTTTTCAGGTCAAATGTCATATCACAGTATTTGTGTTCAAATAACTTTTATGTAGTAGCCTAGTGATGTATCACAATGCCTACATAATTCACTTCATCTCATCAGGTAGCCACTGTATTATCTCACATCATCACAAAAAGAAGGGTGAATATGGTATATAAGATATTTTTAGAGAAAGTGAAAGAGATCACTTTCACATAAACTTTAATTATATATTGTCATAATTGGGCTACTTTATTATTAGTTATTGCTGTTGATTTCTTACTATGCTTAAGTTATAAACTAAGCTTTATTACATGTAAGTATAGAAAAAAACGTAGTATAATATAGGGTTCAGTACTATCTACAGTTCCAGGCATTTACTAGAGATCTTATAGCATATCCGCCATAGATAAAGAGGGAGTTGCTATATATCTAACTTCATACTACATAAATATAAAAAGTAGTCACTCACTGGGTTGGATGGGGGGGATCCAAAATAAAAGACATGGGGCACAACCTATATTTACACACAGTGATACAGATAAATCTGAAAGCAAAATTTAAAGGAAGAAATCAGCCACTAAGGAAATCAGACCTAAAAGAGGATATTTTATATGTATGCATGCATGTATGCATGCATGTACTATACATAAGTGTACTTATATACAATTCAAAACCAGGCCAAATGAATGCATGCTATTAAAAGTCCAGTAATGATCAATTCTCAGCCTTTTGCCTGAGATCAAGTGTAAAACTCCAGTAATGGTTGCCCTGAGGAATTCTGATGAGTGGAAGGAAGCCCAACAGTGTCTTCAGCACTGCTGATCAAGTACTATTTATTGATATAAGTCCTAGTTACATAGGTAGTTCACTTTGTGACAATTCATCAAGCTGCACACTTATGATGTATGTACTTTTCCATGTGCGTATTTCAAAAAAAAACCTTTAAAAACAAACAAACAAACATGGAACTGTAAGAAGTTCTCTGGCCGTCAGTTGTAAATAGAACTTCTCATAGGTGAGAAAGGTCAGGAGGCCTGCATAGTCTTCTCTTTACTGAGGTGTTGAGATCAGTGGTACATGAAAGGTAATCCATATTTCATGTATTATATTTAAAAAGAAGCCACTGCCAAGATGCCTGGCTTCTCAGATAATGTTTACACTTATCTAAAGTCTTGGATTTCTAACAAATATCTTTTTTTGTTTGTTTGTTTTTTGCTTTTTGGTTTTTTTGGTACCGGGGATCAAACTCGGGTCCTTGTGCTTGCACAGCAAGCAGCAAAACCACTGAGCTAAATCCCCAGCCCTCTAACAAATATCAATTGTTAATTTTTATATGTTTGTTGAACCAACCTAAGGGTTAAGTCAGAGAAAATACCTAGTTTTCTAATCTATACAAGTTGTGTAACTTGAGTTGAAACCAGAATTTAAAGTAAGGCAAGGAGAAACACTGCTTCGCTTGTGCTCAGGTTTTAAAGCTCTCCAACTTCATTATTTCCCCAACTAGACCATTTTAGAAAACATTCTAACTTTTTCACCTGCTTCAAGCATAATGTGGACAAAAGTTTTCACCACATTTGAACCCAAGTAATACCTGATTACTCCAATGAGTAATCCTGACAAGTATACATCTTGTCCTTTACATATAATTACTTATATGACCACATATCAATCAATCCAATTTTACTAATTTAAAAGTTATTCAAGTCAGCTGATTTCTATGCTTGCAGACTATTCAAGGGTGATTATTCATAATGCTTTCTGTGCTTTGGAAGACGTCCCCACTTCTTAAAAACATTCATAACATGCAGCTAAGTATATAAGTTTCTTCCAGTTCTCCAAGCTCTGAAATCTTTTATGCCCAAAGCATAAAAATGAACATGATGGTTTTGTTCCCTATTCCTTCCACAAATGGCTGGCTGATGCTTATTACATTATGGCTATCTCAAAGCCTCTTTAGAGAATCTGAAATATACTAAGTAATTCTGTGGTTACCTATCAAAGGAAGCAAATCAGCACCATCATCCTGGAGTACCCAAAGTACAAAATGGTGCTTGCGATGTCTGTGATTTGAAGTTTGGTGAAGAAGTAGTGAACTGTATACATAAGAAGATAAGCAGCTGTCAAACCACTGGTTAAAAGGCTCTCCACTACCCATAATAACCCTGCAAAAAGAGGTAGAAGAAATGACTTTTCAGGTAAAATTCTATCAATGAGTTAACAATTCTTGCAATGACAGAAAACACAAGATAAACTCCACACAATTATAGAAAGGAAGTTAAAAAGGAAGTTTATAAGAAATTTAATAAAATAGACAATCTGTGTGCTGCTTGAGGTGCCCTGACAATTGTAAACTCTTTGTATCCAGGGGTACCACATGTCCCCTCTGGAATCGGATTTCTAATATGTGTATGCTATCATCATACTGCTACAGCTCTGGAAAGCATTCAGTGCGGCTCCCATGTACTAGCTAGAGTTTGCTGTGCCTACTGATGCCTCAGGCCCAGTATTTTAAAAAAAGATTAATAAGGAAATTAAAGATAGGCCGTGTGGTTAATGGAATTTGCTTTCATTGGCTAAATTCAAGACCCATGGAAAGCATGGCTGAGGTCACTACTCAATGAAGGGTTGAGGGAATGTTGTTTTGGAATGTTTTCTTTTTGAGCTACAGACATAAGGGTAAACCATGACCCATGGAATCTTACTAAAGATAAGGTTACTGTAAAGACACTGTAGCTGAGGGTTCCAGGGACAGACACTGCAAAAGAATTCACATAGCAAGTCCAAGACTGCCATCTGTAGTAGGACCTGTTTGTAAGATGGGCCTTTGGCTTGCATCTGGGAATTTGGCATTTAATCATTCCCTGACTGCTAAGATTGTTTTGCTATATCTCTACTTTACAGTGTGATTTATGATGAACACTCGCTTTCCCTTTAGGAATATGAAATTATTGTACTTGATAGGCAGAGGGTATTTATTGTGACTAGCTCCCAATAAAAACTCTGGATGCTGAGTCTTAAATGGGCAGAAACATGGCACATTTGTTACTGCATTTTTTCACTGCTGGAGGAAGGAGGATACTGAGTGCCCTCCCTCATGGGAGGGAGACAGCATGGGAAGATTGTCTCAATTTCTCCAGGCTCCAACTCTGTCTTTTTCTCTTGCCAGCCTTGTTGTGTATCCTTTCTCTGTAATACACCATAGCCAAGTGTACACTGATGCACTTAGTCCCACTAGTGAATTACCAACGTTTGGGGACACCCAAATATTCTCTAAGAAATAGAAACATACTCATTATATGCATATTGATGAATGTTTCATTAATGATTGTTGCAGACTCTGTATGATAAAATTCTCTGTAGAATTCACAAGCAGCTAAATATAATGTATACATAATTATGTATTTTATCCTTATATCTATAGCTCAAAAGGAAATGCTGAGAAACAACCTCTGTATCAGAATCATTCCGTCAACTCTTCATTGTCACCTTTAAAGAGTTATATTTAACGACCAAAATAAGATGAATTGAGGATACCTAAGAGAACAATGTACTACACTACCACTTCAGTCATCTGAAATCATGTCAGGGAGAAAATAATGTGGGTGGAGCAAAACAACTATTTATGGGAATGAATGAGAGGAAGAGGAAAGGCCTGGAGCAGCAATCTCAATCCTACAAAATAAAATCCTGGACTAAAGTGCACAGAAAATTTTAATTGTTATAAAGCAAACATCACGGAACAAGACTGCTCCTATGTCTAAATATAAAATCAGGGCCCTATATTTTTCTATGTTGACTGAATACAACAATTATAGTAACCAGCCAGAGAGAAATCACTTCATGTAAGTTTCTCGTCAAAATGCCATTAACTTGATAGCTACATCAGAGTCAAAATGTGTCATTAGTGCACGCCCTACCGAGGTCCTGAGTCAAGTGGAAGACACCAAATCACCCTGTTGCAGACAGGCAGACACCTGGTTCCACACGACAAAGACGCAGAGGACAACAGACCACCAGACCAAGGTACTGAGTCCCGCTGTTCCCGGCCCGGAGGTAGGGGCTTCTGAGCCATCGTCCCAATGCTCCTGGTCCAGAGGACGGGGCCTCCCGGTCACCATCCCTCCCGCTGCTCCCAGCCCAGAAAAAGGGCTTCTGGGCCACCTTCTGCCCGCTGCTCCTGGCCCAGAGGAAGGGGCTACCGGGCCACCATCCCTCCCACACCACCCGGGCCAGAGGGAGGGGCTTCTGAGCCACCATCCTACTGCTCCTGGTCCAGAGGAAGGGGCTTCCCGGCCACCATCCCTCCGGCTGCTCCCAGCCCACAGGAAAGGGCTTTTGGGTCACCACCCCTACCGCTGCTCGCGGCCCCTGGACCACCTCGCCCAGCTCAGAGGAGGTAATCTGTGCAGGCGCTAACAGTACCCCACCCCAGTCGAAATGAGAAAACAGGTAAATAAGTCTCAAAACCAGACTTCCAGATCACCTACAGCAACCCCAAAGGGAAATGAGATGGAACACTCTGATACTCAACCACCTGGACCCACTGAACTGGCAACAAAAGAGGATCTGGAAAAAATGAAATCACAAATAATTTCTCAGATAACAGGAGAAATTGTGTCCCTAGTGCAAGACATGATTAATAAATCTAGAGAGGAGCTCAGGAACATGATGGAATCCCAATATAGGAAACAAATGGAATCCATAAAACAGATGCAAATAGATTGCCAGGACATGAAAAACTCCATTGAAAGTCTACACAGCAGAATGAGCCAATGTGAGGACAGAATTTCAGATATACAAGATAAGATTGCAATTAGTGACCAGGAAAAGAAAAATTGCTTCAAAATTACAAAGGAACATGAGAAATTAATCCAGAAGCTCCTAGATGATGCAAAGAAGAATAACATAAGACTGATTGGGCTCAATGAAGAAACAGGAGAGAGTGGAGATGACATAAAAAATCTCTCCACAGAAATAATGGCAGAAAACTTCCCAAGCAGGGGGAAAGAGCTTGACATACAGATAACTGAGGCATATAGGACTCCAAATAGCCTTGATCAAAAAAACTCTACACATAGACATATAATTGTTAAGATTCCAGAAACACAACAGAAGAACAAAGTTCTCCAAGCAGTCAGAGAAAAGAAACAAATCACATGCAAAGGAAAGCCCATCAGAATCACAGCAGACTTCTCAACACAAACCATCAAGGCAAGAAGAGCTTGGAGTGACATATTCCAAGCCATAAGAGAAAACAGCCTCCAAACCACATTGACGTACCCTGCAAAACTATCTTTCAAAATTGATGGAGGAATAAGATACTTTCATGACAAAGAGCAGCTTAGGAACTTCGTGAATACCAAACCAGCACTCCAAAGAATTTTACACAATAGCCTAGGAACAGACATTGAGGATCACAACCCCAGGAAGCAAAGCACAATGAACCCATCTGGCATGACAAGAAATTAAATGTAAAGAGGGAGAATCCAACAAAAAGAAAAAGTCATGGCAATGACAACTCAATACATTTCAGTTATAACCATCAATGTTAATGGTCTCAATTCACCAATCAAAAGAAATAGACAGGCAGAATAGGTCAAGAAGCAAAATCGAACAATATGCTACATACAAGAAACACACTTAATTCAAAAGGAAATTCATAGACTGAAAGTTAAAGGGTGGAAAACAATACTCCATGTGACAGGAACCTGAAAAAAAGCAAGAGTAGCTATCCTCTTTGCAGATCAAGTAGGTTTCAAACCAACACTGATTAAGAGAGACGAAGAAGGACACTACATCCTTGTAAAGGGAAGAATCCAAGAGGAAGAGATGACAATCATAAATATCTATGCACCAAACACTAGTGCACCCAACTATATAAAACAAATACTAAAGGACATGAAAAGTCATATATGCACTAATACAATTGTAGTGGGGGAACTCAACACCCCACTGTCACAAATAGATCGATCAACTAGACTAAAACTAAGTAATGAAATACTACAACTCAATCCAACTCTTGAACAAAGGAACTTAACAGATGTTTACAGAGTCTTCCACCCCACAAAATCAGAATACACATTCTTCTCAGCTGCACATGGGTCATTCTCCAAAATACACCACATACTCACACATAGAACATGTTTAAGTAATTGCAAAGGAATTGAAGTTATCCCCTGTACATTACCAGACAATAGTGCGATGAAATTGGAGATCCATAGCAAAAGAAACTCAAAAAATTTCATAAACACATGGAAATTGAACAACACACTTCTGAATAACCAGTGGGTCACAGAGGAAATTAAAGAAGAAGTCAAACAGTTCCTTCAATTCAATGACAATGACAATACAACATATCGGAATCTATGGGACACAATGAAAGCAGTCTTACGAGGGAAATTCATAGCAGTGAATATGCACATTAGGAAAACAGAACGAGCCCAATTAAACAACCTGATGCTGAACCTCAGGCTTCTAGAAAAAGAAGAGCAGGACAACCCCAGAGCTCATAGAAGGGAGGAAATTATAAAGATCAGAGGAGAAATCAATGCAATGGAGACTAAGAGAACGATACAAAAAAATCAATGAAGCCAAGAGTTGATTCTTAGAAAGAATCAACAAAATTCACAAACCTTTAGCCAACCTTGTCAGAAAAAGGAAAGAAAAGGCCCAAATCCATGCAATTAGGAATGAAAAGGGTGAAATGACAACAGGCCCAGCAGAAATCCAGAGGATAATCAATACCTACTTCCAGAACCTATATGCCAATAAGATGGAAAACACAGAAGAAATGGACAGATTCCTAGATACACATGAATTACCAAAGTTGAATGAAGAAGACCTAAAAATTCTGAACAACCCAATATCAACCAATGAAATTGAAAATGTAATTAAAAACTTATCAACTAAGAAAAGCCCGGGCCCTGATGGCTTCAACACTGAATTCTACAAGACATTTAGAGAGGAAATGCTGCCACTACTGTTTAAACTCTTCAATGAAATTGAAAGGGAAGCAATACTCCCAAATTCATTCCTGGAAGCAAGCATCACCTTGATCACCAAAGCAGAGAAAGACCCAACTGAAAAAGAGAATAATAGACCAATCTCACTAATGAACACAGATGCAAAAATCCTTCCTAAGATAATGGCAAACAGAATGCAGAAGATCATCAAGAAGATCATACACCCTGATCAAGTGGGATTCATCCCAGGGATGCAGGGATGGTTCAATATATGCAAATCAATCAATGTAATACACTATATCAATAGAGCCAAGGACAAAAACCATATGATTATCTCCATAGATGCAGAAAAAGCATTTGACAAAATCCAACATGCATTTATGATAAAAACTCTACAGAAAATTGGCATAGATGGTCTCTACCTCAAACTGATAGAAGCCATCTATGAAAAACCAACAGCCAATATCATACTAAATGGTCAAAAACTGAAAGCCTTCACACTCAAATCAGGAACAAGACAAGGATGTCCACTATCACCACTCTTGTTCAATATAGTTCTGGAAACATTAGCCATGGCAATTAGACAAGAGAAAGAAATAAAAGGAATAAAGATAGGAAATGAAGAAGTCAAATTGTCCTTATTTGCAGATGACATGATACTCTATATAGAAGACCCCAAGAACTCCACCAAAAGTCTTCTAGACTTAATAACCAAATTCAGTCAAGTAGCTGGTTACAAGGTCAACACACAAAAATCAATAGCTTTCCTCTACACCAATGACAGACTCACTGAGAGAGAAATAGGGCAAATAATTCCTTTCACAATAACATCCAAAAAACTGAAATACTTAGGAATCATCCTAACGAAAGAAATCAAAGACCTCTTCTCTGAAAACTATGGCACTCTGAAAAGAGAGATTGAAGATGATATCAGAAAATAGACAGACATCCCCTGCTCCTGGGTAGGAAGGACTAATATAGTGAAAATGGCCATACTTCCAAAACTGCTATATAGATTTAATGCAATTCCAATTGAGATCCCAGCAGCATACTTCACAGACCTCGAGAAAACAATCCAAAAATTCATTTGGAACAAGAAGAGACCCAGAATAGCAAAAGCAATTCTAGGTAACAGAGACATGGCAGGGGGTATCACAATCCCCAACTTGCAACTCTACTACAAAGCTACTGTGATAAAAACAGCATGGTACTGGCAAAGAAACAGACTTGAGGACCAGTGGAACAGATTAGAAGATGCAGAACCAACGCCAGACACACTCAGCCATCTCATCTTTGACAAAGGAGCCAAACACCCTCACTGGAGGAAAGATAGCCTCTCTAATTAATGGTGCTGGAAAAATTGGGCTTCAACTTGCCAAAGATTAAAACTAGACCTGTATCTCTCACCATGCACTAAACTAAACTGAAAATGGATTAAAGATCTAAATATTAAAATAGAAACTCTGAACCAGTTGGAACAGAGGTTAGGTAGAACCCTTGAAGACATCGGTGTAGGAAAAGATTTTATGAACAAAACCTCAGTTGCCCGTGAACTAGCACAAACAATCAACAAATGGGATCTCTTCTTATTAAAAGGCTTCTGCACAGCAAGAGAAACCACCAGCAGTGGGAAGAGACAACCCACCATGTGGGAAAAAATCTTCACCTGCTCCTCCTCAGACAAAGGTCTACTATCTCGAATCTATAAAGAACTTCAAAAGATCAGACCTCCCAAATTTAAAGACCCAATCCAAAAATGGGCATCTGAAATGAACAGACATTTCTCAGACAAAGAAGTAGAAATAGCAAATAAATACATGAAAAAATGTTCAACATAACTGGTCATTCGAGAGATGCAAATGAAAACAACAGTGAGATTCCACTTCACTCCAGAAAGAATGGCTGCTATCATGAAATCAACCAATAACCAATGCTGGCGGGGCTGTGGGGAAAGAGGAACCCTTCTCCACTGCTGGTGGGAGTGTAGACTGGTTACAAGCACTGTGGAAATCAGTATGGAGATTCCTCAAAGAACTAGGACTGGAAGTCCCATTTGACCCCGCTATTCCACTGCTGGGGATCTTCCCCAAAGAATTAAAAGAATCATACCACAGTGATACATGTGCACCCATGTTCATAGCAGCGCAGTTTGTAATAGCTAAAACTTGGAAACAGCCCAAATGCCCATCAACTGGAGACTGGATAAAGAAAATGTGGTTTTTTTATAAAATGGAGTACTACTCAGCCATAAAAATGAGAAAGTAGAGACATTTATAGCTAAGTGGATGCACATGGAGGTGATACTCTTAAGTGAAATAAATAGGACACACACGTGTAAATACCAAACAGTTTCTCTGGTGTGAGAAACTGAAAATGTAAAGAAGGACTAAAATGTATAATAGGTCATGTGAAATAGGAAGAAAAGGGGCAAAGGGGAAGGAAGTGGGAGGGCTAGGGGAAAGGATAGAAGGGAATGGGATTAATATGAGAAAATGGAAAAATAGGAACAAAATCTTGGTAAATAGGGAGGGCTGGAGGGGTTGAAGGGAGGGCTGGGCAAAGGTGAAAAATAAGAACCAAGAGAGACTATGTAAAGGTGCAAATTTCTAATGATGAATGTCATTATATTGTATACCTAAAATGTACCAATGATTAGAATGAATAATCGATAATGCAACATAGGAAGAAAAGGTCCAAAGGGGTAGGGGTAGTGGGAGGGGCAGGGGAAAGGAAAGAAGGGAAAGGAAAAATGATGAGAAATGGAAAAAATGGAAATAAAATCTTTGTAAATAGGGAAGGGTGGAGGGCGTGAAGGGAGGGCTAGGAATGGGGAAAAAATAAGAACCAAGATGCTTTATGTAAAGGTACAATTCCCAGTGAGAAATGTAATTGTGTTGTATACCTACAATGTACCAATAAAAGAATTTAATACAAAAAAAATGTGTCATTAGGAGAAAACAATATAAAACTAATTCCAAATTGTAGAAATTATGCAGTTAACATTTACTCCAATTCTTTTCTACACACGGACTTCTCATTCCAATAATGCAAGTTTAAAAAGCTTAATATGCATTCATTTCTTATATCTTTACCTGAGCATATAAATGAAAATAGCACAGCAGAGCTGTAGCTTCTGAACAAGTAATCAGAAGAATTATAAAGACCAAGAAAAGGAAGCCAAACATGTAGTACATTTGATGAGACCTGAAAACAAAGACAATATGTTTAAAACAAGTTCAGAAAGTGCACACAGAATGATCAGTCCAAACCTGTAGACTGTCACACATTTCTCTAAACGTTTTGTCCTAAACACTTAACTCTATCCCAAACCTCCATCTATCTATCTAGTACAAAAAATATTCTTTTCCCCTATAGTTTCGGATTTGGGCCATATATTCTATAGTCAGAACCAGTCCTGCTATGTACCCATGTTTCTCTGATCATATAATCAAGTTCTCACTTAAGACATATAAATATCTTTATAATTTTGTCTATAAATCTAAAAATATGCTTACCCTTTAGAAATGGAAGGTTGTAAATACAAGAAATGCCAGCAACTACCTTATACAACAGGAAAAACAATTTAATACCACTTCACTTTCAAAGGTCTATTGACATGCAGCCTATACAAATGTCTTCATAGCACAGCACATAAATTATATTAAATAGACTTTCAGACATTTTTTTTTAAACTGTATGTAGATTATCATTAGGTCAAACTTTGAAGGAATAAAGTAATTCCCTTCATTATTATACAGCTGAGGTAACTAAATTGGGATGAGCAATACACATATTAAAAGTCTTTTGGAAGCTGTATGTGGTGACACACACCTGTAATTCCAGCTACTTGGGAGGCTGAGGCAGGAGGGTGGCAAGTTGGAGGCCAGCCTGACCAAAGTAAGCAACTTAATAAGACCTTGCTTGTCTCAAACTTAAAAAATAAACAGAGGCTGGGAATGTAGCTCAGTAGTTACTCGGCTCACATGTGCTGGGGTTCAATCTCCAGCAATGCAAAAGAAGTTTTTGAAAAAGGCCTTGTGAAAATGAGGAGAAAATGAACTGATCAATACTCCATCTAATACGTGTACCTGGGTGTGAGGATGAGGGACAGGGTTGAGAAGACTCATCTCTGTAAAAAATAAATGTATACAAAGTTGTACACAGTAAACTTCTGTGTAAATATATAAGTTGTATGCATTGCTTTTCACTGAAGTTAAAATTAATTCATCTAAAGAACCTTTTAGTTTTCATTTTAAAATTACATTCTATCAAAAACATTTGGGAAATATGGCTACTGTAATTTATTCTGCAGCACATGAAATATTTAGTTGCCAACAAGGTAACAGATTTTATTATTTATCTTTCAAACAAATTTGTCACAATGCTGTTTAAAAGGTGAGTACTTAATATACATGATGAAGACTTCAAAGTTTTGTCTGAAAGATCACTTAGGGACAAAAGTGTTCTTAAAAAAAAACACACATAGCAACTGCACTTTACTGTACTTTATCATGCTTTTGTCCATCTCCAACAATCCCTGTGTGGTAGCACCCCAACTGGTCAGCTCCTGAAACCAGAATGCGGTCAAGACTCCAGAAATAAGAAGGCATGCAGAGCAACTAAAAAGGCCATAACAAAGCCAGGACATTCAAGCTGCTGCACTTTAACCAGAGAGCACTATTTCTCACTTTGCATGCATTTCTCTTATTAGCAGTCTTAAGCCACAATAGATTAAAAGTAGCAAATAAAAATAGGAAAGGTACAAGGTGCAAGCATTGTGACAACAGAAATGTTGAGAGAAAGGAAGAAAACAGAAAACCATCACTTACAACTCAGAACACATGAAGACCCAGAGCCGATAGTCTCCAAATTGTTTCTGGCAGAGGAATTCTAATGAAACCAGTCATGGGAGGCCAGTGTGAAAAAATAAAAGTCGGAGTGGCCCCCTCTCATCTTTAAGCATCCCCTACCCAAGGGATCCCATACCCCCAGTGCCCACAAAAGCTTAGTTTAAAACCAAATGCTCCATGCCCTCTGGAAAGGCTTAATAAAGGGTTATTACATTTATAAAAGAAAATATAGAAATTCTACAAAAGAGTCATTTTTAAAAGTTGTGAATTAAGCCTCAGTTCCCTACAACAATCATCTTGGTCAGATTGCTATTTCCTGGATAAAGCAGGAGTAAAGGGTAAATGTAGTATGATCATACCAGAATTGAAATATAGAAACATCAATTTATTAAAATTAAAGCTTTAGAGGCCGGGGATTTAGCTCAGTGGTGCTGTGGCCTACCTGGCAAGCACAAGGTCCTGAGTTCGATCCCTGGTACCAAAAAAAAAAAAAACAACAACAAAAACAAACAAAACTTTAAGGGCTGGGAATGTAGCTCAATAGTAAGACATGTGACTAGCATGCGTGAGGCCCTGGGTTTGATCCCCAGCCCTGCAAAATAAATAAATAAACTAAAATAAAACCTGAACTCCTCCCTCCTAGTTCTTTATAAAATATATAATAAATTCTTATAAATTGTAGCCATCCTATTGTACTGTAGAATACTTAAATATATTTTGTAGCCAACCTCCTTGAGTTGATCATTAAACACTATCTACAAGCACTCAGTTATCACACTGTACCCCCTAGATATGTAGAATTATGTCAATTAAATTTTTGTAAATGAAAACTTTTAGGAATATGAAGAGAGAGTACGCACCAAATACTGCTTAGAATGAAAAAGAGCTGAGTAACAATACAGCCAAAAGGTACAATGCCACTAACTATCATGGTAAAAAATGGTTTAGTGAAGAAGCTCTGTTGTCCTCAAGACAAGAGATCTGGTTTGTGTGAGCTAGGCATTCAAACCGTTGGAAAATAAAAGAAGCAACAATGAGAATAAAATGAAACAAATGAATTTAAACAGATATAATCATCGTAGAGTGTAGAATCTTGAATCTGAATAAGACATGAAACCCCTGTTCACACAAACCCTCATCAGATTCCTCAACAGAGCTTCTTTACTAAACCATTTTTTAGGATGATAGTGGCATTTAACCCTAACTCCTTCACTTAAGGTGTCTGAAGTTAGTCACTCAAAATCAACAGGTTGAGCCAGTTGTGGTGGCACTCAGCAGGCTGAGGCAAGAGAATCACAAGTTCAAGGCCAGCTTGGGCTACGTAACAAGACCCTGTATCAAAAGCCCAAAAAAAAGGGCCGGGGATTTAACTCATGGTTTCGTCACCTGCTGCGCAAGCGCAAGGACCTGAGTTCGATCCCTGGTACCAAAAAAAAAAATGTATTTTGGGCCGGGGATTTAGCTCAGTGGTTCCGCCGCCTGCCTTGCAAGTGGAAGGATCCGAGTTCAATCCCTGGTACCAAAAACAAAACAAAAAAAAACAAAAAACCAAAAAAAAAAAAATGTCAAGATTGAATGCTAAGTCTACTGGTTACATCACCAAGCAAGTCCAGGTATTGTGCCCCCAGCTGTTCCAGACAAGTATGAGCACAACTACAGTGGGTATGGATATGTGTATTTTGGAATGCCTAAAAAGTGAAGTTGCAAAAAAAAGTGGACAAAGGCTAAATTACAGAAGGTTTTGAATGTCAGGTTAAGGAATGTAGACTTTATCCTGTCAATGTCAAGAAGCAAATGAAGAGTCCTTACCATCAAAGCTGTGATACACAGTGCAATTTTGTAGGAAGATGAATCTATGGCATTGTTGAAGACAGACTTATGGGAAGAGAAGACAGAGGAAAGGAGTCCAGATATACAATGGTAAGGTTCTGTTTAATGTGGTGATAGTTCAAGAATAAAGGAATGGATATAAAAGACATGACGAAGTAAGAGACTTTTAGTTAAAGGGACCAGATTGAACTCATATACTGACCTCTGTTCCCTCCTCAAAACCCTGATAAAATCATAGTAAAGGAATTCTAAAAGGGCATAAATACACAAGGTTGAGGAATACAGGAGAGATGAAGTCAGCAGCAAATTTTAGAGCTGGTTGCAGTTGGACATAGTAACTGAGTCAGTACAACTAAGAAACCCGCATGGCCAGTTGTCAGTAGGGAAAGCAGAGAGGCAACTGAGTTTATAGCACAGAGCTCTGAGAAGGTTCAGGGTTTTGTGGTGCCAGGTATTTCAGTAAGTAGGCATAAGCCAGCCAGGAAGACTAATTGAAAGTCAGCCCAAGGGCCAGGGATTTAGCTCAGTGGTTTCCCCGCCTGCTGTGCAAGCGCAAGGACCCGAGTTCAATCCCTGGTACCAAAAAAAAAAAAAAGAAAGTCAGCCCAAGAAGCTGATAGAACTACAAATTCCCTGCCCCACTTTGCAAAGCCCAATAAATTCCCTTGCCTGACACCAGCAGAAGACTGCAAGTCTCTTCTCTCGGGAAAGATCCCCAAAACTCAGAAGAACACTTTAAAAAAAAGAAAATCTATCATTGCTATCCTCGAAGAGATTTGAGGCAATATTGCAACCATAAAACTAAAAGAGGAAATTTTAAAGACTATTGAGAAAATAAAAGAGCTCTTGGGAATTAGGACAAGAGGAACTAAAATCTCAATAAAAGGGTTAGGAATCAAGACGATAAAATATCTTAGGAAACAGGATAGAAAAACACCAAAGAAATGGAAAATAGGAAAAAATATATACAAGAAAATGAGATGAGCAACTCGGATGTCAGACAATATGAGTTATGAGAAGAGACAGAATTGTTCATTAATGCCTTAAAGGTATGAAGTACTCTGCTAATGTTCAGAAAACTGATTAGAGCCACAGCTCATATTCTAACTCAGGTGTTTGACATTTTAAGAGCAAATGTTTTTTCTATTCCATTATGATACAAGGAAATCTCCATGGTGAGGCAACTATTCCTGGACTCACTCCACCAAAAGAATCTATCTTCTCTCTTGGACATTTTGTTAGTAACCAGAGAAATGGAACACATTAATAGCCACTCCATGTTGCACCAGGTGAAGCTGACTTCTACTATTTAGGGAATCTCTGGCTTAGCTCTTAATTAATAAGTTCTCTCAAGGTCCATTATAAGAGTCGGCTTTTAATGTTGTTTTGTATCTGCCATCTCTTCTCAATTTCTTACTTAAGAATGTTATTTTGGATGCTTTCTCTTCTCTCAGTGTAAGTCATTTGGTCTTCACTAACCCAACTTCAGTAATTTGTCTTTCATTTCATTTACTTCTACTTCATCTTTCCCCTTTGTGTTTATGAACGTTTCTATCCATTAACACTTTTGCTCAGAAGGTACAGCTGTTCTGTTCTGTAAATGGTCCTCCTTTGCCCCTGCTGAAGATGTAGCTTCAATTCCCTTTTCAAAACAACAAAACTTTCACCTTCTGTCGCAGAAGTTTCTGGCATCTTAATAAGGGAGCCTGGTTTTCCATGATTTAGCCACACTTCTCAAAATGGTTTTAATACTTTTCTGCTCTGATGAATTTGTTTAGCCACAATATTCCTCTGCCAAATTTCCGACTTTTGAGAGATTCATTTCAGCTGTTATCATTCCATGGCCAGAAAAATTACTTCTCACTTGACAAATCATAACCTCCCTTCTTATACATAAACTCAATTAACCCGACTCAACAATTTCCCTTTCGGAAGTACATTCTAGAATGTTAACATGTGCTTAACAAATCTGTAACTATCGTTCAACGTCATGTTGTTACATCCTGAATATTTCTTCCTGTGTCAATCTCTAATTATTTCTAGACCTTTTCACAGAATCTTAAGCAGCAAAACTAGAAGGAGACTTAAGAGGTCACTTGGGTCCACCTTCTATCTGAAATATGTTGTCACACATTCATCAAACATTTATTGACTACCTACGAGTTAGGCCCTGATGTAAAAAGATAAATAAAACAGGGCCAGGGATTTAGCTCAGTGGTTCCGGCGCCTGCCTCGCAAGCCCAAGGTCCCGAGTTCGATCCCCTGTACCAAAAAAAAGATAAATAAAACAAAAATCTTTGCTCTGAAAAAGCTCAATCTAATGGGAACCAGATGTAAACAAATAAATTACAATGCAACATGGGAAATGCTACATTAAAATTAATACAAAACAGTAGGAACCCAGAAAAAAAAGAGGGACCAAAAATGCTTTATAGCTCACAAAACAATTTCACAATCCATTAGTTCATTTACTTCTCTAAAAGATTCCATGACATAAGCATTACAGACAAGGAACCAGACAATCAGAAGAGTCACAGGACTTATCCAAAGTCAGCCACCTAATACTGAGTGCTAGGATTCAAACTTTCTTCCTCCAATTTTAAAGTTTGGATGCATGCCCATCAAATTAAGCTGCCTCTTTCTTTCCCTACCTACCACTTTTGAGGCTACAGAGAAGAAAAGTACATTGTTTAGTAACTCTACTGCCTCTGAATTCTTTTAGGGAACATATATGTTCATTAGTTTTATTACTTCTCCATCTAAATCCAAATCTATTTATATACTACAATGCACTGGAATTATCTTTCAACCTACTACATTGTGAGAGATAAGAATCCTAGTCCCTTATGACTCTCATCTACATGAAAGAGGCCATAAACTATACCTGGTTTATGGCTTTAAAATTGCATTCAGTTCTACTAACAGAACTAGGAAACTGAATCTTTCATTTTTCAGTTATTTGTATTACTCAAGCACACTGCTAACATTTTCTGACCATTTACTACATATATAAGGCAGAATTGTACATCGTGAAAGGTACAGAAATGAATAAGACAATACTCATTCCCATGAGTTTTAAAATATAGAAAAAAAAGAAGACATAAATAATTGCAATCTAAGGAAGACTGGGATAATTGTCTCAATGATGGTAATATCCCCACAAGTTGAGGACTTAGAAGAGATAGAGTTAAAGAATAACTCAAAATTTGGTATAGAGAAATTGGAAAGAGGGATTACAAACAGATGGAGCAGCACGAGCAAAGACATAATGGTAGAAGGGAATATAGTAGTAGTTCATGACCACAGCTACCATTTACTGAACAGCTATTCTGCACACTATTCCAAAGTATTTATACTCGTTATCCCACTTAACCCTCACAGCAACCACATGAGGTAAATAATACTCATAATTCCATACTGTAGATGAGGAAACCTAAGCCTGAAGAAATTAAGGAATTTGTCCAAGGTGCCATAATTAGGAGGTATTATTTCTTTGAAATTTTTTTGCCTATCTAATTTAAAGGACAACATAATTCCACAATTATAAATGTGCTGATGGTCAACATATAATGATGTAATTTATACGGCAATAAGAACATAAGGATGAGGGCCAGGGATGTGGCTCAGTGGCGAAGTGCTTGCCTGGCAAGCACAAGGTCCTGAGTTCAATCCCCAGTACTGGAAAAAAACCATATCAATGGATGGATGTGGAAAAGCCATACAGAGGTGAAGTTTTTGTGTAATTTTGAAATCAAGTTAGTATTAATCAGAATTAAATTGTTATAAATTAAGAAATTAATTGTAATCCACAAAGCAATCAGTAAGAAAATAGCTCAAAAGTAGTTAAAGAAATGACTAAGGAATAAAAATGGTACACTAGAAAATATCTATTTGACAAAAAAAGAAGGTAGTAATGAAGCAAAAAAGGAATAAAAAAGATATACATAGAAAGAAAACATAAAATGACCAACATAAATCTTACCTTATCAATAATCACATTAAATGTAAATGGACACCATCATTAAAGGGAAAGGATACACAAACAGAAAAAGGGGAAGAGAAAGGAGGAGAAGGAAAAAGAGGAAGAGGAGGAGGAAGAAGAGGATAGGAAGGAAGAGGAAAGAGAGGAACTAAGAGATGAGGATATAACTAAGAGAAAGGTTCACATTTGGTGGTCAGGAGGGTAAAGAAAGAGGGTTAAGGGAAGGAAACAAGAGGTAAAATAACAAAAAGATAACAATGGCAGGGATAGTGAAAAAGAAGAGCATTTATGAAGGTTGAGTGTAGAGAACTGTCTGCCAAACATTACAGACTGAAAGAGGAGAATAAGAACTGAGACAACAAATTTGGAAGGAAAGGTCATTTATCAGCTTTCAAGACTTTTTTTTTTTTTTTTTTTTTTTGGTACCGGGGATCGAACTTGGGTCCTTGCGCTTGCGCAGCAGGTGGCGAAACCACTCAAGTCTGTTTTTAAGGGCTGGAGATGTAGTTCAGAGTAGAATACTTCCTAGCATGCACAAGGTGCTGGATTTTATCCTCATCACCATAAAAAACAAATGTTTTCAGGAGATCAAAACTGCTAGTATTAAGAAAAATGAGTCATAAAAGATACAGAAAGATGTTTGGGAAGGGCAGAGAAATGGGACAGGAATATAAAAATATGGGTAAGGACAAGAGCATGTAGCAAAGAGTCTATTCTGAAGAAATAAACTGAAATATACAAAATGTGAAACAAAGATATTTGTCATAATTATATTAAAAAACCAGAAACAACCTGAACTAATCAAACAATACATGAAAAGTTAACTTATGACACTAGTAATAATTGGTATAACTGACTAAAAGCATAGGCTCTCAAGCCAGATTATGTGGATTTGAATTCTGAGTCTACCTCTTACTAGATAGGTGACATTGGGCAAGGTACCATACTACTCTGTGCCTTATTTCCTCATCCATAAAATGGGATAATGGCAATAATATCTACCTTGAATTTTAATGTGAAGATTAAATGAGTTTGTATTTGTGAAGTATTTAGAATAAGGTCTTGCAAATAGTATGTATATATATGGGTAAGCTGGAGGTTTTTTTGTACCGGGGATAGAACTCGGGACCTTGCACTTGCGAGGCAGGCAAAGGAACCACTGAGCTAAATCCCTGGCCCCGGTAAGCTGTTATTATTATTCATACAATAGACTATTTTGTGGTTGTTAAAAATGACGAGAGAGCCGGGTGTGATGGTATATGCCTATAGGCCCAGCACTTGGGAGGCTGAGGCAGGAGGACTGCCATGAGTTCAAGGTCGGCCTAGACTATATAGCAAGACCCCATCTCAAAAAAAAAAAACAAAAAAAAATGACAATAGAATTTCCAGTGATTACATAAAGTGTTGAAATACAGCATTTAAAAACAGTCTGTTAACCAATGCAAAGGTGGGCATCTAGAATGGGAAGACACTTCTTAGATGAAGAATTAGAAATGCAAATTGGAGCCAGGCTGAATGAGATTCCATCTCACTCCAGAAAGAATGGTTGCTATCAAGAAATCAACCAATAACAAGTGCAGGAGGGGCCGTGGGGAAAAAGGAACCCTTCTCCACTGTTGGTGGGAGTGTAGACTGGTGCAACCACTGTGGAAATCAGTGTGGAGATTCCTCAAAAAACTAAAACTAGCTGGGGATTTAGCTCAGTGGTTCCGCCGCCTGCCTTGCAAGCACAAGGACCCGAGTTCAATCCCCGGTACCAAAAAAAACCTAAAACTAGAGGTTCCATTTGACCCAGCTATACCTCTTCTTAGTATCATACTGAAAGAATTAAAAGCATCATACCACAGCGATATTTGCACACCCATGTTTATAGCAGCACAGTTTGTAATAGCTAAATCTTGGAAACAGCCCAAATGCCCATCAACTGATGAATGGATAAAGAAGATGTGCTTTTTTATATAGTATGGAGTACTACTCTGGCATAAACAAGGATGAGTTTCAGACATTTATAGCTAAATGGATGCACCTTGAGATCATACTCTTAAGTGAAATAAATCAAACACATGTATTTAAATACCACATTGTTTCTCTGGTGTGAAAAACCAAAAGTGGAAATAAGGACTGAAATGTATAATGGATGTTGGGAAATGGGAGGAACGTGTTCAAATGGGAAGAGGAACAAGGGAGGAGGGAGGGAGAAAGAAAGGAACAAGAAAAAAAGTGAAAATAGAAGGAAAAAAATGGAAACAAAGCTTCTGTACATAGGGAGGAGAGGGAGCTTGAGGGGGGAATGGGATAAAATAAAATAAAATTTATTTTTGAAAATGAAAATAAATAAAAATAAAAACACTCCGTTAAGTAAATAAAGCTGGAGCAAAATTGTGTACATTATGTGATCACAATTTATAAGCACAGGAAATAAAAACTTTTGCACTACTGAAAGTCAGTAGGACATATCTCAAAAAGATGGGATTGTAGGGCCAGGGATTTAGCTCAGTCATTCCACCACCTGCCATGCAAGCGCAAGGACCCAAGTTTGATCCTCGGTACTGGAAAAAAAAAAAGATGGGATTGTAGATGTCTATAATCTTCACGTTTATACTTTTCTACACCTCCAAATGTTCTACCTTAGCAATTTATTAGTGTAGGTGGGAACAAAATAAACATTAAAATAGAAAATTCCAGGTTAAAATGGAAACTGAATACACATACTTCTAATTTTGCTCTCTTTTGAAATCCCAGTTAAACTATAAAAAGAATTTCCTTTTTAAATCTACACAGACAGGCAGAACAGGAGAGCAGGTCACAGGGAAAAAAACTATGCAGGCAGCAGTGAAAGCTAAGAAATCCCAGTTTACACTACAGAATCCACAACAGGCTGGAAGCCTGGTAGCAACAGGTATTCTACGAGTAGAGAGAAGTAGCAGGGCATGACTAAAGGAAAAGGATGTTTGGAAAGCTTTTGAGAATTAGATACCTGTACCACCTTCTTCTTTCAAAATGGCAGCAGAAATCCAAAAGTTTATGCTCTGGGTTGAAGGATATGGCTTTGGACATGGCTAAGGACATGAGAACAGTACCCAAAGTGGAGAGATTTAAGTGCCCATAGTATACTACATGTTGCAAGTCCAGACACTCAGTTTCTTTCCCTCATCCACATCCCAGAATGCTGGCAGCCAGAAATTACCTCTCCAGACAGGAAACCAGAAGACATTACTCTGGAAAAAGTGACCAGACCAAGGCTTAAACCAGAATGATAACGATACAAGGGGTCTCCAGGAAACAGTGCACTCAGGTCACCTATAGTGAAGCTCCAAGTCTCTAGAGTGCCCCACATGCTCATAACATTCATTTACTATTTTATTCCTATACTTTTGATCATACACATACATGTAACCAACAACTGTCAGGCCCTTGGGCAACAAATGGAAGATAGAGACAAAAATAAAAAGGGATGTCAACTAGAAGGAAGTGATACTACTCACTGAGAAAAAAATATCCATATCATTAATATCATAACAGAAGTATAAGATGATACTGCCCTCATGGAACAGGGACAAACTACTCGTGTGTGTGTGTATGTGTGTGTGTGCCAGGGATGGAATCCAGGGCTTCACACATGCTGGGCAAGTGCTCTACCACTGAGCATCCTTGGCCCTGACAAGATACTTTTTTAAAGTAATATTCAAGGGGCCGGGGATTTAGCTCAGTGGTTCCAGCGCCTGCCTCCCAAGCACAAGGTCTCAAGTTCAATCCCCAGTACCAAAAAAATAAAACAATAAAAATAAAGTAACATTCAAAAAATGATAAAGAGCTCTAGGAAGCTAAAAATGCAATAGCAATAACAAAAATAAACATAGAAAAATTCAAAATCTAGAAAGTTGAACAAAACAACAGATAAATGTACAAGAGAAATAAAAATGAGAAACTTATAGGATAGTCCAGGAGTCAACAAAATATTAGCAAATGTGATCCAGCAATACATAAAAAGAATAAAAATTCATGATCAAGTTATTTGGATGAAGCATTTTATTTGTATTTACATTGCATTACATACCTCAAGTTCCAGCTTATGTAACATTAATTGTAGAGTTTCATTGAAAATTTAGTAATAACAAGCACTAAAATTAGTCCTGGGAATCCAAGGCCAGTCAACAGTAAAAATCATGTCAATAGAATTCATGATGAATAGGACTCACCCACGTTAAAATCTTTTGTTCTTCAAAAGGCACTGCTAAGAGATTAAAATGACAAGCACTGAGAGAAAATATTTCCAAATCATGTCTGAAAAATTACTTTTAACAAGAATACATAAAGAGCTCTCAAATTTCTTTTTTTTTCCAAGTACAAAGGATTGAACTCAGGACCTTGTGCTTGCCAGGCAGGTGCAGTGCCAGTGAGCTACATCCCCAGCTCAAATTTCAACAATAAGAAAACAAACTACTCAGTTAAAAAATACACTTCACTGAATAAGAGATATGAATGGCAAGAACAAAGATGATCAACATTATTAGTCATTGCAAAAATAAAAATTTCAACCACAATAAAATACTCCTACTCTATTACAATGAATAAAATGAAAAGTTGGTGGTGCACCAAATGTAATCTCAGCACTCAGGAGGCTGAGGCAGGAGGATCTCCATGAGCTCGAGGCCAGCCTGGACTACAGAATGAGTTCAAGGCCAGCCTAAACTACATAGTGAGACCTTGTCTCAAACCCCCCCCCCAAAAAATAAAATGAAAATAGTAAATGTTAACAAGGATATGGAGAAACTAGAATTCTCATACATTTCTGGTAGTAATGCAAAATGGTACAAACACTTTGAAAAATAATTGGGTAGTTTCTTGTTAACTTAAACATATAGTTATCAAATGATTCAGTTATTCCACTCCTAAGTATTTACCCAGTAGAAATAAAAAATATTCACATTAAAACCCTGTTTTATGGATGTTTATAGTAGTTACTGAGACATTTATTCACAACCACTAAACTCTGGAAACAACCAAAACAGCATCTCATGAATAAATAAATTACGGGGTACTATTCAGCAATAAAAAATAAATAGCTAAGTAAACCACATCAAAAGAGCCCTAAATGGGTCTGCCCAGAGAATAGTTGCATGGCATGCAGGCTCCTGCTGGAGGCCAGCCATTCCATCCCTAAGTGCGGACAGATCTTGGGGAGCATCTGTGTGGCCCGGACCAGCGCAGCTGTAGGCGGATCCCAGCTGGGGCTCTGCCCCAAACCCAGAGGCTCGGGCACACCTGCCCAAGCCAAAGTCCCGCCCAGAAAGGGGCTGCACAGGCACACAGGCTTCAGCCAGAGGCTTGTCATGCCATTGGCCACAGCCAGGGACCCACCTGGAGAAGGGCTGCACAGACACACAAGCAATACCCAGAGCGTCACCCCAATACCATTGATAAGTGCAAGGAGACCCTAGCCAAAGCCTGTGCAGACAACAGAAACTAGGGTACACAGCCTCCAACCAAAGACCCTCCCAGACAACAGCTACATAGGGGCCCTAGCCAAAGGCACATCTAGATACCATCCCATCTATGCACAGGCCCCAGCCAGAAGCCCACCCAGACAACAGGACAGCTCAGGGATCCAGAAGGCCCCCACTCTGAACCCAGGAATTGGTGTACTGGTGAGCAGCAGAGTAAAGGCTGCTCAGTGGCTTCCTGAGAATTCAAGACCACTGGGTGAGCAAAAAGTCACCTCAACAAAGACACAGCAGGCTGCATCTGTTGAAATGAAAAGACACATAAGTAAGTCCCAAAACCAGACTTCCAGCTCACCTAAGGCAACCCCAAAGGGCAACAAGATGGAACAATCTGATACTCAACCACACAGACTCCCTGAACTGGCAATGAAAGGGGACCTGGAAAAAATGAAATCAAAAATAATTTCTCAGATAACAGCAGAGATTGTGCTCATAGTACAAGACATGATTAATAAATCTAGAGTGGACACATAAAAATATAGAGGAGCTGAGGAACATCATGGAATTCCAACATAAGAAACAAATGAAATCCATAAAACAGATGGAAAGAGATTTCCAGGAGATTAAAAACTCCATTGAAATTTTATGCAGCAGAATGACCAATGTGAGGATAGAATTTCAGATATAGAAGACAGGATTGCAATTAATGACCAGGAAAAGAAAAATTGCTTCAAAATAGGAAGAGACCATGAGAAATCAATCCAGCAGCTGCTAGACGATGCAAAAAATAACATCAGACTGACTGGAGTCAAGGAAGAAACAGGAGCGTACAGATGACATAAAAAACTGTTCACCGAAGTAATGGCAGAAAACTTCCCAAACGGTAAAATAACTGGACATACAGATAAGTGAGGCATATAGGACTCCAACGAGCCATGATTTAAAGAAATCTACACATAGGCATATAATTGTTAAGATTCCAGAAACCCAACAAAAGAACAAAATTCTACAAGCACTTAGAGAAAAGAAACAAATCACATACAACAGAAAGCCCATCAAAATCACAGCACACTTCTCAACGCAAACCCACAAGGCAAGAAGAGCATGGAACAACGTATTTCGAGCCCTAAAGGAGAACAACCTCCAACCCAGATTGATGTACCTAGCAAAGCCATCTTTCAAAATTGATGAGGCAATAAGATACTTTTATGACAAAGAGCACCTTAGGAAATTTATGAATACCAAACAAGCACTCCAAAAAATTTTAAACAATATGCTAGGAAAAGACAATGAGGGTCACAATGCCAGAAAGCCCAGCAGAATGGATTCATCGAGCACAACAAGAAATTAAATGCAAAGGGGGAAAATCCAACAAAAAGAAAAAGTCATGACAATGATAAGTCAATACATTTAACCATCAATGTTAATGGTCTCAATTCACCAATCAAAAGAAGTAGACTGGCAGAATGGGTCAAGAAGCAAGATCCAACAATATGCTGTATACAAGAAACACACTTAATTCAAAAAGAAACTCTTGGACTGAAAGTTAAAAGGTGGAAAACAATACTCTATGCAACAGGAACCCAAAAAAAAAGGAGTAGCTATCCTCTTTGCGGATCAAGTGGATTTCAAACCAACACTGTTTAAGAGAGACAAAGAAGGACATTACATCCTTGTAAAGGAAACAATCCAAGAGGAAGAGATGACAATCATAAATATATATGCAACAAACACTAGTGCACCTAACTATATAAAACAAATACTAATGGACATGAAAAATCGTGTAAGCACGAATATAATCATAGTGGGGGACCTTAATACCCCACTCTCACAAATAGATAGATCAACTGGCAAAAAATAAACCACAAAACACTACAACTCAACCAAACTCTTGAACAAATGAACTTAACAGATGTTTACAGAGTATTCCACTCAACAAAATCAGAATACACATTCTTTTCAGCTGCACATGGGTCGTTCTCTAAAATAGACCACATACACACTCATAGAAAATGTTTAAGAAAGTGCAAAGGAGTTGAAGTTATGCCCCGTATATTATCAGACCATAGTGTGATGAAATTGGAGATCAATAGCAAAAGAAACTGTAAAAATTACATAAACACATGGAAATTGAACAACACACTTCTGAATAACCAATGGGTCACAGAGGAAATTAAAGAAGAAATCACACAGTTCCGAAAACTAAATGCCAATGCCAATACAACATATCAGAATCCATGGGACACAATGAAAGCAGTCTTACCAAGGAAATTCATAGCAGTCAATACTCACATTAGGGAAACAGAAAGAGGTCAATTACACAACCTGATGCTGAACCTCAAGCTTCTAGAAAAAGATCAGGACAAACTCAAAGCCCATAGAAGGAAGGAAATTATAAAGATCAGGGCAGAAATCAATGCAATGGAGACTAAGAGAACAATACAAAAAAATCAATGAAGCCAAGAGTTGGTTCTTCGAAAGAATCAACAAAATTGACAAACCCTTAGCCTGCCTTATCAGAAAAGGAAAGAAATGGGCCAAATCCATGCAATTAGGAATGAAAAGGATGAAATTACAATTTACCCAGGAGAAATACAGAGGATCATCAATACCTACTTCCAGAACCTACACGCCAATAAGATGGAAAATACAGAAGAAATGGACAGATTCCCAGATACATACATATGAATTACCAAAGTTGAATAAAGACAACCTGAAAATTCTAAGAGACCCAGTATCAATGAAATTGAAAAGGTAATTAAAAATTTACCAACTAAGAAAAGCCCAGGTCCTGATGGTTTCACTGCTGAATTCTACAAGACATTTAGAGAGGAACTACTGCCACTACTGTTTAAACTCTTCAGTGAAATTGAAAGGGAAGCAATACTCCCAAATTCATTCCTGGAAGCAAATATCACCTTGATCCCCAAAGCACAGAAAGACCCAACCGAAAAGGAGAACTATAGGCCAATCTCACTAATGAACATAGATGCAAAAATCCTTAATAAGATACTGGCAAATAGAATGCAGAAGATCATCAAGAAGATCATACACCCTGATCAAGTGGGATTCATCCCAGGGATGCAGGGATAGTTCGACATACACAAATCAATAAATGTAACACACTGTATTAACAGTGCCAAGGACAAAAACCACATGATCATCTCAATAGATGCAGAAAAAACATTTGACAAAATCCAACATGTATTTATGGTAAAAACCCTACAAAAAATTGGAATAGATGGTCTCTACCTCAAACTGATAGAAGCCATCTATGAAAAACCAACAGCCAATATCATACTAAATGGTCAAAAACTGAAAGCCTTCACACTCAAATCAGGAACAAGACAAGGATGTCCACTATCACCACTCTTGTTCAATATAGTTCTGGAAACATTAGCCATGGCAATTAGACAAGAGAAAGAAATAAAAGGAATAAAGATAGGAAATGAAGAAGTCAAATTGTCATTATTTGCAGATGACATGATACTCTATATAGAAGACCCTGAGAACTCCACCAAAAGTCTTCTAGACTTAATATCCAAATTCAGTAGAGTAGCTGGATACAAGATCAACACACAAAAATCAATAGCTTTCCTCTACACGAACAACAGACTCACTGAGAGAGAAATGGGGCAATCAATTCCTTTCACAATAGCATCCCAAAAATTGAAATACCTAGGAATCCACCTAACAAAAGAAATCAAAGACCTCTTCTCTAAAAACTACAGCACTCTGAAAAAAGAGATTGAAGAGTATATCAGAAAATGGAAAGACATCCCTTGCTCCTGGGTAGGAAGAATCAACATAGTGAAAATGGCCATACTTCCAAAACTGCTATATAGATTCAATGCAATCCCAATTGAAATCCCAGCAGCATACTTCACGGACCTGGAGAAAACAATCCAAAAGTTCATTTGGAACTAGAAGAGACCTAGAATAGCAAAAGCAATTCTAGGCAATAAAGACAAGGTAGGGGGTATCACAATCCCCAACTTGCAACTATACTACAGAGCTACTGTGAGAAACCCAGCATGGTACTGGCAAAGAAACAGACCTGAGGACCAGTGGAACAGATTAGAAAATGCAGAAACAACTCCATACACACTCATCCATCTCATCTTTGACCAAGGTACCAAACACTGGAGGAAAGATAGCCTCTTTCATAAATGGTGCTGGAAAAATTAAGTTTCAACTTGCCAAAGATTAAAACTAGACCTATATCTCTCACCATGCACTAAACTAAAATTAAAATGGATTAAAGATCTAAATATTAAAACAGAAACACTAAACCGGCTGGAAGAGAGTTTAGGAAGAACTCTTGAAGACATTCGTGTAGGAAAAGATTTTATGGACAAAACCTCAGTTGCCTATGAACTAGCAGAAACAATCAACAAGTGGGATCTCTTCTTTCTAAAAAGCTTCTGCACTGCAAGAGAAACCACCAAGAGTGTGAAGAGACAACCCACAATGTGGGAAAAAATTTTTACCAGCTGTCCCTCAGACAAAAGTTCTACTATCTAGAATATATTAAAAAACTTAAAAAAATAGACCTCCCAAATTTAAAGATCCAATCCAAAAATGGGCATCTGAAATGAACAGGTAGTTCTCAGACAAAGAAATAGAAATAGCAAATAAACATATGAAAAAATGTTCAACATCACTGGTCATTCAAGAGATGCAAATGAAAACAACACTGAGATTCCGCCTCATTCCAGAAAGAATGGCTGCTATCATGAAATCACCTAATAACAAATGCTGGCGGGGCTGTGGGGAAAGAGGAACCCTACTCCACTGCTGGTGGGTGTGTAGACTGGTGCAACCACTGTGGAAATCAGTATGGAGATACCTCAAAGAACTAGGACTGGAGGTCCCATTTGACCCAGGTATTTCCCTGCTGGGTATCTTCTCCAAAGAATTAAAAGAAACATACTACAGTGATATATGTGCACCGATGTTCATAGCAGCACAATTTGTGATAGCTAAAACTTGGAAACAACCCAATTTTCCATCAACTGGAGACTGGATAAAGAAAACGTGTTTTTTTTATGAAATGGAGTATTACTCAGCCATAAAGAATGAGAAACTAAAGACATTTATAGCTAAATGGATGCATATTGAGGTGATACACTTAAGTGAAATAAATAGGACACACGTGTAAGTATGGAATAGCTTCTCTAGTGTGAGAAACTGAAAGTGTAAATAAGAACTAAAAGGTATAATAGATAATGTGAAATAGGAAGAAAAGGGGCAAAGGGGAAGGGGAAATGGGAAGGGTAAGGGAAAAGAAAGAAGGGAATGGAATTAATATGAGAAAATGAAAAAATGGAAACAAAGTCTTTGTAAATAGGGAGGGATGGAGGGGTTGAAGGGAGGGCAGGGGATGTGTGAAAAATAAGAACCAAGAGAGATTACGTAAAGGCGCAAATTTCCAATGATGAATGTCATTATATTGTACACCTTAAATGTACCAATATAATTCATTAAAAATGAGCCCTATATGATTTACTGCGTGACTTATTTATATGACATTCTGGAAAAGGCAAAACTATAGGGGTCAATGACAGATCAAATGCTACCAGGGTTTGGAGGAGAGGAAGGAGTTGACCATGTAGCCTTAGCATGAGGGAATTTTAGAGGCATGGAACTTTTCTGCAACTTGAGTGTGGTGGTGGTAATATGACTAGGCATGTGTCAAGACTCAAAACACTGTACAGCAGAAAGAATGAACTTTATAGTTCATAATTTTTACATTAATATATATTTAAAAATCCATGTCTGTGTATGCTTTTCTGCATTATGTGATCATTGTAATATTATCACAGAAATATAATATATAACCATCTTTTAACTCACAAAACTTTCTTGTCTTTCCAAGAAAGCATTTTTACTCACTCTGAAAACAACACATTGGTAAATTCACAAAATGGTAAATTCACAAAACATTTTAAAAAGTGTAAGTGAGCCGGGGATTTAGCTCAGTGGTTCCGCCACCTGCCTCGCAAGCGCAAGGTCTCAAGTTTGATCCTGGGTACCAAAAAAAAAAGCATTAAGTGATAGGCCTGGGGAGTAGAATGGGAAGATTCATGTATATGTCTAAGCAGAAAAATAAAGGTCTCAGTGGACAGGTAAAACAGATCAGCAAGGGAAGACTGATACCTAATTAAACAGATGGTAAAAGAAATGGAAGGGAATAGAATCCAGTAGAATCCAGTACACTTGTGGCCAATTTCTAATATCCTTCATGCCATAGTCTAAGTTTTATCCCTTTATCAAAGCTTTCCCATGTGCCCCAAACTGGAAAATACATTTTACTCCTCCTCTGAAGCCCATATTAATTTCTACCATCACTCCTAGTACTTCCTACCATACAGAATTGTTACTACTTTACATGTCTTATCATGCCTTCCACCTGCTCTGACAACCCACTAAACTATAAATTATTTGAAGGCAAGGTTTCAGGGATATTTTATATGTATTTATTACACAATGCCTAGCATAGTGCCTTAAATATAGTAAAAAGCAAAACAAAACCAAAAGCCTCCTAGTAAGGGCGATGATCGAGCAACTAAATAATGCAGAACAGTAGATGGTTTATTGACTGGTTCTTGCATATGATATTTTTTGTGTTAGAATTCAGTACAAATGACTTTTGCAAAGTGGCCACTTTATTTTCAAATACATTTGGTTTCAGATTCATGTGAGTCTTGTACTTGAAGCAACAAATATCTGAATCATTGAGGAGGACATCTCTTTCTTACACAAATACAATACAACGTTTACCTCAGATAGACCACCTATTCTAGTTCCTTTGAAAAAGAGTCACAGAAAAAGTTGAGGGCTCTATTCAAGGAAGTGAGGGAAGGCAGGTACATTATGCTCATTTTAAATTGGTCAAAATTCTGAGGTATACAGATTTGATGTGCAATCTTGTAATGTTCAGTCCTTTCAATGTTCTCATCTTTTCTTGGGAGTTTAGGGGGAAATAAGCCACATACAAATAAAAGATTATCAGTCTGCTGAATATTTCACTGAACTCCATCATTTATGGCATTATAGTCCGCGACAGAGCGTTACTAAAGTATTTGCTTTCATTTTGCAACTAATCAGTATATAATGTCTGTATCATTGATCCCAGGCTATAATATTTTCATTATAGGACCTCTTCCCCTACTGTGATACACAACTAGCATTAAATATATGACAATATTGTTACAAATAGACATTCATACCAAAGTAATAATTAAGATATAATCCATTCTATTTTTTTTTTTTTTTGGTACCGGAGATCGAACTCAGGACCTTGCGCTTGTGAGGCAGGCGATGGCACCACTGAGCTAAATCCCCAGCCCCTATTACTATTTTCTTAAAAGGGCAACAAAATAATGACTGTCCTTCAGAACTCATCAAGAGCAGAATAATTTCCATGCTAATAATGCATGAAATATACTACAGACTGAATTGTGTTCTTGCCAGAAATTGTATGTTAAAGCACTACCCCTGAAATTTAAAGGGAAATTTAAAGGTGGGCCCTTTGGTAGTCATTAGGTTTAGAAGCGGCTATCAGGGTGGAGCTCCCATGGGATTGGGGTTTCTCTCCATCTCTCTCTGCCCCTCTCAGTCTGTGTCTCTTTCTTTCCCCATCTTTCTCTTTTTCTCTGTCTCTCTCTCTGTCTCTCTCTGTCTCTCTGTCTCTCTCTCCCTGTCCCTCCCTCTTTCTCCTTGTGACAACTCAGGGACAGGGCAGCCATTTGCAAGCCAAGAAAGGAAGAGACCTCTCACCAGAACACAACCATGCCAGTACCTTGATCAAATATCCCAGCCTCCAGAAATATGCAAAAATAAATTTTTGCTGTTTAAGCCACCCAGTTACTGACATTTTGTTATGGCAGTCCAAGCTGTCTAAGACAAAAACTAGGAATTTGCAGGTAACATCCTAAGCAATTCAGCACTTTATCAGGAAGTATTTTGGGACGAGGACCAGATGGAGTCCAGAGCAGGGGACACTTGGTTATACATAGTCTGGCCTTGCCCCTGACTTCATGTGTGACCTTGAACAAGTTGCTCCTTGGTTTGACCACAAATTCTACATCTGTATAATCATGGGACTGGATGAGCTACTGTCACAGCCACTGCACAGAACTGACCCCACTTCCTCATTGGCTATGACTGTCAATGTGCAGTAACAAGGGCAGACAGGAACAAATAATCACGGAAGATAGCAACAAGGAGAGTGACAAAATGTGGCACCTAAATTGCCACTCTACCATGATATATAATGCAAGATGTATAACTGCAATGAGTATTCATGAAATCAAAACCAATAATCAGAACTGAGTACTGCATATCACAGCATCATCGCCATCTCTGTTTACTAGAGGTTAAAATACACAAAAGGAAAAGAATGCAGGCATGACAGTAAGAGGATACTGCAGCTACAGAACATACCTTGGTCATCATCTCCTTCCTATTCATTAGAGCATGCAATGGTTTCTTTCCAAGATGAAGATGAAGGAAGAGTACAATTGCATAGAGAGAAGAGAACGTGAGCTACTAACCCAGGACATAATAGTGCAGTCAGCAAAAACTGTGTGTCTTCCATTTTATGCCTTTAAGTGCTGAGGAAGTAAAAAACAGAATAGTTATTGTAGCAACTTGATTTAGCTTACTTTACAAACGCTTTACAGTAACCAAGTCAAATTACATTTTGATAGGTTGGATAACATTCTCCATACATTTTTCTTTTTTTTTTTTACTTCACAACCTTTTAATTTCTACATTTAACACACCAACTTACTGGAACAATAATAGTACTAATGCTTACTGTTATACATTTTAGCAGATGTGTATCTGGCAGGCATTCCCAGAAGGAACCATAACATAGCAGCACAGGTCATTAAAGCACCTCGATTGGCAGGAGATAGAAAACCAAGGCAGGCCAGAACTAAAGGCAGAAAAAAGAAATGGGAAACCAGTGACAAAGAGTCTCTAGAGTGCACAGAACTCTGAGAAATTAAGCACAACCTCATTAAGACATGTTATATAAAACAGCACACAAATTTTCTAATGGGAGAGCTTCAATGACAATGTAAACAAGTCTTACTCAGCTACTTCTTTGACAATTTGTCTCCACTGTAAAGGTCTGATTTTCAATTTAAGGCAAACAGAAGTATGTTTTTAAGTTGAATTAGTCTTTAATTTTAATTTCACTAAGTCAAACAAAATATCTCCCCCTTCCCTACTCCAGTATGCAGTTGTTCACAAAACAGCACATTGTTTTTGTCCCGGAAATTTCCCTCTGTTTCTCTATATTCAAAGAGAGGAATAAAAAATAAATCAAAGTGAAATTTGGTTTCAGGACAAAATAGCCTTAAAGGTTGAATTCTGAAACTGCTGCTGACATCTGAAATACTCAATAAACCACTTTTTACAGCAGCTTTGTTTACAAAAATCACTACTCTGGATATCAAAAACTGACAGGCTCCATTTTTAGTTTATACATGAAGAAGCTAGGGTTCATCAGCCACCATGAGGCTACTAAAGCTGTCATTCCATTTTTACGCTTAATGACCAGCACTTAAGCTTGCCATTACATTTCAAAATGTTAGCCTTGGTATCATGATCTTCTTTAGCCTACTCAAAATACGTACTGATTTTCAAGAATCCATCTATTTTGCAAAGCAAGGAATATGTGCATTGGAGTTTACAATAGATTCCTCAGAACTGAAGAAGCTACAAAAGATCCTTGATATGGGAACATACTCCTAGACTCATAGCCTTAATTTGAGAAGATAAAAATGTAAGTATGATGAAAAGCAAATTTCCTTAAACTTTACAGTATAATTTTCAAAGTCTTTTTGTACAAACAAATTAAAGTTTGACATGTGTCAGCAGTTCATTCCACATATTTTAAAGTATATTTCAACGTACTCACATAAAGTAATATATGTCATAATCAAAACTTGTGTTCCTTGACCCAAGAAGATCAACAGCAACTTTCCACTCTTCAGGGGCCTGAACATTTCCCCATGAAGCAGCTTCCAACCAAACTCCTGGGCATCTTGCTGCACATGAGAAATTCTTTAATAAACATAGAAGGTACTAAAATAGAAAGTAGAAAGAGCTCTGAAAGTTACATGAAACAAAATTTTCCTCTCCAGAAATCTAACTGGAAAGGAATGACTCATATGAATTCAGCAGGTCTCTGGAATATATGTCCTGCTCCATAAATGAGCCATTCTCTTACTTCAAGTTTTTGCATTTGAGAGAGTGTGCTAATTACACAAGGCACACGACTGGCTGATTTTTGGGGGGAGGGGGTGGTACTGGAGTTGAACCACAGAGCCTTTGCATTGAGATCCATCTCCAGCCCTTTTTGAAATTTTTTATTTTGAGACAGGGTCTTGATAAGTCACTAATTTGCCTGCGCTGGGCTCGAACATGCAATCCTCCTGCCTCAGTCTCCCAGAATTCTGGGATTACAGCTGTGTACCATCACACCCAGCAACTGGCTGGCTTTTGATGAAGAAAGTAAAATCATTTAATTCACATAAGGAACTCAATCAATTTTATAAAAATTTTAAATTCACCAACACACAAAGGATTGTAAGAGTCAAAACAGTATAAACAGTACAACCTAAATGATAGTGTTTTGCAATGTTTAGTACATTTATCTCATGCTTCAAATTAATGAAAAAATTTAATAACGGTATTTTGAGAGTTCAAACAAGAATTGATATATAATTCTCTAATAAATTTACTAATACATTTTAAAAATATATACAGCTCAACACATTCTGATTTGGTAAAATAAATAAAATTGGTAGGCATCACAAATGTGTTATATATATTCAAGGTGTTATACTCTGTGCAACACTGAAAACTGGGAAGAATATGCATTCAAGTATTTGTTGAATCAAATATATGCATTTTTACTTACAGAAGAATTCATCTCATTGATGTCTCCATTAAGATGAGAGTCTTTATCATGACCAGAGCCACCAGTCCAGATAGGAATAATAACAAAGGAATTCACAATACCAGAAAATTTAAGAAAGAACAAAAGAGAGAAGTTAAATTTCAAATTCCTCCACTGAACACTAAAGAGAAAATACATGTACATAAAAAGACATTCAAGTTATCAGTACATCAGTCAGTTTTCTTAGGCTAAACTTACATCAAAGACTGATTGAATCAATATATTAAATTAACCTAAGGCTGTATCACAAAATATTTGTGTATTACAACTAAAGTAATAGAAACAACACACTCTGAAGGTTATTTTAGAATTTTTAAGAGTCCATTCTCAAAAAGAAACAAGGAGAAATGAATAAGATCATTATCACAAACAGTTCTACAGCATGAAACTGAGAAGTCAAGTTCAGGAGTCACAAGCTGAACTAACATGGCTGACTGAGTGCTTAGCCAATGGATTTTTAAAGCTGTCTACCAATTTATCTACCAACTCTTACTTTCTATTTTTAAAATTAAAAATATCCCCCAAATCAAACCAAATGCCTTCTACCATCCCATCCCCAACCAAACTCATATACATCAAAAAATAACAAATTTTATAAGAAATCTGACACTGTTTTAGTGAGATACCAATCAAATGACTAATGTCTAAAATCTGTTAAGTGGTCTAATATATGCAGAGAGAGAGACAGACAGACAGAGAGAGGGAGGAAGAGAGAGAGAGAGAGACAGAGACAGAGACAGAGAGAGAAATGCTGGGGTTGTTTACCTCTGTACAAATGTTCCTGTATTTTAAGTGATGTTGAGTATGGGTTATAATCAGGGAAACTAATTGTGTTAGTGATAAAAATTAAAAATGGAAAATAAAATGTGTTAGATGTTATAAATTAGCTTATGACAGAAACTATTCATTGTAACAACCATTAATAGTACTAGAGATTAGCCCCCATAATCTATCGTGAGGCCCTGCACTTTCACAACTGTTTTAGAGGGGGCTGGGGATTTAGCTCAGTGGTTCTGCTGCCTGCCTCACAAGCGTAAGGACCCAAGTTCAATCCCTGGTACCAAAAAAACAAAAAAAAGCAAAAAACACAACTCTTTTGGAGAAACCATTTAAATGAATTTTGCAAGATGGCTGACTAGAGGTATCTAGTTACTTCCCTCCACAACAAAGAACTCAAACAAGGGAAAAACAACAGCTATTTCACTAAAGTGTTTGAGGCAGAGCATCACAGTGCACTGAGGGTGTGACAAAGATGTTGCAGAGCACAGAGATAGGCAATGGCCTTATAAAGCAAGGGATGGAGCACTTACATCTACCATCTGCTCTCAACCCTCCCTCTCTCCCTCCCTCCATCTCTCTCCTCTCCTTCCCTTCTCCCTTTTTCCTCCTCCCTCCCTTCCCCTCCCTCCCTCCTTTTCTCTCTCTCCCATCTCTCAGTATTGGGGATTGAATCCAGCATCTCAGGCATGCTAGGCCAATGCACTTCACTGAGCTGTATCACTAGCCCTTTTTACTTTTTTAAAACTTTAAAGCAAAGTCTTGCTACGTTGCCCAGGCTGGCCTCAAACTTTCCATTCTCCTGGGTCAACCTTGCTAATACCTGAAATTACAGGCTAACACCACCATGCCAAGTTTTCTTGTTGTTTTTTTTTTAATGTAGGCACTTATTGCTATAAGGTTTCTTCTTTTTTTGTTTTTGTATTTTTTTTTTTTTTTTGGTACCGGGGATCGAACTCCAGTCCTTGTGCTTGTGAAGTAAGCGCTGGAACCACTAAGCTAAATCCCTGGCCCCAAGGTTTCCTCTTAATACTGCTTTTTTTGTATCCCATAGGTTTTGACACGTGTTTTCATTTTCATTTGTTCAAAAATGTTCAAATTTTCCTTTTGATTTTTCACCGATCTATTAGTAATCAGGGAGAATATTATTTAATTTCTGTGTAGCTGTACAATTTCTAGAGTTCTTGCTGATTTCTAGTTTTATTGCACTGTAGTCAAAGAAGATATATACTGTGATTTCAATTTTTTAATTTATTGAGATTTGTATTGTGGCCTAACATAGTCTATCCTAGAGAATGTTTCCTGTACTGATGGGAAGAATGTGTAGTCTACAGCTGTTGGAAATGTTCTGTAAAGCCGACCTGCTTTATTATATACTTTAAGTTTGATATTTGTTATTTTTTGCTTGGATGATCTGATCTGTCCATTGATGAAAGTTGAGTGTTAAAATCCCCAACATTTATTGTATTAGACATAATCTCTTTTCGATGTAATAGTAGTTGTTTTATATAATTTGGTGCTCCAGCATTGGGTGCACATATGTTTACAATTGGTATTTTCTCTTGTTGAATTGATCCCTTTATTATTATACAGTGACTTTTTAACCCATTTTTAGTTTTTCATTTAAAGTCTATTTCATTGATGCGGAAATTTTTAGAGCTCCCAATGAGAACAAACAGCCTGCTGCAGCACATGTGCCGTAGGTTCCCCACCACTTAACCTGACATAAGTAGAATTGTTCCTGCTTGCTTTTGGCTTCCCTTTGCATAGTAAATATTTTTCCTTTCTTTCATTCTAATTAAGTCTCTATATATCTTTATTGGTGAAATGAGTTCCTTTTGGGAGTATTTTTTTTCAGACAGGATCTTGCTGTATATTCTAGGCAGCCCTTGAACTCACTATGTAGCCTAGGCTGGCCTCAAACTTGAGGAGATCCTCCTGCCTCAGCTTCCTGAGTGCTGGGATTACAGGTGTGCACCACCACACCAGGCATGGAGAATATATTGTTGGCCCTAATATTTTATCTCTTCAGCCAATCTATATCTTTCAACTGAATAATTTAATCTGTTTACATTAAAAGTTATTATTTATAAATAAACATATATTCTTATCTTTAATTTTTTAGTTGTTTTATATATCCTTTTTTCCTTTCTTCCTCTTTTGTTCATCTTTGTGGTTTGGTGGTTTTCTATATTGATAAGGTCTGGTTCTCTTCTCTTTCTCTTTTGTGTATTTGCCGGGCAGCTGAGTTTTATAAGTCTGCATTACCTTAAGTTATCATTAAGTACTTAGCATTCTTTCTGGGGAGTCCCTCTGGATGGGGTGTTCGGGTGTTTTGCAGGCCGCAGGAAGAGTAGCCGGGGCCTCCTGCCTAGTTCACAGGACTGGGTTAAAGTAGCTGCTGTGGGCAGCAGCCCGGCTGCTTGGCAGGACCTCAGTGGCAGGGACCCAAGATGACATCATGCTAGGAGCCTGGGTGCAGCAGGACGCACTTCAGCTGCTCTTTCTTTAGGGCTATGTCGTGGTACATTAAAGCATCAGCTCTCCAGACTGGCTTAGGGGCCTGAGGGCCTCAGGGTTCATCCACAGTAAAAGCTTCTGTTGTGTGGAGCGGCAACCAAGGGAGGCCTCCTTTTACTGTCTTCCTGCCAGGTGAAGCCCCTCTTGATAAAGAGTTCTCTCACTTCTCTCTCGCCCTTTTATCAGTTTTTCATGACATCGCTACTCTGCCTCTACCCCAGCTGGTAACTCCTTCCAACCCCAGGCAGGTGCTTCCCTTCCGCTTGCCTAGGCGCCCACTCCCTCGGTGATGCCCCACCTATGCCCCACCCAGACACAGCATCTCCACCCACTCTAGGTTTCTCTCTGCCTCCAGTATAAACACTAATACACGTAAAACACATTCTCCTTTTTTCTTTTTCTTTTCATTGTGCAAGTAGGGAAGTGGGGGAGAGAACAGAAATGGAAAGCTAGCCACAGAGAAGAAAAAATGTCATCGAAGCTTATGTATGGTGACAAAATACCTTAATTCAAAGTACAAGTTTAAGAGTGCTCCAATAGCACACGCCTGTATAGTCCCAGCACTCTGGGAGGCTGAGGCAGGAGGATCACAAATTCAAACCCAGCCCAGGCAAGTTATCGACTTATCAAGACCCTGTCTCAAAATAAAAAATAAAAAAAGGCCTGGGGATGTAACACAGAGAGTGACAAGGCTCTGGGTTCAACCCCCAGTACCACAAAAGCTATTTACATTTCCCACGCTGAAGCTTCTTACTCTTTATTTCATGAAGTACTTACCTCAACCACTGAATGTTAGTGTGAGGCATAGACTCCAACATATAATCCCATCTGGAAGACCACTTAACATTTCTGTTTTCCTAAAATAAAAAATATAAAATCATAGGCCCACACTTTAACTGATTTTGCTGGTTAAATCCGGAAACATGTAGAAAAATAATTACACATATGCCTTCTCCATCTCTTCACCACTAATTTTATGGAATCATAAGATCTACCTTAAAACTTTTCTATATTCTATCTTGTTTCAAAAAGGGACTAGGGTGAAAACAATTTTAGCTTGTTGCTATCCACCAAAAATAGCATCTTTTTGCTATTATTCTGTATCCCCAAATTTATCTCATAGTTCATTACCATTTTTGTTTGTTTGTTTATTTGAGACAGGGTCCTCTATATGCAGTTCAGGCTGGCCTTGAACTCATTATGTAGCCCAGATTGGCCTCAAACTCGCAGCAGACCTTCTGCCTCAGTCTTCCCAATGCTGGGATTACAGGTGCAAAACACCACGTTTGGCACTTCATTACCTTTTGGGCTTTCTGTCCTGATGCATTGCCATCTTCCTTGTAACTTCAGATCATGCTTGCAAAGGCACATAAAAATATGCATAATGAGAGTCACTGTAGCATTGTAAATTTAAAGATTTAGAAATAACCAAAAATACTCATCAGTGGCCAGGTGTGGTGGCGCAGGCCTGTAATCCCAGAACCTGGAAGGCTAAGGCAGGAGGATCGCCATGAGTTCAAGTCCAGCCTAGGTTACATAGTGAGTTCAAGGACAGCCTGAACTGCATAGGGATACCCTATCTCAAAACAACCTCAGGAAGTGAGGGTGATCTGGCTGCGACATCTGTCACCCCACTGATTGCCAGGGTTGATTCTGCTGATCTGGCTGGCTAGGCGGGGGTCCCCTTCCTCCCTCACCGCTCCATGTGCGTCCCTCCCAAAGCTGCACACTCGGTCGAAGAGGACGACCACCCCCAATAGAGGAGGACTGTTTCCTCGGTCAAGGGTATACGAGTAGCTGCGCTCCCCTGCTAGAACCTCCAAACAAGCTCTCAAAACAACAACAAAAAAAATATTTCATCAGAATGAGAATAAACTATGGAGACCCATAACCACTAAAAAAGAATGAAGTACATCTACAGATGATGATATGTCTATGAAGTAGCATTAAGTGAAAAGAAAGATGAAAAATACACATAGCAAAATTCCATTTTCCCTAAGAAAATGACCATGGCCAATAATACTAGTGATGGAACAGGTTGACATCACGTTCCCCATGATGTGAGGTGTCACTTCTGTGATATTCCTCCCAAGAATGCATGGCCTGAATATGATAAAAAAAAATCAGGGGCCAGGGATTTAGCTTAGTGGTGCCACAGCCTGCCTGGCAAGTGCAAGGTCCCGAGTTCAATCCCCAGTACCTCAAAAAAAAAAAAAAATCAGGCTGTCCCAGGATGACAGCCACCCTAGAAAATGTGAGCTCTATACCTTCCAAAATTTGCAAGAATATGAAAGACTAAGAATTAGTCCTGACTGCAGAAGACCAAGCACAAAATGCAACACGTGATCCTGGGTAGGGTTATGAAGCACAAGGGAAAGAGTTGCATTGTTGGCCAGCTGGTAGAATCTGAATGGATGGATGTAGTTAGGATGGCACTATGCCAGTATCGATTCCTGTTTCGAAGGGTTGTATGTTAGTTATGTAGGAGAGTGATCTTGTTTGAGGAATATACACTTTGGAGTACTTAAGTGTAACTGGACAACATCTAGTTCTCAAAAGATTCAGAGAAAGACTAATGATAAAGGACACAGAACAGGCCACGCCCCCAGTGGCCCACCTCCTCCAACCAGGCTTCCCCTCCCAACATCGCATTTAGCTATAAATGCATCAGTGGACTGATCCACTGCTGAGTATCCGTCCACCCCCACGATCCAGTCACCTCCCCAAAAGTACACCTATGGGTACGTGAGGCTTTGGGAGGACATTCAGATTTAAACCATAACATGGGGCATCTGGTTAAAGAGTCTACATCTCTTTATACTGTTCTAGACATTCTTCTCTAAGTCTGAAAGTGTTTCAAAATGAACTATTTTTGAAAGCCTATGAGAAAATCACAATTTTTAGAATTGATAAATATTTATCTCATATAGGATTTATCTTAACCACCTACTAAAATATTGTTACAGTAGTGAAATGTGACTTAGTTGGTCAAAATTTGAACTATATGGGCCGGGGATTTAGCTCAGTGGCTCCGGCACCTGTCTTGCAAGTGCAAGGTCCCGAGTTCGATCCCTGGTACCAAAAAACCCCAAAACAAACAAAAAATTTGAACTATATGCACCTTTTCTTCATCAGCTTATCCATTCCCTTAATTGAATTACCTCATATCAATCTTTTGAAAGAGAGACAATGAAGTCAATATGCACTATGAAGTTTGGGTTTTCAATTCAAAGAGAAGCCAGGTGTGGTGGCACACATCTGTAATCCCAGCACTCTGGGAGGCTGAGGCAGGGAGATTCCAAGTTTGAGCCCAAGTTTGGGCAATTTAGTGAGATACTCTCTCCAAATAAAAAATGTTTAAAAGGGGGATTCAGGGGGATGTCATTTTTAAAAGGGGATGTGGCTCAGTGCAAAGGCCCTGGGATCATTCAAATAAATAAATAAATAAATAATTGAATGAATGAATGGCTGACCCAGAGCCTAGACAACTGCATTTGTTAAACCGTCATTTTTGCACCGAACATTGCCATCTGCTGGAAATAACAGGCCATAACACATATTACTCGTCACTACAAAAATAAATTATTTCAAAATCCTAAGGCATATTTGAGAACAAAATAACAAATCCCAAAAGATAACTGAGTGGTAAGACCTACTTTAAAATCCATTTAAAGTTAATGAATTATTCCTGATCTTTACAACTCAAGAGTTTTATAAGAGCATTTCTTTTATAAGAGCATTTCTCATGCAATCTTATGAAGTAAACAGGCCTTTAATGTTGGAAATAATGCAGGCATAACAGCAAAGTTAGGAACAAAGACTTCCCAACCCATGCCTATGAGGGTCTCTTTCAATAAAAATCCACGCATGGACTCAAAAGACTCAAGCTGATCGGCAACTTGAGCTTCTTCTAGTCCAGTTGGTCTCAGCAGGGGGAGCAGCACCCCCTAGAGGGCATAATGAAAATACGTGGCGATGCTGCTGGTATTTAGTGACATGGTAGAAGACCAGCTGTCCTGCAGTGCACAGGGAGACCCACACAACGGAGAATTGAGAAGTGTACTGTGCTCTGCACTTCTTTCAAATGCTCCACCCAGCATTCACGTAGGTAAAACGTGATTATCTACCCCTAGATTCTAACTCCATTGTAAACATTTAAGTATTTTAAATAGCTCTATATGCATTTGTATTTTTTTCACCAGGAAAACAAATGTCACGTAAGTTGAATAAAAATGGAATTGTAAGGGGCTGGGGATTTAGCTCAGTGGTTCTGGCGCCTGCCTCGCAAGCGTAAGGTCCCAAGTTCGATCCCCAGTACCAAAAAAAAAAAGAAAAAGAAAAAATGGAATTGTATTTGTCCTGCAACTTTACCAAAATTGATTGACATTTCAGGAAATCACAGAATCACTTGGAAAGATGTGGTATTTGAGCCGCCAGTGTACAACATCCCTATCTGCCCACTGTCGTGTTTACAGTGATCATACACACAGATACAAGCATCTAACAATGACTGGAATACATACATAAGGGCATTATTATTTTATTAAACGTTATTTTTATTTTTCCTTTATAGTGTAGTGTGTAACATTGATGTTTACTGCATGTGTGCGTGAATAGGCCTCATTATCTATGAACTATTAGTATCATTCCAGAATAGTAATGTAAAGGAAGAGTTATAAAATGTTTATTATTAAAAGAGACACCAAGCTGGTACAATTGAGAACTGGTGATTCATTTTATTACAGGGAAACTGAGGCCTAGAGGGGACAATGAACCTGAAGGTCATAATATGAATTTTAGGCAAGTCAACCCCAAATTTTCTATTCTCTCTTTCTTTTGCTTTTTGAGACAGGGTCTCCCTGTGTAGTTCAGGCTGGCCTCAAACTCACGGTAACCCTCCTGCCTCAGCCTCCTGAGAGCTGGAATTACAGGCATGACTAGCTCAAAATTTTCTAATTCTCAATACAGGTATTGATCCACACTGTCTGGAAATAAGAAATGCATTTCCCAATGCAAATAGTGCTGTAGGGCTGGAGGCACAGGTCAGTGGTAGAGCATTTGCCTAAAGCACACGCACACACACACAAGCATCCTCTGTGCTAGAAATGTGGGTAGGATCCCAGTCTAGCTCACAAATAAAATAAATTAAATTTAATATTTATTATTATTTAATATTTATTTATTATTTATATAAATTAAATTTATAGCTAAAGTTAATGTCAGAATGTAACAAAAAGCCTTTGACTGGTACAGAAAAACAGCTAAGTTTTTAACATGAAACTACTGTGAAGGAAAACATCTTAGACTGGCATTCAGTAATTCACCATTGGCCCTCAATATTTATAATTCATAAGTACTCAATAAATTCATAGTAGGCACTCAATAGGCACTCAATAAATATTTGTTATAAAAGTAAATAAAAGCCTTCACTCAAATGCTAACCTATGTAACTCATCCCTCCTTAACATATTCATTACAAACTCCAAATTTTATACCTGCTTGAGAACATGTATCATTCTCTGAAAACATTAACGTGCATTCCCAAGATGCTTAACTCAAGGCAAAATAAAACTTTTAAAGCTAAAAAGTATTATTCTGCCTCTGAACCGTTCTGTGGCCAGTACCTGCTTGATCCTTGCTCAGACCCACAAGCTCAGCTGACACTCGACAGTCATAGGCTCTGAGTCTAAACTGCAGTCTGCAGGCAGCTTCACGAAGGGGTGGAGACAGGTGGGGAGAGTGGAGGGTGCATGCCATGTGCCTGAAGACCTGCAGCTGCTGTACGGCACTGACATCTGCCAGTGGTTCAATGTGTGCAGATTTCAGCTTCCAGTCTCCCCCGCTGTGCATCCTCTTGGCAGGCTTGAGCCTGGTCCCACCTCCCACCCCACTTCATGCATGCTTTGTGTAGCAGAGGAGCAGGAAGGCTTCCCTAGGCTAAAGGAGAATGCGACTGTGTAGTTCACTCAGTCAAGGTTTCTGAACTGGGAGTGAAAAGCAGCAAAGAGGAAGAAACATGTTGATCTGCACTGGTACCAGTGGGTTTTTAAAAAGGTATTTTTCAGCCAGGCATGGTGGTACATACCTGCAACTCTAGCACTTAGGGAGGCTGAAGCAGGAAGATCCCTAGTTCAAGTCCAGCCTGAGCAACTTGGCAAATTAGCAAGACCTTGCTTCAAAATAAAAAATAAAGTGGCTGGGGGTGTAGTTCAGTGGGAAGGCCCTGGGCTCAGTACACACAACATACACACAATTTTTCAACTCAAGAGAAGAAAATAAAGACAGAGAGCCACCAGAGAGACATACCACTCTTCTTTTCTCAACCTCCTAATTATGACAGCCACGTTCTGGTGTTCATATAATGAATGTTGGGACTTTTATATTATTATTGCATAATCCATTATCTGCATGAATGAGATATTGTATAATTCATCTTTAAGTAAACTAATTCTAGGGCTAGTAAAACGTACATATGAGAAAAGGAATAAGAAACATTGTAAGTGCACTACCCACTGAGCACTGTGTTAAGTATCTTACTTTAGTTAATTTAACTCCGACAACAATCACATGAGATGAATATTATATCCCCATTTTATAGATTAATAGAGGCTCAAAGTAATTCACTCACATTCACAAAAAGTAAATGCAGAGCCACAATTCTTTTTTTTTCCCCATTAAGTTTATTGGTACATTTTAGGTATAAAATACAGTTACATTCATCATTGGGATATTGTACCATTATATGAGTCTCTTGGTTCTTATTTTTTCCCCTTCCCCTGCCCTCCCTTCACCCCCTCCACCCTTCCCTATTTGCAAAGACTTTGTTTCCATTTTTTTCCTTTTCTCATATTTTGTCTTTTCCCTTTTTTCCTTTCCCCTACCCCTCCCACTTCCCCTGCTCCATTAGAACTTTGCTTCCTATTACACAATATCATTTATACATTTTTTAAATTACAATATCAAAATCTAGGAGACATTACCACAGATTTTACAGAATTTAAAAGGATATAGAAAGCATATTGCAAAAAATCCTTTTTGAAATAAATTTGACAACTTCTAAGAAGTACCTTGGAAGACAAATTAATGAAACTAACTCTGGAGGAAATATAAAATTTGAATAGCACCTATTAAAGAAAGTATATTCCTAGCTTGAAAACCTACCTATATGACAACAACAGGCTCATATACATTTTAACTGATAAATTATATCAAACATTTAAAGCAGAAAAAAGAAGGAACACTTTTCCCCTCATTTTAGGAACTCAACATTGTGCTAATCCTAAAACTGGATAAAGATAATAGAAGAAAAAAGTATGAACATAGAAATTTGTTTAACAAAACAAACTCTTAGAAGTCAGATCTGGCAGGATGTAGAAAGTGGTTTTATTATAGGGATGGCAGTGTTGGTTCAGCATTGGAAGATCCACCACCAAAAGTCATCATTTAAACAGGAGAAAGAAAAAAGCCATATGATCCTGTCAGTAGTTGGAGAAAAAGTACTGGACTAAATTCTACAGCTGTTCATGGTAAAAGCTATCAGGAGCCTAGAAGTAGAACAGAACCTTCTCAACAGATTAAAGACATGTACTCCATACTTCCAGGAAAAATGCCTTATATGAATGGAGAAGATACAATGCTTCCTCCCTAAGGTGGGGAACAAGGGCAGATATGCCTACTCTTCATCTGTCCATTAAACTTTGAAACATAGGCCCAAACCAAAATAGTCTGGCAATAAAATGGCACAATTAGGATAGGATTGGCAAGGTAGAAGTAAAATCTTTATATGTAGATGAAATGATCATCTACAGAGAAAATACTAAGAAATCTCTAGGAGCCCCTAGAACTTGTATTTGAATTCATCAGGATTAGAAAACACAAGGTATATATAAAAATTCAGGTCTATGTATACTTGCTATAAATGAATTGGATATTGAAATTTAAAAGTTATGTAGGAGTACAAAGGACCTAGAAAAGTAAAAAGAAAACAAAAACGGTATTGGAAGACATTTAGTACCTAATTTTAAGACTTCCTCTAAAGCTATAGTAATCAAGGCAGTGTTGGTGTAAGGAAATTGGAATAAAGCATTGGAATAAAGCAGAGAATCTAGAAATAGAACCACACATATATGGTCCACTGAGTTTTGAAAGATTATTTAACAGTAACATTTTATAGAACATAAACTCAATTCAAGAGCAGAGGAAAAGATAGTGTTTTCAGCAAATGGCACTAGAACACCTGGTATCCGCATATAAAAAATTAACCTCAACCCTTTATTTCCATACCTAAAAATAACTTGAAAGGATCTATGAACCTAAATATGAAATACTAAAACTATAAAACTTTAAGAAGAAATTATAAGGTAAAATGTTTATGAATTTAGGTTAGGCAAGAATTTCCTAGGATATAAAAAACATGATGTATAAAAGAAAAAAACTGATAAATGAGATTCCATCAAAATTTAGAACTTTAAATGACATCATTAAGAAAATGAAAAGTAGTCCTTAAACAGACCATATTTACAATGCATATAACCTATGACCAGAATATATAAAGAATTCTTAGAGCTCATTAATAGACAACCCAATTAAAAAGTAGACACAAGAAGATGGTAAATAGCCAGTACAGCACAAGGAAAGATGTGCAACACTAGAATCAGAAAACTACTAATCAGTACAATATCAAGACTGAATTACACACTTATTAGGGAGATGAAGTTAAAAGTTTTAAAAGAACAAATGTCAGCTTAGGTGTGAACCAGTTAGAACTTTCTAATACTGCTAATGTGAATGTAAAATGATGAAACCATTTTGGAAAACAATATAGAAATTTCTTGTATTACTGTTAAGAACCAACAGTCCTGTTCTTAAGTTTTTACTTGAAAGGAATGAAAACACATGTTCACAATAGATTTGTACATACAAGTTGAGTATCCCTCATCTGAAATACTTGGTTTTTTGGGAGGGTGGGTACTGGGGATCGAACTCAGGTCCTTGCACTTGCAAGGCAAGTGGCTTAACCACTGAGCTAAATCCCCGGCCCCTAAAATACTTGGGACCAGAGTGTTTCAGATTTTCATTTGAAATCCACTTGATCTGCAAAGAGGACAGCTACTCCTGCTTTTTTTCAGGTTCCTGTCACATGGAGTATTGTTTTCCACCCTTTACCTTTCAGTCTATGAGTTTCAGTTTGAATTAAATTTGTTTGTTGTATGCAGCATATTGCTGGATCTTGCTTCTTGACCCATTCTGCCAGTCTATTTCTTTTGATTGGTGAATTGAGACCATTAACATTGATGGTTATAACTCATACATATTGACTTATCATTGTCCTGACTTTTTCTGTTTGTTGGATTCTCCCCTTTTGTGTTTAATTTCTTGTCGCGCCCAATGGCTTCATTCTGCTGGGGTTCCTGGGGTTGTGATCCTTGTTGTCTTTTCCTAGGATATTGTCTAAAAAATTTTGGAGTGCTGGTTTGGTATTCACGAAGTTCCTAAGGTGCTCTTTGTCATGAAAGTATCTTATTTCTCCATCAATTTTGAAAGATAATTTTGCAGGGTACATCAATCTGGGTTGGAGGCTGTTTTCCTTTAGGGTTTGAAATACATCACTCCATGCTCTTCTTGCCTGGTGGGTTTGTGTTGATAAGTCTACTGTGATTCGGATGGGCTTTCCTTTGTATGTGATTTGTTTCTTTTCTCTAACTGCTTGTAGAACTTTGTTCTTCTGTTGGTTTCTGGAATCTAAACAATTATATGCCTATGTGTAGATTTTTTTTGATCAAAGCTAGCTGGAGTCCTATATGCCTCGCTTATCTGTATGTCAAGTTCTTTTCCCCTGCTTGGGAAGTTTTCTGCCATCAATTCTGTGAACAGTTTTTTTATGTTATCTGCACTCTCTCCTCTTTCTTCATTGACTCCAATCAGTCTTATGTTATTCTTCTTTGCATTGTCTAGCAGCTGCAGGATTGATTTCTCGTGGTCTCTTACAATTTTAAAGCAATTTTTCCTTTCCTGGTCAGTAATTGCAATCTTATCTTCTATATCTGAAATTCTATCCTCACATTGGCTCATTCTGCTGCGTAGATTTTCAATGGAGTTTTTAATCTCCTGGAAATCTGTTTGCATCTCTTTTATGGATTCCATTTGCTTCTTATGTTGGGATTCCATCATGTTCCTCAGCTCCTCTCTAGATTTACTAATCATATCTTGCACTATGAGCACAATCTCTGCTGTTATGTGAGAAATTATGTCTGATGTCATTTTTTTCCAGATCCTTTTTTGTTGCTAGTTCAGGGAGTCCAGGTTGTTGAGTATCAGAGTGTTCCATCTCGTTTCCCTTTGGGGTTGCTGTAGGTGATGTGCAAGTCTGGTTTTGAGACTTATTTACGTGTCTTCTCATTTTGATGGGAGGGGGGTGCTGCTGGCGCCCACGCGGCTCACCTCCTGTGTGCTGGTGGGGTGGTACGGCGGCCCTGAAGCCTCCTCTTGTGCGCTGGGAGTGGTTCACCACCTGTGTGCTGGTTGGGGTGGTACAGCAGCCTGGAGGCCTCCTCTTGTGCTCTGGGAGCGGCAGAGCCACAATTCTAACTCAGCTATGTCTGGTTTGTTCCAGTTTAATATCTCTAGGGGCCAAAGGCCTCCTAAGAACCCTAAATGACTGTAATCCCAGCTACCTAAGAGGCTGAGGCAGGAGGATTGCAAGTTTGAGGATAGCCTGGGTAAGTTAATGGGACAATGCTTCAAAGCAAAATTTTTAAAGGGCTATGGATATAGCTGAGTGCTCCCTGGGTTTAATCTCCTGCAAGAAAATTGAAAACCCTCAATGAGCTTCAATAGGAAAAGAAAATTCTGGAATAGCTTGCAGGATTAGCTCTGACTGTTGGGAACAAGGGATTGAGACCTAATCCTAAGTAAGATGATTGCTTCAACTCCCCTATTTCGTACAGCAGCATCTAAATTTGTACTTTAGCTCCTGTGAGCTGCTTCCTGACAGCCACATGGACCACTACCAATATACCATTTGGCTCCAGGTAGGTATGAATTTGAACTTTAATCGTTTTTGTTTGGTTGGTTTTTTGCGCTTTTTTTTTTTTTTGGCACTGGAGATGGAACCCAGGGCCTTGTGCACGCTAGGTAAGCACTGTACTACTGAGCCATAGCCCCAGCCCCTGAACTTGAATTTGGATGAGTTTTTCCTCAGCTTTTACTGTAAGCAAAGAGTTCTTACATTTAAATTGTAATAGCTGATTGATAATGGATAAAATCTATAAGGGCTTCAATTCTTTGAGCAAACTATGAGACTAGCTTTTTAATAACATTCTCAATCATTTAAGGAAATTTTAAAAAATTCTTCAGGGTGTATTTCACTCCAGGTTATACTTCTCCATTTCATCCAGAGATTAAAAGACTTGACTATACTTAGTGGGTTAGTAAATTGCCTGTTTTCACCAGGTGTAGTTCGGGTAAACTATAGGACATAGGCTCAGGTAATTCTGACGTCTAGCTAGCTGACATAAGATATCCACATATATTTCTAACTTAAATGGTTCTCAATATCTGTACAGTCACTCTGTAGGCAAAAAATACAACAGTCCCTTAAGATAGAAAGCCAGAATGGTATAGCAGGACAATGATGAGTTTGAGGGCCAGACAGACCCAGATTTGAAAATCACATCCACCACCTGCTAGCCATGGTCCTGAGAAAATTACTTCTGCTCACTAGGCTTCAGTGTCTTCATTTACAAAATAGAGATAAATGCTATAGATGAATCTTAGGAACAAAAGCAAGGTTCCTCCATCTGGAACTGCTTTCAGAATGAGATTAGGAAGAATCATGTTATTAGGGCTGTCAGGCCACTCACAGAAATGACACAAACAGTACAATTTGTAACTGTTTTCAGGGATTCAAGGCCTACCCCAAATAAAGTGATGAGAGTTTGGTCTCAAGAAAGCACATCTGAAGCTATAAAAAGTAAGCCCCATATAAAAGTGACTATAATTAGTCGAATCAAGACTGGTATGCAGGTACATGGGTGCAGCTGGACAGAAAGATTAACTAATGTTCTATACAGTACAGGAGGATAAATATGATTGACAACAACTAATTGACTATTTCCCAAAAAAACTGGTAGAGAGAATTTCCAATGTATGCAACACAAAGAAATGATTCGTGTTGGAAGTGATAAATATCCCAGTTACCACCCCATTTATATGTACAATTACTATGTGTCAAGAAAAATTAAAATCTATGAATAAAATGATATTCAGTCTAAAAAAGACTGAAGGGAGGAAATACAGAGATCTACATAGTCATAAAAAGTCCCAAAGACAACCTTTTGATAAAGCACCACCAGCCCTAACCAGAGCTAAGATTATCTGACTTGTGAACACAAGTATCAGGTCCACCACTAGAATGTCATGCATATCATCTTTTAATCCCAAATTTCCTTTTTCTATGGGATCTTATGCTTACCAAGAAACTATTTATTCTATTCTGTTTATACCTGCTTTCTCATAAACCTTTATTACAGACAGAAGTACTGACCAGCTAACACCAAGGGTGTGGCCCATTAGGCATTTCTATTTCTCCACATAAATTAATGAATCAGTATCTTGGTTTATACATTGGATCCTTAGGCCTTTAGGAGTTTGGTTGGTGTAAATCTGTCCCTCTTCAATATACTCATAGAATTAAATTCTGAGGCAAGTTTTTTAAATATTGTCACAAAAAATCTAATATTGCTGAGTATGTGAGGAAATAGCAGATCAACTTTTCTAGAAAAGAACTTAGTGATTTGTTACTGAAGTGTGTGTGCCCTTCAGCAGGGCACAGTGGCATACACCTGTAATGCTAGCTATGTAGGAGACTGAGGCAGGAGGATCATGAGTCTGAGTCCCCTTTGGGCAAATTAGCAAGACCCTGTCTCAAAATAAAAATAAATAAATAAAAAGTGCTGGGCGTGTAGCTAACAGTAGAGTGTACCAGTGCTCAATCTCCAATACTACCAAAAAAAATGTGTTTGCCCTTTTACGTAAATAATCCTACATCCAGGAATTTAACCCTAGGACATAATTACATAAGTTCAAAAGTAAGAAAGTCCAGCCAGGCTCAGTACTGCATATCTGTAATCCCAGCATTGTGAGAGACTCCCATCTTGTCTCAAATTAAAAAATAAAAAAGGGACTGGCGATGTAGCTCAATGTGAAGGCCCTGGGTTCAATCTCTGGTACCAAAAAAAAAACCCTGGAATGTCCATTAAAGCATTGCTTACAATAATTAAAAAGTAGATAAAGCACTAAAAAGGTAATTATTGACAAATTTATAAGTCAACAAAAATGGACTAAGCAGTCAATAAAAAGAAGGATATGACTATTTCTTGACATGGAAAGGTATCTATGATGTGCACATTAGATGAAAACAGCACATATAGCAGGATCCCATTTGTACAAACTGACTAACTTTTTTTTTTGGTACCGGGATTGAACTTAGGACCTTGAGCTTTAGAGGCAGGCAGCGGAACCACTGAGCTAAATCCCCAGGCCCTAAAACTGAGTAATTTAACATCACATGCTTGGCTTGCCTGAGATAATCTGCAGAATATTCTAGTCCTGTGAGTTCCTCCACAGTCTATAAAATGCTGCACATTATAATCATCTTTGGAAAAGTCACAGCGCTCTTCAACACAGAGCATTACTCTTGAAGCCATTGTTTTAACATTGTTCAGCCTAGCACTATCCAAAGTAGCCTCACCACAGAATCTCCCCCCCCTCCGTTTTTTTTTTGGAACCGGGGATCAAACTTGGGACCTTGCACTTGCGAGGCAGGCGCTGGAACCACTAAGCTGAATCCCCGGCCCCCACAGAATCCTTTTTTAATATGTGATACTTTCAAAATACCAAGCAAACATAAATACAATAAAATATAAAGGAACCAGTCAATAGAAAACCCCTTGGAAATCATGGGCATCAGAGAGTTATAGAATATTTATCAGAATGTTTACAGTACAACTGTCTATATCTATAGATATCTTTTTTACCAAAAGCATATACCATCTTTGTAAAAATACCTATTTAGAAAAGAAACAAATTCCGCCCATACAGTCAAGGATGAATGATGTGGGAGCACTGGCTAGAGGTATGTATGAGATGAATATGCAGAAGTAAAGGACTTTTGGAGCCACATGCCCAAAACCTCCTGGAATGCATGGTTAGAGATTAAGATGGCCTACAGAGCCCTAAGTCCAAGTAGGATCAGAACACACTGCCTTAAGGAAAGAATGCTCTGGCCTTTGTCCTCCCCCATACTCCAATTCATCACTTAGATTGGCTCTAAGGTCAATCATGTAATAGACCACCCTGACTTTACCCTGTCTTCTCCTCTTTCTCCTTTTCCTGTCTTTTGCCTTTCTCCTTTCCCCTACATGAATTCCTGCACCAACATCCCTCCTTTGTCCTTTATCCTTGCTTCCTGGTTCTATCAACAAAAAGCCATAGCTTTAGTTTGGGGCTGTCTTTATGAGACTCTCTCATGCTGAGGGGTCTTGGTTAAGGGCAGTCCCTCTGGGCCCTCTTGGAGTTTGAAATAGACATTGACTCCAAGTGAACTCTCATCCTTTGCTCCATGCCACGGTTGTGAACTGTGACAGAATGGCATGTATTTAGAACCCTCTCCATGCCAGGCACTATGTTAAGGGCTTTACAAATTCTGCAAATGAAGATGAAATGACAGGAGAAGAAACTGAGACTCAGAGCATGTGACACCTAAGCTCACACGGCTAGTAAGCAGCATACCTCAGCTGGAATAGCAAGTCAGTTTCACTTCAATATTTACATTCTTTTGACTGTATTAAACTGTGTCTCTTCTATAAGATATTCTCTCTTTAAGGCCCCACCTGTGTACCAGCCAGCCTGGCAGCCCGGGCAATGCCAGTGTGGTTTCCCACATACCTCTTTCAAACTTCCCCATGGAAAGAGAGGAAGTAAATTACCTGGCATAGTATCTGAACTGTAGCAGACTTAGTATGGTAATTCCATTAATGATTATTCACTGAATCGTTTTAACATAAAGAATTTACCTGCTTTCTGGACCTTTAGCTGTGTTACACAACTTTTTTGTTGTTTTGTTTGCTGTGGTGCCAGGGATGGAACCTAAAGGCCTTGAACATGCTAGGCAAGTGCTGCATCACTGAGCTACACCCGCAGAACACTTAGGCTTTACTATTAAGTACATGATACTTGTATACTTGATTTGGGAAAAACTGAGATGATGGCATGGAATACTTACCTCAAATCCCACAGAATAAATGTAGATCACATTTAACTTCTCTGTACGTTCTTCAGGAAGTTCCGTAGAGGGGTCCATTACACTTTAGGTGGTTTTTATCTGAATGCTTATAGCTAATAAAGATTTTTTAAAGGAAGGGTAAGGAAGGCAATTTTTACACAAAACAATCATTATAAAATGTCCAATTCAACAATATTATAGCAAGCTGTGTTTGAAGTCTTTATGGTTTAAAATACTTTGGTTTCTAAATGTCCCCAACACTCACTGAAACCCAATATATGACCCCAAATTAAATACTTAACTTTTTCTTTGCCTATGGCTAGAAAGGGAAAAAAAAACTTTCTGTCAATAAATGGCTTTAATGGGCCGGGGATTTAGCTCAGTGGCACCGCACCTGCCTCATAAGCCCAAGTTCCTGAGTTTGATCCCCAGTACCAATAAATAAATAAAATAAATAAATAGCTTTATTTTTCATCTTTCATCTCATCCCTCTTTGATATACTATCTTGTAACTATAAATTGTAGGGCTAGAGAAATAAATAGATGAAGCAGATATTATATCTATAAGCACTCAGAGATTTCAGGGCCTACTGTGTATAATAAAGTGCCATACTTAGCAATAAAGGACTCTTATACAGCATTGATAGGAATGTCAATGTGTACAGCCTTTATGGAGAGCAGGACAGAGTTTCCTCAAAAAAGTAAAAATAAGTTGGGTGTGGTGGCACACACCTGTAATCTCACCATCTTGGGATGCTGAGCAGGAGGACTACAAGTCTAAAGTCCGACTGGGTAGTTTAGTGACTTAGAAAGACCCTGTCTTTAAATTTTAAAAATCAGAAAAAGGTCTGGGGATGTAGCTCAGTTGGAAGGCCCAGGGTTCTATCACCAGTACTGCTAACTAAATAAATAACTGCGGTATGGTCCAGCTATCCACACCTGAGTATACATCCAAAGGAAATGAAGTCAGCATACAAAAGAGATAACTGCACTCCTATTTTTATTATGGCACTATTCACAATAACCAAGATATGGAATCAACTGAACAGAAAATGTGGTCTATGTACATGATGGAATATTATTCAACTCTAAAAAGGAATTAAATCCTGTCATTTGTAGCAAAATGGATAGAATTTGAGGACATTCTGTTAAGTGAAATACGCTAGGCACAGAAAGAGAAATACTGTATGATCTCACTCATATGTAGACACTAAAAAAGTTTATCTCGAAGAAGAGAGTGGAATAGTGGTTACTAGAGGGTAGGAAATGGAGAGGAAGCAGAAGGTGGAGAAAGGTTACATAACAGAGGCCAAAATACAATTAGATGGGAGGACTAAGTTCTACTGTTCTGCATTACAGTGGGGAATGGGGTGAATAAAGTTTATTTACACCAAAACATATTTTATGAAGAGCTAGAAGATAGGAGTTTGAAGGCTCCAAACACAGAGATGATAAGGAGACAGAAATGCTAATTTTCCTAATTTGATTACTACACATTGTGATGGCTTGTACCTATATGTCCCCCCAAAGCTTCATGGGCGTATAGTAGGACTCTTGGAAGGTAGCTAGATTATGGGTGCACTATACTGGATTCCGGTGTGTGATACTTGGATTATGGGTGTGTGGTAATGAAATTAGTTTAGCATAGTTCTGGGTGTGGGTAATGGGAAGGCCCACCCTGGGTGTGGGTGGTACCACCCAAAAGGCTTGTAGGCTGGATGGGATAAAAGGGAAAAAGAGGCTTGCTGCTGCTTCACTGCCTCCTGCCTACCCTACCATGGACTGTTTCTCCTCTGCCATGCCACCCTGCTTTGGACCCAGCCAACTATGGACTGAATGAAACCTCTACACACTGTGAGCTAAAAGAAACATTTCCTCCTTTAACTTGTGGGTGTCAGGTATTTTATCCCAGAAATGAGAAAGTTACTAAGACATCCACTGTATATGTGTATTGAATCATCACACTGTGACCCATAAATATGTATCATTGTTATGTTAATTAGAAAGAAATAAAACAGACACTGAGAATATAAACTATGTGAACTTTTTGTATGTGAAAAAGAGAACAATTATTTAAAGTCAAAAATGGGGGGATGGAAAAGTTTAAATCTAGCCAAGGCTGGTGGAGCTAGCAAATGCTTGATCAAGGATAAGGAGACACTTTTGTTACTTGAAAAGTAAAAGAGAAATAAAGGGGAGATAGGAGAAAAATCAAAAGAGAAATAGTGATGCTTCTCTTTTGATTTATTTATTCAATATACCAAGTTGTCCCTTGGCTTCTGTCTAAAGAAGAATATGCCATCTTTATGGGATTTTCTTCTCTCTATATATATGCCTAAAATATCACTTGCTCACAATGATGAAGGTTATTGATCTGTACCTCCTTCTGTTTGTTTTTGTAACCCTAGTGTCTGGTACATAATATACACTCATAAGTGTTTCTAGAATTAATATCTTCCATCTAGAGCTGGAACACATTTTTAAACAGCTAGAAATTAAATAAACAACAATTGTTAAGTCCACAGGTAAAAACTGAACACTAGAGATAAAAATTAAATTACTGCATGATAATGCCTATCAAGATTTATTGTCCAAGTATGGACCTTGAATGCAGTATCAAAAATATCTGTATTTCATAGATGAGAGGCTATGCAACAAAAACTGTGCTGTGAGCACTAACTAAGGTACAATCCCTACTTTACACCACTACCCAAAGACATAGTCTGCATAAGGCCATCCCGGCCATGTACACCAGTCTTGCTTTTATTCTAAGTGAGATGAGAAGTCAGTGGAAGACTCTGAACAGAGCACTGGCATGAGCTGACATTCCAAAAGGAACTGTCTAACTGCTGTGCTGAGAATAGATTGCTGGAAGACAACAGTGGCAACAGGGAGACAGCTAAGGTTTTGCAATAACCTGGGTGAGGTAAAATGACACCCTGGACCACATGATAGTGGTGGGGGTGATGAAAAGTGGTGAATTCTAGACATAATTTGAAAAAGGGGCTTGTGGTCTGCCAAAGAGTTAGACAGGACATGCCCCATAAGTGAAAGTGATGAAGAGGAGTCAAAGGTGATATCATGGCCTTGGAGCCTGAACAACTGGAAGGGTGTAGTCACGGGTTACTGAGACAGGAAGAACAAAAGGAGTAGCACATCTGTGTGGACATGTCACCTAGACAGCAGGACACCCAAGTATACAGACCTAAGAGTCACTGTGGAGCCAACCACAATGGTGCACACCTATAATCCCAGCACTCTAGAAGGCTGAGACAAGAGGATCACAAGCTCTAGCCCAGCCTGGGCAACTTAGAGACCTACTAAGACACTGTCTCAAAATAAAACTAAAATTAAAACAAAGAAAAAGGCCGAAGATGTAGCTTGTTGTACACAGTCTGGGTTCAATCTCCAGTACCACAGAAAAATAGTCACTGTGGTAATGTCATGAGACAAGATAAGATCGTCAGACTGAGAGTAGAAATAAAGAAAAGGTTTGAAGACTGAGTCCAGGGTTCCTCCAGCATGAAGAGTTTGAGGAATGTGGAAAAGATGGAGAAGTGACTAATGAGACAGGAAAAAGCCCAGGAAAGCACAGTAACCTAAAAGTCAAACGAAGCAAGTATTTTTAAGGGAAGAGATAATTAACTCTGATTAACAGCCACGCAAATTAGCTGTGCACAACACCTGTAACACTGAAGACTGAGAAAATAATTAGGTCTAACTCACTTCTATGACCTTGAACAGACTGTCCAATTCTGCAAAAGGTGAATGTAGGGCTGGGGATTTAGCTCAGTGGTTCCGCCACCTGCCTCAAGCGCAAGGACCTGAGTTCAATCCCCAGTACCAAAAAAAAAAAAGTTGAATGATACCAAAGCCCTTGGCTTTATAGGGCTTACATGAATGACATTTATCGTGATTAAATAGAAGTTTATTTGTATGTACACATAAGCTATGACCATAAGCAGTGTAGAGTAACCACTCTAAAAAATTATTTTCTGCTGGATGTGCTGGCCCCTGCCTGTAATCCCAGTACTTTGGGAGACTGAGGCAGGAGGATTGCAAATTCAAGCCCAGCCTGGATAACTGGTAATTGAGATATTGTCTCAAAAAAGTACAAAACAATAAATAAATAAATAAATAGGGCTGGAGGTGTAGCTCAGTGTAAAGGCCTTGTGTTCAAACCCCAGTACTCAAAAATAAAAATAAAAAATTATTTTATTTTTTTCCCTCTCTGGGTCTAAGAATATGAGCTATGGCCATAAAGCATTGTTTGATTTTCATAAAGCTGGGGAGATCAACTTCCTGTAATGTCACACTTTGTATGTTTACTACTTTCTCAATCAAATCCCTTCAAGCACGAGCGGCCATCCAGAGTCCGGCCTCATGGTCTATCATCCTAAAATCCTGTTTCCAAATACCATAAAAGTCACATTCACAAAAAAGTATTGGTGAATGTCCTTGACAATGGTAACTACTTTCTGACTTTTTAGTAGCTATGTGTTTTTCCTCTTATTCATAAATATGCCCTCATCCTTTTATTTCCTGTTTTCAAAGCCTTGAAGAGATAAATAAACTTTGAATATTTTAACAGAGTCAATGCAGTTGATTGGGTACGATTTAAACATGTCCTTCAAAGGTGCGAGGTGATTGGGGGCTTGCTTCTCGGGTGGCAAGAGCAGGAGGTGCTTTGGAGCCTTAGCAGGTAGGGCCTTGTGGGAGTTTCTTAGGTCACTGGGGACCTGTCCTTGGGAGGTAGCTCTCCTGCAACTTCCTGACCTCTTATCACAGGGTTGCTACAAATGGAGCAAGCCTGGCCCGGCCCAGGGCTCTGCTCCCTGGCTCTAGTCAACACTGCTTGCCCTGACACAAGCACCCACCCTGATGCCTTACCATTTACCGCCCTTGCTAGAAGCCAAACCAGTGGGGATACCTGACCATGAACCTTAAACCAGCAAAGCTATGGGCTAAATAAGCCTTTTTTCTTCATAGGTAGCCTGTGTCAGATATTCAGTTATAGTAATGAAAAGCTCACAGCCACTAATTTTAAAAGATTCTTTTGCTAAGATACAACAGAATTGGAAATCTATTCACGAGGCAAATGTAGATCCAAACCACAATGAAGTATCACTTCACACCAGTTAGGATGGCTATTATCAAAAAGACAAGCAATGCAACCACTGTGGAAATCAGTACGGAGATACTTCAAAGAACTAGGACTGAAAGTCCCATTTGACCCTGCTATTCCACTGCTGGGGATCTTCCCCAAAGAATTAAAAGAATCATACCACAGTGATATATGTGCACCCATGTTCATAGCAGCACAGTTTGTAATAGCTAAAACTTGGAAACAGCCCAAATGACCATCAACTGGAGACTGGATAAAGAAAATGTGGTTTTTTAATAAAATGGAGTACTACTCAGCCATAAAAAATGAGAAATTAGAGACATTTATAGCTAAGTGGATGCACATTGAGGCAATACTCTTAAGTGAAATAAATAGGACACACATGTATAAATACCAAATAGTTTCTCTAGTGTGAGAAACTGAAAGTGTAAATAAGGACTAAAATGTATAATAGGTAATGTGAAATAGGAAGAAAAGGGGCAAAGGGAAAGGAAGTGGGAGGGCTAGGGGAAAGGATAAAAGGGAATGGGATTAATATGAGAAAATGGAAAAATAGGAACAAAATCTTTGTAAATAGGGAGGAATGGAGGCGTTGAAGGGAGGGCTGGGCAAGGGTGAAAAATAAGAACCAAGAGAGACTATGTAAAGGTGCAAATTTCCAATGATGAATGGCATTATATTGTATACCTAAAATGTACCAGTGATTAGAATGAATAATCGATAATGTAAAATAGGAAGAAAAGGTCCAAAGGGGTAGGGGTAGTGGGAGGGGCAGGGGAAAGGAAAGAAGGGAAAGGAAAAATGATGAGAAATGGAAAAAATGGAAATAAAGTCTTTGTAAATAGGGAAGGGTGGAGGGGGTGAAGGGAAGGCTAGGAATGGGGAAAATATAAGAACCAAGATGCATTATGTAAAGGTACAGTTCCTAATGAGAAATGTAATTGTGTTGTATACCTACAATGTACCAATAAAAGAATTTAATAAAGTGCAAAAAAAAAAAAAAGACAAGCAATTACAAGTGTTGGTGAAAGTGTGGACCCTGTCCATTGTTGCTTGGAACGTGAATTAGTATGGCCTTTATGGAAAACAGTATGGAGGTACCTCAAAAAACTAAAACTAAGCCGGGCATGGTGGTGCATGCCTGTAATTCCAATACTGAGGCGGCTGAGGCAGGAGGATCACCACAAGTTTGAGACCAACTTAGGCTACATACTGGGTTGAAGGCCAGCCTGGACTACATAGTGAGACGTTGCCTCAAAATACAAATAAAATAAAATAAAATAAAATAAAATGAGATCCTGACATTAGCAACAACATGGATGAATCTGAAAAACATTGTGCTCACTGAAATACACCAGAATCAGAAAAAAATACTGCTTGAACTTACTGATATATGAAATTTAAAAAGAGCTGAGTCCATGAAAACAAAGTAGCACAGTGTTTACTGAGGGTGGGGAAGGGGAAGAAATGGGGAGACAGCGGTCAAAGGATACAAACTTGAATTTATGTAGGATGGATGTCTAGGGCTCTAACATACACCATGACTGCAGTTAGTAATATCATACTGTATACTGAAAATTTTCTTGAGAGATGATTTGAGGTGCTCTTACGACAGAAAGAAAGGTGCCCATGTGAAGCGCTGGATACATTAATTTACTTGGCTGCAGTGAGTCACACTCATCTTGGGGGCTGGGGGTATAGCTCAGCGGTAGACTCTGTGCTTTGCATGCACAAGGTCCTGGACTCATTCCCCAGGACCAAAATCAGAGAAAAGTCACGTTTTACTTTTTAAATATGTATAATTTTAAAAGTTTTGCTGGAAAAAACATAATATTATGACATAAAACAAGAGTCAGAAAATATCAGTCTCCTTAAACATTTGTCATCTGTTTAACTAATGAAACCTATGGACATTCTTCTCCAGAAAAATAGACATGAATAATCATTGCCGGGCCAGGGATTTAGCTCAGTGGTTCCGCCACCTGCCTCACAAGATCCCCAGTACCAAAAAAATAATAATCATCATCATCATCGCCAAGGCTTGATGCATCTGGCTCCAAACTAAAAACTCCTAATTTTAAAAAAAACACTCCTAATTCAGGCTTCTGTTTTTACAGATGAGGAACTTGAGACTACAAGAGATTAAGGTAACCTACCCTGGTGGAGAATTTGGCACAATCCACTCTCTACTTTTTCCTTTTGTTCATCAGCTGTTCCAAATAAAGAACCTTGGCTAAAGTAAACTAGGCAGCAAACCTGAAAACTGTAAAGTAGGACTCATTTCTAGGTACACAGGGTTCCCTTCCAAAATGGAACCACTACAGATGAGACTAAAGTCCAAATTGCCTAATCCCTTGTTCTGCACTCAGAAGGCTATAGCTCACGGCCTCCTTTACTGTTTCACTTCAGCTTCAAGGGAAAATTTCCTCTGTCCTAATAGCTGAAGTTTTCAATTCTTTGCCCCCAACTGATCATGACTCTACACATTATGGATATTGCCTCTTTAAGTTTTTTTTTTTTTTTTTTGGTACCGGGGATGGAACTTGGGTCCTTGTGCTTGCGCGGCAGGCGGCGGAACCACTGAGCTAAATCCCTGGCCCTAACTTTTTTAATTGAAGAGAACTAACCTTACCCTACAGTTTTTTGTTTGTTTTCTTTATTTTTCCCTGTACTGGGGATCGAACTCAGGACCTTGCCCTTGCAAGGCAGGTGCGGTGCCACTGAGCTAAATCCCTGGCCTTACCCTACAGTTTTTTGTTTTTTGACAGGGTCTCACTTTGTAGTTCAGGCTGGCCCTGTGCTCACTAGGTAGCCCAGGATGGCCTTGAACTTGTGAAGATCCTACTGCCTCAGCCTCCAGAATGCTGGAACTATAGGCATGTGTCACCATGCCCAGCTTTTACTCTACAGTTTGAAGAACCCTACAGCTGGAACTGTACAGGCTGCCTGTCTAATCTCCTACCCAAAGCAAAACTTCTCTTTACTACTCAGTGGGCAGTTTGCTTACTAAGGCCCAAGTACTATGCTAGAGGCCTAGTTGAGCAATTTCTTACAAGCTAAGTCACCCAGGCTCTTTGCACAAAGGTACAGGAATAAAGTACAGCACTAATTCTTGAGGCTGTGCATTCAATTGTTAGGGGGCTTTCTTTATTCCTTAGTGGACTCTTCCTCATACTCAATTCATGCCTTCCTAATAGACTCCACTGGTACCAGACTTTCCCTCTGAAGAAACCCAAATCTGAATCTAAACCCTCTGTCACCCGACAACTAAGTGAAGACAGTTAGGATACTCTTAATAAGTCTGCTCTTTTTTAGACCTCTCTATTCCTCCTCACATTACATGGTATCCAGATACTCACTACAGGTAGAAGGGAATAGAATTATATATTTTATTTTTCAAAACATATAAGTTTATATTATACAGGTATTCTAAAAGTTACAATTCTAGTTAAGAATTTCTACATTTTGATTAATAGTTAAATCACTGGAACTAATTTATTAAAAAGTCCATAATTACCTTCTTGGATCAACTCTGGCAGTAACCAGTCTTGCAATATCCCAATTTGTATCACTTTCCCTGTGATTTGAAACAGTAATGTTAATGTGGTTAAAGAGCTATAAAGTATGACTTTTCATAAATTCAGACTGCAAAAAGATAAAGAAATGTTAAACTTTGAACTTTCCCTAAAAAGTAAAAAATACCTGACAAGCACAAGGTCCTGAGTTCAATCCCCAGTGCCCCCCCACAAAAAATTGATACAATAAGTCAGGTGTGGTGGCATATGCCTATAATCCTAGCCCTTGAGAGGCTGAGGCAGTAAGAGCTCTGTGAGTTTGAGGCCAGCCTGGGCTACAATCGTGAGTTTAAAGCCAGCCTGAACTACATAGCAAGACCCTGTCTCACCGCCCCCCAAAAAAACTGATAATGCTAATTCTAAGAAAATTAAGCTATAAATTAAGCATACTGAAGAATAAATGTATTTTTATGATTAAAACTACACCCATGAGCATCTGGTCTAAAATTAAAGTGTTAGTTAATTCTATAGTCTTAAATGGTTGTTAGATGGGCTGGGGATTTAGCTCAGAGGTTCCGCTGCCTGCCTCCAAATCACAAGGTCCCAAGTTCAATCCCCAGTACCAAAAAAAAAAGAATAGTTAAATGTTTGTTAGGGTAATATTGTAAAACTGTAAAATTCATAAATGCATTCTTTTTCTGGGCTTCAATCACACAAAACTGTGAAGTAATACAAATTAATAAAATGCTATCAGTATAGAAAGTTTAAGAATAGCAAGAGTTTGGTCCTTATAATTAATGAAAAAAATAGGAAACGCTTCAAGGTATTTAGAGTGGTACTTCTGGGTGGTAAGATTATAAACAATAATATTTCTGCCATTTCTTTTTTGTTGTCTATACTTTCCAGTTTTTCCATAACAAGGATATGTTTACATTTGTAATTAGAAGCATCAACAGACAGGGCCAGGCATTTAGCTCAGTGGTTCCACTGCCTGCCTCACAAGTGCAAGGACCGGAGTTCGATCCCTAGTACCACAAAAAAAAAAAAAAAAAAAAAAGAAGCATCAACAGACATAGGTGAATCCCTACTTACCAAATGTTTATTAGTTCACTGCCACAATGCTGAAGAGAATTATGGAAATTTCTTAGATCAATACTTCTTAAACTTGAAATTATTTGCACACAAATCATCCAGAGATCTTATGGAAATATAGAGTCTATTTACCTTCATTTTCTTTATCGCACATGGGGATTGAACCCAGGGCCTCACATATGCTAAGCAAATCCTTGCATCCCCAGCCCTCCTGGCCCACACTTGGAAAACCAGTGCTCTAGTCCAGAAAAATACACACTCTTGACTGCTTTCTTTTGGTGGGATTGGTTAAGAAAAAGTGAACAACTATTTTTCCATGGATAGTCCATGGATTTTTAATTTTGAAATAAGAGCTGTTCTGGAATGGATTGTGTTTCTAAAAAGATATGTTAAAGCCAGGCATAATGGCACACTTCTGTAATTCCAGCACTCTGGAGGGCTGAGGCAGGAGTATAACAAGTAGCCCAGCCTAGGCAACTCAGTGACTTACCAAGACCCTGTCTCAGAATAAAAAAATAAAAAGAGCTGAGGAATGTAGCTCAGTGTGAACATCCTGGCTTCAATCCCCAATGCTGAAAAAAGAATTAGGCCCAAAATATCTATCAGTTGAGTTAAATAAATCATAATGTAACCAAACAGAAATAAAATGCAGCTAGAAGATTTACACGTATTGGTGTTGGAAGAATGTCCTCGATAAATACCGACAGCGAAAAAGCACAACATAGAGCTTAAGGGTACGGGCCCCGAAGTCAAACTGACTAGATGCCAAACTGAGCTATGTCCTCTACTAGCTTGTGAGGCTTCCACCATGTCTGTAGGCTTTGTGTCTCAGTTTTGTTACCTATAACATTTATATCACACTGGAATTTATCCTACAGGACGCGGTGAGGATTAAATCAACTGGTGAAAAGTAGTTCAACCACTTTTTGGCATAATCACCCAGTACACTAGGTACAGAGTTAACAAGGCCTTCTGCGATCTGGATCCTGCCTATCTCTGCAGACTCATCTCCCACAAACCCCTGCTAAATTACTAAAGAATTCTTGATTCTGTGGTCTTGGAACACTTAGCTCGTTATCTCCATTGTCACCACTGTCACACTTTAATCAAGATATTTACATGTTTACATTCCCTAGTAAATTGTGTTTCCAGTAGATCACAAGGCTAGAAACTTTGGCTCACTTAGTCACACACCCACTGACTGACTCACACATTCAACAAATATTTTTGAACATCTACTACATGCCAGGCACTTCATAACTATATCCTCAGAGCTGAGATCTCATAGCTGCTCAAAAACATAAGATATAATTTAGCATAGCACAAAGAGAACAGAAATCAAATTGAGTAACACTGAGCTAGAATTGGGGGGGTTGTTTTGGTTTGGTTTTGGGTTTTTTTTTGATGGTTCTGAGGATTGAATCCAAGGCCTTCCCCCTGATGTACATCTCCAGCTCTTTTTTTAAAATTTGAGACAAAGTCGCACCAAGTTCCCCAGGTGGGACTCAAATTTGCAATCTTCCTGACTCAGCATCCCAGAGTGCTTCAGAGGCAGGAGGCTAGGGTGTGGCTAAAACTAGCTGGGAAAGTAGATGTGACCTGTTAACTGCAAAATCCCAGAACACAGGCCTAGAACAGTTCCCAGAGTTCTGCACATGGACTTCTCGAAAGAGGTTTTTGATAGGGTGGCCTGGACTTGACATCAGCCTGAGGAGTGGGAGATACAAAAAGGACAATTGACAAGGAGCTTTATGCCACAGTGTTCTCTCTTGGAAGGTGGTTCCCTCTCACCCTGTAGAGTATACTTTATTTTCCTATTTTTACTTGGCCCAAACTTGCTCTGCAGAGCCTGTTTCCTTTCCTACCTTTAATAAAACTTTGCTTTGCACTTGTCTCAACCAATTCTTTGCTCAGGACAGAACCTAGAAACCACCTCCGGAAGGAGAGTCCAAGACCCCAAATCCAGTAACACTACTGGATATTAAAATTATGTTTTCAAACCTTAACTAGATTTCCAATTCCAATCTTCTGTGAGCCAAATCTGCTGCTGCTGAATGAAAACGCACATCTCCTTAAAAGCAACAAGAGCCAGCAAGAAAGTAGGCAACTACTTTGGGAGAGTTTTATTGGAAGGATGAAGAAGACTCCTGGGATTCCAGCAGGAATCCTGAGTTGGTGGCCGCATGGTCCCTTGATCTAGAGCTACTTATAGGTAAGCAGAGTGCAGGAATTGCTCAATTGTCTAGTAGCCACCTATCACAGGTGGTTCTGTGGATTTAAAATGACCAGTTGGAACTCAAGCTCTCTAACCCAGTTTAAAGGAAACAGGGATTTTAGAGGAAAATAAGAAAACTGTTATTTTGCATTTTATGTTCCTCAAAACTCAGGAGCTTAGTTAGCAGGGAGTGCCTGCAACTCCCTTTAGAAGGGAGTGGGCTGTATTCCATGTTGCCTGAAGAAATCATTCTTGGTCCAAAGTCCTAGTTCATTGTCTATTCTAATTTTAATTCCTATCAATAGACCATGCCAAATTCTAAGGGAAAGCTAGAAGCCATGGAGGTCAGCTGCATAAAGGTGCACACCTGCTGATGCAATGAACTTCCCTTCAGTTTTATTGGCCTCAGGGGTGAGGAGGCCCATTTATACTCACTTTCTGAGGACTGAAGCCCTGGGTGACAAATTAACATTTATTGAAGGCTCCCTATGCTAAGTGCTTTATTAAATGCATGTTAATCTATTTAATGCTCACCCACAGACTTCTCCCTGTGAGAAGGCTAGAATGAGACCCTCTGAAAATTCACAGGCCAGAGACACATCACTTAGGTAAGGAATTACTAGGAGATATGACGAACAAAAACTCACCAACCTTGTACAAAATACTTCCTAAAACAAAGTGTTCTCAGGTAGCCTGCTTCTAAAAGTGGCTCACCAACTAAACCTTACCAAATTGTGGGCTGCTTGATCGCCTCTCCCTCTGCAGTTAAAATTCCAGGTTTTTCTCATCTTGAACAAGGAATTGAACAAAATGAGCAAAAAGTAGTGACAAAACTTATTTAAGAAAATAAAAGTGAAGAGTGGGGGGAAAAACTGGCTCTGCTGGGCGAGCTTGGGCCTAGTAAAAGAGAAAAAGAGGGCAAAAGCAAAAATAAAAGTACACGTCGCATCTGGGAAACATGGCATGGGCTATTGTGGAAAGTTACTATAAAAAAAAAAGTCACTATAGCAAGCTCTTCATGACTCACCTCTCCTTTTGTGTTGTCCAAATCTCAAGGAAACCTGCGAGAACTTCTACATCTGGGTCCTGAGAGGCCGTGCTGGTATTGTAAATGGGTAACTTAATTAGGTATCTTGTAGGCAGTTAGACAGGACCTGCAAGGATCCAACATGGAGGACAATCAAGACACATTCTCTGAAAGCCAGCATTGTAAAAGAAGAGAAACTAGCACACCCATATGCTTCCCTTAAGGATGAATAGCAGTGATTGACATTCTAAATAGGTGTTGATCACGTGGGTAGGGGACCACCCCCTTCCAGGAAAGGCCCCAGACAGAAAATCTTTACAGGCTTGCTACTTGCTACGAGACTTGCTTCCCCACTGGATCCCCATCTAATCAATATTACCTAAGTGACTATACTTGTCGTCTTACTGGTTGATCATAGTTTTGACCACTTCATGATTTCTCATTGGATCAGTATTATCTAAGCAACTATACTTGCAATCTTGCTAGTTGACTGTAGTTTTGTCCCACCTTGAGCCCGCCTTACCTCCTGGCTTTGTCCCATAAAACACCTTTGAGAAGCAGGGTCGGTGGGCAACCCACTTTCCGGTCCCCCTTTGTCTCTTTTAGACAGAAGCTATCTTTCTCTCAATAAATTTTTCCTACTTTTAACCTCTGTTGTTCCTATAATTCATTCTTCGATTTTAGAGAACATGAACTCACGTTTATCTAGCAGGTTTGGGAGTTGCATCTATTTCCCTTATATCACTGGGATCCCAGGCCTCAGGCTCAGGTCAGGTTTAGGACATCCTATTGAAAACCTGCTCGAATCGCTTCTCGGCCTTTTGGCTATGATCAAGTGAAAACCTGCTCTAGTTCTCAACAGACTTTGGGAACTGTTCTGCACATGTGTCCCAGATCTTGTAATTAACAGGCCACGCCTACTTCCCCAGCCAGCTTTGCCACTCCCTAATCTCCTCTCTCAAAAGGAATTCTGAAAAGTTCAAAATGAAAGGATAGGTAAAACTATATCAAGTGAATGCATACATGAAGAAAATAGGGTAACTTGATTTAGTCATTCCACAATTTAATGTACACATATACTAAAACATCACACCATATACCAGAAATTTATAAATTTTTATTTGATTAAAAATAAAATTAAAGTTAAGCTCTTTTTCCCCCTGCTTCTCCCTTCTGCCTGTTCCTGCTGCTGCCCCACGAGTTTCACAAAATTCACTACATACTACCAGGTGTATGCTTTGCAATTCTTTCCTTGTCATACACAAGAACCAAGACTATTTTGGCCCACTCAACTGTAATATTTAGTAAGCTGAGCCAAGAGGGCTCTGCCAAACCCCAGAAGACCTCACCAGACACAGGAGGCATCAGCATCCCAGAGACCTTCAGGGACCTCAGCAGAACCAGGCAACCAGACAACCGAACCAACAAGGAAGGTTAGAAACAGTTTGGAATCAAGTGTGACGTCTCCCAGAGAAGAAAACTTCAGAGCGAGGCACCCAGACGTGGAAACAATGGATATCTAAAGTATTTCCTTCTGAAGAATGTTGCAGTGCTCACTGCCCCTGAGCCCAGAGGGAGCAACTTGGAGTGTACACAGTTATATTGTACCAAAGAAGGGGCCATATTGTTCCTCCTGCAGTGACCTAGGCTGCTTCTGTACCATGCCACATTGGGACCACAGGCATTTCAGGAGTATGCCTTGTTCTTTGGGCCCCTAACCATCACATGTCCCCATCTTTTTTTGGTACCGGGGATCAAACTCGGGTCCTTGTGCTTGCACAGCAGGCGGCAAAACCACTGAGCTAAATTCCCGGCCCTCATGTTCCCATCTTTGAGGTTGCACCACCAAAGCATGTAACTCACATAAATGGCTACAACACCTGCACTTGTTTCATGGCATCTAGGCCTAGTAGTACAGCCACAGCATGGCAAGGGTTGAGGGGCACACATCACCGGGTAAAGAGAAGCCTCGTGAACCCACAGTATAAAGCGCTTGCAGTCTCAGTGGGGAGGTAGCTTTTGACCCAATGAAGGAGCTGCACAACTGAAGCCCCTTGAAGGTGTTGCTGATGTTGCTGCAGATGGAAAAGTGCATGGACAGTGCAGTCCTGCACCTACCTAGAACCCAAGTCACCATGCCCTATCGAAACAAACCCTTGCAATGCATCTACAGGTAAAACTCTCTCCTATGAAAGCCATCTACAGAATCAGAAAAGATGACTGCTTCTCCAGCTGCACAGATATCAACGAGGGGACACAAAATGTATGAATGAGCAGGAAACAGAGCACAACTAAACAACCACGATAACCGTGTAGTAGGGCATAGGTACGGCCAAATGATAAGAAATAATAAATATTGGTGAGGCTCTACAGAAAAGGGAATTCTTACCATTTGTTACTAAGGATATAAAATAGTACAGTTACTGGGAAAAAAGTCTGACAGTTCCTAAAAATCTAAAATAGACCAACCATATCATCTGGCAATCCATTTTTTGGATATATATCCAGTGGAATTTAAATCAGTATAATGATGAGACATCTGCACTTTCGTCCTCACTGTAACACTACTCACTGTAGCCAAGACATGAGGCTAATTAAAGTGTGCATCAACAAATGTACAGATATCTTGTCACCTTTGCTGCCTTGCGTGTGCCATGTTGTTTCTGCTCTTCCATACCTGTTTGTTGTCCCTGCCTTGGAGTTGGCTGATTATGGACAGAAACCTCTACAAACTGTAAGCCAAATAAACCCCTTCCCTTAAAAAAATGTACAGATAGAGAAAATATGGTGTATTTAATGCTTTCAACCATTAATCAAAAAGAAAAAATGAAATCCATCCTTGAGCGATTTGGATGAGCCTGGGAAACATTACGTAATGAAATAAAACTGGCACAGAAAGACAAATACCACATGAACCATGTGTAGAATGTGAAAAAGCTGACATCAGAGAGGAGACGGAAGAATGGTATACACCAGGGAGCCAGGCAAGGCAGGGATGTGAATGTAGAGAGGTTGGAGAATACAAATAGATTTAAAAATAGTAGGACTAATTCCCCACATCCTCTTGTACGGGAAAGTGTTCATATTTCACAAAATTATATTTTATATCTCCAAATAGGTAGAAGAGAGAATTTTGAACTTTTTCACCACAAAGAAATGATAAATATTTAAGGGGATAGATATACTAATTACTCAAATTTGATCAAATATATTACATACATGCATAAAACATCACACTGTACCCCACAAACATGTACAACTGTGTCAATTTAAAATAAAATAGTACGTCATAAAATTTAAAGATTGCCGCGCGTGGTGGTGCACCCCTGTGATCCCAGCACTCAGGAGGCTAAGGCAGGAGGATTCCAGAAAGTTCGAGGCCAGCTTGGGCTACTTAGTGAGGTCAGGGCCAGCCTGAACTACAAAGGGAGACCCTGTCTCAAAAAAACCAAAATAAAATTAAATTAAATAATTAAATAAAATTAAAAATTAAAGTTAAAAACAAAAAATATAATTTTTTATAAAAGATAGCAAGGCAGTTGGACTTCCTCCTCCAGATATGATGGAACAATAACACAAGACCAGATTTACCTTCCCATCTTAAACCACTCTTGGAAATAGGTAATGTAAGCGGAGGTAGAAGTGCATGCCCGTTATCCCAGGCAGGAGATTGAGAGTTGGAGGCTAGCCTGGGCTACTCAGTGAGACTCTGCAACAGAACAAATAAATAAATGCAAAAGCTTGGGATGTAGCTCCCTTAGAGCATGCTGGGTTCAATCCCCAGCACTGAAAAAAATGGGTGAAATATATGAAGCAACAATTTTTCAGACATTGGACAACAAGGAGTACGTACAAGAAAGTGATTACTAGGAAAGGGGAGAAATAAAGTCAGTCCTACTGTTGTCTTCAGCTTAATTCACAGAGAGAATTTCCAGGGTATGGTGCTGGAAAAAGTTACCCAAACTGAGCCCTGTGGTTTTCCTAAGTCACAAAGATAAAGTTCAAACTCCAAGGAAGACAGGGAGTTAGAATTTAGGGGGCAAAGTATCCAAGGGAAGATAGCTTATCTTAGATTTGATATGCAGAGGGTTCTACTTATCTGATCAGCAGATGTGAAAGTGTGCCCATTGTTAATGTAGGGCCTCTGGTCTCCAGATTCATAGCTTTTGCCTTCTGTGTGTGTAAATGAACCCGGCCCTTTAGTTTTCCTGCAGAAAGGAGCACTACACAAAGTTTTGTCAGTAGAGGGCGCTGAACAGACATTGTAAAGGAAAAGGGTTTTGTTTCCCGTTTGCTGTGCTTTCCCTCCACTATTTCTCCAAGGTGCTGTAACCCATGAAGAACTAATGAATTAATGGATCCAGGTATCACAACAAAAAAGGAGACGAAAAGACATCGTGTGCTTCTCGATGAAAGAACACACCACCACCTTAATTTGTCAAAGAAACCAAACCTGAAATCAGATGATCCAGCTGCCGCTTTGCAGGAAATTGGGGACAAAGGAACACTGACAATGGGTTGAATTGAATGATACAGGAAGGGATAGATTGAACAGATATGTAATCAATCAAATACCGCAAAATGCTAATTTTAGAATCTAGATGTTGCACATATGAGGGTCCACTATATAATTCTTTCAATTTTCTATGTGTTTGAGAATACTCATAGTAAAATGCTGAAAAAAGACAAAATTGGTAGTCCAAATCATGTCTACAAAGTATATGTGAGCAATAAAACTCTAAAATGAACTATAAAGTGAACCCTCCATATCTGTGTGTTCCATATCTGCAGATTCAATGAACAACATCTCAAATAAAAAAAAATTTAATGGTTTTTGTACTGACTAGTTAGATTTTTTCTTGTCATTTTCCCCTAAACTATAGTATGATAACTATTTACATAGAATTTGCTTTGTGTAAGGTATTATAAAGTAATCTAGAGGTGATTTAAAGTACATGGAGGGATGTACATAGATTCTGTGCATATACTACATCATTTTATATAAGGAATTTGATCACTGGTGGATTTTGGTACTCGCCAGAGGAGGGAGACCTAGAATTAACTCCCTGGAATGACTGAGTACAAAAGCAGTGACCCTGGAGAAAACAAGAGTGTTGTCAATGGGCAGGGACACATGGGAACCTTCTGAGGCAGCTGGCCAGTCTGTTTCTTGACCTGGCTAGGGTGTACAAAGAGATGCCCCTTACTAAACACTACACTGGATCTGTTCTGCATCTGGTTTTTATATCTGTATTTTACAACAAAGAAAGTATTTTTTTAATCTGTATCCTTTGCCTAGCAACCACACTTACACGAATGTGTCCTAATATAATGATTAGACAAGAGTACACAGATGGTTGTACAATAATACCTACCATTTATTGCCTACTCAATATTATTGAGTATTAGACACTGCTCCAAGCACTTTACAAGACTTATCCTTACAACAACCCTGTGTGGCATACACTATGTGACTCAGAGAAGTAAAGAATGCTCACTGAGCATTATTAATAACAAACACTAAAACCACATGATCATAACTGGGTGCTTTAAAAAATTATGAGCTATCCACACAGTGGAATGCCAGAAGCTATTAAAAATTACAAGCACTTTCTCATTCTTGTTCTCTCTCTCTCTCTCAATGTGGATAACAGAGATTATATCACATATGTATATATTATCATGTGTATTATACATGTATAATATATGGAAGGAAGTTCATTATAAACTTCTCTACTGAGAAGTACTTACTACTTTACAGTAGTAGTACTGTAATCCCAACTACTCAGGAGGCTGAGACAGGAGGATCAAAAGTTCTATCCAAGCCTTCACAATTTAGCAAGACTTTGTTGCAAAAAAATAAAAAGAAAGAAAGGGCTGCAGATATAGCTCAGTGGTACAGCAGCCCTATGTTCATTCCCTAGTGCTAAAATAAATAAATAAACTCGGTAAAGACAAAAAGTCAGATTACGGAAATATACAGTCTACCAAAAAAGGTATACACACTTCAGGAAAAGAAAAACAGTATGATGTTTTTCAATAGATGCTGTTTCCCTAGAGGATGTTGTATATCAGAAACCCCACCACACTGCCGGCCCTAGGAAAGAAATTGACAATGAATGTGCAGCGATCTCAGTGACCAAGGTTACCCGCGCAGCAGTTCACCATACTAATAAATGTCTGGAAGCTCATGGCCACCACTTTGAACACCTCCTGTAATTATAGACCAAAGGTAACTTGTATGAATGCATGATTTCTCAATACATTTAAAATATTTATACAAGTTTTTCTTCTCCTGAAGTGTGTATACATTTTTGGTGGACTCTCTATTTGGATTAAAAATCATATATACATAAAAACAATTCATTAAAATTGGGAAGTGTTATAAGGAGACCCTCACTTTGTGTTCTTGATGCCTCTGTATTGTACAGAAGTTTCACAAACATGGATTACTTTTGGAATTATAAAAAAAAATGTTTTCACAGTAAGGGAGTGGGGGATGGGGGGGACTCCAAGACAAAGACCTAGCATAAGAAGCCATGATAAAACAAAAGTATCATAGTCACAGATCTAAACAAATCCTCATCGCCCCATCTCAGATCCCCAGAAATACTTCTATTTCCTTAGCCAAGACATATGGAAAGAATGCATAACTGAACACAAAAATTTGCATGGATCATTTCTTTTTCTTTTCTTTCTTTTTTTTTTTTTTTTGTAGGAGGGATCGAACAAAGGACCTCGTGCTTGCCAGGCAGGCACTGTGTAACTGAGCTACATCCCTGGCCCTGGATTGATCATTTCTCGAAGATGAAGCTGTTTACATTGATGTAAATTTGAAAACTACCTCCAATACTATTCTAAAACAACAATGCAGAAATAGTAAATCGAAGTAAACACAAAATGACTTTGGAGTCCCACAACTTTGTCAGCTAAGGTGATCGAGACAGAGAAACAAGTAGAGACTGCAAGTAATGCTGGTCACGGTCTTGCATACAATCCTACCAAGGAAGCGGGAGACTGGGGCAGGCCCAAGCTGCTCGGGGAAGTGGGCGTGGCCTGTTCATTATAAAACCCCAGGACACACGCACTGAACAGTTCCCAGGGCCCTGCCTGCGGACTCCTCGCCAGAACTGGAGGAGCAAGTTTTGGACAGGCCGGCCTAGACCTGACCTCAGCCTGAGGAGCGGGAGATTCAAAAGGACAGTCCACACTCTCTCTGCCACCGTGGCCGCCCTCACGCTGTAGGGTGCACTTCTTTTCCTACTTTTACTTGGCCCAAACTCGCTCTACAGAGCACGTTTCTTTCCCTACCCTTAATAAATGTAAAACCTTGCTGCCATTTGCACTTGTTAGGACCATTTCTTTGCTCAGGACAGAAAGAACCTAGAAACCACCTCTAGGGGGAGACTCCAGCACCCCCATAAACCAGTAACACCAGCACCACATATTCCAGCACCACCACATATTCACAGTGGACTCCGCTGAGTCTTGTCAGGAACACTCTCAGTCTGTATATGCTAAATCCCTGGCGGGTTTATCTGGAGCACCAACCCTTAGCGGTGGGACTACTGAATCAAAAGCTGTGGATCTTTTTCTTGAGCCTGGAGCAGTGGCACATGCCTGCAATCTTAGCTACTCAGCAGCCTAAGGTGGTAGGACCACCTGGGCTTACCGAGACCCTGTCTCAAAATAAAACAAAAAGGGCTTTGGACATAGCTCAGTGGTAGAATAATTGCCTACCATGCTCAAAACCCTGGGTTTAATCCCTGTTACCAAAACTAAAAAAGATTTATGTTTTATAATTCTGTATTATTTTGTAAATTTTACATATCACTAGGTACTTGTATATAACGTACCTATTTTGTCTGACCAGCTATAGCCAAATATTATCCAGCAAGACTGTAATAAATTACTTTAAGTAAGTTTCCCTTCATCTGAGGCAGCACTAGGTGTCCTTCAGCATGTTTACAGATCTGACAGACAGACAATATCATTTCCCAGGGTTGTCTTTTTTTTTTTTTTCTGAGACAGGGTCTCACTATGTAGCCCAGGCTGGCCTCAAACTCACAGCGATCCTCCTGTCTCTCTGCCTTCAGAGTACTGGGATTACAGGCGTGCACCACCACACCTGGAACAGTGTTGTCTTAGTGTCTCTTTAACTGTGATTGCAATATCACAATTCTTGGCTATTTGTTTTGTTGTTTTGTTTTCTCGGTTTTAGTTGGTTTGTTGTTTGTTTGTTTGGGAATACCAGGGACTGAACCCATGATGTTCACACTGAGCTACAACCTCAGCCCTTTTTAATATTTTATTTTGAGACAAAGGATCTCACTAAGTTGCCCAGGCTGCACTCAAACCTGAGACCCTCCTGCCTCAGTCTCTGCTTTTATTTTTCCTAACACAGACTATTTGCGGGCTTTGCCTATCTTTCTTTGGGCTGTTTGCCTGTTACTGATTGACCTGCATGAGGTTCTGTGGGTAAAAGAAATGAAAAAAAACCCTTCATTACCTATTATCACAAGTAGTTTTATTGGCATATCAGTTGTTTCTTTTGGTTTGGTTTGGTTTTTTTCAAGACAGGGTCTTGCTTACAGCTCAGGCTACCCTCAAACTTACACATGAGAAATATTTCGTATAACTTTTCACATGAATGACGAACTTCTCTGACTTTTGATGAGGGCCTGTCTGTGATCTGCCTTCATTCAAACATGGAGAAGAAAATAAAATGTTTTTCCCCTCCTTTTCTTTCCCTGCAAGCTGAGGGTGGCACCCAGGGCCTTGCGGCATAGCCAGCAAATACTCTGCCACTCTGCTACATCCCCAGATTTTTCTTTCTTTTTTTTTTCCAATACCAGGAATCAAACTCAGGACCTTGTACTTGCAAGGCAGGGGCTGCACCACTGAGCTAAATCCCCAGCCCTATCCCCAGATTTTTATTGTCTGACATCTTTCTGTGGGTGACTGATGTGTTCCGTTTACAGCTCATCTTTTTGATTTAAATGAAAATGTAGGTGCAAACCTAAAAGATAGTAGCCTGGGAAGGCCCACTTGGACAGATGTGATCTATTTAAAAATTCCACACTGGTAGGTTTCTTTCAAAAATTAAAATGGAGCCAGGTGTGATGGCGCATGCCTGTAATCCCAGTGCTGGGGAGGCTGAGGCAGGAGGATTGCTGTGAGTTCAAAGCCAGCCTGAACTACATAGGGAGACCCTGTCTAAAAATAAATAAATGTGGTCCAGGGAGTTAGCTCAGTGGCACCGCGCCTGCCTTGAAAGGGCAAGGTCCTAAATTCAATTCCCAGTACCACAAAAAAAATAAAATAAAATAAAAAATTAAAATTAAAATGGAAGTTGGGCATAGTGGCACATGGGCAATTCTCCTGCATCTGCCTCCCAAGTGCTGGGATTACAGGTGTGCACTACTACTCTTGGAAGTATCAGTTGTATTTTGACTTTGCTCTTTATTTTATTTGCCATATAGAAAATTTCTACTTTTGCCTTTACTTTTACATAGACTCATCAGTTATTTCCATTATAGTTTCAGGAGTCTGGATCTAACTGCGCATTCTATGTTTTCTTCTACATTTTTAATGTCTAAAGCTTTAATTTACTTAAAGTTCATTTGAGTACAAGGATTTTGATAGAGAGCTTATTTTTTTCAGTTTCTACCAACAGCATTTATTGAACAGTCTTCACTGATTTGAAAGGCCACCTTTATGTAAACCTAAGTTCCTGTGAATACTTCAGCCTCTTTCTAGAACAGTGGTGGCGAACCTATGGCACGCACGCACAGCCCTCTCTGTCCGTACTCGAGCCAAGTCGCTCCAGCAGCAGAGCATCAGATAACAGTTGTTTTGTCTAAACGAAAACTTCAGTATTCAGGTTCAATTGCAGTGTTGACACTTTGCTATAAATAAGTGGGTTTGGGGTTGCAAAGTTTGGGCACTAGTCTTTAAAACATTTGCCATCACTGTTCTAGACTACTGTGTCTAATTTAGCCCACTGCTCTGACTTATTATTCTTTTTCTAGTAGTTCTCCAATGAATTACCAAAACGTGACATTTAACTTGTGTTATGGCTTGTGTGTAGATGCCCCCCAAAGCCTCAGGCGTTTTCACAGGTGGCTGAATCTAGAGTGTGTGACTGATTGCTGGTGGTGCTAGGCTGGGGGGCACTAGGATTAAGGACTTGAGTGCTAGCACCCCTAAGTAGTCTGAATGATAAAAGGGCAGAGAAACACTGTTTTGCTGTCTTCCGCCACCCACTGCCACCCACCGCAGCCCCTCTGCCACCCTGCCTTAGAGCCAGCTGATTATGGACTGAAAGCTCTGAGAACTGTAAGCCAAACAAACCTTTCCCCCCTTTAATTTGGGTGTCAGGTATTTTGGCTAAGCAATCAGAGAAAACTAACACAATTTGTTACATCAAGAAAAGCTTTCTTTTGAAAACTGTGATTGCCTTTGATTAAAAGTATCATAGGTCTCAATTCAAATCAAATCATGATGACAGTTTTACAACAGTGTGGATGTACTGAATGGACTTAAAAATAGAAAAGCTTTTTTCCTAGTTAGACAACACATCTTCCACTTTGATATTAAGCATCTAACTCAGTAGATCTCAAATGTTTTTGTCCCCAGGACCCTTACTCTTAAAAATTATTAAAGACCCAGGCCAGGGATTTACCTCAGTGGCACTGCACCTGCCTTGATTCCCTGTACCAAAAAATAAATAAATAAATAAATGTAAACCCTTTCCACCTTTAAAAAAATTATTAAAGACCCTAAAGAGATTTTCTTTATGTGGAGTGTTTTTACTTATATTTGCTGCATTTAAACTTTAAATGAAATATTTTAAAATCACAAGCATACATTCCATTAGCCCCCAGAGTAATGAGATCATCACACTCCATGCACCCTCTGGAAAATTCCACTGTACACACATAAAAGAATAAGAGTGAAGAAGGCAATAACAGTTTAGTACTATTATAAAACCAGGTTCAGCCCTGAAGAGTCCCTGAAAAATTCAGAGACCCCCCCCAGACCACACTCTGAGAAAGGCTTTTCGGATTATTCCCACCAAAATTACCAATGACAATATAAAAGATTTTTCTGAATCTTGCCTGAGGCTTTAATTTTGCAGTGGAAAACAGCCTACCTGTGTGTATGGGGGGCAGGGAGTGGCAGAATCGAAAACCTATGTTTAGCTTGGGTGTGCTAGCATAAGCCTGTAATCCCAGCACTCCAGGAGGCTGAAGCAGGAGAAACACAATTTCAAGTCCAGCATGAGCAATTTAATGATTTAGCAAGACCCTATCTCAATCAAAAAATAAAAATGTTTAAATGACTGTGGGTGTAGCTCAGAGGGAAGGCCCTGGGTTGTTCAATCCCCAGCACCACAACAAAAAAACAAATAAATAAATTTTAAAATAGACTTAAAATAAAAATAAATAAAGTTTACGAGAATTAATATTTCTATATATAAAAGAAATAACAAGGGTCGGGGATTTAGCTCAGTGGTTTCGCCACCTGCTACGCAAGCACAAGGACCCGAGTTCAATTCCCAGTACCAAAAAAAAAAAAAGAAATAACAAGCCAGGCGTGGTGGCACACATCTATTATCCCAGCACTCAGGAGGCTGAGGCAGGGAGATTGCCATGACTTGGACACCAGCCTGGACTACATGGTGAGTTCAAGGCCAGCCTGAACTAGACAGCAAGATTCTGTCTCAAAAAAATAAAATAAAAAGAATAACAAAAAGCAACGGTAAATTGTATTTAGCTTTTGGTTAACCATGGAAAATTTAGGTTGACATGTTATAAATATCAACATAGTTATTGCTACTCTTGCCAAATGGGGCTCTTTCATCCTACTGGTCTGTTTATTTTTCCCAATTGATCTCAAAGAACCCACTTTCCTTCTCCTGTTCATTAACAGCCTGACAATTTATACTTCCTTTTTAGTTGTTGTTGTTTTCTTTTGTTTTGTTTTTGGTACCGGGGATCAAACTCAGGACCTTGCACTTTGGAGGCAGGCGGCCAGCACCACTGAGCTAAATCCCCAGCCCATGTTGTTTTTTTTGAGACAGAGTCTCACTACACAGTTCAGATTGGCCTTGAACTCACTGTGTAGCCCAGACTGGCCTCAAACTCCTGGCTATCTTCCTGCCCCAGCCTCCCTAGTGCTGGGATAACAGGCCTGTGCCACCACGCCCAGCTGTACCTCCTTTAAAAGAACTATCAGTTACATAGCTGTTGTTGCTTCCTCCCCCATGGTCCCTATCTCACTGCTCCCCACTGCAAAGCACATACACCACTGGGGATACAGAGCTGATTTCTAGGCAGTAGATAGAAAAACAATTTGTACCTTTATACATTTACTTGAAATTAGATGGATAAAAAATATAAGCAGCATATTAAACTTGTGGCTCTGAGACATTTTGGTTTCCTTTCCAAATAAATCTAAATCAAACAATGGATGTTTTAAAAATGAATAATACAGCCAGGGATTTCGCTCAGTGGTTCCGGCGCCTGCCTTGCAAGCACAAGGTTCTGAGTTCGATCCCCAGTACCAAAAAAAAAAAAAAGATTTAAAATTTGGGCCAGGGATTTAGCTCAGTAGTTTCACCACCTGCTGCGCAAGAGCAATGACCCGAGTTCGATCCCTGATACCAAAAAAAAAAAAAATGAATAATACATCAATGCCTCAGATACAACAAAAGTCACCCAGCTGAGTGGGTCTGACCGTGCCACTCCGAGGTAGAGAGCTTGTGCACGCACGGAGCCCTGGCTTCAATCCCCAGTGCCACCAAAACAAAGTTAGCGAGGTAGTACTCGGATGACTCAATCTTGAGAAACACTGCTCCTCACCTGGAGGTGTAGCTTAGTGGCAGAGCACTTGCCTAGCACACACAAGACCTTTGCTTCAATCCCCAACACCAGGAGAGAGAGTGAGAGAGAGCTTCCTCTCGCGCTACACCCCTCTAACCGCAAACCCTACCGCAGACACGACTGGGCAATCTCCAGTCACAGGATCCTGCTCGGCACTGCTGACTGCTCGATCATACTCATTTCTCCGCTGGAAATTCTCACCCATCTATTTGCCTGACGTGCATCCCGTTGGCCCTTGAGGCTCTCATGTACCATTCGGGACTGTGAACTTTTAGAGAAGAGAAACAATGCATAATTTGTAGCCACAGGCTGGGCCTGGTAATAAAACATCCTACTGGAAATCCTATTGTACAGTACTTTTTTCTATCTTCCCTGTCCAAGACACCATATTACTGGCATATTATCAATAATTTTAGGTATGAATAATTTAAATAAAAGATTTAACAAGCATCTCATATCAAGCAATACAAACATAATCATACATATATTTATGTTTAAATTTTTAATCAAATTCAAGTCACAAGAATAGTATGCTGCCGGTCATGGTGGCTCATGCCTGTAATTCCAGCACTAAGGAGGCTGAAGCAGGAGGGTCATCTCAAGTTAATGCCAACCTAGGCTACATAGTGAGCTCAAGGCCAGCCTGCACTGCAGAGAGACCCTGTCTAAAAAAAACCAACCAGGCATGGTAGCACATACCTGTAATCCCAGAACTCAGGAGACTGAGGCAGGAGGATCGCCATGAGTTTGAGGCCAGCCTGGACTGCACAGTGAGTTCAAGGCCAGCCTGGGCTGCATAGTGAGACCCTGTGTCTAAAACAAACAAACAAACAAACAAAAAACATCCAACTTGAGTTTTTGGGCTTTATTTTCTGGATCATAAGATTTTACACAAACTTTTGTTTCTGCTTCTGTTTCGTTAAAAAAAAATGTTACAAGAATTTAAAATATTAATATATTTGGCTAGATTTTAGAAATAAAATATCACAAAATAAGCAATTTATCACACAGGTAAAACTTTCCTTCCAAGACTTCAGTATGCCATCATTCTCAACACTATCTCCTCTGTTTCAATTCATAATTGAAATTATTACACTAAACACACAAACAAAATGCCTTCTCCACTGAAAAGAAGACTTGCCTTCGTCCATAACATATGGCATGGTTTGAAAACTCGTGAAGCAACGGCTGGGGCAAACTTAATCCGACCATGGTGCGTACTGCTGCTTTTGGAAAGTGGTTAAATTAGATTAGATCATTAGTGAGGGGCCCTCGAGATTCAATCCTGGTGGCTTTACAAGAAAAGGGAGATGAGGCAGAAGGATTGCTGAGTTTGAGGCCAGCCTGGGCTATATAGTGAGTTCGAGACCAGCCTGGACTGCATAGCGAGACCCTGTTTCAAAAAAATGAAACAAGTTAAAATTTTAAAAAAACAAAGAAAAGAAAAGGGAGGAAGATCTGAAAATACACATCCCCTCCCACCATGATGGGATACAGCTCAGGGGACCTTCACCAACCCTCAACAATGCTGTTTGGACTTTGTACCTCCAGAACCATGAGTCAAAATAAATCCATTTCCTTTATACAGTAGCTCACAAGTACTTCATTATAGTAAAGCTGACCAATGTAATACATGAGGGATACAAAATCTACTGTAGGTTCCTAAAAACTACACTGTAATAAAATCTTCCCTTAAAATGATAATAAAATGGATTGCAGTGATGGTTGCCCAAATCTGACTACTAAAACAACTGAATTACATACTTCAAGTGGATGAATTACTGATATGCTACATGATTTATCTCTCAATAAAGCTGTTATCAAAAAAATGATAATAAGATATTTATACTGTAATGTGAAAGTTCTTGTTTACTAGATCTATCTATGGAGAACCACCAAGGCAAAATGCTAGTGTTATTAGTTAGAAAATAATGAGCAAGACTAAACAATGAAAAAACATCATAGTAACCACTGCAGGTCCTAAAATCACAGATATTAACCCCAAACCTCCTTAGTGGCAACTAAGTTGAACAACACTGCTTAGTTTCTTTAGTCCAAGGAACAACATTTCTTGATAAGGTCCACTTTTCTGTTAAAACAATGGTACTCCACAAGGGTATTATGTGCAATTTTAATCATCGAAAGGGTAATGCCTGACACAAATCAGTGTAAGAGACCAATAAACAACTCAGAAAGAGACCCATACAACTATGCCTGAGTATTTTTTTTTAACAAAGGCACAAAAGCAATTCAACAGAAGAAAAGTCCTTTCAACAAATGGTCCGGAAGCAATGAAACATCCGTAGGAAAAAAACAAACAAAAATTAATTTTAACATAAACTTCGTATCTTCTGCCAAAAAACCTCAAAATAGATCACAGTTTTAAATGTATAAAGAAAAATTATAAGTTTTAAAAGACACCGAGAAGAAAATCTCCACGACCTAAGAGTATAAAATCTTCTTGGACTTGACACTAAAGATGTAATACAGAAAATGAAAACTTAATAGCATGACCTCATCAAAATTTCAAACTTTTGCTTTGTGAAGACCCTGTTAATCACATAAAAACACAATCTGCAGCCTGGAAGAAATTATTTTTAAACCACTGTTTCAACAAAGGGCTCATATCTGGAATATGTGTTTTTAAAAGTCTGAAAACTCAACAGTAAAAGAACAAATAATCCACCTAGAAAATGTACAACAGGGGAAACATTTCACTGAAGAGAATATACAAATAGCAAATAGGCAAATGAAAAGATGTTCGATGAGATACAGCTACACATATATCGGAATGGCTCAAAGGAAAATAATGACAACACTAAGTGCTGATGAGGATGCAGAGAAACTAGATCAGTCACACACTGCTGGTAGGAATGTAAAATAACATAGCCGGGCGTGGTGACACACACCTGTAATCGCAGCACTAGGGAGGCTGAGGCAGGAAAATCACTGTGAGTTTGAGGCCAGCCTATGCTACATAGTGAGTTCAAGACTAGCCTGAACTACATAGTGAGACCCTCTCTCACAAAAAATAAATAAATAAAAATAAAATGACACAGTCGCTCTTGAAAACAGTTTGTCAACTTCTTAAAAAATTAAACACAAAACTGTCGTATGGCCTAGCCATTGCTTTCTTGGGTGCTTATTCCAGAAAAAAGAAAACCAATCAACACACACACAAAAAAAAACCTTACACATAAATGTTGGTAGCACCTTAATGCATAACAGCCAGAAGTTTAAAAAGGTCCAAATGCTCCTCAATGGGGTTTAAGAGTTAAACGAACAGGTGCATCCATACTATGGAATTCTACTAAGGCAGTCAGAATAAACTGACTTTCGGGTTTGTGTTGTTTTTGTAGTGCTGGAACCCAGAGCCTATTGCACGATAGATAAGTACTCTATCCTTGAGCCACATCCCAGTCCAGAAACAAACTATTAACGCACAGAATGATTTAAATTGATCCCAAGGGAATTATGCTGAGTGAAAAAAGCCAATCTCAAAAGTATAATTCCACTTACATAACATTCTTAAAATAACAACACTGTGAAAAAGGAAACATTGCGTGTTTGTCAGAGGTAGAGGATGTGAGAGCGAGGTGGGGACCACTCCAGAAGGGAAACACAAGCAAGCTTCACGACAATGGAACTGTTCTGTGTCTTGATGATCCTGATCAAGGGGGTGATTGCACAAACCTGCACATGACACAGAGCTGAAACCACGTCTGTCTTTGTCTCTTTGTCTCTCTCTCTCTGTCTCTCTGTCTCTTGCTCACACACAACTCACACACACAGTGTGCATATAAAACTAGTGAAATACCAATAAGTTCTATGAATTGAACCAATGTCAATTTCTGGTTTTGATCCTATACTATGTACAGTTAAGATGTTATCAGAGAGTGAATCTGGCTGAGAGGTACACGAGACCTTCCTGTTTCTTTTGGGTGGGGGGTTTTGCAACTTCCTGACAATCTCTAATTATTTCAAAATAAATCATTTTTTAAAACCGCTAATGCCTTAGCCCAGTGTGGTGGCACACACCTGTAATCTCAAGACTCAGGAGGTTGAGCCCTGGGCTACATAGTGAGCTCAAGACCACCCTGGACTACATACACAGTGAGATCTTGTCTCAAAAACCTAAAAAAAAAAAGCACTAATGCTCCATGGTTTCACAACTGTCTATATACAAATTCTCCCAAAACTGTATACACACTTCAGAAAAGGAAAAACTGGTATGAACACTTTAATATTAAATGTATTGAGACATCATGAGATTCATACAAGTTACCTTTGGCCTCTATAATTACAGGAGGTGCTCAAAGTGGTGGCCATTGGCTTCCAGACATTTATTAGTACGGTGAACTGCTGCTCGGGTAAACTTGGTCATTGAGATTACTGCACATGCATTGTCAATTTCTTCTCTAAGGGTTGGCAGTGTAGTGGGTTTTCTGTGATATACAGCATCCTCTAGGGTCCCCCATGCAGGAGTAGCAGCATCTGTTGAAAAAATGTCATACTATTTTTCTTTTCCTGAAGTGTGTATACAGTTTTTGGCAGACTCTGTATATACATGTACATATATTAAATTATACACATTAAATAGGTGCAGTTTTTTGTACTTCAATTATACTTCAAATAAGTTAGAAAAAAATAAAGGTTAATACCTCATCACCATAACTGCTTATGGAAACATTTTTATCCCTGTATCTATTAAGATACTGAAGACAAACTCAATATATATTCCAAGGATCAAATTACATCTTCTTTCTTCTTATATCACCCCACACAAAATATGCACAGAACAGTAAATGAACAATTTATAAAGCAAAAATAAAACTTGAAATAAAACCTGAAAGAGCATATTTTAATGCATTCTTTTGGTAATACTAGATTCTACCTTTTATTTTTCTTTCCCTTTAAAACAAAGTCTGCTACAATTTTAAGTACTGTAGTCAGTTTTGAGAAGATTCATTTAGAAATAAGATTTTTAAAAAGAGAAATAAGATTTAATAATAAGATCAGCTGAATAACCTTATAAGGAGATGATATTTTCCATTCTTCAGATAGTACTTGTCCAAGACGTTCAGGTCTTTGGTCTCCAAAGTATTGACAGAAGTCAAAACTAAAAGAGAAATGGTTCAAGCAAGATAAAAATATCATCAAAGAAATTGATCATTGTAATTCATCTAGCCTCTCCACTGATTTGGTGTTTTGTTTTGGTTTTGGTATGGGGATTGAACTCAGGACCTTCCAGTTGCTTTCAAGGCAGGCACAGCGCCACTAAGCTAAATCCCTGGACCTCTTTGAACTTTTTTGAAGAAGATACTAACAATCTTTAAAAAAACAAAATTTTTTCACAGTTAAACTTCAGATTACATAAAAACAAGCAAACAATCGTGTAAACCATGTACTAATTCTAACCTGAGACATTTAGAAGCTATAATTGTCAGTTCTTCTCAAAGAGAATCTTAAAGAACAAGGTTCTCCACAAATAATACATTCCCACACACTCACAAATCAAAGGGCTCCTAGTTTAAATGAATGACGGCTACCTTTCAGTAAATTTGTATAGAAGATCACTTAAGTGGAAAATAAAATAAATAGTAAATATTCATACTAACACCCTACATTTCTATCTGATATCGTAACAAAATCAGACTTGAGCTGGGCATGGTGGTCAATACCTGTAACCCTAGCACTTTGGGAGGCTGAGGCAGAAGGATCAAAGTTTAATACCTGTCTGGACAACTTAGTGACATAGTAAGTGTTTATCTCAAAATAAAATAAAAAATTAGAAGGGCTGGAATCTTTTTTTTAAACCTGGTCTCGCAATGTATTCCAAGCTGGCCTCAATCCTCTGCCTCAGGCTCCCGAGTGCTAGGATTACAGGTGTGCACTACCATGCCTGGCAAAAAAAAAAATGATTTTTATTAGAAGAAATTAACACCAAAGGGAGAAACAATCATTTTTTAAAGTATATAATTTATTATTATTCTAAAATGATTAATGACTTAATCATGTAATAACAGCTCACTACTAAACAAAGCACTTTCAAACATTAAAATTTTTGGTATAAATCTATCTACTCCATGTTGGAAAAATAAGCTACATACAAGTATATCAAGATATTTTTTGAAAGTCCAAAGTATAGTAAATTTGGGCCAGGGATTTAGCTCAGTGCCATCATGCCTGCCTCGCAAGCGGAAGGTCCTGAGTTCGATCCCCAGTACTGGAAAAAAAAAAGAAAAGAAACAAAGCATGGTAAATTCATAATTTGCCTTTCTTAGAAATAAAAATCAAGTATAACAACTTTCTAATTTTTTTTTTTTTGGTACCGGGGATCGAACTCGGGTATCGAACACTTGTGCTTGTGCAGCAGGCAGCGAAACCACTGAGCTAAATCCCCAGCCCAACTTTCTAATTTTTTAAGCACTGGCCTCACACTGAAAGCTCTCTGTTTTAATTATTTTTTCTTGTTACCCTTATTACAAAATTACATTCCTTAATATATTCAGGACTTTTATTCATTGTCTTTAAAAACTTAAGGTAGCCGGGTATGGTGGCTCACTCCTGTAATCCCAACACTTGTGAGTCTGAGGCCACCCTAAACTGCACAGTGAGACACCATCTCAAAAAGAAAAAAACCCAACAAATTTAAGGCAGTTATGTCATGCTACACATACCTACCCTAGGCATAGGGTCATGCAGATTACACTGAATACACTGTTTACAAATAGTTCCGGTGACAACTAAGAGAAGGAAAAAGAACATTTATTAATACTGTAAAGTGATGTAACACTTGCAAAATATCTAATGAAGGAACTGAAAGGTAATTAGGCCTGTTGGTACCATCAATTTATAACTGTGTCATTATGAATTTATAACTATTATGAATTTATAATTGGGTATAGTTATAAATTTTTTAACAGTATAGCTATAAATTCATAACATTTCATTTGTCTAATATTATTGGTTCTCCGGATGCATAAATTTTTCAGATACCTCAGCCATTCTTAACCTTTTAATTACAGAACCCTTTCAGAATATGGTAAAGCTGGGCCCCTCCTCCCCAGAAAAACACACATACTCATCAAATTCTCTTTTCAGTTTTAAGGTTTCATATTGCCAGGCATGGTGGCACACACCTTTAATCTCAGCACTCAGGAGGCTGAGGCAGGAAGACTGTGAAGTGAGGCCAGCCTGGGCTACCTAGTGAGTTCCAGGCCAGCTTAAACTACATGGTGAGACCCTGTCTCGAAACAAAAAAACAAAGAAAGAAAGGAAGAAAGAGAGAGAGAGAGAGAGAGAGAGAGAGAGAGAGAGAGAGAGAGAGAGAGAATAGAGGGTACAGAACTTTTTAGAGACCTGAGATGATGAAAGCTATCTAAAATACGCTTCAGGGCTGGGGATTTAGCTCAGTGGTTTCGCCGCCTGCCTTGCAAGCAGAAGGACCCAATTCGATCCCCGGTACCAAATAAATAAATAAATAAATAAATAAATAAATAAATAAAATACACTTCATCCTTTCCTATACTTAAGAGAGCATAATGCTCATGATTTAAACTGCCTTGATGACTCAGGGTCATTTTGCACGTCAATCATTGTACCTGTTTTGACTCAGTGACTTTCTCCGATCAAATAGATAAGGAGAACTATTTGCCCCAAAACTATGTGGTGATAGATGACCATCCACACTGCTACTACCCGCGCCCCTTCACCCCAACCAAACTTTGTGAAGTTTTTTTGGTACCAGGGATCGAACTTGGGACCTTCTGCTTGCGAGGCACGTGGCGGTGGCAGAACCACTGAGCTAAATTCCCAGCCCCTTTGTGAAGTTTTTTTGTCTCCTTCCTTTTTTGGCTGTCAGCTGTTCTGATGCTTCCTCCTTCTCCTTTGTCTTCTCAATCTGTTTCAGAGCAGGCATTCCATTGTGGCATAAACAGATTGGCTAAAACAATGTCTGAAACAGTATCTGAGAGCAACAGATTAAGTGCATGAGCATCAGGACATCTATTCTGGCTCTTCATAGGACGTTTTTGTCTACTTCTGTTGATCTCAGCTATATTCCTGATAGTTGACCAGATTGGAAATATTAAAGCACTAAAACAGCAGAATTTGGGTCCTTCCTCAAAATTCTACACACTGCTTTTTTAAAAAATCTGCTATAAGCTTTACATGTGTTAGATTTTTTTAAAAAAGAGAATGAAGAAAATTATGAGTTTAGTAATAAAAACATAAGAAATCTCACTGTGGCTCCATAAAACAAGAAAATTTTATCCACATTTAGTGCAATCAAATCTGAAATTTGCAACTGCAACATATTCAAATTTCTAAAAAGAAACAAAATAATTTAAAAGGATAATAAAGCTAGGCATGGTGGCACACACATGTAATCCCAGCTACTCAGGAGGCTGAGGCAGGAGGATCTGGAGTTCAAGGCCAGCCTGGGCAATTTAGCAACTCTGTCTCAAAATAAAATGTAAACGGATGGGGACATAGTTCAGTGGTAGAGTGCTTATCCGGCATGTAATTCAAGCCTCATTTTTTAAGAAAGAAAAAAAGGAAGGAAGGAAAAAGGAAAGGAAGGGAAGAGAAGGAAATGAAAGGAAAAGGAATAGTAATTCTCATGTAGAATACCAAAACTGACAAAGTACTACTGGAAAATAACCTAAGATTTGGACTTTATTTTAAAATATGAATTGGAAGCTTACTGTATTTAAAAGAATCTTGATGATTTCTCATACCAAGTACAGAAAAGATGTATTGTTCAATATATGGTGTTATGAAAACTGGTCAGTGACCTGGGAAAAGAAAAGGTAGGTTGGATCCTCACTTCATCTATTACACGAGGAAATGTTAATTTACTTAAATGTGAAAACCACGCCTGGCGTGGTGGTGCACACCTGTAAACCAGCACTGGAGAGGCTGAGGCAGGAGGATCACCACAAGTTCAAGGCCAGCCTGGACTACATAGTGAGACCCTGTCTCAGGGAAAGAAAAAAAGACTTCTCACAAAGCCAAACATGGTGGAATATACCTGTATTCACAGAACCCTGGAGGCTGATAGCAAGTTTGAGCTTAGTCTGAGAAACTTAGCAATTTAGTGAGAAGTTCTCAAAATAAAAAAAAAAAAATATTTAAAGGCTGAGAATGCAGCTCAGTGTGAAGGCCCAGGGTTCAAATCTCAGTACTATAAAAAAAAGTCCTCACAATTCAATTTTTTAAATGTTCAATCTACTAGAAAAATGGGCAAATGACATAAAAGATAACCTTAAGTCATTTGTAGGAAAATGGATGCACCTAAAGATCATAATGTTAAGGAAAGTAACTCAGACACACAAGTTTAAATATCACATGATTTCTCTTGTATGAAAAACTCAATATATTAATAAAGTACAAAATAAAAAACAGATAATAGGAAAAAAGAGAGAAAAAAGTTACCATAATTCAGCATGGACAATGTATCTAAAACTATACTTTGTTTTAGTATCATTCTCTCTCTTTTTTTGGTACTGGGGATTGAACTCAGGACCTTGTGATTAAGAGTCAGGTGGTGGCACCACTGAGCTAAATCCCCGGCCCAGTCTCTTAATGTGTTTTGTATGTTTTTTTGCCTATTAGTCTGGTTGTTAATCTGTATACATAATAACTAACTTTATAAAGACTTATTTTATAAGATAAATGAATCTGATTCTTGCAAAATAAAAGGCGATGGAGGGGAGTGGAAAAAAAGAATTGATATATTATGTACATGTACCAATTCCTTATAATGAATATAATCATTATGTACTGCAAATATGTACTTTTAAAAATTAAAAAAAATTAATGGCATATTGTTTTACAAAAAATGGACAAATGATATGTAGTTTACAGAAAGTAAAATACATATGCTTTTTAATTATTTTTAATAAGGTGATGCAAATTAAAAGTACAGTGAACATTTTTTCAGCTATCAAATCATCAAAGATCTAAAAATTTCATAATATTTTGTTGTAGAGCCATGGAGAAACAGATACTCTCACATGCACATACTGTTGGTATGTTCTAATGAACAAGTAATTTAGAAATTTAGCAAAAGCTGGGCATGGTGGGACACGTCTATAATCCCAGCACTTGGGAGGCTGAGGCAGGAGGATTGCCTCGAGTTTGAGGCCAGCCTGAGCTACACAGTGAGCTAAAGGCCAGCCAGAGCTACACAGCAAGACCCTGTCTCAAAAAAGAAAAAAAGAAAAAAGAAATTTACCAATATCAAAATAGCATATACTCTTTGATCTAGTGATTGTATTGCTAGGAGTTTTTCTAAAATTATAATCTCTTCTGCAGCAATGTTTGGTAAGATCAAAGGAATGAAAATAAGCTAAATAGATAAATAAGAAACAGTAAATTGTAGTGCACCCATATAATGCAATGCTATGCAACCATTAAAAAATGAGGGTGTGCTTTATACACTGATATAAAACAATCTTCAAGCTCTGTTATTAAATGAGTAAAATAAGTAATGAGAAGAGCTTGACATTTGTGTAGAAAAAAGAAGAAAAACAAACAAATATGCATTTGCCTGCATATTCTTAAAATCCCTAAAAGAATCTCCAATAAACTGATAATATTGGCCCCATCTAGGGAGGCATGTGAGGCTAAAGGATCCAGACAGAGGGGACATTCCCTGAGAAAACCCCTCATCTGCCTGTGCCTTGCATATTATTCTTAGAAATGAGATCATTGCACTCAAAAAAGGATGAACAATTTTATAGACTTCAATACATATTTCAAATTACTTTTCAAGGGGTTAAAGTTTAATGGTTAAGAATTTTATCAGTCAGTGTCACGGAAAGAAAATGGGAAAAGAACTATGATTGATTAAAAGAGCCAGAAGATGGTAACAACCACATGCAATTTGTGGTCCTAGATTGAATTCTGGTTTCCATATTTTGGAGATAGCTGGGGAAATCTATGAACTGGATAATAAATGAGATTAAAACGTACTGATATGGAGAGATGGAGTTAATGAAAGAAAACTGCAAGTTATAAAACAACATGTATACCATGATTTTATTTTGGTAAAAAGATGCATATGGACACTCAGTCATTGCCAGTGGTAATCAAAATGGTACTGTCATTTTGGAAGAGTTTGGCAGTTTCCTACAAAACTAAACATACTCTCATCAGGCAATCTAGCAATTGTGCTCCTTAGTATTTACCCAAACAAGCTGAGAACTCACATCCACACAAAAACCTGCGCATGAATGTTCATAGAAACATTATTCATAACTGCCAACATTTGGAAGTAACCAAGATTCAGTAGGTGAATGGATCAAGTGGTCCATCGAGACAATAGACTATTATTCAGTGCTAAAAAGAAACAGCTATCAAGCCACAAAAAACCATGGAAAGAGCTAGGTATACATAGTCTTTACCTAACACAGTGAGGCCCTGGATTTGATCCCCAGCACCAAAAAATAGGCATGGAAGAAGCTTAAATCCACATTATTAAGTGAAGAAGCCAATCTGAAAAGGCTCTATACTGTATAATCCCACTACATGATACTCCGGAAAAGGGGAAAGCATGAAGACAATGAAAAGATCAGCGGTGTGGGCCAGGGATTTAGCTCAGTAGTTCCGGTGCCTCGAAAACGGAAGGTCCTGAGTTCGACCCCCAGTACCAAACAAAACAAAACAGAGTAGTCACAGGTCATTCATTACACATCTTGCCAAATCCATAGAATGGCCAACACCAAGAGGGAACCCTAATATAAGCTACAAACTTCTAGTGACAATAATGTTCCAATGTAGGTTCAACAACTGTAATAAATGTACTATTCTGGTGCGGGATGTCAATAGCAGATCAAGTAGGTAGAGGCAGAAAGTACTTGGGATCTCCCTATACTTTCTGCTCAATTTTACTGTGAACCTAGAACTCCTTTAAAAAAAAAAAAAGCCAAAAAATAAAAAAATAAAAATAAAGCCTACTAAAAATGTATGTGTACATGAACATGCATTAAAAAAACCTAGACTGGGCCGGGGATTTAGCTCAGTGGTTCCACTGCCTGCCTCACAAGCAGAAGGACTCGAGTTCGATCTCCAGTACCAAAAAAAAAAAAAAAAAGAAAAAATCTAGACTATATGGTAAGATATCAGGAGTAGTAATTTTCTAGATGTTAGAAATATTTTTCTTACTTTTGCCTATTGCCATTTTTTTTTTCTTTGACACAGGGTCTCACCATGCAGTTCAGGCTATCCTTGAACTCACTCAGGGTGACCCGGCTTCTAGCCACATTTTTTGAACTTCTACCATGTATCTTACGGGTTTTGTAATAGTAAAAGTTAAAAAAAAGTCAAGGAGTTAGATACTACTGAATTAAGGAAATTTGGAGTGTTACATATAATAATAAGAGACTCGCTAATGAATAAAAGGTGCAATCTCAAAAATGTGGAACACATTTAGAGATGAGAGTAACAGCCTAAAAATAAGAGCTTAGAGAAAGAAGAATTCCACCTGGGTCAGGGATTTAGCTCAGTGGTTTCGCTGCCTGCTGCACAAGGACACGAGTTTGATCCCCAGTACCAAAAAAAAAAAAAAAATTCCACCTAATCATTATGGTTAAAGATAAAGCTTCCTAGCTGAGTTTGGTGGTGCATTCCTGTCATCCCAGCACTTGGGAAGCTTAGGCAGAAGGATCAAATGTTTTGGGCCAGTCTGGGTTATATACTGAGACCCTCACTAAAAAAAAAATTTTAAATCATGTTTCTTTTCTAAGCATGCTGAAAAAGTTTTAAAATCATGTTTCTTTTCTAAGAAGCATGCTGAAAAAAAGCTAGATACCAACAATCAGGGAAAAAACAAATATAAACTATAAGAAAACACTATTTCTTTTTTTTTTTTTCTTTTTTTGTGGGGAAGTGGGAAGATCGAACTCAGGACCTTGCACTTGCCAGGCAGGCTCGATGACACTGAGCTAAATCACCAGCCCAAAAAAGCACTATTTTTTACATTACGTGTGCTTGGCAAGTTGTTGGCTAGAACAAAAGGCAAGGGCTGGGAATGTAGCTCAGTGGCACAGCGCCGGCGTGGCATGCACGAGGCAAGAAGAGGAAGAAGAAAAGGCAAGCTCCAGGTTTCAAGATGGTCTTTAAAATCCCCTAGCACTCGGGAGGCTGAGGTAGGGGGATCGCCATGTTCGAGGCCAGCCTGGGCTACATGGCGAGAAAATTATCAAACTGAAACTTTCAAGTTGGCTGAGTCTGCAGTCAACCTCACATGGTATTTGTGGTACCTTCTACCAGGACACACTCCCATACACTAAATTAGGCAAGTAGAGCTCAGAAAATAAGCCTTATTCCTTAATTCCTTTTGACTTGAATAATCACTCTCTCAAAACAATTTTTTGTGGTGCTGGGGACACCCACACTCGGGACCTTGCGCATGCTGTGTAAGTGTTCTACCACTGACCTTCACCTCCAGCTCCCGAACCAAAGAAGGGGCCGGGGATTTAGCTCAGTGGTTCCAGCACCTGCCTCGCAAGCGCAAGGTCCCGAGTTCGATCCCCGGTACCAAAAAAATATATATATAATTAACCAAAGAAGACTACCAAGGGAGTCAAGAAATTACTGGGAAACTTGTACTTACTGAGAATAAAAGACTACCAAAAGAAAAAAAAATTACTAAGAGTTGGGGAATCCACGGAAGTTATTATGCCAGAAATCGCTGGCTAAAGAAAACTAGTAATAGTTAAGTTCTATTAATTGCAAGCTTACTATGTGGAAAGTGTCATTTTAAGTCATCTTCGTGCGTTGTCTCGTTTTCTCACAAGCCTCTCAAAGTAAACAGCGTTATCTTGGTGTTTGCAGAGGGAAGACCCAGGAGACCGAAGGGGATTAACAAGAATTAAGGGAATAAAATGTGAGACCATAGGAGTGAGCGATGACGGAAACATGGTAGGGATGTAGCTGAGAAAGACCACGAAACGAGCGTGCGAAGCAGAAAGGGGGTGGACAGAGGAGGAGGCCGCGATGCTGCAAGACTGGGGAAGGAGTCGGAGGCGGAGAGCTAGCTGAGGGTGGGGAGCAGCTAAGAGGCGGCGAAGGAATGAGCAATCTGGAGAAGAGGTGGAGCGGAAAAGGAGAAGGGGCAAGGAAAGAGTACAGAGGAAGAGGAGAGTGAAAGACATGAGAGGGAGAGTAAGGATGGCCCCAAAACAGGTGAAAAGAAAAAGAACAAAGAGGTAGCACTGAGGCGGTGGGTGGGCGGGGAGAGGGGAGGGGCCGAGCTGAAGGGGCGGGGATGGGGCGTGGGTAGGAGGAGAGATGGGGTGGGGAAGTGGCGGAGATGAAAGGAGAGGCGGGGCCGAGCAGGGGCGGAGCCTAGGGGAAGGGGCAGGTGGAGAGGAGGAAGACCGGGCAGAAAGGGAGCGGGGAGAACTGAGAAGGGAGGGGAAGGTGGAGCTGTGAGGGCGAGAAACTGTGAGGGTGGAGGAGATGGAGAGAGGGAAAAAGACACCCGGATCCGCGAAGTGGGAAGATCGGAGATTAAGACCTAGGCAGCCCCAGAGAGGGGCTCGGGCGTTCCGAGTCCGAGGCCACGCGCCACCAACCTGCGGGCCCGAATCCGCCCCAGGCCTCAACCCGAAGCCTTCCCTCACCTCTCAGTCCCCTGCGGTCCTCACCTGACAGGATGCGGTCTCTAGACCCGCCTTGCTGAAGTTGACCGGGGCCAATCCGGGGAGGCAGAAAGCCGCGCCAGGGGCCCAGTAAGGCCACAGGAGCAGCCCCAGGCCCAGCAGCCACTTCAGCCCGAAGAGGTGGGGTCAGAGGCGCCAGAGGATGGTTTCCTGGTCAAAACCACGAGGACCCATTTTAGGAGGCGGTTCAGGTGCTGGGCAACAAGCACCCCGAGTGAGATCAGAACCGGTGGAAGGGGGAGCGGAAGTGACTAGGAAGAACCACAGACAGGGAAGAGCTGAGACTGGTTGGCGGGACGAGAACTCCGGGTGGGAAAAAAGACACTGGCTTGGAACCCGGTTGCTAGGATGCCCGGAGGGGAGAGTGGGAGGAGTGCGCATGTGCGTGGGTCCCCGCCGCGCTTTCCGCCCAGCACCCATCCCCCCACGCCTTGCTCTGGACTTTCCCGCAGTTCTGGCCGGGCTTCACGCTCTGCCCTAATTGCAGCCCTGCTGGGCCTGGGTGGGGGTGGGGTGTGAAGGGAAGCTGGCTGAGAGATCTCAATGTCACGGGGCCTTGCTTCCTCGGGAGATTGTGTCTCAGTTCCAAACTAGCAGTGTTACCACCCTCGTGATTGCAGGGCCATGAGGTCTAAGTCCTGTGGCTGTCTGTCGGGTACTTGAAATGCAGCTAGTTCAAGTTTGATGTTCTGTAAATTAAAATGCATGCTGGGTTTCAAAGACAATATCAAGCATCTTAATCATTCAAATATTGATGACATTGGGATAATATTTTAAATAAAACACAAGTTCACCTTTTTTTGTTTTTGTTTGGGGGGGGGGTTGGTACCGGGGACTGAACTCGGGTCCTTACGTTCACCTTTTTTAATGTGGCTACTAGAAAGTTTAAAATTACATATGTGGCTCACATTGCTGGCCTGGGGAAGGAAGAAGGAAAGGGAAAAGACTAAAGGAGGAGGGAGCATGAGGTCTGCTTTAAGATACTGAATAAAAGCCTTCCTTGTCTTAGCGGCTTGTTTGTGACCTCTGTAAGAATCCTTGTCACCCTTGTCACCCTTGTCTCCTGCTCTCTATAGTTTCCTATAATGCCAAGTCCTTGCATTTGGACCAAGAGGGTATTATAGATATCATATGACAAAGGTAATAGAAGAGCTTAATTATTTTACCCCCTTGCGCTCGAAGAACTTGGGCGAACAAGAGGTCATTTGTTTCCTCTTAAACTCGTTCACATCACTAAGTGCCTTTCTGTCCAAGTTCCCTCTCTCAAGATTCACTTCTTGTGATTGGCAGGAGGTAATTCAACACAGAAGAAAGGCAGGGAGCTGGCCCTTAGCCTAGCCATGTAGAAACCTAGCCAGTTAACTCTTGGACTACAGGCCTAGGGAAAGTTGTCAGAGAAATAAAAGAAAATGTATGAATGCTCAGAAGTAGGGGAGTTTTGCAAGTGAAAAGATTGAACTAGACTAAGAACATTGGAGCAGCCCATGTAAAGATTTGAGGGTCAGATTAGCAGGATTAGAAGGGCACTGTCTTTGTGAAGGGGAATTGGAAAAGGGCCCTGGAAGCTTGAGAGTGAGTGGTCACGGTTGGAAGTAACCAGAGCGTAAATAAAAACTTGTGTTCACTGGAACATAACCACTACTCTCTGGGCTGCCTTTGAGTGAAAAAGTGTATATATATATTAAAATGAAAAGGAGGCTAAGTGACCGGACTGCCACAGGCTGAGGGCTGGACGCTAGGGAGGTCCAACCCTGAGAGATCTCAACACTTGTACAAGTCAAAGCCCTCCTAGTGCCACCATTGAGCCCATCTGTTAATGTCACTAGCTCCAGCCACCTGCTGAGCATCAAGCTGAGCAGATGGGCAGGCCCTGTGGGCCGTCCACCTGAGGGCAACATGACCGTGATCCAGAAGCCTCATACTCGATGCGCAGTAGGAGAGTCTAGGAGTTTGTCAGTCGAGCCTGTCCAAACCGTGTTCATCTTTTGCCTCCTCACCTCGAACAAGATGCTTAAACCCTATGGCAGCCTTGTGGGAGTAACCCACTGGGCTTGAGACTCTGCCTGGACAACTTAGCAAAGCCTTGTCTCAAAATAAAAATGTTTGGAAAAGGGTTGAAGGTGTGGCTCAGTGGTAGAGTGATTGTGTGTGTGTGTGTGTGTGTGTGTGTGTGTGAGCGCGTCCATGTGCATGTGTGGTACTGGCGATTGAACCCAGGGCTTTCTTAGCAAACTATATTCCCAGACCATATTTTTTGGTGTTCTGTTTTGTTTTATTTTGTTCCAGACAGGATCGTGCTGAATTTCCCAGGTTGGGCTCACTGTTGCAATCCTCCTTCCTTGGCTTCCATAGTGCTGGGATTACAGGCGTGCACCCCCTGTAATCCCTGCTAGTTGTAGAGTGATTGTTTAGCATGCTCAAGGCCCTGGGTTTAATCCCCAGTACCAAGAAATAAATACATAAATAAAATTCATTTACTAGTATAGGCTATGCCTCAAACTGCAGGAAGATACGGGTTCTCCTTCCTCTTAGAGGCATTTTGATAGAAGAATGCAAATCACTTTACTCATTTTAATAACTTTACTTCTCTCTCCCCCTACTTGTCTCTTCTCTTTCTTCTTGAGCACAGGATCCATTTCTTCCTTGTCTTCCTCTCTTTCTTTTGTTCAGATCGAGGAGCTTAGTAAGAGCATAATACATAGATTCAGAATAAAGGAAAAGATGAATGCCGTAAGCATTTTCACATATTTTACCTTATTTGCAAATCATAAGAAGATGTAATCAAAAAATGAGAGTCAGTGTAGACAATAAGGATAATTCTCACTATGACCACCCTTTTCTTTCTTTTTTGTTTTGGCAGGGTTAAACCCCACCCCCACCCCTTGTCCTATTCCCTCTTTTTGGGGGGTTTTTTCTTGGTTTTTTTGGGTGTTTTGGTACCCGGGATTGAACTCGGGTCCTTGCACTTGCGCAGCAGGCGGCAAAACCACTGAGCTAAAACCCTGGCCCTACCCTGTTTTTATAGAGCAACAGAATGTTCCGAGTTCTTTCTCATCTGTTACATCACGTGATTCTTTAATGACCATGTCAAACAGGTAGGTTAGTTATTGATCTCCCCATTTGGTGTGAAGTAACAGGACAAGAGAAGAAAAATTTCATTGGCTTCTCCTGGGTCACAAAGCTAATAGAAAAAAAGATGAAGTTTGAAAGAGAGTCTGATATCTAATGTAGCTCTCCAGTACAATGGTAGTAAAAGGAGTAAAAAAAGGAGTTTCTTTAGGTTCAGGTTTCAGTCCATAGATAGTGGCTCTAAGACAAAATTGGCTTGGCACAGGAGGGGTCCTCAGTCCATGGGAGGTGGGGAGCAGAGACAAAACAATGAGCCAGAGAGAGAGGAAGCTGCCCTTCCTCCACCAACCAGACCCCACCTCCTCATGGCACCTTCAGCTATGACCTCATCAAAGGATGAATCCACTGGTGAGTATGGGACCCCCGTGATCCAGTCACCTTTCCAAAGCCTCCCCTTTGGGAACACGTAAGCCTTTTAGGAGACATGATTGATTCAAACCATAGCAAAAAAAAACAGAAATAAAGTCCTTTTAAAATGTAGCTGTTGGGCCGGGGATTTAGCTCAGTGGTTTCGCCGTCTGCTGTGCAAGCACAAGGACCCGAGTTCGATCCCCAGTACCCAAAAAAAAAAAATTAAATAAAAATAAAATAAAATGTAGCTGTTAAACTTCCAGCTACAAACCAGGCCTGTAATCCCAGCACTCTGAGAGGCAATTTAGTGCAACTTAGTGACTTATGGACATTCTGTCTCAAAAAATAAAGAGGACTAGGAATATAGCTCAGCGCAAAGGCCCTGAGTTCAATACCCAGTACCCGAAAAAAAAAATTCCAGCTGCATCAATTAAGAACATTTCTGGAACAAGCTGTGTGTGGTGGCGTATACCTGTGATCCCCTCTACCCAGGAGGCTGTGGTAGGAAGGTGCCAAGTTTGAGCTCAACCTGGGCAGTTTAGCAAGACTCTGTCTGAAATTATAATAAAAAGGACTGGGGACGTAGCTTAGTGGTAGAGCATCCTTGGGTTCAATGCCCAGTACCACATACACACACAAAATCATCTTCTCAGCAAGGCCCTTCCTGATCACCCCATGTGAAATAGACAAACACACATATACTACCTTCCTTATCCTGTTTTCTTTTTGTCCATGGCACTTAATTCACCATTTAGTCATGAGCTAGGAACTACCTTTGGAAACAATACCTAGAGAGAGAGTAAACCATGACATTGCAAAGGGGAGAAGAACAAGAAATGGCACTTTATCAAAGCAGGTGCTTCCAACACATTAAAAAAAAATAAAAGACTAATGCAACAACTAGATCTTTAATAAAGTTGTCCAAGTTTCTAACCGCTTCGAGTTAAGCATATCCAAGCTGGAGTTCCCATCCTTGTTCCAGCTCTCTTCAATGTGTTCACAGCAAAATTAAGTGGTGGGACAAAGGAATACTGTGATCCAGTGGAATCATGCTCCATTTAAGCCGTGCTTCAAAATCTGCACTTTGGAACATCAGAAAGAGAATTAGCGTGCTCTGGTAGGCAAAGTTCACCAGCTGCAGAGGCCACCTCATACCTTTCATGGTGTACATGACAGGGCCAGATCAGCTCGTCCTTTGGCTTCCTGCCTTGACTCGATTTTTCCTCCAGTTTCCCCAAATCGAAATACATTTCTTTCAAAATTATATTGTAAATCTGACCATGCCTCACTCCTGTTTAAAATCCTCCACTGGGACAGACACCGCAATGCAAATGGAGTCCTGAAACTAAAAAGATAGTAGCAGGAAAACTGCTGAAAACCAAATAAAGTCTGTAAGTTAGTTAATAGCACTGAACCAGTGTTGATTTCTTTGTTCATTGTACCATGGTTATGTAAGATGTTCACATCAGGCAAACCTCAAGTGAAGGGTATACAAGACCGCTTTGTAATGCAACTGCAACACTTCTGTAGACCTAAAATTACTTCAAAATAGAAAGCTGAAAAAGTTCTACTGGCTTTCCATTGGCTTAAAGATAAGTCTCAACTACACACACACACACACACACACACACACACACACACCTCTTGCCAGCATTAACTCAGTGGAAGTAAGGACCCTCCACTCCCACACTACTCTCTATTCATGTTCCAGAGAACTGTTTTCAGTTGCCCTATGCAGCCACTCTCTCTATCCTCTGGACAAGAGCGATCCTTGTGGGTCCTTGGATCTAGTATGTTCCCCTGACCCTGACACTTCCTCTGCTACCTTTTGCTTGGCTGAAATCTTGTTTGTACATTTCAGCACTTCATTTAGAAGTTTCTTTTCTCAGAAAATCTTCCTAACAGTCCCCCACTCCACACATACCCCACATACACACAGAGGTGGATTAAGTGCCCTTAGTATGTACTCCTACTGTTTCCTATGTGTACCTCTGATAGGTCACTTATCACAGTGTATTATAGTTCTGTCATCCTATCAGTCAATCATTAACTCTGGATCTTCTCTTTCTATCCACCTCTACCACTTTTTTTTTAAATACCTAACAAACCCAGGGCCTTTGCATTGAGCTATGTCTCCAGGCTCATTCATTCATTCATTCATTCATACAGACTCTTTCCAAATTGCTAAGTTGCCCAGGATGGGCTTGAACTTGTGATCCTCCTGCCTCAATATCCCAGAGTGTGGGGATTATGGGCATGTCCCCTTATGCCCAGCTAATACCTACCACTTTGATATATTGTAGTAAGGCAGCCATCAATAGCTTAATTTCACAGTGTTAGTCAGATTTCTGATGCTCTGACAAGATACCTGATAATCAGCTTAGACAAGAAAGACTTATTTTGGCTCATGATTTCAAAGGTCTTAGTCCATGGTCACTTGGCCCTGTTGCCTTTGGGTTGGTTGTGAGGTAGCACTTCCTGGCACAGAGTGCATGACAAAGGGAAACTGCTCACCTCAACAGAAGAGAGAGGGGAAGAGACCGGAATTCTAATGCCTCCTGCAAGGGCACATCCCCAATAACCTAACTTCCCTCTCCTAAGCCCTGCTTCCTAAAGGTTCCATCACTTCCCAGTAACTCCACAGACTGGGGATCAAGCCTTTGGCACATGGCCTTTGAGGGATATTTAAGGTCCAACCCATAACACCCAGGCCCAACCATTTGAAATTACATTTTCCATGTGAGTAATTGTTCTTATCATTTATATACTGTTTGATATAGTGAGAGCAGAGAGTATTAGGTTCTTCCTTTGACACTTTGGTTTCAGAGTGTGAATAAAGTTTTTATCAAAAGAGTATATGCTCTTATTATAGCTTTTTTAATTAATTCATTAATTTATTCATTTGCAATACTGAAGATTAAGCCATAGGCTTTCACATTGAACTACACTGCAAGCTTTTTTTTTTTTCCCCCCATATTGGGGATTGAACTCAGGTCCCTGCACTTGCACAACAGGCGGCAAAACCACTGAGCTAAATCCCCCGCCCCACTGCGAGCTATTTTTACTTTTAATTTTGAGCCCAGTTGCCAAGATGGGACTTCAACTTGAGATCTATTTCCCTCAGCCTCCCACCTGCTGGAATTACAGGCATAAGCCACCACACCTGGCTTATTATAGCTTTGTAAATTGCAAATTTTTACAAGTAAAAGTTTGCAGAGACTTTTACAAAATATACTGCTAACAAAATATGAAATCTTAATTATGTACAACAATCTTTTTCTAAGTAACTTAACAGGCATTTACCATTTCTTGCCTTTCATATCTGACATTAACAATAAGATTTTCTTTTCTCCTTAAACCTCCCTACATTTATCCTGATGTCTATACCTTTGGCTATGCCATTTTACTTTAGCCTCTGGCTTCCTTCCCTCCTGTCCTTGCCACTGTTAAAAGATAGTTTTCAAAAAGTGATAAATCGGGGCCGAGGATTTAGCTCAGTGGTGCTGCCTCCTGTTTCACAAGCACAAGGACCCAAGTTCAATCCCCGGTGCCAAAAAAATAAAAAATAAAATAATAATAATAATAATTTGAAATCATGACTGTCATACAAATATAAACATGCATTCATGTTAAAAATTGTGTTTAATTCAGGAAAGAACTAGGCCAATTTTATAATCAGTTCAAAAGAGAATTCAAAGAAACTCATTTATATAAAGGCATATTGCTGTGTGTAAATGGAGAAAAATATCAGTTTAACCTAATCTCATTTTATCACCTTTAGCCTCAACAGGATAGAATAGAATTTACATGTCCACAGATGAGAATTATTTCACATTGGTAACAGTTATGACAGAGTTGTAATGTAGCTTTTACAGACTCAAATTGTGAGGGCCCGAGATATCCTGTACAGTCAGACCATGCATATTTTCCCCTGTACTAGAGACTGATCTTTCCGTGGCTATCTATTCCCCAACTATATGGTAAGCTGCTTAAGGGCAGAAAAAAATATTTTACTGATAAATGTAACACTATACTTTATTACTAAGAGACACTGAATTATAATAATTATTTTTCATTCATAGCTGAGTTCTAAAAAGTGAACTCATTAGAGTTATATTGCTGACTCTACCATTTAAAGGCTGTGTGAATTTAAGTAAGTTTCTTAAAACTTCTGTGCCTCAATTTCCTCATCTGTAAATGGAAATAATAGTAAAATAATACCTCATAAGACTATTGAAAGGATAGGATGAAAGAACTTGCCCAACATGCCTCCTCTTAGTTAGGATAAAGGCTATTAAACAAGTCAGGAATGGTGCCTCATACTTGTAATCCCTGCACTTTGGCAAGCTGAGGCAGGAAGATTGCAGATTTGAGCCCAGCCTGGGCAATTTAGCAAGACCTTGTCTCAAAATAAACAAATAAAAAAGGGCTGAGATGTAGCTCAGCTCTCCTACTGGAAACAAAACAAACAAAAATACCCCTTAAACTTGGAATAGAAAAAGAAAACCTCCCCAAGCTGATACATGACATTGTGTTAGGATTCTCCTGACAAACAAAACAAAACTAACAGAACATACAGTATACAGAGTGTCTTAGTTACTTTCTCATTGCTGGGAAAAAAGTACCCAACACTCACAACTTAAAGGAGCAAAGGTTTATTTTAGCTCACAGTTGGTAGAGGTTTCAATCTAGAGTCAACTGGCTCCAAGGCAGGGCATTATGGCAGAGGGACATGGCAGAGAAGAAACAGTCCATGGCATGGCAGGCAGGAAGCAGAGCAGCATCAAGGGAGTGGGAAGGATTTTATATATATATATATATATATATATATATATACACACACACACACACATACCCTTCAAGACTGTGCACACAGTGACCCACCTCTCCACCTCTTCCCACCAGGCTTTACCTCCCAATATCACACCCAGCTATAAGCCCATCAGTAGACTAATCCAGTATCACATACCCATGATCTAATCACCTCCCAAAAGCCCCACCTATGAGCACATGAGGCTTTGGGGGAACATCCAGATATAAATCATAACATAGAGGAAAAAATCATAACATAGAGAGATATAATGGAAGATGTATTATAGGAATTGGCTCACTCAATTATGGATGATGAGAAGTCCTCCAGTGTTCCATCCTCAAGCTGCTGAACTTGAAACATTGGTGGTATGATTTAATCAGAGTCCAAAGACCTGAGAATTGGGGAACTGGTGTTGTGAGTTCTGATCTGAGCCTCGAAGCCTGAGAACAAGATATCTGAAGGCAGAAGCTATGGATGTCCCAGCTCAAGCAGAAAGAGTGAATTTACTCTTTGATGTTTTGCTTCTATTCAGGACCTCGGTGATTGCATGATATTCACTTGCATTCATCTTCTTTACTCAGTCTATTGATTCAAATTCATATCGCTTCCAGAAACATCCTCACAGACACACACAGAAACAATGTTTTACTAGTGATCTAAGCTTCCCTTAGCCAAGTAAAAATGGCAAATATAATTAACCATCAGACATCTATGAAAAACTTATAGTGAACTCACGCTGAATAAGACTGGCTGATGGCCTTCTGAGATTGACAAGGCTGATGTCCATCCTCACCTGTTCTATTTAGTGTAGTGTTGGAGGCTGTGTCTGTACAATTTAAAAAAATAAAAGGCATCTATATTGGAAGGGAAAATGTAAAATTCCCTTTATTTGTAGAAGACAAAACCGTATATATAGATTATCTTTTTTTTTTGGTACCGGGGATCGAACTCAGGTCCTTGAGCTTGTGCAGCAGGAGGCGAAACCACTAAGCTAAATCCCTGGCCCAATTATCTTAAGAAATTTATCAAAACAACTATTAGATCTAATAAACAAGTAAATTGAATGTGTAAATACAAGAGAAATGTGTAAAAATCAGTTTCATTTATGCATATTAGCAGTAAGTAATCAAAAATAAAATTAATACAATTTCAGTAACAATATCATTGAAAACAATATAATGCTTAGAAAGTGGAAGTGTTTTACACTTAAAATCTCAAAACATCACCAAGGAATTTTAAAAAGGTCTAAATGAGAGAATTTCATGTTAATGAATTGGAAGACTCACTATTGCTAAGACAACAAATTTCCCTAAATTAACTTGTAGATTCAATGGAGGCCCTGTCAAAATTCCAGAAATACCAACGGCGTTCTCTTTTCTTTTCTTTTCTTTCTTTCTTTCTTTCTTTCTTTCTTTCTTTCTTTCTTTCTTTCTTTCTTTCTTTTTCTTTCTTTCTTTCTTTTTCTTTCTTTCTTTCTCTTCCTTCCTTCCTTCCCTCCTTTCTTTTTTTCTTTCTTCAGAAACTGATAACTGATCATAAAATTTACATAGAAATGCAAAACACTTAGAATAATCAAAATAATTTTCAAGGATAACAAAGTTAGAGAATCTTTAATTTCCCAATTTCAAAATGGACTATAAAGCTAAAGTGTTCAAGACATGTGGTACTGGCATAAGAGCAGACATATAGAAAAATGGAAGACAATTCAGAAATGAATCCTTATATTTATTTCTTATTTTTCTTATATTTATTTATTATATTTTTATGATATTTGTATGATAACTTGTAACAAATTTTTTGTGGTCCTGGGGATTGATCTCAGGGCTTTCACACTGAGCTACATTCTTAGTCCTTCCCTTTTTAATTTTTTTTTTTTGAGACAGAATCTTGTTAAGTTGCCCCATCTCACGGGTAAGAAAACAATCCAAGGGCCAGGGATTTAGCTCAGTGGTTTCGACGCCTGCTGCGCAAGCGCCAAGGACCTGAGTTCGATCCCCAGTACCAAAAAAAAAGAAAAGAAAAAAAGAAAACAATCCAATGAAAAATGGGTCAAATATGTGAAGAGACATTTCAGCGAAGAAGATATTATGAATGAAAAGCACATAAAAGATTGTTAACATCATTCATTACTAAGGAAATGCAAATCGAAACTACATTGACATTCCATTCCACATCTAGTAGAATGGCTATAAAAATTAAAACAAGCAATAATAAACACTGGGTAGGATATAGAAGTATTGGAGCACTCATACACTGCTTATGGGCCTATAAAATGGTGAGGCTTCTTTGTAAAACAATTTGGCAGCTCCTCAAAAAGTTAAACATAAACCCCCCCAATGAAAGCTAGCAATTCAACTCTCAGGTACACACCCAAGAGAAATGACAACATATCCACAAAAGGTTTCCATGCAGAATTTCATAGCAGCACTATTCAAAATAGTCAAAATGTCTAAGCCCCTTAAGTGTTCATCAGTTAATGAATGGGTAGTCAATACACAGTGCGGCCATCAAATGAAACGAGGAGCAGCCAGAGTAGCGTGGAAGAATTTAATGCAAAGGAAAGAGAATGTGCAGCAGGTGTCAAGGCTATAACAAGAAAGGAGGGCTTTATCCTAACTGCAGTGGAAAGTCACTGGAGAATTATAAATGTATAGGTGTGTGTGCTCACTGGGGAGAAGAGGATGTGACATTACCTCTTGCTACCTTTTTTTTTTTTTTTTGGTACCAGGGATCGAACTTGGGACCTTGCGCTTGTGGGGCAGGCGCTGGAACCACTGAGCTAGATCCCCGGCCCAACCTCTTGCTACCTTATAAAGAGGTGGTAACAGAAAGTACAGATGCAGTGGTTCAAGTGTATAGTCCCAGCTACTGGGAGGCTGAAGCAGAAAGACTACTGGCACCAAGGAGTTCTGGGCCAGCCTGGGCCACACAGTGAGAGCTCATCTCAAAAACAACAAACAGGGCTGGGGATTTAGCTCAGTGGTTCTGCTGCCTGCCTTGCAAGTGCAAGGATCCGAGTTCGATCCCCGGTACAAAAACAAAAAAACAAAAACCAAACAAACAAAGCTGGGCATGGTGCCACACATCTGTAAGCCCAGCACTCAGGAGGCTGAGGCAGGCAGATCAAATCAAGTCTGAGGCCATCCTGGGCTACTTAGTGAGTTTAAGGCCAACCTGAACTACACAGAGTGACCTTGCTGCAATCAATCAATCGAGTGATCGATCAAACAGGCTGGGGATGTAATTTAGTGCAAGGGCCCTGGATTCAATCCCTAGTACTGAAAAAAAAGCAATGACAAAAACAAAACGGGCAGTATAGCTCGGTGATAGATTGCTTGTCCAGCATACACGATGCCTTTCCACCACCAGCACTGCCAAATGGGGAGGGCCACAGAGGCTACCATACTTACTCTGTATTATAGTTACTCCATTCTAACCCCCTGTGCCTCAGGATATGACTGTATTCAGAGAAAGTCTTTTTAAAGAGATCATTGAGTTAAAAGAAAGTCATTAAACTGGGCCCAAATCCAATATAACTGTGTCCTTGTAGGAAGAGGCAATTTGGACACAGACACACACAGAAAAGAAGAGGATCCTGTGATGACAAAGGGAGAAAAGAGCCATCTGCAAGCCAGGGAGAGAAACCTTAGAAGAAATCCATCCTGGTAACATCATAGTCTTGGACTTCTAGCCCTCAAAACTGTGGATAAACTTCAGTTGTTAAGCAGCCAGTGTGGCACTTAGATACGGAAGCCCAAACAAACTAATGCAGTCCACAAAAGAGGGAATGGCTTTGGCATGGCAATGTTTTCAAACTATTGGTCTCAGGACCCTTTTATATACTTTTAATTTATTAATCTATTTTTTCTTTATCCCCATGTACTTTTTACCAATATAAATTTGTGATACATAATAATTACATTCATCAGGGAGAATTGGTACAAATACGTATCACATATTAACCATTTCTACTTCCTCTTCCCCTTTCCACCCTCCCATCTCCCCTATCCGCAAGCCCCCTTCCTATTGCCACAAAGTCGACCTCCCTGTTTCCTTTCTTTTATTTTTTTGGTACCAGGGATGGAACTCGGGTCCTTGAGCTTGCGAGGTCGGCACCAGAACCACTGAGCTAAAGCCCCGGCCCAGACCTCCCTGTTTCCTATCATCTCTCTCATTCATTTATTGTATTTTTTAAAGGCCTCGGTCTTGCTATGTTGCCCAGGCTGGCCCCGAACTCTCAGCTCGAGCAATCCTCCTACCTCAGCTGGATGGAGCCAGAACTATAGGCGCATACTGCTGCTGCACTTGACAATGATTGAGGAATCCCAAGGAATTTTCCATGGGTTTTGCTTCTTTTTCTTATGGGTTTCTATAGGTTATAGCTATTGTTCCTATGGGTTTATATCTGTTGCTGTTTACCGGCAACAAAACAAATAACCAGCAAATAAAACTGAGAAAAATTGCAAGTATTTAATTTATTTTAAATAATTATATACATTGGGTGTGGTGCATACTTGTAATGTAAGCAGTATGGGAGGCTGAGGCAGTGGGATCAAAAGTTTGAGTCCAGCCTGGGCAATTTAGTGAGACCCGGTCTCAAAATAAAAAGTAAAAATAGTGCTGGATTCCTCCCCCGCCCAAGCCCTGCCAGCATTTGCTATTGGTTGATTTCTTGATAGCAGCCATTCTTTTTGAGGTGAAGTGGGATCTCAGCATTGTTTTCTGTGGGGAGCAATGCTACATAATTTTAGGGAAAAACCATTTGATTGGGCCTAGTTCTCCTGCCTACAGGCCAGCTATGGCATTTTGAGACATAATTCCATTTTGGCCTCCAGTCACAACTGAGACCTCAATGATCCGGGTGAGGCTGTGACGCTCCAGGACAAGATTACACCAGTTGAAGACACCCTGGGAGGAACAAACATCTAGTCAGTTCCTCATTGTTCTTGGATTGTTACATCCTGGTGGATGTACTGAACACTCTGCAAGTCATTTGTTACATTTGTTTCTCCTAATATACCGAGTAAAAGATGCAGTAAACTGGGTGCTTTCATCTTTGCTGCCCAGAGCAGCACTGATCAGACCCAAAACTCAGCTTCTTCCCAAAGTCTCATTTCTGTACCTTTCCTGTAATTTGCCTTCTGCAGCCGTGGCTCGCAGGAGACTAGGACTCACTGCAGAGATTATAGTAACGTCCCCTTTCCCTGTTCCCTACAGTTTTTTTTTTTTTGTATTAAATTCTTTTATTGGTACATTATAGGTATACAACACAATTACATTTCTCATTGGGAATTGTACCTTTATATAATGCATCTTGGTTCTTATTTTTTCCCCATTCCTAGCCCTCCCTTCACACCCTCCACCCTTCCCTATTTACAAAGACTTTATTTCCATTTTTTCCATTTCTCATTATTTTTGCTTTCCCTTCTTTCCTTTCCCCTGCCCCTCCCACTACCCCTACCCCTTTGGACCTTTTCTTCCTATTTTACATTATCGATTATTCATTCTAATCATTGGTACATTTTAGGTATACAATATGACATTCATCATTGGAAATTTGCACCTTTACATAGTCTCTCTTGGTTCTTGTTTTTCACCCTTGCCCAGCCCTCCCTTCAACCCCTCCAGCCCTCCCTATTTATAAAAATTTTGTTCCTATTTTTCCATTTTCTCATATTAATCCCATTCCCTTCTATCCTTTCCCCTAGCCCTCCCACTTCCTTCCCCTTTGCCCCTTTTCTTCCTATTTCACATTACCTATTATACATTTAGTCCTTCTTTACACTTTCAGTTTCTCACACCAGAGAAACTATTCGGTATTTACACATGTGTGTCCTATTTATTTCACTTAAGAGTATTGCCTCAATGGGCATCCACTTAGCTATAAATGTCTCTAATTTCTCATTTTTTATGGCTGAGTAGTACTCCATTTTATTAAAAAAAAAACAGATTTTCTTTATCCAGTCTCCAGTTGATGGGCATTTGGGCTGTTTCCAAGCTTTAGCTATTACAAACTGCGCTGCTATGAACATGGGTGCACATATATCACTGGGGTATGATTCTTTTAATTCTTTGGGGAAGATCCCCAGCAGTGGAATAGTGGGGTCAAATGGGACTTCCAGTCCTAGTTCTTTGAGGTATCTCCATCCTGATTTCCACAGTGGTTGCACCAGTCTACACTCCCACCAGCAGTGGAGCAGGGTTCCTCTTTCCCCACAGCCCCGCCAGCATTTGTTATTGGTTGATTTCATGATAGCAGCCATTCTTTCTGGAGTGAAGTGGAATCTCAGTGTTGTTTTCATTTGCATCTCTCGAATGACCAGTGATGTTGAGCATTTTTGCATGTATTTATTTGCTATTTCTACTTCTTTGTCTGAGAAATGTCTGTTCATTTCAGATGCCCATTTTTGAATTGGGTCTTTAAATATGGGAGGTCTGATCTTTTTAAGTTCTTTATAGATTCGAGATAGTAGACCTTTGTCTGAGGAAGGGCAGGTGAAGATTTTTTGCCACATTGTGGGTTGTCTCTTCATATTGCTGGTGGTTTCTCTTGCTGTGCAGAAGCTTTTTAATAAGAAGAGATCCCATTTGTTGATTGAGCTAGTTCACGGGCAACTGAGGTTTTGTTCATAAAATCTTTTCCTACACTGATGTCTTCAAGGGTTCTACCTAACCTCTGTTCCAACTGGTTCAGAGTTTCTATTTTAATATTTAGATCTTTAATCCATTTTGATTTTAGTTTAGTGCAAGGTGAGAGATATAGGTCTAGTTTTAATCTTTGGCAAGTTGAAGCCCAATTTTTCCAGCCCCATTTATTAAAGAGGCTATCTTTCCTCCAGTGAGGGTGTTTGGCTCCTTTGTCGAAGATGAGATGGCTGAGTGTGTCTGGCGTTGTTTCTGCATCTTCTAATCCCTACAGTTTTCATTTGCATCTCTCCAATGACCAGTGATGTTGAACATTTTTTCATATGTTTATTTGCTGTTTCTACTTCTTTGTCTGCACATTGAGGCCATGCTCTTTTAAGTGAAATAAATAGGACACACGTGTAAATACTGAATAGTTTCTATAGTGTGAGAAACTGAAACTGTAAATAAGGATCAAAAGGAATAATAGATAATGTGAAATAGGAAGAAAAGGTCCAAAGGGGAAGGAGAAATGGGAGGGGTTGTGGAAAGGAAAGAAGGGAAAGGAATTCATATGAGAAAACGAAAAAATGGAAACAAAGTCTTTGTAAATAGGGATGTAGGGGTTGAAGGGAGGGCAGGGGAATGGGGAAAAATAACCAAGATATATTATGCAAAGGTACAAATTTCCGATGATGAGTGTCATTATATTGTATACCTAAAATGCATCAATAAACTTAATGAAAAAAAATAGTGCTGGGGAGGTAGTGCATTACAAAGGTCCTGGGTTCATTCCCCAGGACTGCATACATATAGCTAAATCCTCATACTTGCCCCTACGTTCAATCTGCTGTGATATCATGTCATGTAGCCTCCAGGCTACTGTCCACTCATGACAGAATAAGAGTGAAAAAGTACCTAAAATCTTGATATTCTAAAAATCGGTTTGATTTTATGGATATACTAACTGGATGTATGAGGCTTTTATGGATCCTCAAACTAAACGGAGAACTAGTTGACTAGAGTGGACATAATGATATATTTAAGGGATAAAATTGACAGAATTTGGTAATTAATGAAGTCTATGGTGAGTAGTGAGGAAGAGGGAAATGTCCTGGCTGACTCATTGGTTCCTAGCTTGCACAACTGGGGTTAGTATACTGTATTAAAAAAGGACCAGGTTTGGGGGTTAGAAAGAAAGCTCAGGACTTTACTTTTGGACATGTTATACCCTGACAGTTACAAATGGAGATATTAACCATGTGGGTGAGTGTATTGCTCTAGAATGGAGATACAAATCTAGGAGTGGTGGTTTATGGATGATAGGAGAAATCCCATAATGAGAGAGTACAGAATGAGAGGAAAAGATATGGGACCAAAATTTGAAAATAAAATCAACAAGTTATGGTCCAACAAAGGATGAACTGCTGAGTTGCTACAGAAGGAGCAGACAGAGACAGAAAACCACAAAAAAGGGGTTATCAAATATAAAATCAGAGTTTCAGAGCCAAGGAAAGAGAGCCTTTCGAGGAGAAGGTGGACAAGAGCATGAGAGGCCAAGTAAAAGAGGTAGGATAGAGGTAAGGCAAAAGGGAACAGAATATTAAGAAATCACTATGAATGGGAAGAAAATGTTCAAATGACAAAAACAAGGGATGGGGAGAGAGGGGGGAAAGGAAAGAAGAGACAAGGAAAGAAAAGAAAATAGAAGGAAAAACTGGAAACAAGTCAGGCATGGTGGTGCACGCCTGTAATATCAGCACTTGGGAGGCTGAGGCAGGAGGCTTGCCTTGAGTTCCAAGCCAGTCTGGGCTGCATAGTGAGTTCAAGGTCAGCCTGAACTATATGGCAAGACTCTGTCTCAAAAAAAAGGCCAAGTAAAATAACAGAAACTATATGTTAATGTGGTGATCTGGATGTCATTGATAACATGAAAGAAAGCTATCAGGGGGCAGGGGATTATCAGGAGAAAAGCCAGATTGGAGTGAGTTCCGAATTGATTGGCAGGTCACATAGAATGGAAGTCATAGACAGAGGAGACTCTTTTCATTTGATAACTTTTAATTGGAGATGTGTCTTCCCTTTAAAAATTAAAACACCCTGGGGCCTGGGATTTAGCTCAGTGGTGCAGTGCCTGCCTTGCAAGTGGAAGGCCCTGAGTTCGATCCCCAGTACTGGAAAAAAAAATTAAAACACCTTGAAGATAGATAAAAGAATTTAAACATTGCAGCCAGGGATTTAGCTCAGTGGTTTCGCCGCCTGCTGCGCAAGAACAAGGACCCAAGTTTGATCTCTGGTACCAAAAAAAAAAAAAAAAAAGAATTTAAACATTACAGAGAAGACTAAAATCTCCCTTGACCACTGCGATCAACCTGTTCTCACCCACCTCCCAGAGGTAAATCTTGTTACTTGCTCTGTTTGTGCCCTCCCTGGCTCTTTGCTATGAATTAACATGTTATTGTGATATGTAGTATAATTTTACATGTACTCAGGTACACACACTTATGCACATGTTATACATAGTGTGACATGCTGTATAGAATGGATTACTTATTATTTTAACAGATGCGTGATGTTATACATCATAATTTATTTGGCCATGCCTGTATATGTGGTTCATTTTATTTTTTCCAGTCATTAACAGTTCTGCAAGAAAACTATCTTATACAGGATACTTTGGGCCTGTGTGACAGTTCTCCTCAGGGTAGACAGAAAGAAGGGTATGAGCAGTAGAATTTTTTTTTTGCGGGGGGGGAACAGGGATCGAACTTAGGACCTTGTGCTTGCCAGGCAGGCGCAGTGCCACTGAGCTAAATCCCCGGCCCCTAGCAGTAGAATTTTTAATATAGACTACTTGCACTTTTAACATTTTAACATATATTACTAAACTGCACTTGGAAATGGCTGTACAACTTTCCCCTCCCTCTGGCAGTGTATGATACTACTGACTACTCATTTCTACATCCTCAGCAACTCTTTTTCCCCTTTATCTTATTAAATTCTAATTTTCATACAAATACTTAGCATGAGCTCTACCCTATTAACAGATAGGGCCACACTTCCATTGAGCTCCATTCTCAGTCCTTTTAATATTTTTTATTTTAAAACAGGGTCTCGCTAAGTTGTCTGAGGTGGGCTCAAAATTTTGTGTTGTGTGTATGTGTAGCTTTTTGAGACAGGGTCTCACTATGCAGTCCAGGCTGGCCTTGAACTTATTTTGCATCCCAGGCTGGCCTCGAACTTGTGGTGAGCCTCCTGCCTCAGCCTACAGAGTAGGTGGGATTATAGGCATGCGCCACAACACCCTACTTACCCTCTTCACAGATGTCTAAGGGGTCAATATGGTATTGATAGCTATAGGCATGATACTGAACAGCAACCTTCTAGAACTTATTCATCTTGCATAATTTAAATTTTATGGACATCCAGTGGCAATTCCCTATTTCCTCCTCTTGCCCCTCAAAACCACAAATCTGCTCCTATTGATTTTGTAGTTTGGATGAGAGTTCCCCAAAGGCCTCTGTGTTAAAGGTTTGATACCCAGCCTTCGGCACTATTGGGGTGAGGGTGGAACCTTAAGAGGTGAGACTTGGCAACACGTCTTCCATTCACTGGTGACATGTCCTTGAAGGGGACACTGGCTTCCTGGTCCCTCCTCTTCCTCTCTCTTGCATCCTGTCCATGATGTGAAAGGTTTTTGCGCCCCTCACACTTCCTCCACGAGGTGCCTGCCTGGCCACAGACCTGAAGCAACAGGGGCAAGTGACTACAGCCTCAAATCTTAGAAACCAAGGGCCAAAGTAAACCTTTTCTCTTTGTAAGTGGATCTCTCAGGTATTTGTTACAGTAACAGAAAGTTGACTAACACGAGTTTGACTATTTTAAATATTTTACATGTGTGGAATCATGCACTATTTGTCCATTTGTGACTGGTTTATGCCATTAAGGGTCATCCTTGTTGTTGTATTTTGCAGGATTTCCTGTTTTGTTTTGTTTTTTGAGACGGGCTCACTGTGTAGTTCAGGCTGGCCTTGAATTTACTATGAAGCCCAGGCTGGCTGGTGATCCTCCTGCCTCAGCCTCCCTAGTGCTGGGATTACAGGTGTGCACCACCATGCCTGGCTCTTTCTTTTTCTTTCTTTCTTTGTACTAGAAAGAACCCAGAGCCTTCACACTAAACTATTTCTTTAGCCCTTGTTTGTACTTTTTATTTTGAGAAAGGGTCTCATTAAGGCATTAAGCTACCCAGGCAGGGTTCAATTAACAATCCTTCTGAAAAAATGGAAACAAAGCTTTTGTACATAGGAAGGGAGAGGGCTTGAGGGGGGGAATGAGATAAAATAAAATTTAATAATTAAAAATATCCTTCTGCCTCTGCCTCCCAGAGTGCCAGGATTTTCAGCCTGTGCCTTGGAGCTGGGCTTCCTTTTCTTTTCTTTTTTTTTTTTTTTTTTGAGACAGGGTCTCACTATGTAGTTCAGGCTGGCCTTGAGTTCACTACCGTATCCCAGGCTGGCCTCGAACTCTCAGCGATCCTCCTGCCTCAGCCTCCCGAGTGCTGGGCTACAGGCGAGTGCGTACCACCACGCCCAGGTCTTCTCTTGCTAAGGCTAAATAATATTCTACTGAGTTTCTGCTACTTTTTGTGACTCCATTCATCTGTTCATGGATATCTAGGCTGTTTTCACCTCTGACCATTGTGAATAGTGCTGGAATGTGAGAGTGGCAATATCTCTTTGAGATCTCAATTTTAATACTTTGAGATAAATACTGTACTTAGAAGTAGGATTACTGTACCATGATAGTCCTATGTTTTTATTTCCTGAGATGTTTGTCTATGGTGGAGAGGAAAGTGGTCATGCGAGAGATAGAAGCTGAATGATTGAGAAAGGGCTTTGTACATGAAAATATGAGCTTCAAAGTCCACTAGAGCTGGGCATAATGGCGCACGCCTGTAATCCCAGCACTCGGGAGGCTGAGGCAAGAGGATTGCTGCGAGTTTGAGGACAGCCTGCGCTACATAGTGAGTTCAAGGCCAGCCTGAACTACATAGCAAGACCCTGTCTCACTCCCCCCCCCCCCCCGCCAAAAAGCCACTAGAAAAGGAGCCATCAAAGCAGAAATAAATGAATCCTTTTAGAGTCAAACAAATAAGTCTTCTTTCAAGCCATCTGGGTTTTGTGTCAGGAAATCTTTTGGGCTCTATCTTTAAAATGTACTCAGAATCCAACAACTTCTCACCACCCCCATTACTCTGTTATTCCAGCAATCTCCTAGTCTCCCAGCCTTGCCGCCCTGGCTCCCTGAAGTGCATTTGTACTACTGTGGGCACTCTGCTCCTGTTGCAACAGTGAGTCAGACAAAACACTCCTGCTCCAGGCCCTCCAGTGACTCACAGGTCTTCACCAAGGCCAGTATCAACCCACATTAATTAGCTACTCTGTAACTGAATAGCCTTATCTCCTACTCCTCTTGTTTTCTTTCACTGTTTGAGCCACACCAGCCTCCTTGCTAAACTTGACCATGAAAAGTGTTTCAATCTTCCCTGCAACTCTCTTCTTCAGACATCCACAGCTTACTCCTTCCTTGACCTTTGCTTTGATGTTACTGTGATCATTTATTGCAATATGTCTTCAGTAAGAACCGCCTGGCAGATAAGTAAAGCTCTAGGCACAGCTGTGGATGATTGGCATGCAGGCCAAAAAACTGAGGAAGGAAGACCACCCTGGAGCAGGTGACACCAACCAACAGGCTCGGAGCCTGGATGGAGTAAAAAGGGAAAGAAGAAGGATCTCTTCTCCTTTTCCTTTGGGGGAACTCCCGTCTTTGCCATTGCCTTTGGGAACTGCCCCCTCGTTCCTTCAGGCTTCCAGCACAGACTCTTTGGCTTTCTGACACTCACACCAGCGACTGTGTGGGGAGCTTCCTGGCCTTTACACTTTGACTCCTACTGGCTCCTGCAGCTCCCCAGGGCACAAGTGGCCATTTTGGATTCTTCTGCCTCTGTTTCCACAGATGGCCATTAGATCCTATCCTTTTCTGATTCTGTAAGCCTACCTAATAAATCCCTTGTGTAATTATACTTTTACTTTACTTTACTTTTTTAAACTTTATTTTATTTTGAGACAGGATAGTTCAGGCTGGCTTTGAACTCACCAGTATGTAGCCCAGGCCCATCTTGAACTTGAGGTGATCCTTCTGCTTCAGCCTTCCAAGTAAAGGCATGTACCACATAAATTTTACACTGATTCTGATCCTCTAGTAAATTCTAATGAACACAGTTACCCTCTCAATGAGGCCAGCCCTGGTCAACTCTTTCAATTTTGTGCCCTTCCTCTTCAGACTCATAACCGCTCCCATTCCTCACTATGTTCTATATCACAGCACTTTCCACCTTCAAATGGGCTTTTTTAATTTTATTTTTTTCAAATGTGCTTTTTATAAAAAATGTATTTATTTATTCATTTATTGTTGATTGCATATCCCATAGCACAGACTGGGTCAACAGAAACTTTTTTTCTCACAAATCTATGAGGTTGGAAATCTGAGAACAGGGTGTCAGCATGGTCAGGTTTTGGTGAGGACCCTCCTTCAAGTTATCTACTGCTGACTTCTCACCAAGTCCCCACACTGAGAAAAGGGTGAAAATCTCTTTGGGAACACTCTTTCTCTCTCTCCATTTGTTTCTTTTGTGTTTTTGAGACAGGGTCTCATTATACAGTCCAGGCTGGCCTTGAGCTCACAGTGATCCTCTTGCCTTAGCCTCCTAAGTGCTGAGATCACAGGTATGCACCATCATGCCCAGCCTGGGGACTCTCAGAAACTCACTAATACCATGAAGGAAGGCCCTGCCCATCTTTATGACCTAATCACTTTCAAAAGGTTCCACCTCCTGACACTATCACCTTGGAGGTTAGGATTTCATCATATGGATTTGGGGAGCACACAATATTCAGCACATAGTATTCGCTGCACTAAAATATCAGCTCCAGGCAGGCAGGGACTTTTGCCTTTTTGTTTACTTCCATTTTTCCCAGCACCTAAAAAACAGTGCTGGCTGGCGTATAGCAGCCACTGAACAAATATTTGCTGAATGAATGAATGAATGAATGGTCTTTATGACAAGATTATAAAAGAATCTACTCTTTGTTTCTAGTATTTAACATTTTTTTCTGGTATTGGGAATTGAACCCAGGCCCTTCACACTGAGCTACATCCCCAGGTCTTTTTTATATTTGATACAGGTCTTGCTGAGTCTCTGAGTTGTCCAGGCTGGGTTTGAAGTTGTGAATCTCTTGCTTCAGCCTCCCTGACCCAGAGCACTAGGATTACAGGTGTGAGCCACCATGCCTATATTACAGTTTTACTATTTACATCTAAACGTTTGAACTGGAATTCATTTTGGAGTAAAAAAAAAATGTGGTATGGATCCAGATTTCTTCTCCAGTAAATAGCTCTCTAACTGCCTCAACACAATTTATTGAAAAATCCATCATCTCTCACCTCTGAAAATGTTTCTTGAGGCAACCTGTGTTTCTTTTTAATCCAGTACTGTTTCATTAAAACGCCTTCATTGTGGAGAAAGACACAGCAGAACTGTATCTTCATTTAGGCAGCCAGTTCTAATATAGATATTGTAGCAGAGCCATATGTTGATTAAAAAGTTTTTACTCCTTGCTTGTTCCAAGTAGGCTTTTGGACAATGGCTACTTAAAGTGGTTTGGAAAGTTTCTCAATCTCTAGTCACATACAATTCTTTTCTCCCTTCCATCTTTTTGTTTCATACAGGATAACAGGTTTTTTAATGACACATGGCAGAGTTATCTTTCTGTAGTTAGGAGAATAGACCTGACTGCACAATGGCCTTACATTTGCCCTTCACGTAAAAATATAAGTCTGACAGGAGAGCTTAAATTTACTCATCTGTGTGATCCTTAGTCTGATGACTGAAAGTTTTTGTTTTGTTTGGTTGGCAGTATTGCAGACAGAGCACAGGGCCTTGACACTGAGCTCCATTCCCAGCCGTTTGAAAATTTTTAAAATTTGAGCCAGGTGTGGTGGTGTATACCTGTAATCCCAGCACTCGGGAGGCAGAGTCAGGAGAATGGCTGTGAGTTTGAGGCGAGCCTAGGCTACATACTGAGTTCAGGGCCAGCCTGAACTACAAAGTGCGAACTTGCTTCGAAAAAAAAAAATTTTTTTTTTAAAATTTTGAGACACAGTCTTGCTAAATTGCCCAAGCTGGGGTTGAATTTGAGATTCTCTTGCAATAGCCTCCCAGAGGGCTGGGACTACAGGCATGTGCCACTATGCCTGGCTTAAGCAATATTTATTTAGCATGTATTATATTCCGAGATTACCTAGTGGTGAAGTAAAATTGCTTAATGCAGTCTATTGGAGAGAAACAAGGGGCCCAAAAATTGTAGTAAAAACCTCAAACTACATTTAATGACAATATAAAGGAACTGCCTATGGGCCAGAGTCCCTCCCACTCAGCATACCAGTGTCCCCTTTCTCCTAGATCACCTCAGTGACACTCTGATTTGGTCTCTCTGCTTCTTAACACCCCCCCCCCCCGACTTGGGCCATAGCAATCTCAAGATGATATCCGGTTATCTTGCTCCACATTTTAAACTGGCTCCTTTCCCCACTGCCCTTTGGATCTAGTCAGTAGAGTCTTCTCCTCCCTCTCAGGCTTCTTCTTTTTCCTCTTTGTCCCTGTCATGGTTTATGTCTGGACGTCCTCCCAAAGCAAGTGCTCAAAGGTGCGGCTTTTGGAAGGTCACTGGATTATGGGAGCGTAAGCCTGTCCTCCTTTAAGTGATAGATGGCAGGTATTTTGTCTTTGCAACAAGGAAAGTGACTTAAGACTGTCCCCCACTGTGTGCCTCAGCCATACGGATGCCCTCTTGCAATTCTCTAACAGGCTGCCCCTCCTGGGACTCAGAAGTGCCCATTTATCCACACCACTGGTCTTTTCCCCCCAAGTTCCTGGGCAGTGATCAGAGACCTGAACCCAGGGCCCTTTGCGTGCTCGGCAAGCTCTCTTCCACTGAGCTACATCCCCAGCCAGTATTTTCCTTCTTGAGACCCAGGGGGACAGGAACATCTATTTCAGAGCCTGCTTTGTTCTGTCCTAGACTGGAAGGGACACGTCTTAGACTTAGAGCCTAGGGAGGGCTCTGCAGTCCTGGAGTCTGGATCTGAGACAGAGAAAGAAAGTGGCGCTCCTGGCCTCCCTTGGGGCTACAGCTTCTGCTTCTTGAGCCTTTAAGTAATTTTTGCCAACCTGGCCAGTTCCCATCTACTGCTAGTGTGCATGATTTGCATAACTCATTCTGTGACAGAGAGGCATGACTTTTGCTTTATATGTTGTTATCTGGCTGGGGAAAAAACAAGTACAAATATTTTTGTCTTGCTGAGCATTATTCCCTCCATTAGTGTTAATAACTCAGCTAGTTCCAAAGCACCTTAGGGGCTTTCATGAAGGACATAAGCATTATTTACTGTGACCTGCTGGCATATACCATAATTCACTGTGGGCAGGTAATTTTAACTAGGAAGAATTTGAAAAGTGGCCCTTATCCATAAATTCCACTACCCACCCCAAGATAAACTAATAACATTAGCCGGGTGTGTGGTGGCACACGCCTGTGATCCCAGCACTCGGGCAGGGGAGGCAGGAGGATTACTGTGAGTTCCAGGCCAGCCTGGGCTACACAGTGAATTCAAGGTCAGCCTGAATTACAGAGACCTTGCCTCAAAAAACAAAACAAAACAAAACAAAAAATAACATTTTAGAATATTTCCCTCCAGTTATTTTTCTCTCTATATATATTTAAATAGTTTATATTATGTGACGGGGGCATTCTTTCTGTTTCCTACTGTACTCTTCTCTGGTGGTTTCATCCATTGTGATGTCTATCTCCAGGGTGACAATTTTTATTAAATTCTTTTATTGGTACATTGTAGGTATACAACACAATTACATTTCTCATTGGGAATTGTACCTTTACATAAAGCATCTTGGTTCTTATTTTTTCCCCATTCCTAGCCCTCCCTTCACGCCCTCTACCCTTCCCTATTTACAAAGACTTTATTTCCATTTTTTCCATTTCTCATCATTTTTCCTTTCCTTTCTTTCCTTTCCCCTGCCCCTCCCACTACCCCTACCCCTTTGGACCTTTTCTTCCTATGTTGCATTATCGATTATTCATTCTAATCATTGGTACATTTTAGGTATAAAATATAATGACATTCATCATTGGAAATTTGCACCTTTACATAATCTTTCTTGGTTCTTATTTTTCACCCTTGCCCAGCCCTCCCTTCAACCCCTCCATTCCCCCCTATTTACAAAGATTTTGTTCCTATTTTTCCATTTTCTCATATTAATCCCATTCCCTTCTATCCTTTCCCGTAGCCCCGCCACTTCCTTCCCCTTTGCCCCTTTTCTTCCTATTTCACATTACCTATTATACATTCTAGTCCTGATTTACACTTTCAGTTTCTCACACCAGAGAAACTATTTGGAATTTAACATAGACCCTTACTCCAAGCATCAGATGCCTCTGCTCCATCCTGTACCCCAAACTTGCTCCTCTAACTATTTGGGTAAATGGCCATCACTATCCGACCTACTAATTCCAGATGCTCAGGAGTCATCCACAATGATTTGCCCTGCTTCCTCTCGGTTGTACTCCCATCTGCTTAGTCCATTCGGCCCGATGTAACAAAATAACAAAAAATGGAGTTTATAAACAAAAAAATTATATCACACTTGTTCCGGAGACTGGGAAGTCCAAGATGAAAGCACTGGCAGATTGTGTCTGGAGAGAGCCCACCAGCCCGTTTCCTGGTCCATAGATGGTTCCTTTTCAGTGTCCCTACATTGTGGAATGGGACACTTTCACAGGGGCCCCCAGGACTCCACTTTCTAATACTGCCACCTTGGAGACCGGGGTTTCAACAAAGGAGTTAGGGGGAATGAGAATATTTACACCATTGTAACACAATCCGATTCATTAGCAAATCCTGTCCTCATACCTGCATATTCATCCAGCAATTGTCTCCTCTTCAAGGCCGCTGCCACCACCTTAATTCAAGCCACTGTCCCCTCTGGTCCTTTCCCACAGCTCTAATTTTGTCTCTGCTTCCGCACCATTACCCTTTTAATGAGTTTGCAGGTCCTGCCTACCTTGGCTCTCTCATTTAATTTTCCTTAAATTCCTATTATTTTGGCACTCTTTCAGTTCCTTCACAAATGCCAAGCTCTTTCCCTCCTCTTTGGGTTTAGTGGGTTTTTTTTTTTTCAATTTTATTTTTTTATTTCCTGAAAGGCTTTTCCCTCAGCTCTTCCCATGATTTTTTCTCCACTTTCACCTCTGACTTCTAAGGTCACTTCTTCAGATAGACCTGCCCTGATGTCTTAAGCAAATTCGTTCTCCCTAACATTGTTCCCTTCCTGATACTAATCACAATTCGCAATTATTGTCTGTTAACTATATTTTTTCTTTAATTTTTAAAGAAATTAAAGATGTCTCCATTTTCCCTCCTGCAGTAACATGGGGAGATAAAATACAGAATGCCCGGATGAATTTTAATTTCAGATAAACAATGAATAATTCTTTGTATAAAATACTTGGGGCACATACAAAAAAAAGGACTCGATATCTGACATTCAATCTTAACTTGGCTTCCTGGGATTTTATTTACTAAAGGTGACAGATTTACTCACGAGGCGCTTGGTTCTTGTTTTACTAGTTCTGGATCGTACCTTCAGGCCTAACCCAGAGCGTGGTATTTAGTAGGTGCTCAGTAATAGTTTTGTATGAATGAACGATCTGCACGCTGTTTAGTTTTTCCTCACCTGCCGTTTATTTATCACAATCTCTCCCACTCATTGAAAATCCTTGTTCAAGATCATTTTGGCAAATACATTGTATTACCTAAACTTCTTTGTTTTCCCTTTCTGCAAAATTGGCCTCGAAATATCTACCCTTACCACGTTGGTTTTATAAGTAAAAGTTAATAGAAAAAAGTTTTGCACCCTTCCCGGCTCAAGAGGACGGTCAACAAATTTCACTTCTTTATTAAATGGAGCCGGTGCACTACTTTAACACAAAGCAAAAACCCGCCTTGGCGGAGAATGGGTGGGGGTAGGGAAAACGGTTAGAATCGGGCGCCGGCCAGAACGCCCAGGGCTTGGGGAAAGGGGAGGGGCAAAGCGAGAATGACGTAGGAGACATCCAATAAGGAAGCCGAGAACCGCTCCCCCGCCCTTCGCGGTTCAAATTCTAAGCTTCGTTTCCATCCGGGTCCTTCAGCCTCGTTCCCGGGTAGTATAAAGTTTGCTGTCTCCTTTGTTCGCCCTCGTTGCGCAGTACTGCTAGCGGCTCCTCACTTCTGTTCCCCTACCCGGTAACTGTCACTTGTCCCTGGCTGCGTGGTCAGCCCTTATCCACGAGCTCGTAGGAGCTTGAGACCGTCGCTACCTTTCTGGTACGTGTTGCCTTAGTCCGCCTTTCTCATGCACTCTTGCCACGTTAGGATTTGGGATTATCTCTCGAGATGGGGGTGGCAGGCGCCATTTTAAGTCACCCAAAGGTGCCGACCTAGGTAATGAGGCCACGGGGGTCGAAGGGAAACGCACGAGGCGGGGGGACGTCTCGTCGCGTCCCGCGCAGGGAAGTTTGGCTGTGCCTCGCGGACGCAGGGGCGGAGGTCGGGCTTTGTGGGCTGGAGCTGGGCGCGGAGCGACCGCGCCACCGCTGTAACTGCATCGGGTTGGCGGTGGCCGTGGCCATGAGGACTTGTCAGCGAGCTCCTTCCTTGTTCAAGAGCGCCCCTGCAGAGGAAGCCCTTTGAATTTTCCCAGCCGCCGTAGCCGACTAGAGTTGCTTGACCGGTGCCGGTAGTTCTGGGCTGAATCCAAGCGCCGCCATTTTGTCTTTCCACGCGGTTCTTAATGAGTCTTAATTGGGCTCCGCCGCGGTCTCGGAGCGATGGAAGTTACTGTGCGCGTGCCGATGTTCCGTTATTTAATCTGAAACGATGTTGACATTTTATTTTTTAGTGAGACCAGTATCCTTTGGGCGGGCGGGGGCTGTTGAAGATGAGGCACAAGTTGGCGCGAGTTGAAGATTTCTGCTACTGCTTAGACTTACTGGGAAATCCTAGTGAGACGAAGGGGAGCTCTTGGAAGAAAGTTTTTGATGTGTGTAGAGGCTGTGCGTCTGGCCAGCGACCTTGAATGAGTCGGTAGTCAAACCTTCCTTGTGCGCGGAGCGGGGGGTGTATGGAATGAGTAATTGAATCTCTCAAAGTCAACAAATGTGCGGTTAAAACTAAAATTGCCTTTTTCAAACATCGAGTGGCTTGTTAATTGATGAAAAACAGCCAAGGGAGATTAAGGTTAATGGCGAAAGCTAGATCGGCTCTTTTAACGAGTTTAATGTAAACGGCGCTGTTACTGCACTACTTGGTTTAATTTGCTCTACCGCGTTTGAAACATCGGTGTCTTTAGTTATTCAGACATGGAGTTTTAAGTAAAACTTGAAAAGTGAGCCACAGTAAGGTACCCGTTAAATTTAGGGAACTTTCTCAGGGGAGGTAATACTGTATTTTTCAGCAGACTCACCAGGAAGAAAAAAATGGTTGAAGCAGATCGCCCAGGAAAGCTCTTTATTGGTGGGCTTAATACAGAAACAAATGAGAAAGCCCTTGAAGCAGTATTTGGGAAGTATGGACGAATCGTGGAAGGTGAGTCATCTGAAATTACATGTGTGGTTATTGTAATTAAAAGATAAGCTGTGATGAATTTAATTGCATTGATCATCTGACATGATAATGTGTTTTGTCCTCTAAGAAGTTCTGAGCGTTCTCTTTGCAAAACTTAGCTTTACATGATTTCATTTGAAGTAGGGTGACACTTTTTCTTAAACTGTTTTTCAGTACTCTTGATGAAAGACCGAGAAACCAATAAATCAAGAGGATTTGCTTTTGTTACATTTGAAAGTCCAGCAGATGCTAAGGATGCAGCTCGGGACATGAATGGAAAGGTGAGGCCCCTGCACAATGATGGATATAGCATGTTTCCGATTGCATGAAACAGCATGCATTCAAGTCTGGGCCGGGGAAATTCTTGAATTTTTGTTGTTTTGGAGTCTATACTTGTCCAGGACCTGCTGATTGTAGCAATTTGAGTTGCTATTCTGAAGTGTATTGTCTAATGCCAAACCCAAGTTTTGTGCCAAAGTTATGGATTATATAATTTATATATTATATGATACTGTATTTTATTATGGGATCCATATGTCATAAGCTGGCTGTTTTGGTCATAAGCTCATACCTAGGCTTGTTTTAGTTTTAAATTTTACTGAATAGCAGTGTGGTAGGTCCAGCTTATGTTTTGATTCAGTTCATCAGTATTTTTCAAAAAGACTGAGTAGAAACTTAAAGTCTCATTTATAGAAATGCTATTTCTAGTGTTTTCTTTGAGTAATGAGTAAAATTTAATAACTATTTTAAAGGGTCTCTTGGTGTTATAATGCATACCAGATCTGCAAATTCTTTTAAAATCTTGATATAATTTATTATCTTCTTTGCTATTGAGAATTTAACCCAGTACCAGCACTCTGAGCTTTGTTCCCACCCTTTTTTGTTCTCAATTCTGAGTCACTAAGTTGCCCAAGTTGGGCTCAAACTTGTAATCCTCTTGTCTCAGCCTTCCAGAGTGCTAGCCGTGGGCCGCGTGCTCAGCTAATTTAACCATTTTGATCATTTTTTTTGTTTTGTTTAAAGTCCTTGGATGGAAAAGCCATCAAGGTGGAACAAGCCACCAAACCATCGTTTGAAGGTGGTAGACGCGGCCCCCCTCCACCTCCAAGAAGCAGAGGCCCTCCCAGAGGTCTTAGAGGAGGAAGAGGAGGAAGTGGAGGAACTAGGGGACCTCCCTCACATGGAGGGCACATGGGTAAGGATTTGGGTGGATCTTGGGCTGCAAACTCCTGCCTTTTTGGCTAAGTCCTTGTTAAAAGGCAAAGCCTCCATTCTTAAATTGGGAACACTTGCTTACCTATTGAAGTGTGATTATCACTTGAAAGAATGAAAGGAATCCTAAGTTAAACTACAGTGTTAATTGAAGTGATGGACCATGTACAATTCCTTAAGTAGTTTTTCCTGTAAGAAAAGTACTCAGAAAATTTTCTGTTTGATAGGCATTGCACATAATAAAAAAGATGTATTTCCTTTGAGGTAACTTTAAAACTACTTTTCATTTTTTGCAAGTACAAGGACCTGAGTTCGATCCCTGGTACCAAAAAAAAAAAACCCCCCAAAAAAACTACCATTCGTTTGTATTTTCCTTTGATTTCTTCATGCTTGTCTTACGCAGTTGGAAACTTTTTTGTACTGGGGATTGAATCCAGGGTCTCATGGATCCTTGGCAAATACTCTTCCACTGAGCTACATCCCCGGCCCCTACAATTGAAAACTAAAGCTACACTCCCTAACTTAATAAAAAAAGATAGTTTTTTTTTTTATTCTTGTGATTGTTAACATTTTTTTCTATTCTAACGTAGATGATGGTGGCTATTCCATGAATTTTAACATGAGTTCTTCCAGAGGACCCCTTCCAGTGAAAAGAGGACCACCACCCAGAAGTGGGGGTCCTCCTCCTAAAAGATCGGCCCCTTCAGGACCAGTTCGCAGCAGCAGTGGAATGGGAGGAAGAGGTAAATGTTGGATGAATAGTAATCTGCAACCATTAACACAGGAATTGAGAGGTGACTCTTAAAATGATTTTTAACTTAAAATTGACTTAAGGATTCCGGGTGATCTAGTACACCTGATTAATGAGCCCTGAAAAGATTCGAATGGAAAATTTTAGAGAAGAAAATATCTTGATCTGATCAACTACATATTACTATATTTCTTTACATTTAAAAAATTTTATTAGTCTGTGTTTGCTGTACATGCAGTTTAGTCATCTTGGGGAGTGGGTACATGTACTTAATACAGCTTTTTAAAAAAATCCCCTTCCCTCCCTCATATTACTGTTTTTAAGTCCCTATTCTTCATAGCCTGAATGTACATTTTAGTTTCCTGCTTTGGCTAGATTTTTAAAAATGATTGTTTTTCTTTAAGCCCCTGTATCACGTGGAAGAGATAGTTACGGAGGCCCACCTCGAAGGGAACCCTTGCCCTCTCGTAGAGATGTTTATTTGTCTCCAAGAGACGATGGATATTCTACTAAAGACAGGTGAGATAAAGTTATAGCTTCTTTTTCATTAATGGTTAAGATAGGAGGAGAGTTCATCAAAAGCATAAACCAAATTACTTTTGTTTCTATAGCTATTCAAGCAGAGATTACCCAAGTTCTCGTGATACAAGAGATTATGCCCCACCACCAAGAGATTATACTTACCGTGATTATGGTCATTCCAGTTCACGTGATGACTATCCATCAAGAGGCTATAGGTGGGTGACCTTGTTTCCATGAGTTGATGATGAAAATTTGCTGTGAAAATTGGTGCTCTGGGACTTAGGAGTTTCTTTTTTTATTTAGTGATAGAGATGGCTATGGTCGGGATCGTGACTATTCAGACCACCCGAGTGGAGGTTCCTACAGAGATTCATATGAGAGTTATGGTAAGATACTGGTTAAGGGTCTTGAATATTGCCAGTTTGAGTTTTTAGGTTTGTTCATAAGCCAGTTTAATAGGCTGTGTGGTGCTTGCTTTTAAGGGGATGTTTGCTTGCTTTTAAAGGGTAACAGCTGGGCTTTTCCTAGTTTTGTGAGGGGCTTTTGTTTCTTTTAAGTTTTTTTTTTCTTTTTCTTTCCTTTTGAGGCTGTTCGCTTGCTTTGGAGGGGATTTTTTGCTTGCTTAAATTGGCAGCCTTATGTGTTTTCCCCCAACAGTGAAAATACAATTTAAAAATTTTATTAACAAGATCAAATGTTTACCATTGTAATATGAAGGAAACTCTACAGTTCAAAATTGCAACTTATCACTGGAAAGTGGCTGAGTGTCTACTATAAAATAACAAGCTGTCTGGAATATCCTCTTGAAATACACACCGTCTTCAGTCTTTTCAAACAAACATTAAAATCAATCCATTTCCGTATCTCAGCAGATGAGCAAATCCTTGTAATGGCCAGCAATGGTAGAGTTTAAAACCTCCCAGTTGAGAAATTAAAATTTTAATACAAGAATTCTGTAAATTCAAATTTAAATGTTGTATATATACAATTTATAGTGTTGCCATATTACCTGACCATTGACCCTGCAGGTAACTCACGTAGTGCTCCACCTACACGAGGGCCCCCGCCATCTTATGGTGGAAGCAGTCGCTATGATGATTACAGCAGCTCACGAGACGGATATGGTGGAAGTCGAGACAGTTACTCAAGCAGCCGAAGTGATCTCTACTCAAGTGGTCGCGATCGGGTTGGCAGACAAGAACGAGGGCTTCCCCCTTCTATGGAAAGGGGGTACCCTCCTCCACGTGATTCCTACAGCAGTTCAAGCCGCGGAGCACCAAGAGGTGGTGGCCGTGGAGGAAGCCGATCTGATAGAGGGGGAGGCAGAAGCAGATACTAGAAACAAACAAAACTTTGGACCAAAATGCCCATTCAAAGAAACAAACAAAAAGTGGAAACTATTCTGTCATAACTACCCAAGGACTACTAAAAGGAAAATTGTGTTACTTTTTAAAAATTTCCTGTTAAGTCCCCTTCATAATTTTTATGTTCTTGTGAGGAAAGAAAAGTAAAACATGTTTAAGTTTGATTTTATGACTTGCTCTCAACAAGCAAATGTTTAAGTGTGTAAGGGTTGACTTGTACTAGTGTTGTAATTTTCCAAGTAAAAGTCCCTAAAGGCCACTTCCTTAATTTTCCCAGTAAATAAAGCAAGCAATTATAAGATCTTCCACAAACATCTAGCCATCTAGATGTACATTGATCTCCATTGAGAGATGAACCATTCTGCCTGTACAGACAAGCTAGCTATTAGAGGGTGGTCGGGTACACTTAGGATTTCAGGATATCTTCCAACTGAAATCTCCATGTTCTCAGTATGGAAAAGCCTGAGATCAGATACCTATGTAAGGAAAGTGCTATTCGCCCAGTAAACCCACAAAAGCAAATGGATAATGCTGGCCATAATTTGCCTTTCTGACATTTCCTTGGGAATCTGCAAGAACCTCCCCTTCCCCTTCCCCCAGTAAGACCATTTTAAGTGTGTGTTAAACAACTACAGAATACTAAATAAAAAGTTTGGCCAAAACCAACCATGAAGCTGCAAACGATGCTTGCTCTTACTGTTTCAAATTTTTGCAACTCTGTAGTGTCTCACTTTTAAAGGAACAGCTTGATTGCAAAGGAGAAATAGATAAGCAATGAAGTTATCTCCAACTTCCTAAAGGCTTATGACTTCTAAAAAGTGAATCTATCAGCATTCCACATCAGATTTAAAGCATCAAATGCCTGTGAAACAGCAAAGATGGTAAGCAAAGCAAACTAGTTTTTCCGTCTAAGTCGAAATTGAACAGTTACCTTCCTCATAGTACAGTGAAACACTGTACCTCATTGGCAATGGAAATGCCTCTAGATTTAAAAAAAAAACCTTTTGGAAAAGCAAATGTTCACTAGCATATTAGAAGTCCTCCAAATTCAACACTTGGATTTTATTTAAAGCATGTATGACACTTAAAGGCCTTAATACAGCTGTGTACCAATATCAGTCTGGGGCTTGGGAGGGGGTATTTTTTAAAAAAAGTATTTTTGATGAAGACCTTTAAACATGCTTCATGTTTTGACATTTTTTTCAATTAGTCTTTTAGTCAAAAGAAATGGCTTACGTTTGGGGTCCCCCTCTCTTGCCCTGTAAGCCATTGCAGCCCTAACCTTTAGTTGGATGCCTGACTTGTTTTTAGTTCTATGAAACTACACTGTATGGAGAAAATCTATTGCAAGTGGTCTTTAAAAAGCAAAACCTGAGGCAGCATGACCCAGGTCCAGCCATGAAGTTGAAAAAGATCCTCTTGAATAGAGTAAACTTGAAGACCTCCAACTAAAAATCCTTACACTGCACTTTTCCTTCAAATAAGGTTTTGTCCGTTCAACTTATGGATTTAACGTGGCAGTGCACCATTGGAACAGAATGAGAATCCATAAGCCATGCAACTTAACCATTTAAGCCATTCCAGTCCATCCCAAGCCAGTGAATCTTCCACCACTTAAGAGAAGTAGTAGAACATGAAATACATTAAGCTGCAAGTCTGAACTTGCCTTTGCTTTCTGGAAAAGAAGGCAGTTATAGGCACATTTTGAAGAATTTGCCTAAGATAACTGGTTTTTCATGTATTTAATTTTTGCAGGTTGAGGACTATGGTCATTGTGGTTCATGGAGTGCTGATTTATTCACAGTAGATAAAGCTGGCATCGAGAAATCAAAATGCTAAGGTAAGTTTTGAAAGCAGTGGCCTTTGAAGATTTAAATACTATACCAGCTTTGGTCGTTTAGTTGTACTGGTAAGTTTTTCCCTCTTCATTTGCAAAAATGGGCTAATACCCAACAACTCTTGGAAATGAAGATACAGTTGTTTGAATGTGTAATATCTGTCACATCTCTTGAATGTAGAGTGACGTTACATAGGTGCATTTCCATTAAAGTACCAGTCATGCATTATTAGCTATTTCTTACCCAGGTGCTAATACTTCACATTCAAGCATTCTCTGACAGGGACTGGAGCTGATGTTTCATTATGTGGGGAAACTTACAAGGGACAAGCTTCCTTCTGTGCATCTTCTCTGTTGCCTGCCCGTCAGTACAGCCAAGAAACAAATGAACTGAATTGAGAGTTACTGGTACAATTGCTACTGCAGTTCAGTTTGAGCAACGTAATTTTATTGGCATAATGGTGACATAGCATAATTTTAGTACTACAAAGCTATGTTTACAGTAATTATGTGTATGGCTGCTTTTTAAGACTTGTACTTAAAGCAAATACTTTTTGGTGCAACTGAAACCAGCAAGTATGTAAGAATAGGGGGAGGGCCGGGGATTTAGCTCAGTGGTTTTGCCACCTGCTGTGCAAGTGCAAGGACCCGAGTTCGATCCCTGGTACCAAAAAAAAAAGAATGGGGGGAGTGGAGTACTTTGCAGTATAAAACAAATGTCCTGTAACTTGATCCCATGCTTTTTTACAGAGTTGTTGAAGCAGAAGAATGCTGACAATAAGGCACAACAGTTGCATAAGCAGTGTTCATCAGAATTGGTTTGGCACAGGCAGTAGGTTTTGCCTTCCAGGGTTTTTGTGAATCTGAGGAAGGCATCAGTGTTGATTAACACTCTTAACTAGGGAGTGGTAGTTACTTAAAATTGACCAAATGGAGAAAGGGAGAGAAATTGGTAAGTGGAGAGATACTCAGGAAGTTCTTGTGGCTATTAGTGTAGATTTATAGCTTTGGCTTTCATTTTATTTAGGTAAAGTCATGGAAGCAACTCTGCACTTTGGAAAAAATAACACCAAAAGCAGAAAGTTGAATTAAGGGCTGTGGGGATAAGCACTTGCCTAGCATGTGTGTAGCCCTGGATTTGGTCACCCAACACCACAAAAAATGTTGAATCAAAAAGTGACAGCTATAAGTAGTAACTCTTTACCCAGTAGTGTCTGATTTTCAGTAAGTGGAACATTTTTTATTAGTTTGTCAGAGAAAATGGTTGTTTACAACAAAACTAAGGAGAAACATCAAGAAACAAAAAACAACTTGAAACATTGCTAAGATGATGCAAAGTACACTTGAAACTGGAAACATTGGCTACTTGATTGCTATATTGGTAATCTTACTTTATTATCCTCAGCTCCCAATTTTGAAATTCTAATACTTTATTGCTTGGGAGACCAGAGCCAGTAATACAAATGATAATGTTCTCAAGGGAACACTTGTTCAGTTAGAGGAGCCAACTGAATTTTTGAGGACCCCCCCATAATATAATTACTATCATGCTTAATATTTGTGATTGGCAAAATAATTCAAAATTTTAAGCCTCGTTGGTTTACACTCCTAGTCACTGACCATGAGGATACTGACCAAAATTAAGTAGTTGTACTTGAATACAGATCTTAGTTCGAGTCTTCCATAATCTAATTACTTAGTGCTTCTGTGAGGGCTTTTTGGCCCTTGAGATTTTCTTTAGATTTCTAAGATACTGTAGAATAGAGACTAATTGTATGAATGCTGAATTCAAAAGAGTATGCTTAAATGACTAGGTGCCTTTTTGGCAAACTTTACAGACCCTTTAATTTTGCTCCCATTGAGAAAAGAATCGGTCTTGATTCATCTGGCTTTATACTGGCTGTAAAAGAAATGGAATGGTAAAATGTCTTCCAAAATGTCTTCATGTTTGACTGGTAATTAAACAGAACTCTTAGGTATTATAGATCATGTCTTTTGGAATGTTTTTGTATTGAATTTTAATAAAACTTTAACATACATCTTTTTGTGGCAGTGGGCTTTTTTTCACCTTTTTTGAAATTGAAGATGTATTAGCCTTTAGGTGTTTTCCTGAAATCTCCCCCCTTAAGCATTGGTTCTGATGGAATGCTCGCACTTGAACAGTTTTAAGGGGATATTCAGAGTCCCTGCAGTGACCTGCTTCCTTTATTGGGCAGTGACCTTCAGTTAATACATTAAGCTTATTTGGATGATATCATTTAATCCTCACCCAAAAAATTAGATGGGAGCTGGACCGGGGTTGTAGCTCAGTGGCACCACGGCTTGCCTGGCAAGTGCCAAGTTTGATCCCCAGTACTGCAAAAAAAAAAAATTTAGATGGGATCCAAGGAGGGGCTAATGAACTCAAGAATCTCCTGCAGTGATTTTACCTCTCCTGCTTATGCCTTACAGGAAAAAAGTAGCGATGAATTCTTTATACCAAAGGGTTTTCATTTATCAAACGTCACATAATGTCTCAGTTTGCAAGTTTTGGGTTTTTTTCCCTAATGTATTAAATATGCATTTGATTATTTGCACCTAAAACTATGCATTTGGGTTATGAAACCAGTTGAACAAATCAATGGAAAGGAAGTGCAGCTAACCATCAAGATGACAGAAAATTCCAAGTATTGTCATTTCTGTTAATAGCCTTAACTCTTACTAGTTCCTGAAAAACAACCCATCCCATCAGTTCTCTTTGGTTTGTGTGTGTGAGACGGTCTCCATGTGTCTCAGGCTAGCCTAGGACTTGGGATCCTTGTGCCTTATCTCTCCAGGTGCTGGGATTGCAGACATGTGCCACTCTTTACCCCATCAATTCTTTTTAAGTCAATATACAATGATTTAAGGTAGAATTTAAATCTGAAAAATGATTACATGTACCCTATGTAAAATGGTCTTACCGATTCCAGAAAGAATCTTGTGGCCCTTCCCTATCAATTTCTGTCTTCATCTTTCAAAGATACTATTTGGGTTTTAATTTTTCCTTTCTGATTTCCATGGGTGTACTTCACCTGTTCTACAAAACATCAGATGTAGTTACAAGGTACAGAGGCTTTTTCAAAGAATTACTTTGAAAAAATTTAGTGCTGGGGATGTAACTCAGTGGTGCAGCACCTGCCTGGTAAGCACAAGGTCTGAGTTTGATCCCTGGTACCAGGGGAAAACAATTTTAGGCATTAAATGTAGGGCATTTGCATTGAGCTAAGCCCTAACCCTTTTTTAAAAAGTTATTTTGGGACGGGGGTCTTCATAAATTGCCTAGATTGGGCTTGAACTTAAAATCCTGCCTTGGCCTCCCAAAGTGCTGGGCTTAAAAGAGGTGTGCATCACTGCTCTGGGCTCAGATATTTTTAATATATAGGTATGAGTCAATAATTGGCTTCTAATTAGTATGGCTTACTGTTGGGAGCCTGGACTTTTTCTAGTTCTGAGCTGTTATAAAGTTACGAGTGTTCTTACATTAGTCATTGTCTATACATATGTATTTACTGATGAGTGTGGAAGGGCTTGGTGAAGGGAGATAATATAGTTTGAAAGGAAATTGCCATACTTTTTTTTCCAAAGTAATTTACCAAGTAGAAGTTCAGGTTACTCCACAGTCATCACTTTTTGTCAGTGGTTAGTTTGGCCGTTCTAGTGGGTGCCTTGTTTAATTTGTATTTCCCTGAGGAGTAATGAGTAGCACCTGTTTTTAAAAATAAGCCATTATATATAATGTGTAATTACAGCAGAATGCTCAGATCTCCATTTTATAGTATGATCAATCAAAAGGATTATGTCAAATACAAAAATCCCTTACTCCGGAAGAGTCCTGTCCACTTTCCTGGTCATACCCCAACCCCAGAAAAGCAATACTGACCTAGTTTCTATTGTCAAATAGTTTTCTACTTTTTTTAAATTTATTTTTTTATTGGTACTTGCCTGTAGTACATAATGATTAACATGGTGGAGAGTTTGTGAATGTACATGAGATTTTTAAAATCTTTTTAAGCCCTTGCCCTCCCTGCATATGTTGGACCCATGTATTTATATTTTTACATGTTATATGTGTTTATATTACATGTACATGTGTTTGTAGTACATGATGATCATGTTCCTCAAAGGGAATTGGTGCATGTACGCAACACTTTGGTCTCCCCTCTTTTTAAAGTATCCTTTCCCTCCCTCATCCCTCTCTGTCTTTTCTTTTCGGTCCCTCTCCATATGCCAAAGATCCATCTCCCTATTGCCTACTGTCGTATTTCACACTTTTTTAAGTATTGGGTTTCTCATCTATATTAAACCATGCATTCAATATACTTTGTCCAGCTGCTCTCAGCTGTTTTTTGAGATTCGTCCATGTAGTTTGCATGCATTGGTAGTTCATTTATTTAAAGAAATTTTGTTGGTACATTTTAGATATACATAATGATAACATCATAGGGTGGTAGTTAATTGCTGAATAAATGCATAAAATGCTATGATTTTTGTATATTCATTTCTTTTGGAGAAATAAATTGATTGGCTGATGATAATGTTTAATTGTTATGAAATTGCCAAATAATGTCCTCAATGTGGTTGTACCATTTTTGTCCTCAGCAGTTTATGAAGCAAAGGTTGCTTCATAGCAGCCTTTCCAACATTTACTGTGATATGTACTTAAAAGTAAACTGTTCATAAGATGATTTTAAATTTCAGAAAAGTTGTAAAGATACTATAGTGTTTCCATATGTGCTTCTCCCAGTTTCTCCTCTTACATGACTGGTATCCAATTTTTCAAAATTAAGAGAATTAACATTGTTATATTACTTTAAACTCCAGACTTCATATTCTACTTTTTGTATTGTCCTCTATTCCAGGATCCAACGTAGTGTCTTATGTTGCATTTTATCCTAGAAAGTTTCTCATGCTTCTTGAGCCATTTGTGTATCTTTCATAAAGTCCGTCTTCTTTGCATTCTAAAAATTGGATTAGTGCTGGGGATTTAGCTCAGTGGTTCCAGGGCCTTAAAAAAAAATTGGATTGCCTGCTTTTTTTTTTTTTTTTCTTTTTCTTTTGTTTGAGACTGGGTCTTGCTATATATTTCATTCAGGCTGGCCTCGAACTGATGAAGATGGTGATCCTCCTGCCTCAGCCTCCCAAGTGCTGGGATTATAGCCGTGGGACATCACACCCGGCTAGATTGCCTGCTTTTTAAATGTATATATATATATTTTTTTACATATTCTGGATGGATACAAGTTGTCAGATACATGTGCTGTGAATCTAGTATGTCTTGTCTATTTTTTCTTAATTTTCAAAATCTAACAAAATTTGAATTGTTTTTGCCTTTTTTGATCTTTCAAGACTTCCTACTTATGACATGGAGATTTCCTGGAAATTTTGTTGTTTTAACTTCATGTTAGGGCCTTTTTTTTTTTTTTGGTCCTGGAGATTAAACTCAAGGCCTTCTCACTGAACTACTTTTCTCCAGCCCTGTGTTTTTAAAAATTTGAGACAATCTCACTAAGCCACTAAGTTGCCTAGGCTAGGTTCAAACTTGGGATCCTAGAATGTTAGGATTTCAGGTGTGTGCCACCATACCTGGCTTGTCTAATTCATTTTGAATTAATCTTTGTGTTGTAGGAATTAAAATTCATTTTTTCAATTACAAGTATGCATTCATACCAGCGTTTTTTGTTGTGAAAAGACTACTTCATTATATTAACCCCTGTGTCTTTTTGGGGGTACTGGGGATCGAACTCGGGTCCTTGCGCTTGCAGAGCAGGCAGCGGAACCACTGAGCTAAATCCCTGGCACCCCTGTGTCTTAGTGGGAATCTTACATACTTGGGTCTATTACTGTACTTCAAAAAAACTCAATGTCTCTTAAACTGCTGTAGTTTTATAATAAACATAATAAAGTCTTAAAAGCCATCTTTATTTTTTCTGTAAAGTGTTTTTCTCCCCTTAATTACGTTGCTGCTGGGTTTTTTTTTTTCTTCCCACTTCAAACCTCTTGTCAGGAGCTTTCCCCAGATGGCTGGATATTTTTGGCTCTGTGCTCATGATTATAGGAATAGGGTATTAACATTTGTAAGCTGTGAGGGCAGTTTATTGGAGAGCCCTTGATGTTAATTTCTCCAGGGTTTTCCTCTTGGGCTTATATTCCTTAGCAAATCCTTGACTTGATGTAGACGGTGATGGCGGACCTTTAGAGCTTTCAATGATACAAACAGCTCGCTGCGGCACAAGTGCCATAGGTTCACCACCACTGGTATAAGGTGTTTTTATGGCTCAAGGTCTGGGGTTGATAAGTGTGGCATGTGTGCCTGCACATAAAATATGCTCCCTTCAACTGGACTGCAGTCGTGCCTCGATGTGACCTACCTCTGGCTGTCTTGGCACCACTAGTTTCTCCCTTGTAGTGGAGAGGGTAGCGAATGATCTTCCTAGCACAATGTTGAGAAAAAGGGCACCATTAAGAATTCTCCATCTTCCTCTATTCATGGTGGTTCCTCTTAATATTTTAGGCTCTCCAACTCCAGACTGACTCTTGGCTCCAGGTGTTTCTCAGTGTATCTAGAGTGACTTCAAGTTCCAGTTTCAGCATTACCACCCGTGTGACCTTGGGGAAGTTACTTCTCTTTGGTGGTTTTCTCATTTGTAATGGGAGTAATAGCATTTATCTCAACAGAGGCTGGGGAGATCAAATGTGTTAATAGTGCCTGGCACATGGTAAATGCAGCATAAGTACTAGATTTTATTTCTTGGCAGTTTTCCTCTTAGGCGACTTTGCAGGGAAGGGAGCCAGTACCTTTGTTAGATTAGCATCTAGTCAAGGACCAGTTCCTTGTTACAAACTGCATTTTTTGTTTTCCTCCTGAGTTAGTCTTCCATCTCTCCCCCATCCCACCTGTACTGGGGGATCAAACCCGGGGCCTCATGGAGCAAATGCTCCACTACTGGGCTACATCTCTAGCCCCTTCAGTTTCTCTAGTATATTGCAGTTATTCCAGCTAGAGCTCTTCTCATTTTCACTTTATCCTCATTTTCCCATCCATCCCTCCACTAGTAAACATTTTAATGCATTTAATGTATATCTGCTTGTGTGTTTTCATTGAATTTATTTTATATGCATATAGTTTAACATAAATGGCATAGTATTATATATCTCCTGTTCCTTATGAACTGTTTGTCATCACTGTTTCAAAGACTTAACGCATAATGCAAATATGCATCCAGTCCATTGCTTCTAATTACAGCATAGTATTCCATGCTGTGCTTCCTCCATGTTTTGCCTATCCACTCTTCCTCATTTGTTTTGTAAGCTGTCTCTTCCTGGGTTATAGTATGTACCAAGCTGCCCAGAGCATCCTGAGATTTTACCCTAGTTGTGAGTCTAGTGGCAATTGAAGGTGGTTGTGAATCTGGAGTATAGCTTCTCCTTTTAAAGAATTGCCCCAGGGATAGCCCAGGGTTTTATTTTGTTTTTTGGGTACCAGGGATCGAACTTGGGTCCTTGCACTTTCGAGGCGTTGGAACCATTGAGCTAAATCCCTGGCCCTGCCCAGGGTTTTTAAGCAGAGGAAAGCTTATCTATATAGACTCTGTAGAGATTATTGCTTCCACTCCAACTGGTAGAGGGAGTTTTGCAAAAACTTGGGAGTTCAGTGTTGTCATTTTCATTTGGGTCTATACAGATGTCTCCTCCATTCCAAATTTTAGGGTGCTGTTCATTACCAGTACCCTAACTTTCATAGGAGAGACTTGACTGAATTCGGCTGTCCTATTCGGTGTCCTTCACAGGTGACTCCGGGTATTGGTGATGTGCCTACAAGAGATAGGAGCTTTCATGGAAGCTCTGAAAGTCACAGACTTAATTGTGCTGAGACCTAATGGACCTAAGTTTGTAATTTTTCCTTTGTAAGCACTCAAACAAGCTGAAAAGAATTCTCCCAACACCACAGTCTTTGTAGTCATCATTACTGTCACAAGTTAAGTGCAGCAGTCACTTGGGTCCTCAAGGCATGCACTCCAATTGGTTTTTTATAAACCACAGGAGACAGCTGCGTTGTGATGTTCCTGCACGCCAAGGATTACTACTAGCTGCTCAGTTCTCATTTGTGAAGAGCACTGACTGTACTCAAGTCCAAAGGTGTGAACAAACCAATTCCCAAATTCCATTTTGGAGGGTCTTACCTCAGTGCTGCCTCTCTCCATTCAGTATCAGTATCAGTCGGTTTGATCAGGTGAGAAAATGCATAGCATTTTGAACAAGGAAAGTTTGCTGTAAGTTATTTCATGGGTAGGAGTAATGAGGGGTTAGCTAGTAAGTAAAGAGAACTCTAAAGAATACTAGAATACCAGATAATATATAATAACAACTATTCCTAGGACTGAGATAGAGTAAGGAAGACCCCAATCTTGGAGTTAAGAGCATCCAAGATATTCCCATCTGGGGCTGTAATAAGGGGTCCAAAGAAGAGTCAGCCCTACTTGGGCTGATAATCAACCTCGTTGGAGAGGCTTGTAGAAAACACTTGTGCCACGCTGGCAGAATCTATGGGAAATCTGTCCTTTGGGGTGTTGCAGAAACTACATAGGGAAGTTTCTCTCCGGAAGTACTTAGCCATACAACTGTGCAAAGAGTTTCTGGGGAAACGGCACTGCAGAGGCTGGAGACACCACCCATAGTACAGGAGCCCAACCTAGAGAAGCTGCCCATGCTAGAGAATCGAGTGAAGCAAAACCTTCCTCCTGCAATATCTCACCAATACCCTTAGTACCCTTTATTGACAAACCTGACGCTGTGCCAGATGGCAAAGGAAAAAGATTTAGGGAGTCCAGATTCATTTTTATGGAGCAAGAAACAAGTGAATTCAGACAGTGAATCAATGGTATGTAAAGGGTAATACTGGCATCAAAAATGAATTAGGAAATGTTTTCTCTATTTTCTGAAAGAGTTTGTAAGTTTCAGGTTGGCACTGTCTTTTTCTTAAATGTCAGAATTCACTAATGAAGTAATCTAGGCCTGAGAATTTCTCTGTGGGGAGATATTTTTATATTGCAAACTTAATTTCGTCAGCAGATACAAGGTCTATTCAGGTTTTCTATTCGTTTTTGTTTCCCTTGTAGGCAAAAAAAATAGCCCTTAAGTTTCCCTTCTTTTATTCTCATGACTGTTGACATGATTGATTACACAGCATAATTGTGTTGTTATGTGCTAAAGCATTTGGCAGATAGAATTTCGGTTATCAATCAATTGAGTTACTGAAAAGGGAGATTATTCCAGTACTATGGCTTGAATGTTTGTGTCCTCTACAAAATGAATGTTGAAACTTAATCCCCAATACAACAGAACTAAGAGATGGGGCCTCAAGAGCAGAAATACCTCATCCACTGTGATAGGGAAGAGAGCAAAAAGTGTATGTATATAAGCAGAAATATTGGTAGATTGATTGTAGGGCAGTAAGGGAAATTCTTACATCATTTCCTTATTCTAGTTAGTTATCAGCTGAGAGGAAGGAGAACTGAGAGGTGGAGATTAGAAGAGAGAGAGTACATAGTCATTTTGAAAAGTTACAAGTTGAACAAACTAGAGAAGTATTGTGTAGTTTCAAGTCCCATTTGAAATTTGTATCAGATTTGTAGAGAAACTAGTCAGTATGTTTGCATATTTTTCTCCAGCAACTCCTGCTTGGGTGCAGGTATAGGTCCCACAAAATGAGTATGCAGTGAAGGAGAATTAAATCCCAAAGATAAACTAATGTACCAAAGAGAAGTAAGAATGGATATGGGACAGTAAAAATAACAAATAGCCACTACGCTACACATATTGCCACATTTCCTTATTCTCCATCACAGCAAAACTGTCTGTGCCTGCTATCTGCAGTTCCTCTTCTCACATTCTCTTCAGTACACTCCAGTCAAGTTTTCACTCTGTCCTTCTACTGAAACTCCTCTTGTCAAAGTGGCCAGTGACCTAAACACTGCTAAATTCAGCTGTGAACTTCCTCACTTGATCTATCAGCAGCATTTTACTCCACTTTTTGCTCCTTTGTCCTTGGTGGAATTTCTTCACTTGAACTGCACCCTACAGTTTCTCGGTTTTTCTTTTACCACTTTGGTCACCATGTCCTGTCTCTTGCTCATCCTCTTCCCTAACCTTAACCACAGGAGTGTCCTCAGGGAATAGTCCTGTCCTCTTTACTAGATACACATACTTCTCTGGTGAGCTCATCCAGTTTCACAGCTTTTTGTGCTATGTGCCTATAACTATTTCTATTTCAGACCTTTCCCGTGGTCTCCAAAGTCATATATATCCAACTGTGCCTGAAATCACATATCCAATAGGTATCTCAAGTGTAGTGGTCCAAAACTTCATTTCTTCTTTCCCCTAAACTCTTCAAATGATGGAAATTTCATCTCACTGGTTTGGCAGTCCCTTGGAGTTGTCTTTGACTCCTTTTTTATATCTTGTATCTAATATGACAGGAAAATTTATGTGATCTCCCCTAAAAATATATCCAGATATAATTCCAGGAGGCTGAGGCAGGAGGATCACAAGTTCAAAGCCAGCCTCGGATACGTAGTGGATTCACAGCTGGCCTGAACTACAGATAGAGACCATGTCTCAAAAAAAAATCATAATTCTATTGCTTCTCACTATTTCTGTGGCTACCCTCATAGTTGAAGTCACCACCATTTTTTACCTACTCTGTTTCAATACCCTTCTAACTTCTAACTCTGCTTTTTACCCTTGCCCTTCGATCACTTGTTATCAAAACAGGAACTAGCTCTAGTGACCCTACAGTGACTCCCCATTTCACTCAAAGGCCAAAGGTTATTTGTTTTGTTTTTTGAGGTAGTCTCACTGTATAGTTCAGGGTGGCCTCAAACTTGCTGTGATCCTCCTGCTTCAGCCTCCTGAGTGCTGGGATTACAGACATGCGCCACCATGGCCAGGTTAACAAAGGCTTTAAAATGACTTTAGAGCCCCTGATGATCTGGCTGCCTTTACATCTCTAACATCATCTACTACTCTGTTCCCCCTTCCAGACTTGGTAGAGCCATTCTGGTTTTCTCAGTTTTGACTACTCAGACACCCTCTTGCCCTAAGATTTTGCTGTAGCTGGCCCTTCTGCTTGGAACACCTTTACCAGATACCCATTTGACCAACTCCCTTACCTACACTAACTTCTACTTTGTAGTCTGCTCATCCAGTTGACTAAATGCATTTCCTTGTTCTAGTTCATTTCCTCTAACTCCTAACACTTCTTAAACATCATATGTGCTGTGATTTAGATATAGCTTGAGTATGTCCCTCAAGGATTCATGTGTGGGGCGCTTGGTTCTCATTGTGTAGGTGTTAGGAGATGGTGTGGCACCTTTAAGAGGTAGGGCCTAGTGGAGATAATGAGCTCATTCAGGGTATGGCCCTTGAAAGGCATTGCTGTACTGTAGTTCTTGCGGGACCTTGGTTCATTCTTAAGAGAGGTGTTATAAAAGAACAAGAGCCACCCCTGCTCATTTGGTTTCTGACTTCCTGTCTCTCAGTGTGATCTCTCCCTCATCGCTGCCCCCAGTATGATGCTGTCAGTTCTGAGGCCTTCACCAGAGCCAGCACCATGTGGCTTGGACTTTCAGTCTCCAAAGCTGTGAGCTAAGTAAACCTTTTAAAAATACATTACCCAGCTTCAGGTATTTTATTGCAGCAGTGGATATCCACTGTTTATTTCCTGTCTTCCCTTGTTAGAATATAATCTCCACAAAATCAGGGATCTTTGTTTTATTTATCGATGCATCCCCAAATCCTAAAATAGTGCCCGGGACAGTAAATTGATGCATACACTTTACTTTCTATGCCTATTCCAAAAATATCTCCATCTAACACACTTCCACTGTTTTTGTATACATTGCCAAATGTGATGCTCTGTGGCCATTCCAAAGAAAGCCAGCCCCAAATTTGGTCCGTAGTCGCATTCAAGTTCAGAATCTCTGGGACCGATCTTACCAGCAAATTCTCTGACACATGGACTAAGCATGGTAAATTTATCCCCAAACATTCTACATACAATTTTGGAAGAAGCAATGGCACCGTACCTGCCTCGCAAGCGCAAGGTCCTGAGTTTGATCCCTGGTACCGAAACAAAAAAACTTTGCAAAAAGAGAAAGCCAGGGGCTGGGCATTTAGCTCAGTGGCACCATGCCTGCCTTGTAAGCACAAGGTCCTGAGTTTGATCCCCAGTATCAAAAAAAAAAAAAAGGAGAAAGCCAGAGTATGAGACAGCAAGTGAAAAAATTCAGGTAGAGTGTACAGTTTTTGTTCAGGTAACAGGTCACAAGGCCACAATTGGTATTTATAATGGTCTTTCTATAAAACCTCTATATTCCATTTTACCTCAGTTAATAGTGGTACTTACTTGGTAGTGTGACCTGAAATTTCGTTCCTTAGGGGTCTACAATTTTGGTGATTCCACCTGTGTGGTGGTGTTGCAATAATCTTTTTAAAAATATTTTTATTTTTATTATTTATTTGTTTTCGGTGCCGGGGATTGAACTCAGGACCTTGTGCCTGTGAAGCAGGCATGGTGCCACTGAGCTACATCCCCGGCCTTCTTTTTATTTTTGTTGAAGCAGGACATTTATTGGTACATTTTAGACATACATAATGATAACACTCATCATAGGGTATTTGTGCCTGTACCTGATATATCTTGCTGCTGCTTATTTTCCCATTCCCCTCCTCTCCCTTAGACACCTCTTCCCCTCCTTATATTAAAACCTTTTTTTCAATTTTTCTTCTAGTCTCTTGTTTCTCTTTTTGTTTTTTGGTACCAAGGATTGAACTCAAGACCTTGCACTTGTGAGGCAGGTGGCGGAACCACTGAGCTAAATCCCCAGCCCTCTCTTGTTTTTCTTGTCCCTCCTTTTCTTTCCCCCTCCCCCTTTCCTAGTTCCCCTTCACGTTTGAACATTTTCTTCCCATTTCCAAATAATAATTATACATTTTGGTCCTTATTCGCACTTTCAGTTTCTCACACCAGGTAAACAATGTGGTATTTAAACATGTGTGTTCAATTTATCTCAAGAGCATGGTCTCAAGGTGTATCCATTTAGCTAGAAATTCCTCAAACCCGTATCCTTCTTTTTGGCACAGTAGTACTCCATTATATTAAAAAACCACATCTCTTTTTGTTTTGTTTTTTGAGACAGGGTCTTGCTATGTCGTTCAGGCTGGCTTCAAACTTGCTATGTAGCACAGGCTGGCCTCCAACTCATGGCAGTCCTCCTGCCTCAGCCTCCCAAGTGCTGACGTTATAGGTGTGTGCCACCATGCCTGGCTAAAACCACATCTTTATCCATTCATCAGTTAATGGGCATTTGGGCTGTTTCTATTACAAACTGTGCCGCTATAAACATGGGTGCACACATATTGCGGTGGTATGATCCTTTTAATTCTTTGGGGATGATACCAAGAAGGGAAAGAGCTAGGTCAAATGGAACCTCTAGTGTTGGTTTTTTGAGTTATTTCCATACTGATTTCCACAGTGGTTGCACCAGTCTACACTCCCACCAACAGTGGAGAAGGGCTCCTTTCTCCCCACAGCCCTGGCAGCATTTGTTATTGGTTGATTTCTTGATAACAGGCATTCTTTCTGGGGTGAAGTGGAATCTCAGAGTTGTTTTAACTTGCAACTGTCAAATGACCAGTGATGTTGAACATTTTTTCATATATTTATTTGCCATTTCTACTTCTTCACCTGAGAAATGTCTGTTCATTTCAGATGCCCTTTTGTGAATCGAGTCTTTAAATTTGGGGGGGGGTCTGATTTTTTGAGTTCTGTATATATAGTCTAGATATTAGTCCTTTGAGGAACACTGACAAAAATTTTTTCCCACATTGTGGGTTGTCTCCACTCTGTTGGTGATTTCTTTTGCTGTGCAAAGCTTTTTAATAAGATGAGATTCCAGTTGTTGATTTGTAATATTTGTGTGATCGAGGTTTTTGTTTATGAAATCTTTGCCTTTGTCTTCAAGAGTTCTACCTATTCTATCTTTTAGCAGATTTAATGTTTATGTTTTAATATTTAGATCTTCATTTTAGTTTAATGCAGTCTAGTTTTAATGGGTCTAGTTTTAATCTTTGGCATGTGGAAAGCCAGTTTTTTCGGCACCACTTATTAAAGAGGCTATCTTTCCTCCAGTGAAGATGTTTGGCTCCTTTGTCAAAGATAAGGTAGCTGAGTGTTTGGAGTTGGTTCTGCATCTTCTAATCTGTTCCATTGATCCTCAGTTCTGTTTTTTGTTGTTGTTGTTGTTGTTGTTTGCCAGTACCGTGTTGTTCTTATCACAGTAGTTTTATAGTATAATTTCAAGTCAGGGATTGTGATGCCCCCTGCCTTACCTTTGATGCCCAGAGTTGCTTTCACTATTCTAGGTCTCTTCTGGTTCCAAATGAATATTAGGATTATTTTCTCTAATTCTCTGAGAAATGCTATTGGTATTTTGATTGGGATTGCAGTAAATCTGTATAAAATTTTGGAAGTTCCATTATCACTATATTTGTTCTTCCTACCCAAGAACAAGGGATATCTTTCCATTTTTTGATATCTTCTTTGATCTCCTTTTTTAGATTGCTACAGTTTTCCCAGTAAAGATCTTTTACTTCTTTTGTTAGACTGATTCCTAGTATTTCACTTTTTGGGATGCTATTTTGAAAGACATTTCCCTAATTTCTCTTCCAGTGAGTTTGTTATTTGTTACATCAATGCTACTGATTTTTGAGTGTTGGCTTTTGTATCTAGCTATGCTCCTGAATTTGGTTATTAAGTCTGGAAGTCTTTCGGTGGAGTTTTTGGGGTCTTCTATGTAGAGTATCATGTCATTTGCAAATAATGATAATTTAACTTCTCCCTTTCCTGTCCTTATTCCTTTTATTTCTTTCTCTTGTCTAATTGCTCTGGCTATTATTTCCTGAACTATATTGAATAAGGAGGGTGACAGTGGACATCCTTGTCTTGTTCCTGATTTTAAAGTGAAAGCTTTCAGTTTTTGACCATTTAGTATGATGTTGGCTGTTGATTTGTCATAGGTGGGTTTTATCAGATTGGGATAAAGACCATCTATTCCAATTTTCTGTAGGGTTTTTATCATGAGTGGATGTTGGACTTTGTCAAATGCTTTTTCTGCATCTATTGAAATGATCATGTGTTGATCATTTCACCTTGGCTCTGTTAATATAGTGTATTACATTTGTTGATTTGCGTATGATAAAACCATTCTTGCATCCCTGGGATGAATCCAACTTGGTCATGGTGTATAACCTTCTTAATGACTTGCTGCATTCTGTTTGCCAGTATCTTTTTTTGTTCACTATAAAATTCCTTTTATTTAAACAATTGTCAAACATTAGTAATAATACAGGATTGCTTGATCAATTAACAACTGAGAAATTAGAAGGAAAACACCATTATTGTGTTATAAAACACAGTGTTTAGCACGGCAAATTTAGAGAGTAAGGGTTCAGACACCCGGTGCTTTCATAGCCACTGAACAGCCCAATACCATGAGTCAAAGAAGCAGAGAAAAAAGGAAAAAGCCAGGGTGAGGTGGGGCAAGGATTGAAGGCAGAGTATGAAAGCCTTTTATTCTATGTCCCCAAAGGTGGTATAGAAGTAAAAAGTCTACATTTTAAAAGTTTATAGAAATCATATGAATTGCAACTTTCATTAACGTCAAAAGGAAATGTTCTGCATAGGACAAAGATATGCCTAAGCCGGATATCATATCTGCACATGGCCACGGATGTGAGGAACAAATGAAGCTTCATTCTGTGGCCCAAGACTGTAAACTGCTCTTATTACACAAAAGGTGCAATGACAGAGTCTTGTGTAGGAACTTTTGTGCTTCAGGTTGGCACATTATGTACCTTCTAATATGTGAAATAAATGCAGACATTAGTGAAAGGTTGTGCAAAACTACTGTATTTACAAAAATGGCACAAAAGTGAATCCAACAGTTGATGCACATGCATACTTCATTCACATCTTGCAAGGAGAGTGTGTTCTGACTCTACAGAACTGAGTAGGAATGTGGCCTTCAATGGCAGCTGGTAAGCACTGAGTCACAGAAGTTACACCAGAAGGGCAAATATTGCCCAAGTATAATGCTACTGTTAAAGCTGAAACAGGTTTAAGGCCATTCAAGTTCACCCAAATCTTTCAGAGTTCCCATCTCTCCGTGTTTGATCATGTGACCTTTCTTCTAACTTGTGGTCTTAAACTTCTGTTTTACAAAATCCAAAAGGAAAATACAGAAGAAATCATACAATAGAGATTATATTAAACAGGAGTAACATACAAAGCTACCACTAAGATAAAGGAAAGCCAAAACAAATTTACAGAACTCGCTTGCTACTTGCTGGAACCAGCCCTACCCTGGGAGTGAGGTGATATATACAGTTATTTTCAAGTAGATGACATGTATTGCTCAACATGTCCTTCTCATCAGTGCACTGGTGAACTGGTCGGAACCTCTACATGTGTCTGTGCCCTAACACTGGCAGCAATTACTATTGCTGCCTAAAAAGCTGTCAGTCTCAAAGACTTAGTGAATGAAAGGAAGTAAAAAGTGGTTAAGTAACAGTTAAGGAGGAATAAAGGGAATGAGAAGATTCATGCAGTTCAGCTCTTTTAATCAGCCAGCCAGCTTGCTTGTGACAAGGGATGGTTTCCGCTGCGAAAGGTCCTATGGAGTGGGAATGTGGTCACGGTAACCTTGGTCTTATCCAGGGTCGCAGTTGCTTGTTCATCTTTGCTTTAGCCATGTTATAATCCCAGAATCAAAATATTTTTGCCCTTTTGCAAGCATTTCCTTAAAAAAATTGGAACCGCCAGGCTTCTTCTGTCCCAGGTGAGGATACCTTGCTTTTAATTTTGCTTCTTCAGCTTTCTCTGGACCCGTCACTTTATCTTCCATTTCCTTCTGCTCCTGTGCTGCCGCAGCCTCCGGGCCCTCCGTGGACATCGTGCTCCCTCTGCGGGCGAATTGCCAGAGTGACGGGCCGTCTCTGCCTGCTCTATCCCGCTGCCTCCCAAGTGGCCGCTGCCTGCAAAACCACATCCCTACCTCGCCAACCCGTTGCCAGCATCTTATTGAGGATTTAAAAAAAAAAATCTATGTACATTAGGCAGATTGGCCTGTAGTTCCCTTTTTTGCTTGGATCCTTCTCTGGTTTTGGTATCAGGATAATACTTGCTTCCAGGAATGAGTTTGGGAATATTGTTTCCCTTTCAGTTTCATTAAAGAGTTTGAGGAGTAGTGGCATTAGATCTTCTCTAAATTTCTTGTAGAATTCAGTAGTGAATCTGTCAGGGCCTGGGCTTTCTTTGTTGGTAGGTTTATTTGAGAGTCTCGCTTTGCACTTCAGGCTGGCCCTCAACTCACTATGTAGTCCAGGCTAGGCTCGATCTCACAGCAATCCTCCTGCCTCAGTCTCCTGAGTGCTGGGATTTCAGGCATGTGCCACCATGCCCGGCTTATTGGTAGGTTTTTAATTACATATTCACTTTCATTGACTGATATTGGATTACTTAGAAATTTTATGTCTTCTTGATTCAGCTTTGGTAAGTCATATGTATCTAGGATCTGTCCATTTCTTCTGTTTTCCATCTTATTAGAGTACAGGTTCTCAAAGTAGGTATTGATGATCTGGATTTCTGCAGGATCTGTTGTGATTTCATCCTTTTCATTCCTAATTGCATGCATTTGAGTCTTTTTCTCTTTTTTTGGATAAGGATGGCTAAGGGTTTGTTAATTTTATTTAATCTTTCAAAGAACCAACTCTTTGATTCATTGATTCTTTGTATTGTTTTTTTAGTCTTCATTGCATTAATTCCTGCTCTGATCTTTATAATTTCCTCCCTCATGTGAGTTTTGGACATTACTTCCTCTTCTTTTTCTAGAAACTTGAGGTTCAACATTAGATTTTTTTTTGAGCTCACTCAGTTCTTCTGATTGGGTATTCACTGCTATAAATTTCCCTTGCAGGACTGCTTTCATTGCATCCCATAAGTTGTAGTATGTTTTATTGGCGTTACCATTTAATTGTACAAACTAATTTCTTCTTTAATTTCATCTGTGACCCATTGGTTGGTCAGGAGGGTGTTATTTAATTTCCATGTGTTTATGATATTTTTGTGGTTTCTTTTGCCATTGATTTCCAATTTCATGGCACTATGGTCTGATAATATGCATGGGATAATTTCAATTCCTTTGCATTTACTTAAGCATGTTCTGTGAGCTAGTATGGGGTCTATTTTGGAGAAAGTCCCATGTGCAGCTGAGAAGAATGTGTATTCTTTTGTTGTGGGCTGGAACACTCTGTAGACGTCTACTAAGACCATTATTCAAAGGTTTGGTTCAGTTCTGATATTTCTTTGTTAATCTCTTGTCTAGTTGATCTATTTGTGACAGTGTGGTATGGAGGTCCCAATTACAATTGTATTAGTGCTTATTTGATTTTTCATGTCTGTTAATATTTGTTTTATATAGTTGTGTATGCTGGTATTTGATGCATATATATTTGTGATTATTATCTCTTCCTCTTTGATTAGTCCCTTATCAAGGATATAGTGACCTTGTTTGTCTCTCTTAATCAGTCTTGGCTTGAAATCCACTTTGTCTGCAAATAAAATAACTACTCTTCCTTTTTTCTGGGTGCCTGTTGCATGGAGTCTTGTTTTCCACCCTTTAACTTTCAGTCTTTGAATTTCTTTTTGAATGAAATGTGTTTCTTGTATACAGCATATTATTGGATCTTACTTCTTTTTTTTTTAAAATTACAAGTGTCTTGTTTCAAGTTTTACCATTTTTATTTATATTTATTTATTTTTGGTACCGGGGATCGAACTCGGGACCTTGCGCTTGCGTGACAGGCACTAGAACCACTGAGCTAAACCCCCGGCCCTGGATCTTACTTCTTGATCCCTTCTGCCAATTTGTTTCTTTTGGTTGGAGAATTGAGACAATATACATTGATGGTTATAACTGGTATTCGTTGACTTATCCTTCTCATGTTAGTTTCTTCTTGTTGGTTCCTTTTTTCCCCCTCTGTTTAATGGCTTGCCTTGCCTCGTGGACTCATTATGGTAGGGTTTACGGAGTTGTAGTACATGCTATCTTTTTCTAGAATGTCCTTCAGAACATTTTGGAGTGTGGTTTGGTGGTTATGAGTTTCTTCATGTGTTCTTTGTTATGGAAGTATCTTTATTTATCCATCAAATTTGAAACGTAGTTTTTGGGAGTACATCAATCTAGGTTGGAGGTTATTTTCTTTTATTGCTTGAAATACTTCATGCTCTCTTTGACTTAAGAGTTTGTGTTGAGAAGTCTGCTGTGATTCTGATGGGCTTTCCTTTATATGTGATTTGTTTCTTTTCTCTAACAGCTTTTAATATTCTGTTCCTGTGTTTAATTTCTGGAATCTTGACTATTATATATCTTGGTGTCGTTTTTTTTGTTGTTGTTGTTACTGGGGATCAAATTCAGGACCTTACGATTTTGAGGCTGGTGGCAGCACCACTGAGCTAAATCCCCAGGCTTGCTTATCTGTATGTCAAATTCTTTTTCCCTGCTTGGGAAATTATCTGCCATTATTTGTGTGAGCAGGTTTTTATGTTGTTTGTCCTATCTCCTGCTTTTTCATTCACTCTGATCAATCTTATTCTTCTTTGCATCACCTAGCAGCTGTTGGATCAATTTTTCATGGTCACTTGCTATTTTTAAGCAATCTTTCATTTCAGGATTGCTAATCACAATCCTGTCTTCTCTATCTGATATTCTGTCCTCACATCAGCTCATCCTGCTGGGTATACTTTCAATGGAATTTTTAATCTCCTAGATATTTGTTTGAAACTGTTTTATGGATTCCATTTCTTTCTTATGTTGGGCATTCATGGTTTCTATCATTTTCCTAAAATCCTCTATTTTTTAAAAATCTGTATCTGCTCTAGAGTCACTAATCTTGTCTTTCATTATGGTCATTATCTCTGAAGTTATCTGAGAAACTATTTCTGATTTGATTGTAGAGCCTCATTTATCTTCTTTGTTATTTCTGCTCTTGCCACTTCAGAGAGTCCAGGTGGGTGAGTTTTGACTTGTTCTGCCTCATTGCCCCCTGGGTTTGCCTTTGGTGAACTGGAATTTTGGGGTTGCATCTTACTTAAGTATCTTCTCATTTTTTTTGTTTAATTCCTGAGTTGATGCTTATAAATTGCATATGACAAGTAGCTTTATTGCTAGTATTTAGTAGGAAATGACTACTTCTCAGAGATGTCTTCTATGTGTAGCTGGCTTTTCAGTTTTAAGTCTGTTGCAAGATCTTACCTCTTCAATTTACTGGGAATGAGAAATTACTGCCTATTTGGCCTAGCCCCTGGTTCTTTGGCACTGTATTATTTATGACACTTAGGCAATCTCAGTCTTGGCACACCAGAAAGAACAGCTGATTAGAACAGTTATGTCACCTTGGCTAAAGTAGTACAGTCAGCAATAACAGTAGCATCAAACATAGCCTAGAAAATGACAAACTGTGGTAACTATTTACTACCTTTAACTGTGTGAACTAGATTTGTGATTATATAACAAAATCTAAAAAATCTCAGAAAATTGTATAGAGTAGATATGCCCTCAGTATAGTGATTTTACCCTCTGGGGAGAAAATTTAAAAGGGATTAGGGGGAAAATACAGAAATAGAAGAGAAAGAGATTAGAAGCAAGGCTGGAGGACAAAGGAAGATTATGCAAACTTTGGGAAACTGGTGAAGAAGACAGGAGGGAAAGAGAGAAGGAAGAAATAAAAAGAACAGAATAGTATTCTCCTTTATTTATTTATTTTTTGTACCGGGGATTGAACTCGGGTCCTTGCGCTTGTGCAGCAGGCAGCGAAACCACTGACCTAAATCCCCTGCCCAAAAGAACAGAATAGAACAACACAAAAACTAGAGTGTTTAGACTTACATAAAAACAAGAACAGCAAGAAAAAAGAGAAAAAAGAAAATAAAAACAAAAACAAGAAAAATATTCACTTCAAGGTGTATCTCTGTTGTCACTGGTAGACAAACTGGGCACACAGAGCTTAGATCCATATTGATTAATCCCAACAAGTGAGCCATAGATTTATGGCAGGGTAGTGGATAATCCAAGGAAGCCTTTACCTTTAGTTCTGAAGCTCAGGCTGGTTTCTAGCTGTGAGACTGGAACCTGATTTGTTCAGTGTGCCATACTCCATGAGCCTCCTGCTGGCTTGAACTTGGCTTCTTGATCTCCTGCTGACTTGAACTCAGTTCTGCCTCACCCTGATGGAGTCATCCAGCAGCTGTTCTGAGTTCTGAGCTCAGTAGGCCTCTCTTGGCTACTGGCCAGTTGCCTTCTCCTGGAGGTGTCTGAATCCGAATAACTCACCACTGTAGTCTGCCAGGTCCACTGTTCTGTTCCCCTAGTCCATTTCTCTGTGGAGGACTCTGGAGTTTCCAGTAATCACTGTGCATCTGCAGGTTCAAGCTTCCCTTCCCACACAGTCAGGGCTCAGGCAGAAAGTGCCACTTACTACCTCTTTTTTCTTTGTTGAATTCTCTCTCCTCACTCTTCCTGTGGGCTTTAGTTTTTGCTTCAGATTCCTGCTGGGTCCCAGGGACCCACGTCCTTCATTCTTCTTTTCCTCACATTGCTATATTTCAGCATCTGGACACCAAATCTCAGAGAGGCTGTTTCTTTGCTATTCACCACTCTGCCGTCTTTCCAGAAGTCTACCTGCAATAACCATTTAAAAAGTGTGCGTGTGTGTGTGTGTGTGGTACTGGGGAATTAGGACTTTACACATGCTAAGGTTATCCCCTACCACCACTGAGCTACCTCCCAGACCATTCCTTTAACTTTTTATTTTTCATTAATGGGCACTGAACCCAGGGTCTCACGCAAGCACACTACCACTGAGCACATCCCTAGCCTTTTTATTTTTAATTTGTAATTTTGAGACAGGATCTTGTTAAGTTACCCAAAAACTTTCAATCTTCCTACCTCACCCTCCATAGTAGGTGGAATTAGAGGTATGTACTGTCACACTTGGCTCCCGTTCCTTTAATTTTTATAAATGTTTTTAGGCCCAGACAAGGTGGTACATAACCTGTAACCTCACCCTCAAGAGGCTGAATCAGGAGGATAGCTGTGGGCTCACAGTTCCATAGTGAGTTCAACGCCAGCCTGAAATATGTGTTTACTGAATACATAAGTATAATCATGCTTTAAGAGTGGGAGAGCTTAAGGGACCTAAATGGAAGTAGTTTCTATACCTCACTCAAAGTGGTCAATCACTAACAGCAATAGACTGTGATGTCATGTATGTATACTTTATATTGTATCAACCAAGATAATACAAAGATAATACAAAGGGATATGTTCAATAATACCACAAATAATTCAAAATAGTATTCTACAGCTTCTTCAGAAACAAATGAAGGCAAGTAACAACAGAAGAATGAGAAACATAAGCAAAAAAACAAAAACAAAAACAAACCCAAAACTCCAAAAAACCAAAGTTGAGCTCTAACACATCAATAATTACTTCTTTTCTAGCTTTTTCCCATCCAATTTTATTTTTATTTTTCACACTTTTTCAATAATTACTTAAATTGTAACAATCTAAACTAATTAAAACACATACTGGTAGACAGGGTTTAAAACATAATCCAACTGTATGCTACCTCCAGTAAGCTCATCACAAAACATATTTGATATAGGTAAGTTAAAAGGGATGGAAAAAGATGTGTCATACAAATAGTAAAAAACCAAGAGTGGATGTATCAATGTCAAAGTAGAGTTCAAAGCAAATAAAATTGCTAAAGATAAAGGGAATATTATTTAATGAAGGAAGAATCAGTCTATCAAAAAGAGCAATAAAAAACAGCAATCTTAAATACTGTGTGCATTACATAATAAAGTTTCAAAATGTATGATGAGATATAATTTTTTAAAAATAGAAATAGGATACTTCCCCAAAGAAGTTCAAATGGCCAAAAAGTATGTGAAAAAAATTCAACATCCCTAGCCATCTGCGAAATGCAAATTAAACCTATATTGAAACCCCCTCTCACTCCAGTGAAAATAGCTATCATCAAGAATAGAATTTCCCGGGCCGGGGATTTAGCTCAGTGGTTCCGGCGCCTGCCTCACAAGCGCAAGGTCCTGAGTTTGATCCCCGGTATCGACAAAAAAACACAACAGAAAAAGGCTAGATGAGTTCCTAAAACCATGGGCTGGGGATTTGGCTCAGTGGTTTTACCACCTGCTTTACAAGCGCAAGGACCCGAGTTCGATCCCTGGTACCAAACAAAACAAAAGAATAGAATTTCCCGAAATATACTTAATGAGTATGTATTACAAACCTACAGTAAAAAAAAAATACAGAAAACAATGAATGCTGACAAGGATGAGGAGGAAAAAGGAAACCTCCTTCACTGATGGTGGGAATATATTAACTAGTACAACTGCTATGGAAATCAATATGGGAATTCCTAAAAACTAAAAATATACATATCATTTGACCCAGCTATACCTCTCTTGGGCATATTCTTGAAAGAATTAAAGACAACATAGGTAGTGATATGTGCATACCATTGTTTATAGCAGCACAGTTCACAATAGCTAAACTGTAGAAACAGCCTAGATACCTGTCAACAGATGAATGAGTAAAGAAAATGTAGTCTATATACACAGTGGAATATTACTCACCACAAAAAGAAATGAAATCATGTCATTTGCTGGAAAATAAATGACATTAGAAACCATCATGTGAAATGAAATTAGCCAGACTCAGAAAGTTAAATATTGCATTATTTCTCATATATGGGAAACAAAAAAACCCCACATAAATAACTAAAGGAGAAAGGATAGGAAATCAGGAGGTAGACTTCTGGAGACAGGGAAGGGGACAAGTAGGAGGGAGGAGGAAAGAGGAGCATGATGGGATTGAAATTAAGATGTGTTGAATGCATGTACCAACTTTCTAAAATAAATCCCATCATCATGTGATATTAACATGTAGTAATAAAAAAAGAAATAAGAAAAAGAGACACAGTTATAGTTGAGAACTTTAATGTCCATACTCAGTAACTGACAGAACTCCTGGAAATAAAATCAGCAAAGATATAGAACTGAACAGCATTATCAACAGGATCCAACTGACACAGAACACTGCACCAACAACAGAATACACACTATTCTCAAGTGCCTCTCAGACATTCACCAGAATGGACCATATTCCTGCTCAGAAAATAAATCTTAACAAATTTAAATCCTATACTATTTTACGTTGGTGCTATAAAAATTATCGCAAATTGATTTCTTGTTACACATGCCAGACTTCATTCTTTTTAAACAACATGTAGATTCATTTTCTGAAAAAAGAACAATGTGCATCACTCCTAAGACTGATTACAGGAAAATGAAAAAGGAGAGTGGCAGGTGACATAAATCTCCATGGATAAGGCATAAAAACCTTTGGGAAAGGGCAAGTACTTCCTGAGGGAATTGTCCCAATGAGTCTCCCCCGCAAGTACCAGCAATCACTTGAAAAATATGAACAAAGACACCAACTAACTGTCTGCAGAAAGCAAACAGACAAAAATATGTTTGTGACAATTCTGCATCCACGCATATTCTCAGCTAAAACTCCTGAGCCAGCTCCTCAACCTTCACAGGTGTGCCATCAGATGCTTCCAGCTTTAACTAGCTTCTGTTGATGGCTGTCCTGATGGAAAGGTGACTCAGGAACTGAACTCTGGACCTTTCGCTTGCAAGGCAGGCAGCAGCACCACTGAACTAAATCCCCAATCCTGCTAATGCAATATTCTTAAATACATCTGTATTGGTTTTTTTTGTTGTTGTTAAATTCTTTTATTGGTACATTGTAGGTATACAACACAATTACATTTCTCATTGGGAATTGGACCTTTACATAATGCATCTTGGTTCTTATTTTTTCCCCATTCCTAGCTCTCCCTTCACGTCCTCCACCCTTCCCTATTTACAAAGACTTCATTTCCATTTTTTCCATTTCTCATCATTTTTCCTTTCCCTTCTTTCCTTTCCCCTGCCCCTCCCACTACCCCTACCCCTTTGGACCTTTTCTTCCTATTTTACATTATCGATTATTCATTCTAATCATTGGTACATTTTAGGTATACAATATAATGACATTCATCATTGGAAATTTGCACCTTTACATAATCTGTCTTGGTTCTTATTTTTCACCCTTGCCCAGCCCTCCCTTCAACCCCTCCATTCCTCCCTATTTACAAAGATTTTGTTCCTATTTTTCATTTTCTCATATTAATCCCATTCCCTTCTATCCTTTCCCCTAGCCCTCCCACTTCCTTCCCCTTTGCCCCTTTTCTTCCTATTTCACATTACCTATTATACATTTTAGTCCTTCTTTACACTTTCAGTTTCTCACACCAGAGAAACTATTTGGTATTTATACATGTGTGTCCTATTTATTTCACTTAAGAGTATTGCCTCAATGTGCGTCCACTTAGCTATAAATGTCTCTAATTTCTCATTTTTTATGGCTGAGTAGTACTCCATTTTATAAAAAAATCACATTTTCTTTATCCAGTCTCCAGTTGATGGTCATTTGGGCTGTTTCCAAGTTTTAGCTATCACAAACTGTGCTGCTATGAACATGGGCACACATATATCACTGTGGTATGATTCTTTTAATTCTTTGGGGAAGATTCCCAGCAGTGGAATAGCGGGATCAAATGGGACTTCCAGTCCTAGTTCTTTGAGGTATCTCCATACTGATTTCCACAGTGGTTGCACCAGTCTACACTCCCACCAGCAGTGGAGCAGAGCTCCTCTTTCCCCACAGCCCCGCCAGCATTTGTTCTTGGTTGATTTCAGGATAGCAGCCATTCTTTCTGGGGTGAGGTGGAATCTCAGCATTGTTTTCATTTGCATCTCTCGAATGACTAGTGATGATGAACATTTTTTCATGTATTTATATGCTATTTCTACTTCTTTGTCTGAGAAATGTCTGTTCATTTCAGACGCCCATTTTCGGATTGGGTCTTTAAATTTGGGAGGTCTGATCTTTTTAAGTTCTTTATAGATTCGAGATAGTCGACCTTTATCTGAGGAAGAGCAGGTGAAGATTTTTTGCCACATGGTGGGTTGTCTCTTCCCACTGCTGGTGGTTTCTCTTGCTGTGCAGAAGCCTTTTAATAAGAAGAGATCCCACTTGTTGATTGTTTGTGCTAGTTCACGGGCAACTGAGGTTTTGTTCATAAAATCTTTTCCTACACCGATGTCTTCAAGAGTTCTACCTAACCTCTGTTCCAACTGGCTCAGAGTTTCTATTTTAATATTTAGGTCTTTAATCCACTTTGATTTATTTTAGTGCGTGGCGAGAGATATAGGTCTAGTTTTAATCTTTGGCAAGTTGAAGCCCAATTTTTCCAGCACCATTTATTAAAGAGGCTGTCTTTCCTCCAGTGAGGGTGTTTGGCTCCTTTATCAAACATGAGATGGCTGAATGTGTCTGGCATTGTTTCTGCATCTTCTAATGTGTTCCACTGGTCCTCAGGTCTGTTTCTTTGCCAGTACCATGCTGTTTTTATCACAGTAGCTTTGTAGTATATTTGCAGGTTGTTGTTTTCTGACATTACTTCTGTGAAGATTTTTTTATGTCATCTGCACTCTCTCCTGTTTCTTCATTGACTCCAATCAGTCTTATGTTATTCTTCTTTGCATCATCTAGCAGCTGCTGGATTGATTTCTCATGTTCCCTTATAATTTTGAAGCAATTTTTCTTTTCCTGGTCATTAATTGCAATCTTATCTTGTATATCTGAAATTCTGTCCTCACATTGGCTCATTCTGCTGTGTAGACTTTCAGTGGAGTTTTTCATGTCCTGGAAATCTATTTGCATCTGTTTTATGGATTCCATTTATTTCCTATGTTGGGATTCCATCATGTTCCTCAGCTCCTCTCTAGATTTATTAATCATGTCTTGCACTAGGAGCACAATCTCTCCTGTTATCTGAGAAATTATTTCTGATTTCATTTTTTCCAGATCCCCTTTTGTTGTCAGTTCAGTGTGTCCAGGTGGTTGAGTATCAGAGTGTTCCATCTCATTTCCCTTTGGAGTTGCTGTAGGTGATCTGGAAGTCTGGTTTTAAGACTTGTTTACGTGTTTTCTCATTTTGATTGGGGGGCCGGGGGGGGTGCTCTTGGCACCCGTGAGGCTCACCTCCTCTGAGCTGGGAGAGGTGGGCCAGGGGCCTGGAGCAGCAATAGGGATGGTGACCCAAAAGCCCTTTCCTGTGGGCTGGGAGCAGCCGGAGGGATGGTGGCCGGGAAGCCCCTTCCTCTGGACCAGGAGCAGTAGGATGGCGGCTCAGAAGCCCCTACCTCTGGGCTGCGAGCGGCGGGACCCAGTGCTGTGGTCTGGTGGTCTGGTGTCCTCTGAGTCTTTGTCGTGTGGAACCTGGTGGCTGCCTGTCTGCAGCGGGCCGGTTCAGTGCTTTCCGCACGACTCGCGACCTCAGTAGGGTGTCCGCAGACCTGCCTGTCTGACATCTGTATTGTTTTACAGATTCTCACATCACCACATCTTATTGGCAGCTTGCTGAATTTTAATCTTTGTGGTAAAATTGTTGACAATCCAACCAGAGCCTCCAAAAGAAATTTAGAAGTAGGTTGTCTTATTATTGGGACCTGTGATTATTTGAAGAATGAATATTAAAACAGGACCATATATAATTTATAGACCATTTTATTACTTATGCAATTATCCATAGTCATAGAAGAGAACAGTAATGGAAAATATTTATAACAGTCAGTAATCAAACACTTTTTATTTTGAATATGTATGTATAATTACATAAATATAATGTATTTATGCATATTTGATATCTCTTAAGTGAAGTTAACCTAATATCTACTGCTGTTAAACAACCCAGTTGAGTAGCAGAGAGTAGAGTCAGTTTGGTATTTGATGTATTCCAGTGGTATGCCCTGTGAGATATTTATGTATTTAAACAAGTTCTCACTATGTAGTTCAGGATGGCCTTGAACTCACTATGAGGTGCAGGCTGGCCTCAAACTCATGGCAATGCCTCTACCTCAGCCTGCTGAGTGCTGGGATTACAGAAGTGTGCCACTACACCCAGTTTAAATAAATTATTTAGACCAGTTATGGTGGCACACACCTGTAATCTCAGCACACTGCTGACACACACAGTTGATTCTGCAGGTATTAGACAGTTTGGGAAAGAAAGTGTGTGAAGTCTTCGGCCAAATTAGTATGTATCATATCAAGCCAGTAATCTTTCAAATGATGGATATTTTGGGAAATATCAGTATTTCTAAGTGATGAGAGCCAAACCTATGGCAAACACTATAATGAAATGCTACAAAATACAACTTTAACCAAAAGGGGAAATATTCCATAACTAATGTGAAAAACAAACAAAAAACATAATTCTTATTCCTTCAAAATGATGTGTCTCTTAATCTTGGCAAAATGAAATTAAAAACATTCAAAAAATTATCACAAATTTAGTAGCTTGAATAATTACAAACTCACGCTTCATTTTGGTGAGTCATGTGTCTAACATGAGTCTCATCAGATTGAAATGGAAGTGTCACATTCCTTTCGGTAGGCTCTAGGGGAGGATTATTTCCTTGCTCATTTAGATTGTTGGAAGATTTCCATTCTTTATGGTTGTAAGACTAAAGTCTGTGTTTACTGGAAGACTAAACTAAGGGATGTTCTCAGTTTCTAGAGGCTCCCAGATTCCTTGAGTCATATCACCCTTCTTCGATATTCAGTCAGCAGGGACATCGAATCCTTGTCATCCTGCATCTCTCTGATGTTGTCACTTTCCTCTTCTACCTGTAAGGAATTGTATGATTAGGTTGGGTTCCTGTAGATCATAGAGGATAATCTGTTTTTAGTGAACTGATAAACTACTTTAATTCCACCTGCAACTTTAATCCCTCTGCCTGGTAACATAACATATCCACAGGTCTCAGGGAGGAAGACATAGACATCTTTGGTGGCCATAATTCTGTCTGCTGTGCAGAGTATATCCTCTGATTGTAATGGGACCAAACTAGAAATAAGTAATAAAAATGTACAAGGAAAACCAAGGAACACTAGGAAATAAAACAATACGCTGCTAAATAATCTATGGTGCAAAGAGAAAGTCTCAAAGGAGATTTATAAAATCACTGAGTTGAATGAAAATGAAAATACAGCATCTCAAAATATGTGTCACCTATGTAAAACAGTGCTGAGTAATGAATGTTTTCTTCATGGCAGCTTTGCCAAGATATGATTCCACCCTCCTTTTTTGTGGCACTTGGGATTAAACCTAGACCTTTACACTGAATTATAGCCCCAGCCCTTTAAAACATTTTGTTTTGCTGCGAGTTCAAGGCCAGCCTGGCTACATAGTGAGTTCAGAGCCACCCTGAACTACAAAGGGAGACCCTGCCTCAAAAAACCAAAACAAACAAACACCCCCCCAAAACCAAAAAACAAAACATTTTGTTTCTATTTTAAGGCAGGTTCTTCCTACGTGGCTAAGTTGCCAAGGCTGGGCTTAAACTTGCAAACTTCCTGCCTCAGCCTCCCAGAGTGCTGGAATTACAGGTATGTACAACTATGCCTGGCTTTTGTTTGTTTGAGACAGGGTCTTGCTATGTAATCCTGGCTAGCCTTGAACTTGCTAAATTGCCCAGGTTGGCCCAAACTTGTGATCCTCCTGCCTTAGCCTCCCAAGTGCTGGGATTACAGGCATGCCACCATGTTTGGTTTGCATGTAATCACTTTTTTGTTTGTTTGTTTGTTTTTTGGTACTGGGGATCAAACTTGGGACCTTGTGCTTGTGAGGCAGGCGCTGAAATCATTGAACTAAATTCCCGGCCTGCATGTAATCACTTTTACAAGTAGAGGATGTTTTATTTTATATTAGGTCTATGGTTTAATTGGCCAGATGCTACTATGAAGCTGTTGAAAAGAAATAAATTTGCAATTATTATTATCAGTCTCAATAATTTGTATTAATAACTTGGGCAGACTACATTTTTTTTTTTTTTTTTGGTACCGGGGATCGAACTCCGGACCTTGCGCTTGCTAGGCAGGCGCCGGAACCACTGAACTAAATCTCCGGCCCCCAGACTACATTTTCACCTGCAACACTGAGAACAAAGTATTGGTGCAACTGTTGAAGTTCAGTCTAGAGGAAACATGTATTCAGAGGATGGGATTCCTTAAAATGATCCATCAGACTGGGTAATACGAAGTTACAAGAGGCACATGCTCTGAAATACATGAAGCAGATTTGGAAAATAATAAAATGGAAGGAATGACTACTTGATAGTAATCCTTAATATATAATTATGGTATTCAAGAAAAGGTAGTGTTAGTGGTGAGATAGCTACAAACATCAATGGAAAAGAACAGAAAGCCCGGAAATAGACTCACACAAATATGATTAAATGATTTTTTGCTTGTTTTTTGGTACCAGGGATCAAACTCAGGACCTTGCACCTGCAAGGCAGGCGTGGCACCACTGAGCTAAATCCCCAGCCCCTAAATGATTTTTGATAATAGCACAAAAGTAACCCAATGGAGGGATAGCCATGTCAACAAGCAGTGCTGGAGAAATTGGACATCTATAGATTAAGACAACAACGACAACAAAAAACTAACCTTGACCTAAACCTCATACTTTATACAAATTTAATTCCAAATGGATTTTATATAAAATGTAAAATTTAGAGGAAACATATGACAAGACATTTGGGACCTAAGCCTGGGTGAATAGTTTTTGGTACGGGGGATCGAACTCGGGTCCTTGCGCTTGCGCATCAGGCGGTGAAACCACTGAGCTAAATCCCCGGCTAGGTGAATAGTTTCTTGATTTGACAACAGTGCACAAGCCACAAAGAAAATAAAAAGAATAAATTGGATCTCATTGCAAAAATGATTTTTCTCTGCAAAAACTCTGTTAAAAGGATAATACTGTGGGGCTGGGAATGTAGCTCAGTGGCGCTACACCTGCCTGACAAGTGCAAGGTCCTGAGTTTGATTCCTAGTACCAGGAAAAAAAAAAGGATAATACTGTAAAGTAGGAAGAACTTATTCCAATGGGAAAGCGAACAAGAAATGGAGGAGGAGAAGTAAAGAAGGAAAAAGGGATTGAAAGAAAAAAAAGAATTGGAATACAATGGAAATAGAGCTTCTGTAAATGTAGAGGGGAAGAAGGGTTGGAGGGAGGGGAGGGGAAGAGGACCAAAAAAAGATTCAAGATGTGTTATATACATGCACATATCCCTGTGGTGACTATAACCACTAGGTATGCAAACATGTACTAATGACGATATAAAGCAAAACTAAAGTTAAGTTAAAAAAACAAAATAAATGCTGAACTAAACAAGCAAACAAACAAACAAAACACTGTTAAGAGGATAAAAAGACAAACTTAAGCTTGAGAGGAAATGTTCACGATCCCCAGATAGCCAAGCAAAGCTTTGTATGTAGAAGAAAAAAATCCAATTAGATCAACAAGCCAATTAGAAATTGAGGAAAATATATGAACAGACATTTCACTGAAAAGGCAATAGATGGTAAACACATACTAAGATGGCCAACAACAAAAAACATTAGCAAACTGAAAGTGAAAACTGCAATGAGATTTCAGTACACAACTATTAAATTGACTAAAATAAAGCATAGTGATAGTACCATGTATTGACATATACTTCTGGTGGTAATGCAAAGTGGTGTGGTCACTCTGAAGGAATATTTTGGTAGTCTCTTGGAAAACTATACTTACACTTACAATATGATATAGCAAATGCACTCTTTCCCAGTTATCCAGACAAATGAAAAGTTATGCTTACAGAAGAACTATATATGAATTTTAAGCAGCTTTATTTATAATAGAGCAAACTACAAATAAGTCAAACGTGCTTCAGTGGGTTAATGGTGAAATAAAATATACTGCATCCATACAGTGGAACACTACACAGCAATAAGGAAGAGTGAACGTCTGATACCCACAACTACCTCCCAAATTCCCAGGTAATCATGCTGAGTGAAAAAAAATAAGCCTCAAGTTTACTTACTATTGATTTCATTTTAATAAAATTCTTTAAAATATTAAAATAATAAAGATGGGGAACAGGTTAGTAGTTGCCGAAGGTTATGAATTGGGTCATGGAAGGGCTGGATGTGGTTATAGAGATGGCATGAAGGAGGCTTATAATAATGGAACAGTTCTACATCTTAATTGTGATGATGATTCCATGGATTGACATATCTGATAAACATGTGCAATAACATCTGGCTTCATAGCAGAAAGAATTGATGCCAGAAGGTAGTGGGATGATATACTCCTAGAACTGAAAAAAGATTTGTCAACCAAAAATCTTATATCGAGCAAATGTCTTCTTCAAACTGAAGGCAAAATAATCCCCAAACAAGTGAGTGAGGGAATGGATAGCTGCCTTAATTTAAAACAAAAAAGAAAAGAACAGAAGTTCTTTAGGGTGAAAAGAATTTATACCAGAGATTAAATCAGATCCACGCAAAGAAATGAAGAGCACCAGTAAAGGAAATTATGTAGGAAATTATAAAAAAGACAGTATGGGGCCGGGGATTTAGCTCAGTGGTTTTGCCATCTGCTGCGCAAGCACAAGGACCCGAGTTCGATCCCTGGTACCAAAAAAAAAAAAAAAAAAGACAATATAAGCCAAGTGTGTTGGTGCATGCCTGTATTCCCAGCACTCTGAGAGGCTGAGGCAGGAGGATAGCAAGTTTGGGCCTGGCCTGGACAACTTTTTGATTTAGTGAAACTCTATCTCAAAATAAAAAATTAAAAAGGGGCTAGAGATGTAGCTCAGTGTAAGAGTGCTCCAGTACTCAGGGAGAGAATATAATATAATTTATTTTTCTTAATAGGTTTTAAATATATTACCATGAATACTGTTGTAGTCAGGGTTTTGGCAAGGGAATACATTAAATACAGGACATATCATTTATAGGATTATTTTATGATGATTACCCAAAAAGTCAAATGCAAAGGAGTGCAAGAGATTAACCACACAGTAGGGGCCCAAAGAATCCAGCCAAGGGCCTGGATCCCAGCAATGTCCCCCACAAGTCCAGCTAAAGGCTTAGAGTCCAAGGCAATGTCCTCCAGGAGTCCAGCCAGGGGCCTAGAGCCCACAGCAATGTCTCATGCTTGTCCGTATTGAGGATCTGCACCCGGAAGGCCCAAAGGCCAGTGGTGGAAGCCAGAAAACCTATGCCAATGAGATGAAGGATTTGTGTCACCGAGCTGAGGGGTCCACAATGGAGCCAGGAAGTGATGCTCATGGTGAAGATCAGATCTCCCCTGATGAGAACAGCAGCTATTCCCAGCGACAGGGAGGTCGCGAGCTCCTCCTCCTCCTCCTCTGAGAACAGCCTTGTTCGCATCATGAAAACCACCCACAGCAAACTTCTAGAAAATTAACAGGCCAAGGTCTTCCCCTCCAGTTCTCTTTTTATGGCTACTGGCAACAATCCTTAGGTGGATCTTCCATGCCCAGACCACGCTGATTCAGTTCAGCTGGGCATTACAAGTTGACCATTAGTTAATCTACTACAAATACTAAAAATTATATTCTTAGGCTTTTTACATATAAAGAAGATGTGATATATTTGACAATAATGGTAAATGGAGGAGAGAGAAAATAAAACTATAAAAAACAAGTAAATGATATAAAACAGTCATTTGAAACCACAAGAAGATGTGAAGAGTCCCACAAATGATAACTATGTGGGTTAGTGCCAGACTTTGACAACTCAGAAAAATGACTCAAAAATGAGAAATTATTCAACAAAGGAATTTAAAAAGTAGAAATATGTGGAACAGTAGAAAATATGTTTAATATTAAAGGAAGCAATAAGAGGAACACAAATGATTAAAGGCAAATTCATTAGGAATATATAATTATAAAGGTCAATTCACAAAACACCCAATCACAGAGCCCTAAAACACAAGAAGAAAAGCTGGAAGAATTGAAGAGAGAAATAAAACTATGTCAGTGAAATAAAGATTAGAGTTGGGGCCGGGGATTTAGCTCAGTGGTTCTGGCGCCTGCCTTGCAAGTGCAAGGTCCCGAGTTTGATCCCCGGTACCAAAAAAAAAAAAAAAAAAAAAAAAAAAAAAAAATATATATATATATATATATATATATATATATTAGAGTAAAAAATCAAAGAAATAGTAAGCAGAAAAATAATAGAGAAAATCAGGAAAATAAAAACTTGGCTCTTGCATAGTTCAATAAAATTGATTTAAATTAATTAGGCTGACCAAGAAAAATAAAAAAGAAGATACACATTCCTAAAATTAGGAATGAATAAAAAGAACATTGATACTGACTTTGTAGAAATTAAAACACTTATAGAGAGTTCTATGAATGGCTTTGTGTGAACAAATTAGATAACTTTGATGAAATGGAAAAATTCCTAAGAAAACACACATTGAAAATAATTGAAGAAGAAATAAAAGATTTGAATAGACCTTAACAAAAAAGAAATTGAGCTATGAATTAAAAATCTTCTCATAAAGAGGAGCTAAGTCCATAGAGCTTTACTGGTAATTTCTTCCAAACATTTAGAGAATAAGAAATACTGATCCATTACAAACTATTCCAGATTGAAGGAAGAAAGAATATTTCTCAGATCATTCTATGAAGCCAGTCTTATCCTGTTATCAAAGCCAGAGCAAAACATCACACACACACACACACACACACACACACACACACACACACCCTACAGATCAATATCAGCCAGGGATATAGGTACAAGAGTTTCCCCCAAAATAATAGCAAATTCATTTTACAACATATAAAATGATTCTATACTACAATCAACTGAGATTTATCTCAGAATGCATGGTTGGATCACCATCCAAAAGATCAATAAACATATATCATATTAGTAGAATAAAGAACAAAGCCTACATAATATCTTCACAGACCTAGAAAAATATTTTAATGAAATCCAACACTCGTAGAACAGTTTTAATATCCTCAACAACTTAGTAATAGAAAGGAATTTCTTTAATTTAAAAGAAGGAATCCATGGAATGTTTACTGGTAACCTTATATTTAATAGTAAAAGACTAAATGATTTCCTAGTTAGGTCAAGAATAAGGCAAGAATGTTTACTTTCTTTTTTTTTAATAATCAAAAGATTTGATTTATTAAAAAGAAAAAACCTCCGGTGAAATCTCAAGAGTCCCTTCCACCCCAAGCATTTTTCTTCATTAAACAAGGAGTCAAAAAAGCCACTTCAAACTATAAATTGAACAGCAATGGGAAAATAAAAAATTTTCATTCTTTTCCAATCTTATGTAATTTAACATAAACTCCAGTTTACTTAGACCTAATGCAGTAACAGCCCTTGTTGTATCCACATTTCAAAACATAGGACATTTGCAGGACACATAGAACATCATTCTTTTTTTTTTCTCCATCATTTCTATATGTTTTGGGGGTTTTTGTTTTTGCTTTTGTTTTTTGGTACCAGGGATCGAACTCAGGTCCTTGCGCTTGCGCAGCAGGCGGCAAAACCACTGAGCTAAATCCTGACCCTTGTTTTGTTTTTTTAAAAAAGATACAATCTTCAAAGTTTACCTTTTTTTGGGCTTAAGGCATAACATAAAATTGTGCATTATTCTAAAGCTTAACTTTGAAATGAACTAGTTTAGTGCTATCAAACCCTGTTTGCGTTTACATTATTTAAATTATATAGTATTTTATTTCTCTTTCTTGCTGTAAGTTCTAATGCTGCTCGTGGATTGTGCAATTCCTATGCAATTAGTCTTTGCCTGCTGTCAGTTATTAACAGTGCAGTGAAGAATCCAGATATTGAACTTTCAGTTTCTCACTTCTCATTTCAGTTCAATGCATCCTGCTTAATTGTGTGGAAAATCCAATCCATTTTTGTTGTCCAGCCACCATGATATGCATCATTCATTTGTTTCATGAAATATTCCAAAGCCTCTTGCTCAGTTTTATCTAAGGCTAGGGTCTTTCGAATATATGCAATGTCATCAAAAGATTATAGTTCTGGCATTCCAGAGCCAAGCATCATTGGGAAAAGATTTATGAAGAGATTGGCATGCAAGAATGTTTACTTTTGGGCCGGGGGTTTGGCTCAGTGGTTCTGCCTTTTGCCTTGCAAGCTCAGGGTCCTGAGTGTGATCCCCGGTACCAAAAAAAAAACAACAAAAAAAAGCAAAAAAAAAAAGAATGTTTACTTTCAACAGAGCACTCTAGTGAAGTTTCTAGCCAGTGCACCCAAACAAGAAAAAGACATAAAAGGCATCCAGATTGGAAAGGAAGAGGTAAAGGTATCTTGATTTGTAGGATGAAGTAATTCTGGATGTATAAAATCCTAAAAATGCAAAAATAAGTAGAAGTAACACACAAATTCAATGAAGTTACAGGATGTCAATCAAAAAATAAAATATTATGTTAAAATAATGTTATAATAACATAGTATGTTAAAAATTATGTAAAATGTTAAAAAGAAAAATAAGTTGTATTCCTATATTCCAACAGTAAATATTCCTAAAATGAAATTAAGGAAACAATAGTATCAAAAAGAAAAAACACTTAGAAGTAAATTTAACAAAATAAACATAAGATGTATGCACTGAAAAAAAAAATTCTCAAATTAAATAATACCTAATCAACTCGACAGAAATTTCATGTTCTTGGGTTGAAAGTCTTAATATTATTAAAATGGCAGTTATCCCAGACTGGTGATTCAATGCCACCCCTATCAAGATTTTGGCAAGTTTTTGCAGAAATTAACAATCTATTTTTATAATTTATATTCAATGCAAAAAATGTTTTTTTTTAAAAAGAAAGAAATTAGAAGTACTTAGATCATCTATTTTCAAAACTCACTAAAAAGCTACAGTAATCTAGTTGTTTGGTAGGGACTAGCATTAGGATCACCAAATAGATCAATGAAAAAGGTTTGAGAGTTCAGAAACAAATTATTTCATTTAGAGTAATTTGATTTTTTTCAAACTACTGGAGATTAATTCCAAGGCCTCACATATGCTAGGCAAATATTTTACCAATGAGCTACTTCCCCAGCACATTCTTTTTATTTTATTTTTGGTGTTTTGAGACAGGGTCTACTATGTAGTTCAGGCTGTTCTTGAACTCACTATATAGCCGAGACTGGCCTCGAACTTGCAGTGATCCTCCTGTCTCAGCCTCTCAAGTGTTGGGATAACAGGTATGTGCCACCACACCTGGCTTATATTTTATTTTTTGAAACAAGACCTTGCTAAGTTGCCCAGGCTGGCCTTGAACTTGTGATCTTCCTGCTTCAGCCTCCCAAGCACCTGGGATGAAAAGTATGTGCCAACCATGCCCTGCTTCTAAAGTAATTTGATTTTGGACAAGGGTACTCATGCAAATATGGAAAGAACAATCTTTTCAACAAATGTTGCTCAGACAATTGGATATCCACATGCAAAACATAAAATATGCATGAATTTGGATCTTTCTGTCTCACTATACATAAAGATCATTTCAAAATGGATCTGGACTTAAATATGAGACCTAAAACTATAAAACTTTTATTTAAATTAAATTAACTAATTAATTTTATCTACTTTTGCAGTGCTGGGGATTGAACTCAGGACATTCCCACTGCGCTACCTTCCCAGCCCTTTCAATTTATTTTGTTTTGTTTTGTTTTTCCTTTTTTGAGACAGGGTCTCACTGTACAGTTCAGGCTGGCCCTGAACTCACTATGTAGCTCAGGCTGGACCCAAACTTGCAGCGATCCTCCTATCTCAGCCTCCCAAGTGCTGGGATTACAGGCATCCACCACCACGCCCAGCCTCTTTTAATTTTGGTCCTTATATCTTCTCCCTTCCTCTGCCCTCCCTTCAACCCCTCCATCCTTCCCTATTTACAAAGACTTGTTTCCGTTTTTTCATTTTCTCATATTAATTCCATTCCCTTCTTTCCTTTCCCCTAAGCCTCTTTTAATTTTTTTAAAAAAATTTGATTCAGGATCTCACTCAGTTGCTAAGTTGCCCAGGTTCATCTCAAACTTCCAATCTTCCTGTCTCAGCTTCCTGGAATGCTGAGCTTACAGGTGTACATCACCCCACTCAGCTTCTTTAAACTTTTAAAACAAGAGAAAATCTTGAAAACCTTGGATTAGGCAAAATATTTCTTAAAACACCAGAAGCATAATAGAAAACAATGGGCAGGTTTTATTTCATAAATATGAAAATCTTTTGTGTGTCAAAATACATCATTAAGGAGTTGAGGAGATAAGATATAGACTGGGAGAAGATATTTGTAAATCAAATATCTAATAAAAGACTTTTATCCAGAATATAAAAAGAACTATTGAAAAAAATAGTAATACTTTATTTATTTATTTATTTATTTATTTATTTATTTATTTTTTTGGTACCGGGGATCGAACTTGGGTCCTTGCGCTTGCGCAGCAGCCAACGAAACCACTGAGTTAAATCCCTGGCAATAATACTCAATTTAAAAGCAACCAAAACACTCAGATATTTAATCAAAGGAGAAATAAAAATGGCTAAACACATGAAAAGATGTTCAACATTATTACTCATTAGAGGACTGCAAATCAAATCGACTCACCAAGCAAAAGGACAGATAATAACAAGTTGTTGGAAACATGTGGAGGAATTGGATCCCTCACACATTGCTAATGGAAATGTAAAATGGTACAGCCTCTGAAAAAGTTTGACAGTTCTTTAAAAACTTCACTATAGCCTTGTTGTATGACCCAGCAATTCCCCCTTGTAAGTATATACCAAAGAGAAATGAAAATAGATGTCCATGAGACATTTATATAGACAGTTGTAGTTTGGATGTGGACTATTCCCCCAAAGGCCCATATATTAAATTCTTGGTACTCAGCTGTGGTACTATAAGGACATGGTGAAACCTTTGATAGGACCCAGTGCGAGGTCTTCTTGTCATTGGCATCATGACCTAGAAGGGGATATTGTGACCCAAACTCTTTCATCTTCCTCTCCCTTTTGTTGCCTGGCCATGACACAAATGCTTTTGTCATGAACTGCAGCCATGAAGTGCTCCCTTGCCACAGCCCAAAAGTAACATGGCCAACCAATCATGGACCCAAACCTTCTAAAGTATAATCCAAAATCAACGTTTTCTCTTTATAAGGAGTATCTCAGGTTGTGCTACAGTAATGGAAAGCTAACACACAGATGTTCATATCAGCTTTATTTATAGCAGTCAACGATCAGAAATGGTTCAAATGTCCATCAACTGGTGAATGGTAAATAAAATGTCGTATTTGGTAGAATATTATTTAACGAAAAGGGACAAACTACTGATAATGCTACAACATGGATGAACTTCAGAAACATTCAGAAACCAGATGCAAAAGACCATGTATTCTATGATTCCATTGATATCAAATAAACAAATCTATATAGACAGTAAATAGAGCAGTTGTTACTTAGGTTTGGGAGAATGGTAATTAATTGAAAGTGAATATGAGGGAATCTTTTCAAATTAATCCTTTTATGCCTAGTGTTCCATTTTTGGAATGGCACATAACAATGAAATATAATAAATATTTTTCTCTTCAAATTCTTGTTCCTTGAATTTTTCGAGGTAACATATATGAATTTCATGAAAAAATTTAAAAAATATTGCAACCTTCGGCATGAATGGGTTAATGGAAAGTTTGTGGTAGATTGTGGTGATGGTTGTACAGCCCTTTAAATTTACTAAAAATTATCAAACAATGGCAACAATGAATTTTTTGGGGGGGATTAAGACAGGGTCTCTCTGTGTAGTTCAGGCTGGCCTTGAAGTCACTATGTAGCCTAGGCTGGCCTTTAACTCGAAGAAATCCTCCTGCTCTGGCCTCCTGAGTGCTGGGATTACAGGCATTTGCCACCATGCCAAGCTCTCGACAGTGAATTTCATAGTATGTAAATTATGTCTCAATAAAGCTCTTTTTAAAAGTAGTATGAAAATGAATATAAGATCCACACCATTAGTAATTATGGAAATGCAAATTAAACCACAGTTATTTGGATATATACCCAGAAGTTGGATTGCTGTATTATACAGCAGTTTTTTTTTTTATTTTCTGAGGAACTTCTATATTATTTTCCATAATGGTTGTACTAATTGTCATTCCCTCCTGCAGAGAATAAGAGTTCCCCTTTCCATACATCCTTATCAGCATTTGTTATTTTTTCTCTCTTTGAAAATGACCATTTCAGCTGGATTGAGATTTTATCTCATTGTGGTTTTGATTTACATTTTCCTGATGGTTAGAGATGTTCAGCATTTTTTTCATATATCTACTTATCTGCTGACCATTTGTATGTCTTTTTTTTTTTTGTACTGGGGATAGAACTCAGGATCTTGCACTTGTGAGGCAGGTGGTGGCACCACTGAACTTGTATGTCTTTTTTTGAGAAGTGTTTATTCAGATATTTAGTTTTGTTTTTGTTCTGTTTTTTTTTAAATTTAGTTTTATTGGTACATTTTAGGTATAATATAATGACATTTTAGGTACAATATAATGACATTCATCATTGGAAATTTGCACTTTTACATAATCTCTCTTGGTTCTTATTTTTCCCCCTTCTCCTGCCCTCCCTTCAACCCCTCCATCCCTCCCTATTGTTCTGTTTTTTTTTTTTGAGACAAGGTATCGCTATGTAGCTGAGGCTAGCCGTGAACTCACAGTGATCCTTCTGCCTCATCCTGCCCAGTGCTGGGATTACAGAAGTGGGCCACTACACCCAGCTCATTTAGTTCATTTTAAACTGAGATTTCTTTTTTTACTATAGAGTGGAGTTCCTTATAAATTCTGAATATTACCCCCTTGTCAGATGTATACTTTGGAAATACTTTCTCCCATTCTGTACATTGTCTTCATTCTGTTGTTTCCTGTGCCATATAGAAGCTTTTAACTTGATGAAATCTCATTTGTCTAATTTTGTTATCTATGTTTTTGGTATTATACAGTGTATAAAAAATCCTTCCCCACTCCAACATCCTGAAGAAATTCTCCTTAGTACTTTCATAGTTTTGGGTCTTATATTTAAGTCTGGACTCCATTTTGAGTTGATTTTTCATAACTGGTGAGAGATAGGAGCCCAGTTTCATTTTTCTGCCTGTGGATATCCAGGTTTCCTGGTACCATTTATTGAAGGATTATCCTTTGCCCATTGTGTGTTCTCACTTCTATGCTGAAAATCAATTGACTATATAGAAGTATGGATTCATTTCTGGGCTCTGATTATGTTCCATTATTAGTCCGTGTGTCTGTTATTATGACAAGACCATGCTGTTTTGGTTACTATAGCTTTATAGTATAGAATATTTTAATGCCAAATTGTGTGATGCCTCTAGCTTTATTCATTTTGTGCAATATTGCTTTGGCTATTTAGGGACTTTCGTATTTCCCTACAAATTTTAGGATTTTTTCTATTTTTGTGAAGAATGCCTCTGGATTTTTGATAAGAATTGAACTAAATTGGTTGATACTCTGAGTGGTATGGACATTTTAACAATATTAATTTTTCCAGCCTGTACCTATACCATCGGTAAGTGTACGCAGATCCCAATGAGAAGCCTGTAGGGACCAGAGCGGTGAGGTTGTGGGCAGGTCCTATTCAGGGCCCCACCCTGACCCCAGAAGCTGGGACCCACAAGCCCAGGCAAAGGCCCTCCTGGAAAATAGCTGTACATGCACACAAGCAACAGCCAGAAGCCTGCCTAGATACCATTGGTAAGTGCATGCAGACCCCAGCCAGAAGGCTGCTCAGACACCAGTGACAGTGGTGCACAGCCCCCAGCCAAAGGCCCTCCAAGACAACAGCTATGCAGGTGGGCAAATGCCAGCCAGAGCCACACCCAGATACCATCCCAAGTGTGCACAGCCCCCAGCCAAAGGCTCTCCCAGACAGCAGCTACATAGAGGGGTAGGCCCCAGCCAGAGGCATTCCCAGATACCATCCCATGTGTACAAAGACTTCAGGCAGAACTCCTCCTGGACAACAGGGCAGCACAAGGATCCAGAAGGCCACAACCCTGAACCAAGGAATCTGCACAGGGGTGAGCAGCAGAGAAAAGGTCTTTTGGTGACTTCTGAGAATTAAAGACCACTGGGTGAGCAAAAACTTGCATCAACAAAGGCACAGCAGGCTGCATCTGTTGAAAGGAGAAGACACATAAACAAGTCTCAAAATCAGACTTCAGATCACCTAAGGCAATGAGATGGAACAATCTGATACTCAACAACCTGTACTCCCTGAACTGGCAAAAAAAGAAGATCTGGAAAAAATGAAATCAGAAATAATTTCTCAGATAACAACAGAGATTGTGTCCATAATGCAAGATGTGATTAATAAATCTAGAGCAGACACAGATAAAAAAAATAGAGGAGCTGAGGAACATGATGGAACTCCAACATAGGAAACAAATGGAATCAATAAGACAGATGCAAACAGATTTCCAGGAGATTAAAAACTCCATTGAAAGTCTACACAGCAGAATGACCAATGTGAGGACAGAATTTCAGATATAGAAGACAGGATTGCAATTAGTGACCAGGAAAAGAAAAATTTCTTAAAAATAGTAAGGGATCACGAGAAATCAATCCAGCAGCTGCTGGACGATGCAAAGAAGAATAACATAAGACTGATCAGAGTCAATGAAAAACAGGAGAGCATGCAAATGACATAAAAAAACTGTTCACAGAAGTGATGGCAGAAAACTTCCCAAGCAGGGGAAAAGAATTTGACATACAGATAAGTGAGGCATATAGGACTCCAACTAGCTGTGATAAAAAAAAAAATCTACATCTAGGCATATAATAGTTAAGATTCCAGAAACCCAACAGAAGAACAAAATTCTACAAGCAGTTAGAGAAAAGAAACAAATCACATACAAAGGAAAGCCCATCAGTATCACGGCAGACTTCTCAATGCAAACCCTCAAGGCAAGAAAAGCTTGGAGTGACGTGTTTAAAGCCCTAAAGGAAAATAACCTCCAACCCAGATTGATGTACCCTGCAAAACTATCTTTCAAAATTGATAGGGAAAGAAGATACTTTCATGACAAAGAGCACCTGAGGAAATTCATGAATACCAAACCAGCACTCCAAAATATTTTAGACAATATCCAAGGAAAAGACAATGAGGATCACAACCCCAGGAATCCCAGCAGAATGAACCCATTGGGCACTACAAGAAATTAAATGCAAATAGGGAGAATCCAACAAAGAAAAGGCCATGACAAGGATAAGTCAATACATATCAGTTATAACCATTAATGTTAGTGGTCTCAATTCACCAATCAAAAGAAATAGACTGGCAGAATGGGTCAAGAAGCAAGATCCAACAATATGCTGTATACAAGAAACACACTTAATTCACAAAGAAACCCATAGACTGTAAATTAAAGGGTGGAAAACAATACTCCATGCAACAGGAACCCGAAAAAAAAGCAGGAGCAGCTATCCTATTTGCAGATAAAATGAATTTCACACCAACACTAAGTATGAGAGATGAAGAAGGACACTACATCCTTGTAAAGGGAAGAATCCAAGAGGAAGAGATGACAATCATAAATATCTATGCACCAAACACTAGTGCTCCCAACTTTATAAAACAAATACTAATGGACAGGAAAAATCATATATGCATTAATGCAATAGTAGTGGGGGACCTCAATACCCCACTGTCACAGATAGATCAACCAGAGAGAAAATAAACAATGAAATAGTTGAACTCAATTACACTCTTGAACAAAATGAAGTTAACAGATGTTCACACAGTATTCCACCCCACAAAAGCACGTGCACACAAGTCATTCTCCAAAATAGACCATGTGCTTGCTCATAGAACATGTGGAAGTAAGTGTAAAGGAATTGAAGTTATCCCCCTGTAAATTATCAGACCAGAGTGTGATGAAATTGGAGTTCAATAGCAAAAGAAACCACAACAATTTCATAAACACATGGAAATTGAAGAACACACTTCTGAATAACCAATGGATCACAGAGGAAATTAAAGAAGAAATTAGACAGTTTCTACAATTAAATGACAATGTCAATACAACATATTGGAATCTATGGGACACAATGAAAGCAGTCTAAGAGGGAAATTAATAGCAATGAATACTCACATTAGGAAAACAGAGCAAGCTCAAATAAACATCCTGATGTTGAACCTCAAGATTCAAGAAAAAGAAGAGCAGGACAAACCCAAACCTCATACAAGGGAGGAAATTGTAAAGATCAGAGCAGAAATAAATGCAGTGGAGACTAAGAGAACAGTACAAAAAAAATCAATTAAGCAAAATGTTGGTTCTTCGAAAGAATAAACAAAATTGCCAAACCCTTAGGCAACCTTCTTGAAAAAAGGAAAGACCCAAATTCATGCAATTAGGAATGAAAAGGGTGAAATGACAACAGACCCAGCAGAAATCCAGAGGATCATCAATACCTACTTCCAGAACCTACAACATTAGCCATGGCAATTAGTCAAGAGAAAGAAATAAAAGGAATAAAGATAGGAAATGAAGGGATCTCTTCTTATTAAAAAGCTTCTTGGGCCGGGGATTTAGGTCAGTGGCACTGCGCCTGCCTCACATGCACAAGGTCCTAAGTTCGATCCCCAGTAATGCAAAATAAATAAAGAAAGAAACAAGTAAATAGCTAGCTTCTGCACAGCAAGAGAAACCAGCAACAGCGTGAATGTGGGAAAAAATTTTTACCAGCTGTTCCTCGGACAAAGGTCTACTATCTAGAATATATTATGCACTTAAAAAAATCAGACCTCCCATATTTAAAGATCCAATCCAAAAATGAGCATCTGAAATGAACAGACATTTCTCAGACAAAGAGGTAGAAATAACAAATAAACATATGAAAAAATATTCAACATCACTGGTCATTCGAGAGATGCAAATGAAAACAATGCTGTGTTTGCACCTCACCCCAGAAAGAATGACTGCTATAATGCAATCAACCAATAACAAATGCTGGCGGGGTTGTGGGGAAAAAGGAATCCTTCTCTACTGTTGGTGGGAGTTTAGACTGATGTAACCACTGTGGAAATCAGTATGGAGATACCTCAAAGAACTAGGATTAGAGGTCCCATTTGACCCAGCTATTGCCCTGCTGGATATCTTCCCAAAAGAATTAAAAGAATCATACCGCAGCAATATATGTGCACTCACATTCATAGCAGCACAGTTTGTAATAGCTAAAACTTGGAAACAGCCCAACTGCCCATCAACTGGAGACTGGATGAAGAACGTGTGGAGTTTTAAAAATAAAATGGAGTACTACTCAGCCATAAAGAATGAGAAACTGCAGTCATTTATAGCTAAATGGATGCGCATTGAGGCCATACTCTTAAGTGAAATAAATAGAACACAAATGTGTAAATACTGAATAGTTTCTCTGGGGTGAGAAACTAAAAGTGTAACTAATGATCAAAATGTATAATAGATAATGTGAAATAGGAAGAAAAGGTCCAAAGGGGAAGGGGAAGTGGGAGGGGTAGGGGAAAGGAAAGAAGGGAATGGAATTAATATGAGAATATGAAAAAGTGGAAACAAAGTCTTTGTAAATAGGGAGGGGTGGGTGGAGGGGTTGAAAGGAGGGCTGGGGAATGAGGACAAAAATAAGAACCAAGAGAGACTATGTAAAGGTGCAAATTTCCAGTGATGAATGTCATTATATTGTATACCTAAAATGTACCAATAAAATTAATTGAAAAGAGAAACACACAGACAAAAAACAATACTAATTTTTCCAATTCATGAGCATGTGATATGTTTCCATTAATTCCTATCCTCTTTAATTTCTTTCATAAATGTTTTGTAATTTTCATTGGCAATATTTTTCACCTCTGTGATTGCTTAAATATGGTTTTGCCCCATAGAAGTTCATACATTGGAAACTTGGTTCCCAGGGAGGCAGTGTTGGGAGGCAGCATGGAACCTTTAAGAGGTGAATCCTAGTGGGTGATCCTTCCCACTAGGTGATCTGGGAACAGTTGAAGGTATTTGTCCTGAGACCCAAGAGCTAGCTCTTGTATGCTTTTGACTCTCCAGAGCCTCCAAAACTGTGAAATTACCCACCCTCAGTATTTCATGATAGTCACAGAAAAATGGACTAATGGAATCTCATTTGTTAAATTGATGTTTAAGTATTTTAATCTATTACAAAATAACTTTTCTGGATTTCTTTATTAGTTTGCTTTTTGCATATGGGGATGTTACTGACTTTTCTATATTGATTGTGTATTCTGCAACTTTACTGAAAGTGTGTATTACTTCTAGCAGTATTTTGGTGGAGTCTTTAAATCAATATTTCAAAGGGACAATTGCACTGCCATGTTTATTGCTTTCCTATTCACACTTACTAAGATATGGAATCAAACTAAATGTCCACCAATGGATAAATGGGTAATGAAAATCTGGGGTTGGATATAATGGCACATGTCTGTAATCTCAGTGACTCTGGAGGTTGAGACAGAAGGATTATAAATTCATGGCCAGTCTGGGTAGCTTAGCAAGACTCTGTCTCATACTTTTAAAAATGGGCTGGGGATGTAGCTCAGTGTTGGAATGCTTGCCTAGCAAACATGAACCCTTGGATGCAGTTCCTAGTACCACAAAAAGAAACAACAAAGAAAATATGGTATATATACACAATTGAAAATAGTGAGCCTGAAAAAGAGATGAAATCCTTTCATTTGTAACAATGTGGATGGACATATTAAATAAAATAATCAAGGAACACAGAGTAAAATACCACATGCTTTCATTCATACATGGAATGTAAAAAAGTTGATGTTATAGATGTTGAGAGTGGAAAACTGTAGTGATCACAAGAGACAGGGGAGGGGAGGTGGGGAGAAGAGGAGATTTTTTTTTTTTGAGCTCAAACTATGAACAAGATTTAATTTTAAACTTGGTACATTTTCGGTATAAAATACAGTTACATTCATCATTGGGATCTTGTACCTTTACATGAGTATCTTGGTTCTTATTTTTTCCCCTTCCGTTGCCCTCCCGTCACCCCTCCACCCTTCCCTATTTGGAAAGACCTTGTTTCCATTTTCTTTCCTCTTTCCATACTTTTTCCTTTCCCTTTTTTCCCTTCCCTTACCCCTCCCAATTCCCCTGCTCTTTTAGACCTTTTCTTCCTGTTACACAATATCAGTTATACATTTTTAAAATTACAGTATTAAGATCTAGGAGACATTACCATAGATTTTACAGAATTTAAAAGGATATAGAAAGCATATTACAAAAATCTTTTTTGAAATAAATTTGACAACTTCTAAGAAGTACCTTGGAAGACAAATTAATGAAACTAACTCTGGAGGAAATATAAAATTTGAATACCACCTATTAAAGAAAGTATATTCCTAGCTTGAAAACCTACCTATATGACAACAGTAGGCTCCAAAACATTTTAACTGATAAATTATATCAAACAATTAAAGCAGAAAAAGGAAGGAACACTTCTCCCCTCATTTTAGGAACTCAACATTGTGCTAATCCTAAAACTGAATAAAGATAATAGAAGAAAAAAGTATGAACATAGATAGAAATTTGTTTAACAAAACAAACTATTGGAAGTCAGATCTGGCAGGATGTAGAAAGTGGTTTTGTTATAGGGATGGCAGTGTTGGTTCAGCATTGGAAGATCCACCACCAAAAGTCATCATTTTAACAGAGGAAAGGAAAAAGCCATATGATCCTGTCACTAGTTGGAGAAAAAGTATTGGACTATATTCTACAGCTGTTCATGGTAAAAGCTATCAGGAGCCTAGAAGTAGAACAGAACCTTCTCAACAGATTAAAGACATGTACTCCATACTTCCAGTGAGAATGCCTTATATGAATGGACAAGATACAATGCTTTCTCCTTAAGGTGGGGAACAAGGGCAGATATGCTTACTCTTTATCTGTCCATTAAACTTTGAAACCTAGTCCCCACCAAAATAATCTGGCAATAGAATGACACAACTAGGATGGGATTGGCACGGCAGAAGCAAAATCTTTATATGTAGATGAAATAATCATCTACAGAGAAAATACTAAGAAATCTCTAGGAGCCCCTAGGACTTGTACTTGAATTTAGCAGGATTAGAAAACACAAGGTATATATAAAAATTCAGGTCTGTGTATACTTGCTATAAATGAAGAATTGGATATTGAAATTTAAAAGTTATGTAGGAGTACAAAGGACCTAGAAAAGTTAAAAACAAAAAAACCCCAGTGTTGTAAGACATTTAGTACCTAATTTTAAGACTTCTTCTAAAGCTGCAGTAATCAAGACAGTGTTGGTGTAAGGAAAGACATATAGATCATTGGAATAAAACAGAGAATCTAGAAATAGAACCACACATATATGGTCCACTGAGTTTTGAAAGATTATTTAACATTCGCATTTTATAGAATATAAACTCAATTCAAGAGCAGAGGAAGAGATAGTGTTTGCAGCAAATGGCACTAGAACACCTGGTATCCGTATATAAAAAATTAACCTCAACCCTTTTTTTCCATACATGAAAATAACTTGAAGGGATCTATGAACCTAAATAAGAACCTAAAAGTATAAAACTTTAAGAAGAAATTATAAGGGAAAATATTTATGAATTCAGGGTAAGCAAGAACTACCTAGGATACAAAAAACATGATGTATAAAAGAAAAAAACTGATAAATGGGATTCCATCAAAATTTAGAACTTTAAATGACATCATTAAAATGAAAAGTAGTCCTTAAACAGACCATATTTACAATACATATAACCTATGAGCAGAATATATAAAGAATTCTTAGAGCTCATTAATAGACAACCCAATTAAAATGTAGACATAAGAAGATGATAAATAGCCAGTATAGCACAAGGAATAGTGTGCAACTCTAGAATCAGAAAAATACTAATCAGTACAATAATAAGATTGAATTATACACTCACTAGGGAGATGAAGTTAAAAGTTTTAAAAGCCTTGTCATGCCTTTTTCTTTTTGTTGGATTCTCTCCCTTTGTGTTTAATTTGTCACGCCCAATGGATTCATTCCACTGAGTTTCCTGGGGTTGTGATCCTCATTGTCTTTTCCTAGGGTATTGTCTAAAATTTTTTGGAGTGCTGGTTTGGTATTCATGAAGTTCCTGAGGTGCTCTTTATCATGAAAGTATCTTATTTCTCCATCCATTTTGAAAGATAGTTTTTCAGGGTACATCAATCTGGGTTGGAGGCTGTTTTCCTTTAGGGCTTGAAATACATCACTCCAAGCTCTTCTTGCCTTGAGGGTTTGCATTGAGAAGTCTGCTGTGATTCTGATGGGCTTTCCTTTGTATGTGATTTGTTTCTTTTCTCTCACTGCTTGTAGAATTTGTTCTTCTGTTGGATTTCTGGGATCCTAACTATTATATGCCTATGTGTAGTTTTTTTTGATTGAGGGTGGCTGGAGTCCTATATGCCTCACTTATCTGTATGTCAAGTTCTTTTCCCCTCCTTGGGAAGTTTTCTGCCATCACTTCTGTGAACAGTTTTTTTTTATGTCATGTGCACTCTCTCCTCTTTCTTCATTGACTCCAATCAGTCTGACATTATTCTTCTTTGCATCATCTAGCAGCTGCTGGATTGATTTCTCATGTTCCCTTACAATTTTAAAGCAATTTTTCTTTTCCTCTCCACTAATTGCAATATTATCTTCTATATGTGAAATTCTATCCTCACATTGGTTCATTCTACTGCATAGACTTTCGATGGAGTTTTTAATCTCTTGGAAATCTATTTGCATCTGTTTTATGGATTCCATTTGTTTCCTATGTTGGGATTCCATCATGTTCCTCAGCTCCTCTATTTTTTTTTATCTGTGTCCTCTCTAGATTTATTAATCATGTCTTGAACCATGAGCAAAATCTTTGCTGTTATCTGAGTAATTATTTCTGATTTCCTTTTTCCCAGATCCTCTTTTGTTGCCAGTTCAGAGAGTCCAGGTTTTTGAGTATCAGATTGTTCCATCTCGTTTTCCTTTGGGGTTGCTGTAGGTGATCCAGAAGTCTGTTTTTGAGACTTGTTTACGTGTCTTCTCATTTCCATGGGAGAGTGTGCTTCTGGCACCCACGCGGCTCACCTTTCTTGCCCTAGGAGCCTGGGATGGCAGCGGGGGAGCTTCATTCCGGGTTCTGGGACCGGCTGAGCTTCTCTGCCCTAGGAGCCTTCTCTGCCCTAGGAGCCTAGGATTGAGGCGGGGAGCTCCCTTCCGGGGGGTGCTGCGACTGGCTGAGCTTCTCTGCCCTAGGAGCCTCTGCTGCATATTATTAACTACTCCCTTTTCTATTGCTATTTCGAGGAGATTTTGTTCAATAGGTATGATGTTATTCTTAGGAAGGGTAAGCTCTGTTGTGTTTCTGCATAGCAGGGTGATTATTGTTAACAATATGTAATGCATTGTATATGCAGAATAGCCAGAAGAGAAAATTTTAAATGTTCTTAGTACAAAGAAATGATCAATGTTTATGGTGATGGAAATGCTAATTACCCTGACTTAATCACTATAGAATGTGTAGATATATATATCAATCAAAACATCAAAAATAAAAATAAAAGAAGAAAAAATAAAATCACAACAATATAGTATTGTATGCTCACTTGATTAGCTGATGTGAAAAAGAGGTAGATGATAACAATTATTGGCAACAATGTGGAGAAATAGGAACCTTCACAAATTGCTGGTGCAAAAGTCATGCTGTACCACTTTGGGAAACAGTTTGGTAGTTTCTTAAAAAGTGAAATATAAATTTACACAAGGTGTTGTATTGAGATTTTCTTTCTTTCTTTCTTTCTTTTTTACATTTTTTGTTTTTATTTTTGTTTTGTTACCTGGGATCAAACTCAGGACCTTGGGCTTGTGAGGCAGGCACTGAACTAAATCCCCAGCTGTACAGAGATTTTCGTAGCAGAATTACTCATGATAGTCAAAGTGAAAACAACCCAAATGTCCATCAACTGATAGCTAGATCAACAAAATCCAGACTGTGGAATATTATTCATCCATAAAAAGGAAATTAAATACTGATACATGCTGTAGCCTAGAGAACTTTGAAAATACAATGATAAATGAAAGAAGCCAGTCACAAACCTTCACATATTGCATGGTTCCATTTATATGAAAATTTCAGTGAAAGCAAATCCATAGAGACAGAAGGTGATTACACAGGCCTTACAATAGGAAAAGAGGTTGACAATAAATGTGATTTTATTGAGATTATAAAAATATTCTAAAACTGATTCACGGTGATAGTTATACATCTTTGTAAATTTACTAAAATCAGTGAATCACTTGAAATGGATGAATTATAGAATTATAGAATAGTAAAATATGCATGATTGGAGTAGTTAAAAAAGTACTAGTAAATGTTAAGTGTGTAGTGGTTACTGTTGTTGTTCTACATGGATCCCTTTCAATCCCTTAAAAATATTTTGAGTGTTTCTTCGTGGCGTATATATATATATATATATATATATATATTTTTTTTTTTTTTTTCTTTTAAAGGTCTGCACCTTTGTCTCTCTAACTTTTTTGGAAGTTTGTTTTAAGTTAATTGAGATATTTCATTTGCATATGCAGTGTACTAGATTTTCATTGCTGTGACCAAAATACCTGAGGTATAAACCAGTTTAAAGGAGGAAAGGTTTATTTTGGCTCTTGGTTTCAGAGGTTTTGCCCGTTGTCCACTGGCGCCATTGTGGTGAGGTAGAACATCTTGGTGGAAAGGCATAGTGAAGGAAAGTTGCCTCATGGCAGCCATGAAGCAGAGAGAGGGAGAAAGAGTCAGAAAGGAAGGGGCCAGGAACCAGATGCAGTCTCAATGTCATGCTCCCATGATCCACTCACTCCAAGCAGGCCCCACCTCCCATTTCAGTCACCTCCCAATAATGCCATCAAACTATGATCTCATCAGTGGTTTAATCCACTGGGCCTTCATGATCCAATTGTCTCTGGAAACACACACGTAGACACACACACAGACACAGAAGTGTGATTTACTAATTTCTTAGACATTTCTCCAGCCAATCAATTTGGCAATCCATATTGATCAACACATTCAGAGAGCTTACAATGTTTTCAGTTTCCATTCACCCATACCCAACTACATTCCTATTTTCTTGCAAGCTCCGGACAATCTTTACCCAATGACTGACAGGGTGGGAGTATGGAGGTTTAGTTCCTCTGTCATGAGTAAGGACAAACTGAGCTATAGGTATTATGCAAGAACAACCCTCCACGAGATATTGCTGGAAATTACACATTACATTAGCTTCTCCCACTTTCCTGTCCTCTGTGCTTCATCCCATTATCAGATTCTCTGAGGAGCACATCTTTAAGTAAAGTGCATGTATGAGCACTTATCATAGGATCTCCTTCTGAGGAAACCAACTCAAGACAATGGGGATTATTTATTCCCACTTCCCTCAGATTTCAAGCGAAGGGACTTCTATTCAAATGACACTCAAGGGTCCCTGCACCCCCTCACTTCTATCCATCAGATGAGTGACATGCTAAATTATGACTTGGGAGTAGGAATTTAGCATAGGGAACATTTCTAAGCCATGGAGTAAATTTAATGAAAAACTCTACCTTTGCAGGAAAGATTTAGAAGCAAAGCCTGAGACAGGGGTTTTATTTTTTGAGACAGAGTCTCACTATATAGTTCAGGCTGGCCTTGAATTCATTATGTAACTCAGGCTGGCCTCAAAGTCAAGGTGATCCTCCTGCTTCAGCCTCCTGAGTGAGGGTATTGCAGGTGTTATGGTTTATATCTAGATCTCCCCCAAAGCCTCATGAGTGGGGCTTTTGGGAGGTAACTGGATCATGGGGGAGTGATACTCATTAGTGGATTAGCCCACTGATGCATTTATAGCTAAATGTGGGAGGTGAAGCCTGGTTGGAAGAAGTGAGTCACTAGGGGTGTGGCCTGGAAGCATCTATCTCCCACTCTCCTCCTTTGAGCTGTCTCTGTCTGCTTCTTGTATGAGATTTTTTTTTTTTGGTACCGGGGATCGAACTTTCGAACTTGGGACCTTGCGCTTGTGAGGCAGGCGGAGAAACCACTGAGCTAAATCCCCTTCATTTCTGGATCCTCTTCCTATTTACAAAAGATCTATCTCTTTATTTCCTATTGTCTGACATTTATTTTGTTTTTAAAAAAATTATTAATAATTTGGGACTTCTGGGAAGATGGCAGAGTGGTGAACAGTGGCAAATCAGCCTCTCTGAGATTTGGAGCCCAGATTCTGGAATATAGCAATGTGGGGAAGTGAACTTGGAGGGAAATAGGTCCCTGGTGTCAGCAAGGATCTGAAGCTAGAATTGGAGCCCATGGAGAAAGTGAAGAGAGGGACCTCAATGGAGAAGAGGGATGTTGCAAATAGCACTTTCTCCCTGAATCCCAGCTTGTGGCATGAGAGAGGCAGCTCGAACCTACAGAGGCACAGTGACTACAGGTGACTCCAGAGGCCTCCATGGAGAAACGCATGAATGGAGCAGAGCAATGGTCACTGTGAGCTGCATTGGGTGTTGAGTGATTCCTGTTTAAGCATCCCCAGGAGAGGGCGATTGGCCAGTCACCATTTTGGAAAGGGGCTGATTGAATCCGGAACTCAGAACAGCCATGGGTTGGCTCCATCTTGGGGCTTGTGGTGTCAGGGTGAGCCCCGGCCATGGGAAACACTCCGATCAAGGAGCTGAGTTCAAGCCAGAAAGAACTACCTAAAGTGCTGTGGGCTGAACAACTCAGGTCCCAGCCTCACAGCCAGAACTTGGGATCAGCCTGAACTTCAGTGGAATTAAAAACACAAGCTTGCTGGGATTATCCATCATGCTGTCATAATTCTACTGCAGGCTTGCTGGAATCAACCAACACAGATCTGGGCTCTGTCTGCCCCCTTTGTCTATTGGTGACAACAGAGACATGGCCTGAAGTGGACTTTTTTTCTTCCTTTTTTTCTTTTTTTCTTTTTTTTTTTGCCTAGTACCAGGGATTGAACTCAGGACCTTGCACTTGCCAGGCAGGCATGGCACCACTGAGCTAAATTCCCAGCCCTCTTTTTTTTTTTTTTTTTTGGTACCGGGGATTGAACTCAGGTCCTTGTACTTGCGCAGCAGGTAAGAGAACCACTGAGCTAAATCCCTGGCCCCCCAGCCCTCTTTTTTCTTTTTCTTGATTGTTCCTGTTTTTATATGAGTGTGAAATTGTTTTTAGTTTCTCTGTTTTACTCTGTTCTTGTTTCTTCTTTCATTCCTTCCTATCTTCTTCACTAGTTTCCCAAAGCTTGCATAATTTGCCTTTGTCCTACAGCCATGCTTCTAATATCTTTCTCTATTTTTCCTCCTACTCTTTTGAAATTTCTCCTGAGGGTAAAATTGCTCTGTTAAGGGGACATTTACTGTACACAATCTTCTGGTTTATTTTAGATTTGGTTATATAACTATAAATCTTGTTCTTTTTTTCCATTAAGTTTATTCGTACATTTTAGGTATACAACACAGTTACATTCATCACTGGGATCTTTTATCTTTACATGATGTATCTTGGTTCTTATTTTTTCCCCATTGCCCTGCCCTCCCTTTACCCACTCCACCCTTCCATATTTACAAAGACTTTGTTTCCATTTTTTTTCTTTTCTCATATTTTTTCTTTTCCCTTCTTTCCTTTCCCCTACCCCTCCAACTTCCTCCAACTACCTACTCTTTAGACCTTTTCTTCCTATTTCACAATATCAATTATACATTTTGAACCTTATTTACACTTTTAGTTTCACACACCAGAGAAACTATTCAGTATTTACACATATGTGTCCTATTTATTTCATGTAACAGTATGACCTCAATATGCATCCACTTAGCTGTAAATGTCTCTAGTTTCTCATTCTTTATGGCTGAGTAGTACTTCATTTTATAAAAAAACCACATCTTCTTTATCCAGTCTCCAGTTGATGGGCAATTGGGATGTTTCCAAGTTTTAGCTATTACAAAGTGCTGCGATGAACATGGGTGCATACATATCGCTGTGGTATGATTCTTTTAATTCTTTTGGGAAGATATCCAGTAGAGGAATAGCTGGGTCAAATGGGACTTCTAATCCTTGTTGTTTGAGTTATCTCCATATTGATTTCCACTGTGGTTGCACTAGTCTGTACTCCCACCAACAATGAAGAAAGGTTCCTTTCTCCCACAACTCCACCAGCATTTGTGATTGGTTGAATTCTTGGTAGCAGCCATTCTTCCTGGTGTGAGGTGGAATCTCAGTGTTGTTTTCATCTGCATCTCTCAAATGACCAGCGATGTTGAAATTTTTTTCATATGTTTATTTGCTGCTTTTAATTCTTTGACCGAGAACTGTCTGTTCATTTCAGATGCCCAGTTTTGAATTAGGTCATTATATTTGGGGGGGGGGCGTCTGATTTTTTTGAGTTCTTGATATATTCTAGATAGTAGACATTTGTCTGAGGAAGAGCTGGTAAAAATTTTTCCCACATTGGAGGTTCTCTCAGCTCTGTTGGTGGTTTCTCTTGCAGTGCAAAAACTTTTTAATAAGATGAGATCCCAGTTGTTGATTCTTTGTGCTAGTTCTCATGCTACTGAGGATTTGTTCATAAACTGTTTTCCTATGCCAATGTATTCTAAAGTTCTACCTAACTTATCTTCCAGCAAGTTTAGTGTTTCAGTTTTAATATTTAGATCTTTAATTCACTTCAATTTTAGTTTAGTAAATGGTGAAAGATAGGGGTCTAGTTTTTTTTTTTTTTTTTTTTTTTGGTACCAAGGATCAAACTTGGGACCTTGCACTTGCTCAGGAGGTGCCAGAACCACTGAGCTAAATCCCCAGCCCCGATAGGGGTCTAGTTTTAATCTTTGGCAGGTTGAAATCCAGTTTTTCCAACCCCATCTATTAAAGAGGCGATCTTTCCTCCAGTGAGGATGGTTGGCTCCTTTGTCAAAGATGAGGTAGCTGAGTATGTCTGGAGTTGTTTCTGCATCTTCTAATCTATTCCACTGAGCCTCGGGTCTGTTTCTTTATCAGTACCATGCTGTTTTTATCACAGTGGCTTTGTAGTATAGCTTCAAGTTGGGTATTGTAATACCCCCTGCCATGTCCCTGTTGCCTAGAATGGCTTTTGCTGTTCTAGGTCTCTTCTGGTTCCACATGAATTTTAGGATTGTTTTCTCCAACTCTGTGAAATAAATATACTGTTGGGATTTCAATTGGGATTACATTGAATCTATATAGCAGTTTTGGAAGTATGGCTATTTTCACTTTATTGGTTCTTCCTACCCAGGAACAAGGGATGTCTTTCCATTTTCTTATATCCTCTTCGACCTCTTTTTTCAGAGTGCTGTAGTTTTCAGTGTGGAGGTCTTTTGCTTCCTTTGTTAGATTGATTCCTAGATATTTCATTTTTTTGGATGCTATTGTGAAAGGAATTGTTTCCCTAATTTCTCTCTCAGCGAGTCTGTTATTTGTGTTCAAGAAGGCTATTGATTTTTAAGTGTTGATCCTGTATCTAGGTACTCTACTGAATCTGTCAATTAAGTCTAAAAGTCTTTTGGCAGAATTTTTTGGGTCTTCTGTATAGAGTATCCTGTCATCAGCAAATAATGACAATTTAACTTCTTCCTTTCCTATCTTTATTCCTTTTATTTTTTTGTCTTTTCTAATTGCTGTGGCTACTGTTTCCAGAAGTGTATTGAACAGAAGTGGTGATAGTGGAATCCTTGTCTTGTTCCTGATTTTAGCATGACGGTTTTCAGTTTTTGACCATTTAGTACGATGTTGGCTATTGGTTTTTCATAGATAGCCTTAATCAGGTTGAGATAAAGACCTTCTATTCCAATTTTCTGTAGGGTTTTTATCATGAATGAATGTTGAATTTTGTCAAATGCTTTTTCTGCATCTATTGAGATGATCATATGGTTTTTGTCCTTGGCTCTGTTAATATAGTGTATTACATTTATTGATTTATGTGTGTTGAACCATCCTTGGATCCCTGGGATAAATCCAACTTGGTTAGGGTGTATGATCTTCTTGATGACCCTCTGTAGTCTGTTTGCCAGTATCTTATTGAGGATTTTTGCATCTATGTTCATTAGGGAGGTTGGCCTGTAGTTCTGTTTTACGGTTGGATCTTTCCCTGGTTTTGGAATCAAAGTAATACTTGCTTCCCAGAATGAATTTGGAAGTATTGCTTCCCTTTCAATTTCATTGAAAAGTTTAAAGAATAGTGGCAATAGTTCTTCTCTAAATGTCTTGTAGAATTTAGCAGTGAAGCCATCAGAACCTGGGCTTTTCTTTGTTGGTAAATTTTTAATTACATTTTTAATTTCACTGATTGTATTTGGGGTGTTTAGAATTTTTATATCTTCTTCATTCAACTTTGGTAATTCATATGTGTCTAGAAATCTGTCCATTTCTTCTGTGTTTTCCATTTTATTAGAGTACAGGTTCTCGAAGTAGGTATTGATGATCCTCTGGATTTCTGTTGGATCTGTTGTGACTTCACCTTTTTCATTCCTAATTGCATGGATGTGAGCCCTTTCTTTCCTTTTTTTGATAAGGTTGGCTAAGGGTTTATCAATTTTATTTATTCTTTCAAAAAACTAACCCTTCAATTTGTTGATTTTTGGTATCATTCTCTTAGTCTCCATTGCATTGATTTATGCTCTGATCTTTGTAATTTCCTCCCTTGTACAAGCTTTGGGTTTGTCTTGCTCTTGTTTTTCTAGGAGCTTAAGATTCAGTATTAGGATGTTTATTTGAGCTCGCTCAGTTTTCCTAGTGTGGGCATTCACTGCTATGAATTTCCCTTGTAGAACTGCTTTCATTTTGTCCCATAGATTCCTGTATGTTGTACTGGCATTATCATTTACTTGTAGAAATTGTCTAGTTTCTTCTGTGACCCACTGATTGTTCAGGAGAGTGTTATTCAATTTCCATGTTTTTGTGGAGTTCTTGCAGTTTCTTATGCCATTGATCTCCAGTTTAATTGCTCTATGATCTGATAATATACCTGGGATAACTTCAATTCCTTTGCATTTACTTAAACATGTCCTATGAGCTAGCATGTGGCCCATTTTGGAGAATGACCCATGTGCAGCCGAAAAGAATGTATATCCTGATTTTGTGGGGTGGAACAGTCTGTTGACGTCTATTAAGTCCATTTGTTCAAAAGCTTGGTTCAGTTCTAGTATTTCATTGTTGATTTTTTTGTCTATATGATCTGTCTGTTTGTGACAGTGGGGTATTGAGATCCCCCACTACAATTGTATTAGGGCTTATTTGTTTTTTCACGTCCCTTAATATTTGTTTTGTATAGTTGGGGGCATTAATCTTTGGTGCATATATATTTGTAATTGTCATCTCTTCCTCTTGGATTGTTCCCTTCACAAGGATGCAGTGACCCTCTTTGTCTCTCTTAGTTTTGGTTTGAAATTTACTATGCAAGTAAGATAGCTACCCCTGCTTTTTTCTGGGTTCCTGTCACATGGAGAACTGTTTTCCATCCTTTTACTTTCAGTCTATGAATTTCTTAGTGAACTAGGTGCATTTCTTATATACAGCATATTGTTGGATATTGCTTCTTAATGCATTCTGCCAGTCTATTTCTTTTGATTGGTGAATTGAGGTCGTTAACATTGAGGGTTATAACTGATATGTATTGACTTATCCTTGTCGTGTTATTTTCCTGTTGTTGGCTCTTTTATTTTTTATTTTCCCCCTCTCCCTTTAATTTCTTGTCTTGTGTGGTGGATTTGCTCTGTTGGGCCTCATGGAGTTGTGACCTTCATTGTCTTTTTCTAGTATATTGTTTAAAATTGTTTGGAGTGCTGGTTTGGTATTCATGAAGTTTCTCAGGAGTTCTTTCTTGTGGAAGTACTTTATTTCCCCATCAATTTTGAAAGATAGTTTTGCAGGATACATCAGTCTAGGTTGGAGGCTGTTTTCTTTTAGAGCTTGAAATACCTCACTCCATTCTCTCCTTGACTTGAGGTTTTGTGTTGAAAAGTCTGCTGTGATTCTGATGGGCTTTCCTTTCCGTGTGATTTGTTTCCATTCTCTAACTGCTTGTAGTATTTTCTTTTGTTGGGTTTCCAGGATTTTGATTATTATATGTCTAGGTGTAGATTTTTTTGATCATGGCTAGTTGGAGTTCTATATGTCTCACTTATCTGTATGTCAAATTCTTTTGCTCTGTTTGGGAAGTTTTCTGTCATTAATTCTGTGAACAGTTTTTTAATGTCATTTGTACTTTCTCCTGATTAGAAGATGTAAAAATAACTCCAAACACACTCAGCCACCTCATCTTTGACAAAAGGGCCAAACATCTTCACTGTAAGAAAGATAACCTCTTTAAGAAATGGTGCTGGGAAGACTGGCTTTCCACATGCCAAAGGTTAAACTTAGACCCATATCTTTCACCATGTTCTAAACTAAAATCAAAATGTATCAAAAACCTAAATATTAAAAGAGAACCACTAAATCTGCTGGAAGATAGAATAGGTAGAACTCTTGAAGACATAGGGGCAGGCAAAGGCTTTATAAACAAAACCCTGATTGCACAGAAAGAATTACAATGAATCAATAACAGGGATCATATTAAAAACCTTTTTCACAGGGCAAGAAACCACCAACTGAGTGAAGAGACAACCCAAAAAATTGAAAAATTTTTTCCACCTGGGAAAAAAATTTTTTCCAGGTGTTCCTTAGTCAAAGGACTAATATCAAAAATATATAAAGAACTAAAAAAAATCAGACCTCCACAAATTTAAAGACCCAATCCTAAAATGGGCATCTGTAATGAATAGATACTTCTCAGATGAAGAAATACAAACAGTAAATAAGTATATGAAAAAATATTCAGCATCAGTGGTTATTTGAATGATAAAAATGAAAGCAATGCTGAGATTCCACCTCACCCCAGAAAGAATGGCTGTTATCAAGGAATCAACCAATTACAAATGCTTCATGGGCTGTAGGGAAAAAGGAACCCTTCTCCACTGTTGGTGGAGAGTGTAGACTGGTTCAGCCTTTGTGGAAATCAGTGTGGAGGTTCCTTAAAATGTAAAACTGTAAGTTCCATTTTACCCAGCTATTCCCCTTCTTGATATCCTCCCATAAGCATTAAAAACATCATACCAGGGGCCAGGGATTTAGCTCAGTGGTGCCACCTCCTGCCTCACAAGCGCAAAGTCCCGAGTTCGATCCCCGATACCACAAAAAACTCCCCCCAAAACAACAAAAAACCCCCAACATCGTACCACAGTGATATATGCACATCCATATTTATAGCAGCACAATTTGTAATAGCTAAATTTTGGAAATAGCTCAAATGCCCATGAAAAGATGAATGGATAAAGATGAGTTTTTTTTTTTAATACAGTGTAGTATTACTCTGTCATAAAGAAGGATAAACATGAGACATTGCTAGGTAAATGGATGCATCTTGAGACCATATTCTTAAGTGAAATAAATTGGACACAGATGTTTAAATATCTCATGGTATCTCTGGTGTGAGAAACCAAAAGGGTAAATAAGGATCAAAATGTATAATAGATATTGGGAAAATAGGAAGAAAAATTTCAAATGGGAAAGGAAACAAAGGAGGCAGGGGGAGGGGGAGAGAAGGAAGGGAAAAGAAAAAAAAGAATAGAAGGAAATAAATGCAAACAATGTTTTAAATAAGGAGGGGAAGAGGGGTTGAAACTAGGGGAGGGGGTTGGGGAAAAAAGCATCAAGACATATCATGTACAAGTACAAATTCCCTATGATGAATGTGATCATTATGTATATCAAAAGTGTACCAGTAAAATTAATTTTTTAAAAATTGAGTTTTTTTTCATGTAAGTGGAGTTATGTGATATTTAAGCTTGTATGTCTTATTAATTTCAGTTAACATTATGGTCTTCAGGTGTTTCTATGTTCCTACAAATGACTCAAATTTACTCTTCTTTATGGTATAGTAGTACTCTATTACATATAAATACCACATTTGCTGTATCCATTCATTTGTTGATGGATAAGTAGGCAGCCTTCAAGTGTTAGCTATTATAAGGTAATGTGAAATAGGAAGAAAAGGGGCAAAGGGGAAGGAAGTGGGAGGGCTAGGGGAAAGGATAGAAGGGAATGGGATCAATATGAGAAAATGGAAAAATAGGAACAAAATCTTTGTAAATAGGGAGGACTGGAGGGGTTGAAGGGAGGGCTGGGCAAGGGTGAAAAACAAGAACCAAGAGAGATTATGTAAAGGTGCAAATTTCCAATGATGAATGTCATTATATTGTATACCTAAAATGTACCAATGATTAGAATGAATAATCGATAATGTAAAATAGGAAGAAAAGGTCCAAAGGGGTAGGGGTAGTGGGAGGGGCAGGGGAAAGGAAAGAAGGGAAAGGAAAAATGATGAGAAATGGAAAAAATGGAAATAAAGTCTTTGTAAATAGGGAAGGGTGGAGGGTGTGAAGGGAGGGCTAGGAATGGGGAAAAAATAAGAACCAAGATGCATTATGTAAAGGTACAATTCCCAATGAGAAATGTAATTGTGTTGTATACCTAAAATGTACCAATAAAAAAATTTAACAAAAAAGTGTTAGCTATTATAAATTGTGCTGCTATAAACATGGTTGTGCATACATCACTGTGGTATTCTGTCTGTAACTCTTTTGAGCAGATACCATGAAGGAGAATAGCTGGGTCAAATGAGATTTCTACTTTTAGATTTTGAGGAATATCCACACCGAATTCCATAACAATTGTACTAGTTTACATTCCCAGCAACAATACAGAAGAGTGACTTTTTCCCCATGGCCTTGCCAACTTTTGTTATTATTTGCTTTTTTGATGATAACTATTCTTTCTGCAGCAAGATAGAATCTCACTGTTGTTTCAATTTTCATTTTTTTGATGGCCAAAGATATTGAGCATTTTTTCATATATTTATTCACTGTTTGTAGTTCTTCCTCTGTGAAGTGTTCATTCATTTCTGTTACCCAATTTTCATCATTTTAGTTTGGGGAATCTGATTTTTTTGAGTTCTTTGTAAATTCTTGATATTGGACTGCTGTCAGAGGAGTAGCTGGCAAAATTATTTCCCCATTCTGTACATTTAAAAAAACTCTGTTGGTTATTTCTTTTGTTGCACAGAGCTATTTATTTATTTATTTATAGACAGGGTCTCACTCTGTGGTTCAGGCTGGCCTTGAACTCACTATTTAACCCAGGCTGGCCTCGAACTTGCAGCAATTCTCCTGCCTCAGCCTCCCAAGTGCTGGAATTACAGGCATGCGCCACCTTGATGGGCATGTGCAGAGCCTTTTAAATTTGATATAATCCCATTTGCTGCTTTTTGATGCTATTTCTTGTGCAACTGGAGTTGTGTTTAGAAAGTCTTTTCCTGTGCCTATGTCTTCAAGATTGTTTTTTATTTTCCCTTCCCGCAGATTAAGTGTTTCTGTCTTAATATCTATGTCGTTGATCCATTTTGATTTTATTTCAATGCACGGCAGTAGATGTGCATCTACGTTGAAACTTTTGAATGTGTGTAACTTGTCTTTCCTCCAGCATATGCTTTTGGTCCCTTTGTCAAAGATCAGATGGCTTAATGTGCCTAGAGTTGTTTCTTCATCTTTTTTGTTCTGTTGTTGCATGTGTTTGTTTTGGGGCCTGTAGAGAAAGGGCTTTGTGTGCACGTGATTTATGGAGGGAGGACTCATTATAGAAAACCTTTATAAAAGGTTGATAGTAGCAAGATAGGAAAGGAGAATTGATATGGCTGTGGGATGTTTCATGTGGGAGGAATTGTTTCATATGGCGTAAGAGGAAGGAGCTTGAAGTGTCTTATCATAAGGCAAGGGGTTAGGCCTATCAGTCTGTCATTGGTTACTTCTGTTTGTGGTGGTGCAGGGCAGGGGGGCAAGTGTTTGAAATTCCAAGCTGTCTTCAAGAGAAGTGACTCCTTTTAGCTGGAGGTAATTACTATTTGGAGAAGTTTGAAGATATAAACCACTAGCTGTAGCACTCCAAGTAGCTGGGGAATGGATGCATCAATTAAAAAAGGGGAATCAATGTGAGGTATCAACAGTGTCTGTTACAGTTCATCCCTCGTAATCAGATCTGCTTTCTATTCCATATTAAGTTCACTAGATTTTGGCATAGCTTTTCCTGGATTCTGATTGATTAGAATTCCTTTGAGAAACTTATACGAGGAGATTTAAACAAATCACAGCCTTGACTGTTCAAATTGATCCTAAGGTTGTAGCTTATATTTTCCTTTCCTTCTTGCACCACCTAGTCAAGCTTCATTTACTTGTTTGATCTAAGTGGCTTGCCTGGTGAGGTGATCTAGATCAGTGGTGGCAAACCTGTGGCACGTGTGTCACAGTGGGCATGCACAGCTCTCTCTGTTGGCATGCAAGTCAAGTCACCCCAGCAGTTGAGCATCAGATAACAGTTGTTTGTTTTAAACTAAAACCTCAGTATTTAAGTTGAATTGCAGTGTGGCACTTTGTGATAAATAAGTAGGTTTGGAGTTGCAGTTTGGGCACTCAGTCTCTAAAAGGTTTCCCATCACTGATCTAGATCCCTATGAGTCTAAGCTCCAGTTGCCATGCCCTTATCAGCCCTGAATTTGCTACACTTCCACATTTTCAGTTAAGACTGAACATTGGGGCACCAGGAGATGTCCTAGTAGGTCACCTGAATGCCAAACATACTCTTCCTTGCCCACATTCTGCAGCAACATCTCCATCTCTTCTTCCTGATCAAGCATCAGTTACCATTGCCAATAGGGTAACTTTTCTATACTTGCTGGTCTATTGACAGAAATAGCTCCAAACCACCAGGTAGCAGGTATACCTTTAAGCATAGTAGTCCCCTTTTGTAAGTGATCCTTCTCTGAGAACCAGAACTTTCTAGATGCACAGAGCCTAAAGTTGTAAAAATGGGAAACACAAATTCCCCAAATGAATCATTGAGAGTAATGGTGAAAGGGGTTACTGATTGGCATTTCTTGATTTTTACATCCACGTATTTTACCTATTGAAACCAGAGAATTATATAATGAACACTTTTTTGTTACTTTTTTTTTTTTTGGTACTGGGGATTGAACTCCGGTCCTTCCGCTTGCGAGGCAGGCGGTGGAACCACTGAGCTAAATCCCTGGCCCCTATAATGAACACTTTACAGGTGGAGTTAGCAAACTTTTTGTAAAAAGAACCAGATAAAAAACATTTTAGGCTTTTCAAACCATATGGTCTCTGTTGTTATTTTTTAAAACTCTGTTGTTGTGATATGAAAGTAGCCAAAGATAATATATAAATGAATGACAGTGGTTGTTTGGCTGGTTAGACTTAATTGCATCAACTTTATTGGCTTGGAAGTCACCCAAGGGATTAGTTTTTGTTTTTGTTTTTTTTTTGGTACCGGGGATTGAGCTCGGGTCCTTTCGCTTTTGAGGTAGGGGCAGGAACCACTGAGCTAAATCCTCGGCCCCCACCCAAGGGATTAGTAAAGAACACTTGTGGGTGCGTCTGGGTGATTAATGGAGGCTTGACCTTGGGATCTATATCTGGTCCCTGGCCCCTTCTTCTCTGGTGCTGTTCCCCTGCTCTGCTTTCTGGCCACCATGAACTAAGAATCTTTGTTTTGCCACACCCTTTTGTGATGATGTTTCTGCTTTGGAGTCAGCTGACCATGAACTGCATTATCTGAAACCATGAGCCAAATTTAATATCTCCTCCTTTAAATTGTGGGTATCCATATTGTGTTCCCAGCAGTGGGGCAATTTACTAATAAAGTTGTTTTCTGGTAAAACTTTATTTACAAAAATGGAGAATGGGCTGGTATTGGCCTGTGGACCATAGTTTGCTGACACCTAGTTTAGTGTATATACTACATCCAGAAACACAGTGCTCCATCCTCATAGGGATAGCCTCAAGCTAGTGCCTCAGCTGTGCCTTCTCATTTTCTTAAGCCAGTATCTTCTGAATGGTGCAGAATATTGTAGAGTGAACAGATTCTATTGTCATGTGCCTGTTGCTGCACCACATTTTTCATGAAATGGTTCTGTTGGTCTGAAGTGACATGAGAGAACCTGTGTTGGTTGGTAAAACCTCAGATAGTGGTGCTGACTGAGGTCTTGTTATCAGTAAAGGCAAAATATACATGTGGCATGTGCGTCAATCTCTCCCTGGATGAATTACTTTCCAGAGGGAAGGGGTCGAGTGGTTGATATCTTCAGGGTATGGTGTCACACGGGGGACTTGGTAATGGTTTTGCTTGCTGTAAGACTAGACATTCAGCTACAGCAAGATCTAGGCTAGCTCTGATAAGGAGAGGCCCATGGTATTTAACTCATGCATAGCCTTGTATCTGCCACTGTTGGTACTCAATTGTGAAAGCACTGGTCATTTAGTGCCTCTTCAGAAGTGGATTATCTCAAGTGGCTAATAAAATGAGCAAAGTACTTTACAAGTTTTACCCATTCTGTAGGTCCGCCCACATGCCTTTTCCCGAGACCACCTAGTCTTCCCATCTTTCCCTTCCAAGCTCCTGATTCATTGTTACTCTTGAATCAGTATATAATATAATCTAAGGTTGCTTTTTCTTCCACACAAAGTAGATAACCAAGTGTGCCACTATAAGGTCTGCTCACTGCCTTTCAGAGAAACCCTTCAGTAGGGCTTTAGTGAGGCAGCTGGACATTTTTAACCTGTACTCAAATGCTGAATCAACTCATACATGAACCAAGTTTCAGCTCTTTCCTTTTATGACAAGAACACTTGCCCTTCTGGGTGAGGATTAAGGGAGAGGCACCAGTGTAACAGTGATGGATGACATAGAGGTCTGGACCACCTGTTTCTGTAGCTTACTTATACCCTCTTCAACTGCTTGACTCCAATCCTGCTAGATGTATCACTTCATCTCACAGTAGATTTCTGTTGGACCCAGGCTTATATAGGGTGAGTCCCACAGAATCCAGCTCATTTGTTGTTTTTTTTTTTTTTTCTTTTGTTTTTTTGACACAGGGTCTTTCTGTGTAATTCAGGCTGGCCTTGAACTCATTGTGTAGCCCTGGCTGGCCTTGAACTTACAGCAGTCCTACTACCTCAGCCTCTTGAGTGCTGGAATTACAGGCATGTGCCACCACACCTGGCTAGAATCCAGCTCATGACAGGTAGTTCTGTGAATATGATTACTTGATGTTGCAAGGGTAAGTGTTCAACCTCTACCAGGACCCATCATCATGCCAGAAGCTCCTTTCAAATGACACATAATTCTCTGCTTCCAAGTGATATGGCCTTGCTCTACAGCACTAACAGTCTGCACTGCATTGCTCCTACTTGGACTTTTTCCTAAGAACTCCACTATTTTTTCTACTACAGATATTTTAGTAACAAGGAATTTTTTGGGCCATATGACTCTAGTGGTGGGATTACATTAACTGCAGCTTGAATTTGTTACAGAAACTTTTTTAGCCTCATTAAAAGTAGTAGCTTTCCATGCTATTCAATACACGGTTTAGTACAGTATTTCCAAGCATAGAACATGTTGCTTCAAGACCCCAAAAGGCCCACTTTTAGATCCTCTTTTAGAGGTAGAAGGTTCTAGGTGCAATAATTTGCCCAAAACTTGGGAGTTGCAGCATTCTCCAATCCCCAGACCACTGGATGCCTAAGGACTTTATTCGTGTGACTCATCCTCAAATCTTTGCAGAGTTTATCTCCTACTTTCTGGAGTGTACATCTTATCAGAACATCAGAATGCTTCTGTTTCTTGCTCATCAGGTCCAAATAACATGATACTATCATTATAGGGGACCAATACGATGTTCTACAAAATATCAGATGGTTGAGGTCCCTTTGAGCCAGTATTATCAGAGAGCGCAGGGGAAATAAAAACAGCTGTGGGATAAGAATATCAATATATACTACTGTCTGCCCCATGTGAATGAGACTGGTATCTGATTTTCCTTCTTGAGAGGAAGAAAAAGAGTTTACCTTCTTTCCCCCAAAATGAGACCTAGCTGGAAACTAATCAGCCTGAAAACTAGAGATCAAAATTGCCAGCCCCAGTCAGCCTATCCTCCTTGCCTTACCTGCCATCACTATTCTTTTGCCTGGTTGCTACTCTGTGAGGCAGGTAAGGCAAGGATAGGCTGATTGGGGCTGACATTTTTGATCTCTAGTTTTCAAGGCTGATTAGTTTCCAGCTGGATCTTCCTTTCAGGGAAACATTTGCTCAAATCCAGAGCCATATACCATCTACCACTGGTTTGTTAGTCTGCTCTGGTGAAGATACCAATTCCAGCATAGTAGATGCAATTGGGACTGTTACTGAGCAGGTGCCAGACTGTTTAATTAAATGGTGATTTGGGTGCCTATTGCTACTAGGGAACCATGACTCCTGCATTGTTTAATGTCTTTCTATTTCCCTCAATGCAATATTATTCTTTTTCTTACTTTGGCCATTGGAGGGTTTTTTTTTGGGGGGGGAGCAAGAGTTTTAGAGGCTTCCTATTACAGTGGTTCTTACTCCATAGACCAGGGAACTAAGGTAAGGATTCTTCCAGCTGATAGTATATGCAATGTAATTATTCATTTCAGAGTCATGGAGACAACTTCCAGGCCAGTTGTGAGACAGATCTGGGCCAATACTTACCTGACCTCCTTAAGCCCCTCTTTAATAAAGGGTTCACAAAACACTTTGGCCTCCTGAACATCAGTATCCACTTACTTCCTGGGTCCAGTAGACATCAGAAAGATTGCATCCCCTTTCCCATAGGAATAAATGGTCACAGATACTTTTGGAGAAGGACTAGGAACACTACTGGATATAATTGCCATGTTGTAGGGTCCTTTCTAGAGGAAACCTGGCCTCTTCCTTTTAGGTGTTATGGTCTTAGAATTGGTGTAGGGCTGGATATGGGGAAAGGAGTTATGATTCTCCACTGAGGCACCTGACTTCAGAACTCTGCTTACCTAATTTTTATATTTAAAAATATATATACCCTTGTTGGCTGTTCATCTATTTTGTCCCTAGGAATACAACGCTCTATGAGCCATCTCATTAGCTCCCCATGGGTCTGGAAGCACACTTGATGTCACTTTAACCCTATTGCCCATATTTAGGCCCACCTTCCTTTTGATGGTTAAGTGCGGCCACATGGTCTCCCCTATCCCAGAATCTTATCAGTACTATTCCTACTAGGAAGCTCAGATTTGTCATATCATCTTCTGTCATCAGCCTTGGCTCACAGAGGGCAGCTACTATGGAACATTTCAATGACAGCTGTGTTTCTTCTCTATCACATTGCTTACTGCTTTGGTAAATGAACTATCCTCTAAGTACTTCCAAAGAACTTAGTAAACTGGTTGGTCTGCTTGTCTCATATAATAAATCTATCCTAATATGTTCGGCTCTCTGAGCTATTTGATCCGCTGCACCACAGTCTATCACTGAGTTCTGTCATTACTACTCCATTTAATGTGGGTCATTCATTTTCCTACCTTCCAAAATAATCATTTCAGAATTTGCCTCTGGGGCCCTTGCCAGTGTGTTAAATCCTGTGCCACAGGAGACTAGCTCTATACCAATATACTTTTTCTAATACAGATTTATAATATGCTTTGTAGATCTAGCATCATCAGATATACTCTTTGCATTTTTGCTTGTAAATGTCAACCAGGTTTTGCAACTCCTTTTGTGTATAATTCCTTTCCTCTCTCAGCAGGCCAAATACTTCTCCAGTCATCCTATGTTGAAATTTGACCATGGTTATTGTTCTGGTTACCAGGGGAGAAGAGACAGAACTTGAGAAGGGCAGGCATTGTCTTGGATACATCTGAGGGTTTTTTTTTTTTTTTTTGGTAATCTTCAATCAAACAGGGACTCTTATCTTCTAAAAGGAAGAATTGCAGCATTTTTGCAGACCCAGAAGATTCTGGAGGCTCTTGGGATTCAAGGGTCCCAAATTCATCTACCCAGTAATCCCTTTTCCAAGTGTCAAGGTCCTATGCTTTCTTAATAAAGGCCCTGATTTTGGTGTATGAAACTCACTGGAACTGAGAATTCAACTTTCTCTGAATTTTTGCTTCTCTGATGAAGATAAGTGCATGTTTAAACTCTGCCAAGGAGGGTTTCAGATTTCCAACTTTGCTTTGAATTGGTAAATGATCAGTTGGAGCTTTTGTGTGTACGTCTCCAAAATATCAATGATACTCAGCAACAGCTACTCAATAAATGCCACAGATCTTGTAATTACTACTTCCTCATATCTTTCACTCTCCAGAGCTACTTTACAGGTCAGTGCATCTCCATTCACCTGTATCCCATTCCAGTCCACCACATCTGAAAGCTTTAATAATTTCCAGGGGCAACCTGTACTCCAAATACTACTAGTAAAGGGTTTATCAATGCTAATCCATTGGCAAGTAACTCAACTGTAGAATCTCATGCTTTGATTTTGCTTCCTAGGTCCACACCTCATATCAAGTGTCTTTGGTTGGGGCAATTGAAGTCCCAAGACAGAAAATGATGAATATAGATATGATCCCAGGTAAAGTTTTACTTTGGTGGGATTCATTGTTAAGGGAAGGCCTATACCTCATGCATTGCCAGTTGCTTCACCTTAGAGCAAAAGAGTTGTGCCTTTGTATCTCCATATGGAAACAGGTAATATTGTGTAAATATGAGCTCTCTGTCTCATGAAGTCAAATAATGAAATCACAGACAAAAAGAGAAAGAAGAGTGTTTATTGGAAATAATAATAAGAAAAAAGTGCTTCGTGAAAACCCACCACAAGGGGTTTCCAGAAACGGAGTTGCCAATGTGCTTTCTTTTCTTTTATTTTCTTTTTCTTTTTCATTTTTGGTCCTATACAGATAAGCAGAGCGAGGGAAGCTTTGTAGAGTTTTAAAATAAATCAGTTACCCAGCTAGATGAGTTTAAAAGAAACTGATTATTCCACATTTTTAAGCTTTTCCAAGTCCAGCTCAGAGGTAGGGAGAAGCTGTCAACTAATTTAGCATACACTGCATAAAAAGCTTCTTCTTGGGAGGAAGGGTCCTTATCTCACCATTCTTATCCTTTTTATCCTTTTCCATATGTTTTATATTTCATAGTTTAAATAGCTGTGTGACTTAACTCAGTATGTATGCTGTTTTCTTTTATCTGACTCCATCTTAGGCTGTCCTGACTGCCTGCTTATAAGCTAACTAAACTGTCTATTACACTCAGTTACAATATTGTTGCTGTAGGTGATGGGGTCCAGGATGAGTTTCTAGATTCTTGTGCATGATGGACAAACAATTGGAGCTGTAATATGACAGTAGGGAAAAAGCAGCAAAGTTTAACACAGTTTAATTAGGTGATGGTATGCTCAGAGTGAGCAGGCTCATGCCAGTGGGAAGGAAAATGGCGGAAGCATTGAATATGTTGGGTTTAAGAATTTCAAATGTTGTTCAGGGTCTAGGGTGTCTACCATTGTATCTGTCAGAGCGTGATTGACAATGTGATTGCCAAAGTGGTGAGTCATGTCAGCTGTGTCTACTGTGCATGTCTTTTTGCATAATTCACTCTTATAATTGGATGTATGAGATGCACTCCATATGCATGAACCTTTAATGAGCTCCAAATGAAGAAAGGTTACTATATAGGTCATGCAGGAGGATCTGGCACACATACACCTTATCTCTACCTCTAGGTAGCAGGCCTTAGGACAAAGGTGAGGGTGGGAGTTGGCCCTGATATTCAGATGACTGGAAGGGAGTGGACCCATAGCCTCAGTTGTACTGTCTATATTAATACCAGTCATTAGTTGCCCCAGTAAAGAGGTGTGTGTAACCTCCCAAACATCTCTGGGCAATTGCAATGGTAGGATAAGGACAAACACAAATTAAAAATAAGAGACTTACTTCCCCTTGTTGGGAAAGTAGACTTTTTGGAAAAGAAGAAGGGAATCTGGGGGAAGAGGTTCGAATATTATCAAGATTTTATATAGTATCTTATTATTTTATATATATAGTATATTTTCTCCCTCAAACAAATATAATTATTGTGTATCACAAACACATAATAATAAAAAAAGTAAAGAAAAGAAATTTTTATCCCCTCCTCTTCCCTTACTTTAGGAAATTTGTAAGTACTCTCTTTTAAATGTATATAAATTTCTTTGAAGACTAGACAGAGCATTTGTTAGGTTTATGACCCAGGAATATCTATCTCAAGGACCTAGAGGTATCTCTTTTAAATGTAAACATCAAGGGAAATTCCACACCTGTCATTCAATTTTTGTGGGAGGGTAGGAGACTACACTTGGCAGGCACCTTGCTCTAAATTGTAAAACTACCACTTGTCATAAAGTTTGCTTTTTTTTTTCCCTCTGGATAAACCTATTAGTTAATGCAGATGGTCACTCCCAGTTACCAGGTAAAGTTAGCACTGAACTATGTGTGACAAACAGTGCTGCTAAATCCTGTTACTTGAAGATTAGTCATTACTTATCTTGAGACCATGCATATGATGGGTTTTATCTGTTTGACTATATTAGGAGAGTAAGATTCCTTTCTGTCTTTGCAATCTCTTAGTGGATTGCCTGTGCTAGGAATCATATTCTGGTTTAATGTTTATTCAGAAATAAGACTGTTTTCTTTCTCTACTACCACTGTGGAGAGGATTGAGTGTTGAGATAAATTGTGCTTCCCCAACAATTTTGATGACAAGGATAAGGAAGAACTGGTATTTCCTGGCTTGAGCAGGCAACCATGAATGTATGGCCACAAAACAATCAGGTAAGGGACCCTGAATTACAAAATCTGCCTTCTAGATCTCCTCTTGCCCTCTAAAAAATATTAGCTAGATAATTTACCCTCTCCAAACTCAGTATTTTACTATTAAGTAAATATGCTAATGAGTATGCTAAAATTCCATCAGGATCATAATATGGTTGGGAAATATGGGAAGTGTTGCCTGCCACTTATGTTTTACTCTCAGGTTCATTGCTCGCAGCTGGCCAAATGAAAGGAGGCCATTTATCTTGGTAAAAAAGAAAAATGATTTATTCAAAGCTAACTCTGAGGAGACGGAGGGATCCATTTGCCTCAAATGAATATCTCATCCTTAAATAGGTGTGTCAGCCTCTTTTATAGCAAGGAACAGTGTGGGGAGATAATATAATGAGCCAATAGATGCAGTCAAGCTTATTTCATCCTTTCCTGGACACAGAGGTCTCCTTCCTTTGCCAAAGGGAATGAAATTGGACTTGAACTCCTGCTGCCAGAATCTGCATATTTGATCCATTCATCTGGGCTGAGAAGAGGTAGGGGCCCACATTTTATGCTCTAGGCCTGAGGAAGTTTGGAGAAGCCATTGGTCTCTAAGGGAAAACAATTTAGCTTTTAAACATATTTTGCAGTGCTGGTTGCAGAAGCAGGAACATTTCCTATAGGTCTCTCACTTAAATGGTTAATATGTCTCTTTCACATGGAAAACCAGTCCTGTAGTGGGTCAAGGATAGTTATTTGATTTGGATAAATTAATACACTGGTGGAACTTCTTATTAGAGTCTCATTCTGAGCCAACAAGTTACTGGTCCTTATGAGATGAATATTATTCTTTTTTTATTGGTACATGTTTGCAGTATATAATCATTATATTCCTCATGGGGAGTTGGTACACTTACATAACACATCTTAATTCTTTTTTTATCCTCTTTCCCTCTACACCCTTCCTCCTCCTTCAATCTCTTAGCTTCCTTAACTTTTGAAAAATACCCATCTCTTTAATTTTCCTCTTTTATTTTATTCTTTATTTATATTTTTGATTTCTCATATAAGAGAAAACGATATTTAATCTTGTGCGTCTGATTTATTTCACTTAACTATGGTCTCAGGGTGTGTCCATTTTCCAACAAATGACTCAAATTTATCCTGTTTTTTTTTTCTTGATGACTTTGCTTTTATTTGTATAACTCTTACATGTAGTACTATAAGGTATAACAACATAAAACTATAGTACTGTATTATACAGTACAATCAGCTAAAATTACAGTACTCTATGAACAAGTTTACTGTACAAAAATAAGACACTGAGGCTATATAAGCAAGATGTACAGAACTGCATAAAAAAAAAGATATTCAAGCTAACATTTTTGTCATTGAATCCTTCAAAGTCCTGTCGGTATCATCATCAGAATTATGATCAGAAGTAAAAGGCCCAGGTAAGGAAGATGACAAGGTAGAAATGGAAAAACTAGTAGGGGTCCTGGGTATAGCTTTCAAGAATAATCCCACTGGGCACAGTGGCGCATCCCTGTGATCCCAGCACTTGGAAGGCTGAGGCAGAAGGATCGTTGTGAGTTCAAGTCCAGCCTGGGCTACATAGTAAAACCCTGTCTCAAAAAACCAAAAAAAAAAAAAAAAAAAGAAGAAGAATCCCATTTGTGTAATCTGCTTTGTCATTTTCCTTTTTGCTTCATAAACTTCATGATAGCATTGTAAAAGTTCACTCGTTTGGTGTTCCACTTTCATGAACCATTCAACATTTGGATCTATACCTATACCCTCTAGTTCTAACATAATTACATTCACTTTTGAGAACACATCCACTAATCCCTTTGCAGTGAACTTCTTCAATTCTTTCCTCTTTCTCCTCCTCCTCCCCTTCTAAGTCTTGCTGTGCTTCTAACTCTATTAAATCTTCTATACCTACCTCTCCCTTAGCATATTTTACTAATTCCTCAATATCTTGCACTTCAACCTCCAAATTAAGCATGTTAGCAAGTTCCACAGTTGTTTCGTTTATGACACTGACATGTTCATCTTTGTCAAATGCTCCTAAGTCATGCACAAAATGTTTTGGGCATTTTTTCCATATTCCTTGCATATACTTTTCTGTCACTCCTTCCCAAGATGATTCAATGTTGTTGTTTTTTTTTTGGTACTGGGGATCGAACTCAAGACCCTGCACTTGCGAGGCAGGCAGTGGAACCACTGAGTTAAACCCCCGGCCCTTCAATATTTTTAATGTAGTCTAAAATGGTATATGATTTCCAGAAATCACCAAGGGTTACTTCACTGTTTTCTGTTGCTGCTACAGCTTTGCAAAAAGTTGTGCACAAATACTACACTTTGAAGGTTAACTACAGCCCCCTCATCCATGAACTGTAGGATAGCAGTTGTGTTTTTAGGCAGACACAACTACTTTTACCTCTGTCTGGGTATACTACAATCATTGAGATGCGGGGGGGTATCCTGGAGCACTATCAAGCAGGAAGATAATTTTAAAAGGAAGACCCAGGCCGGGGATTTAGCTCAGTGGTGCCGGCACCTGCCTCACAAGCGCAAGGACCCGAGTTCGATCCCTGGTACCAAAAAAAAAAAAAAAAGGGATACCCTTTTCCAGTCAGTAAAACTTCACTGAAGGTATAAAGCAGTTGATGAACCAATCTTCAAATAAGGCTACTGTCATCTATGCCTTATTATTTGTTCCATACTAAAGAGACAGTGCATGCTTACTAACCTGCTTCAATGTACCTGGGTTCTCAGAGTGATAGATGAAGAAAGGCTTCAACTTGAACCCAGTAACATTTCCTCCCAACAACAATGTGACTCTGTCCTTGAAAGCCTTGAAGTTGGACATTGTTTTAGCTTCTTTGTGTATGTAGGAACTTTCTGGCATTTTCTTCCCAAAAAGTCCAGTTTTGTCCATACTAAAGATTTGTTCTGGACAGTAGCCACTTTTCTCTATGATTTTATCAAATTAGTCAAATTTTTCTGCTGCTTCTACCTCTGCACTTGCTACCTCACCACTAACACTGATTACGCAGGCTGAATCTCCAACAAACCCGCTGAAACCATCTACGACTTGTAAAATTTTCCATCAATTCTTTACCTTCACATCCCTTCAAAGTCTTGAAGATACTGAATGCCTTGGTTTGAAATACTGAAAAACTCAATAGTATTCTTTTTTGTATCTAGTCATCAAATCAGATCAATTTTTCCGTGTTATGAGTGAACCCTTTCTGTTACCTAGTAACTATGGTTTAAAAATCTGTTGATATTTTTGCTGCCTCTTTTATTCTGTCTTTATCCTCCAGGATTGTTGAAATGGTTGAATACCCCAGATTCAAGTCCTGTGCTACTGCTTTAACTTTTTTTGCCAGCTTCCTAGTCGATTACGATCTTCATTTTCATGTCAAGATAACCTTCTTTTGTTTCTTGCTACTTTCTCCTGGTGAACGCACGCTTTTCCGTTTTGATGGTATCTCGTACACTTTCTTTCCAGAAGGTTCCCAGAGAGAAACATCTCCCCATGATGTGTTATAAAAGTACTTCTCTCCTGGATCAAAGCCTTTAAGGTCCTTCAGAAACTCCTGGCAGCTGTCAAGTCCAATACTTATAAGAATGCCTTTCACCCTTTTCCGCACCTTTCTGATGTTGTCAAGATTTTCCACAGGAATTTGAAACATTTTTGAAATTTTCCGCTGGGGGCGAGAAGCGCCGCGTCCCGCAGCCGCTCGCAGCGCCACTGCGCCATCCTTTCTGCGCGGCGGGACCCCCGCCCCGCGCCCCAGGCCCCGCACCCCGTCCCCGTCCCTCCTCCCGAGCGCCAGAAAGGGAAGATGGCGCTCAGCTGGCTCAGGAAGTCAGTTTATCCTGTTTTATGGCAGATGAATACTCTATTGTGCATGAATGCCACATTTTTATTATCGATTCATAGGGAATCAATATGGGCACATAGGCTGCTTCCAAGATTTAGATACTGTGAGCTGTGCTGCTATAAACATGGGTATGCATACATCACTGTATTATGATGTTTTTAACTCTTTTGGGACGATATCATCTTAGAATAGTTGGGTCAAATGAAATTTCTAGTTTTAGTTTATTGAGGAATCTCTGTACTGATTTCCATAATGGTTGCACTAGTTTACGTTCCCGCCAAAAATGTAGAAGGGTTGCTTTTTTCCCTTGCAATCTCGTCAGCATTTTCTCATCATTTGATTTTCTGATGATGGTGAAAATATTTCTGGAGTAAGGTGGAATCTCAGTGCTGTTTTAATTTGCATTTCTCTTATGGCTAGAGATGTTGAACATTTTTTTCATTGGCTATTTGTACTTCTTCTGAAAAATATCAATGCATTTCAGTTGCCCAGTTTTTGATTGGATCTTTTGTCTTGGGGGGGGTCTAATTTTTTGAGTTCTTTTTTTGGGGGGGGTACTGGGGATAGAACTCGGGTCCTTGTGCTTGCAAGGCAGGCGGCAGAACCACTGGGCTTTTTGAGTTCTTTATATATTCCAAACATTAGTCCTCTGTCTGAGGAATAGCAGGCAAAATTTTTTCCCATTCTGTAGATTGTCTCTTCATGTCTCTTCACGCTGTTGGTTAATTCCCTTGCTGTGCAGAAACTTTTTAATTTGACACAATCCCATTTGTTGATTCTTGGTACTATTTCTTGTGCAATTGGGGTTCTGTTCAGAAAGTCCTTCCCTATGCCTATGTTTTTAAGAGGTTTGCCTATTTTATCTTGTAGCAAGGTTAAGTGCTTCTCTTTTAACATTTAGATCTTTGATTTATTTTGATTTTACTTTGTACTATACCCAGAATAGGAGCCTAGCTTCAGTCTTCTGCATGTGGATAGCCAGTTTTTCCAATACTAGTTGTAAAAAATGCTATCTTTTCTCCAGTGTATATTTTTGGCCTATTTGTCAAAGATCAAACAGCTGAATGTATCTGGAGTAGTTTCTGCATCATTCAATTCCATTGATCCACAACTCTTTTTTTTTTGCCAATACCATGCTGTTTTTATCACTGTAGCATTGAAGTATAACTTGAAGCTGGAATTGTGATGCCTCCTGCTTTGCTCTTATTGCTGAGGATTGCTTTTTAAAAAAAACTTTGAAAGTCCTCTAGTTCCATATGAAGTTTAGAATTGTTTTGTCTAATGATATTGGTATTTTGATTGAGATTTCTTTGATCCATTTTTAGCTCATAACATGGTGAGAGAATGATTCTAGATTCAATCTTCTGCATGTGGATAGCCAGTTTTCCTAGCATCATTTGTTAAAGAGGCTGACTTTCCTCCAGTGTAAGTTTTGGCTGCTTTGACATAGATCAGGTAGTTGCATGTGCCTGAGGTTGTTTCTGCATCTTCTATCTGTTCTGTTCTGTTCTATTCCATCCTCATGTCCACTTTTTTTGTTATGTTATGTTTTATTTTGTTTTGTCTTTTGAGACCGAGTCTTGCCATGTAGTTCAGGCTGGACTTGAATTCACCAGGTAGCCCAGGCTGGCCTCAAACTCAGAGCGATCCTCTTGCCTCAGTCTCCTGAGTCCTGAGATTACAAGTGAACACCACCATGCCCAACCCACATGTCTATTTTATTTTGGCCAGCACCATGATGTTTTTATCTCTGTAGCTTTGTAGCTACAGTGATAAAATGAAACATGAAGTCTGGAATTGTGATTCCTCTTGAATGTCTGCTCTTGTTGTCAAGGGTTGATGTGCTATTCTGAGTCTTTTCTAGTTCCAAATAAATTGTAGGATTGTTTACTCTAGTTCTGTGAGAAATGGTCTTGGTATTTTGATTGGGATTGCATTAAATCTGTGAATCAGTTTTGGAATTTTAGACATTTTTGGGGGGTACTGGGGATTGAACTCAGGACCTTGTGCTTACAAGGCAGGTGGCAGAACCACTGAGCCAAATCCCTGGCCCTAGCCATTTTGATTATATCGGTTCTGCCTATTCAGGAACAGGGGATATGGTATCTTTACATTTCCTGATGTCCTCTTCAATCTCCTTTTTCAGAGTACTGTGGTTTTCATTGTAGAGGTATTTCACTTTTTTGGTTAGCTTAATTATGGACATTTAAATTTTCTTGATGATATTGTGAAAGCTATTGTTTTCTTAATTTCTTTCTTGATGAGTTTATTATTGCTGTAAAGGAACACTACAGATTTTTGAGTGTTGATTTTGTACCCTGCTATGCCACTGAATTTGGTTATTAATTCTAGGAGTCTTTTAGTGGAATTTTTTGGGTCATCTATATAGGGATCATGTCATCTACGAATAATGATAATTTGACTTTTTCCTTTCTTATACATATTTCTTTCTCTTGCCTGATTACTTTGGCTGTTTCAAGAAGTATATTAAATTATAGTGGTATTATTAGCGAGTGTCCTCTTGTTTCTGGCTATAGAGGGAAAGCTTTTGGCTTCTTCCCATTTAATATGATTTTGGCCACTATTTTGTCATAAATAGCTTTCATCAGACTGATATAAGGTCCTTCTACACCTATTTCTCTGGTTTTTAAAATATCATGAACGGATGCTGATTTTTCTGTTTCTATTGAGATGTCATAAGATTTTTGTTCTTGCTTCTGTTTATTTGATTATATTACATTTTTTGATTTTCATATCTTGAACCATCCCTGCATCCCTGGGATGAATCCTATTTGGTCATGATGTATGATCTTTCTGATGATTTGTTGCATTGTTTGCCTGTATCTTGTTGAAGATTTTTGCATATGTGTTCATTAAAGAGATTGACCTATAGTTCTCTGTTTTGGTTGGGTCCTTTTCTGGTTTCAGAATCAGGGTAATGCCAGCTTCCAAGAATGACTTTGGGAGTACTCCCACAGTTTGAATTTCATTAAAGAGTGAAGAGAATTGACATAAAGTCTTCCCTAATGTTCTTTCAAATTCAGAAGTGAGTCAATCGGGTCCTGGGCTTTTCTTAGTTGGTAGTTTTTTTAACTGCTTCAGTTTCAATGCCTGTTACTGAGTCATTCAGGATTTTGTATCTTCTTGGTTCAACTTTTGTAATTCATATGTATCTAGGAATGTGTCCAATTTTTCTGAATTCTCCTATGTATTAGAGTACAAGTTCTCAAAGTGGTTACTAATAATCTTCTAGATATCAGTGGTGTCTATTGTGATTTTGGCTTTTTCATTTCTAAGTATATTAATTTGGGTCCTTTTTTTCTTTTTTGCGGTAAGATTGGCTAAAGATTGTCTTTGTTTCTTTTTTCAAAGAATAAGCTATTTGATTCATTCTTTGTATTTTTTGTCTCAATTTTATTAATTTCTGCTCTGATCTTTATAATTTTCTCCTTGTACTAGCTTTGGATTTGGATTGTTCTTGTTTTGCGAGGGCCTTTTTGTGCATCATTAGGTTATTTATTTGGGCTGACTGTGTTTTTCTGATGTGGGCATTCAGAGCTATGAACTTCTCTTCTAGCACTGTATTCATTGTGTCCCATAAGTTCCCATATATTGAACTGGCATTATTGTTTGGTTATAGGAATTGTCATATTTCTTTTGTGACCCACTGATTACTTAAGAGGGTATTGTTTAATTTCCATGTGTTTGCACAATTTCTGTGGCTTCTTTTGCCATTGATTTCTAGTTTCATTGCCTTATGATCTGATAATATGCATGGGATAATTTCAGTTCTTTTGCATTTACTTAGCTAGCATGTAGTTTATTTTGGAGAAAGTTCTGCATAATGAGAAGAATGTGTATTCTGTTTTTTCTGGGTGGAACTCTCTGTAGATATTTATTAATTCCATTTGTTTGAAGGTTTGGTTCAACTCTGATATTTCTTTGTTGATTTTTTATGTAGTTGATCTGTCATTTGTGACAGTGGGTTACTGAGGTTCCCCACTATAATTGTGTTGGTGTTTATCTGATATTTTATATCCAGTAGTGTTTGTTTTACGAAGTTTGCCATGCTGGTATTCAGTGCATAAATGTTTATAATTGTTATCTCTTCCTGTTGAATTGTCCCATTAACTAATACGTAGTGACCTTCTTTGCTTCTTCTGATCTGTTTTGCCTTGAAGTTCACTTCGTCTGAAAATAGGATACCTTCTCCTGCTTGTTTTCAGGTTCTCATGGTATGGAATATTTTTTCACCCTTTGATTTTTTTAGTCTGAATTTCTTTTTGGATTAAATTTGTTTCTTGTATACAGCACATTTTTGGGTTATATTTCTTTCTTTCTTGTTTGTTTTTTGGTACTGGGGATCGAACTTGGGACCTTGTGCTTGCGAGGCAGGCAGCGGCACCACTGAGCTAAATCGCTGGCCCCAGGTTATATTTCTTGATTCACTCTGCCAATCTCTGTCTTTTGATTGGGCAGTTGAGGCCATTCACATTTAGAGTTATTACTGAAATGTATTGATGTATTCGTGCCATTGCATTATTTTCCTGTCGCTGTTTTCCTTTCCCCCCTTCTGTTTAAATGGTTAACCTGCCTCGTGTATTATTTCCATTGGATATTTTGTCATTGTTGACTTCATTGTCTCTTTCTAGGGTATCTTTGAGAAGTTTTTGAAGTGCTGGTTTAGTGGTCATGAATTTCTTAGGTGCTCTTTGACATGGAAAGACCTTATTTCCCCATCAATTTTGAAAGAAATTGTTTTCTTTTAGGGGTTGAAACACTTCACTTCAAGCTCTCCTGGTCTTTAAGGTTTGTATTGAGAAGTCTGCTGTAATTATAATAAGTTTACCTTTATAAGTGATTCATTACTTTTCTTAAATAGCTTCTAAGATTTTGTCCATATGTAGGACTTCTGGAATTTTAACTATGATGTGTTGTGTACAGTTTTTTTTTATCATGCTATTGAGGTACTAAATGCCTCATTCATGTGTATGTTTAATTTTTCCTCATAATAGAATATTTTTTGGTATTATTTCTATAAAGTTTTTTATGACATTTGTGTAGTATTCTCAGTTTTCAAATTTCATTAATCTTATATTAATCTTCTTTGAGTAAGCCCACAGGTGTTTTATTTATTTATTTATTCTAAATAAGACCTACCTAAGAAACCATTTTCTTTTCATAAAAAGATCTTATTTTATTACTACATGTTTGCAGTTTGTGCAGTTTACAATAATTTATCATAACATTGGGTGTTAAGATACAACATGTAAATTGGAGGTGAGACAGAAACATGCAGACCATATCACTACATTTCTTTATTAGGTCCTTTAATCTGAAAAATATAATGGTTCCTAGACTGTAACATTTTGTGGCCTACAGCTAACTACAGATATTCTAAATATTTTATCACAGAAAAGCAATATTGTAATTTGTTATGATATTAGAAGGTGGAGCCAGAAGGTAAGTAGGTCATAATTGTGGAGCCATTATAAAAGAGGCTGCAGAAAGTTGTTGACCCCTTTACCACATAAAGACACAATGAGAAGGTGCTGTCCATAAAGAAGCAAGCCCTCATCAGACACTAAATCTACAGGTGTATTGATTTTAGACTTCTTAGGATCCAGAATTGTGAGTAGTAAATGTTTGTAAGCCATTCTGATTATGGTATTTTTGCTATAGTATCCCAAATGGATGAAAAAAGACTGTTTAAGGCTAGTACAGTATTATATATAGCAGATTCCAGTTTTTGCAAAGCAGGTAAAATATCCACCCGAGCAACTGATTGACAGTCCTCTAGATATCTTTTGGTTTGGTCACTAGAATCCAAGGAGGTTTTTTAACACTAAAACTGGTGATAGTTCTCTCTTACCTTTCAGGAGTCTAAATCTTACAAAATTTGGCTTGATTTATTTGGCATTTCTGTTCAAAATGAAGACTGAATAATTTTTACCATGGCAATGTACTGTGGCTAAAAATGGCTCCCATAAGACTTCCTAGCTGTGGTAGCTTGTTGGACATTCTTGGATACTTATCTTTTAACTGGAATTAAGTCTGCATAAGCAGATGAGTTACTATCAGCTATCAGAGCTGCAAATCTTAGTTATGGGATTAAAATAAAAATATGTATCATATATTATTTATATGTGTGTTTAATGTCTGTCATGTAACAGATTTTTTTTAAAAAAGAATTTTTTATTTCAATAAGAACTAAAAAGTTGACATCCAATTTGACAGGAACATTACAACTACTTGCTCAGATACCAGTCAATCATTTTGCCAACAGCTGTGAGAACTGCTATGAAATTAAGACAGACTTCACACTTAGAAAGTCCATTATTTTATTTTTTGAGACAGATTCTCACTATGTAGTTCAGGCTGGCCTTGAATTTGCTGTGATCCTCCTGCCTCAGCCTCCCAAGTGCTGGGATTATAGGTGTGCATCACCATGCTTGGTAGAAAGTCCATTCTTAGTATAATGAGAAGTTCTTTTTCATTTTAAAAATATGTTTAATAAAATGAATTGGTAAAATTACTATTAAAAAGGAGTAAAAAAGATATACTTGGACTATGGGAGTTATTAAACAATAATTCCTATATCTCAGTCCTAATTTTTTTTGGCTAGTATTGTGTAATCAACAAAATCTTTGAACAAAAGAGGAATCCTAAAGGCATTAGACTCTTACTAGAACTACCAGAGACATGAAATTATTCAAAATATATGTTTTCAGTAGAATTGTTTTCTTTTCTTTCTTTTTTTCCTGTGCTGCAGATGGAACACAAAGCCTTGCATGTGTTGGGCAAATGCTCTACCACTGAGATGGATTCCCAGGGCAGCAGCAGAATTCTTTATTGGCCAAAGTAAGCACAGGAAGCTCTCCCTAACTGGCTTTATCAGAATACTTAGTTATTTCACAGAAACAATGAATGCAATTGCAAATGAAAAAGTTGAAATTGCAACAGACACCATCAAAATCCAGAAGAGGCTAACTATTATGAAAAATTGTATTTCAACAAATTGGACACTCTTGAAAAATGGGAAGGTTCCTATACTTACATAAATTATCAAAACTAAAACAAAAAGACATAAAAATATTGAACAACCCAATAACAAGCATTGAAATTGAGGCAGTAGTAAAAACCCAACCAATTAAAAACAGTCCAGAACCTGATGGATTTACTACTGAATTTCTACAAAACCTTTGAGGACGTTTTATCACCAATATTCCTCAAACTCTTCAATGAAATTGAAAGGGACAGAATGCTTCCAAATTCATTTCAGCATCACTCTGATCCCAAAATGAGACAAAGACCTGAATAAAAAAGAAAACTACAGGCCAATCTTCTTCTTCTTTTTTTTTTTTTTTGGTACTGGGGATCGAACTCGGGACCTTGCCAGGCCAATTTTCTTCTTTTTTTTTTGTATTAAATTCTTTTATTGGTACATTGTAGGTGTACAACACAATTACATTTCTCATTGGGAATTGTGCCTTTATATAATGCATCTTGGTTCTTATTTTTTCCCCATTCCTAGCCCTCCCTTCATGCCCTCCACCCTTCCTATTTACAAAGACTTTATTTCCATTTTTTCCATTTCTCAATTTTTTTTCCTTTCCCTTCTTTCCTTTCCCCTGCCCCTCCCACTACCCCTACCCCTTTGGACCTTTTCTTCCTATTTTACATTATCGATTATTCATTCTAATCATTGGTACATTTTAGGTATACAATATAATGACATTCATCATTGGAAATTTGCACCTTTACATAGTCTCTCTTGGTTCTTGTTTTTCACCCTTGCCCAGCCCTCCCTTCAACCCCTCCAGCCCTCCCTATTTACAAAAATTTTGTTCCTATTTTTCCATTTTCTCATATTAATCCCATTCCCTTATATCCTTTCCCTTAGCCCTCGCCTGGGCCAATCTTCTTAGTGAGCATAGATACAAACATCCTCTACAACATATTGACAAATGGAATACAACACGTTATCAAAAGGATCACATCATGATCAAATAGGTTTCATCTTAGAGCTGCAAGAATGGTTAAATGTAATACACCACATAAACGGAAGCAAGGACAAAAACCATATGATCGTATCAATAGATGCAGAAAAGGTTTTTGAGACATCTAACATTCCCTCATGAAAAAAACTCTGAAGAAAGTAGGTATAGTAGGACCTTACCTGAATCAGATAAAAACCATTTATAAAACAGGGCTGCAGATATAGCTCAATGGCACTGCACCTGCCTTGCAAGTGCAAGGTCCTGAGTTCGATCCCCAGTACCGCAAAACAAACAACAAACAAACAAACAAATGACCAATGCCATATTAAGTGGGGGAAAAGCTGAATACTTTCCCTATAAAATCAAGAACAAGACAAGGATGCCCACTGTCACCACTTCCATTCAACATAGCACTCAAAACATTAGCCAGAGCAATCAGGCAAGAGTAAGAAATAAAAGGGATACGTAGGGGAAAGAAAGAAATCAAATTATCATTATTTGCAGATGACATGACACTCTACATAAAAGACTCAAAGTATTACACCAAAAAATTCTTAGAATTGTTAACCAATTTCAGCAGTGTAGCAGGATACAAAATCAACACACAAAAATTAATAGCATTTGTGTATACCAATAATGAACTCAACAAGAAGGAAGTTGGACAATACCATTCACAATAGCATAAAAAATTAAATACCTAGGAATTAACCTAACCAAGGTAATGGAAGACCTATGCAAGGAAAACTAGACTACTCTGAAAAAGGAGATTAAAGAGGATATCAGAAAATGAAAAGATAGCCTATGTTTCTGAATAGATAGAACTGATATTGTCAAAATGGTCACACTCCCAAAGGTGATATATAGATTCAATGCAATCCCAATCAAAATACTATCAGCATTCCTCAAAGAACTAGAGAAAACAATCTTAAAATCCAGGTGGAACTACAAGAGACCCAGAATAGCAAAAGCAATACTGGGCAATAAGAGCAAAGCTGAGGGCATCACAATACTTGACTTCAAGTTCTACAACAAAGCAACCATGATAAAAACAGCATTTTATTGGCACAAAAACAGACATATGGATCAATGGAACACAATAGAAGATACAAAAACATCCTCAGATACATTCAGCTATTTGATCTTTGACAAAAAAGCCAAAAACCTACACCGGAGAAAAGATAACATCTTTTACAAATGGTGCTGGGAAAACTGGCTATGCACATGCAGAAGATTGAAGCTAGACCCATATTTCTCACCACGCACTAAACTAAAATCAAAATTGATCAAAGAACTAAACATTAAAAGAGAAGCACTTAACCTGCTAGAAGATAAAATAGGTAAAACTCTTGCAAACATAGGCATAAGGAAGGACTTTCTGAACAGAACTCAGTTGCACAAGAGGTGACACCAAGAATCAACAAATGGATCAAGTTAAAACGTTTCTGCACAGCAAAGAAATTAACCAACAAAGTGAAGAGATAACCTACAAAATAGGAAAATATTTTCCTGCTATTCTTCAGACAGAGGACTAATATCCTGAGTATATAAAGAACTCAAAAAATTAGTCCACCCAAAACAAAAGGCCCAATCAAGATATGGGCAAGTGAAACGAAAAGACATTTCTCAGAAGAAGTACAAATGGCCAACAAACGTATGAAAAAATATTCAACATCTCTGGCCATTATGGAAATGCAAATTAAAACAACACTAAGATTTCATTTTACAACAGAAAGAATGGCAATCATCAAGAAACCAAGGAATAACAATTGCTGGTGTGGCTGAGGTGAAAAAGGAGCCTTTCTACCTTGTTGCTGGGAATGTAAACTAGTACAACCACTCTGGAAATCAGTTTGGAGATTTCTCAATAAACTAAAATTAGAAATTTCATTTGATCCAGCTATTACTCTTCTAGGTATTTTCCTGAAAGAGTTGAAGACATCGTATCAGAGTGATACATGCATACCCGTATTTGTAGCAGCACAATTCATAATAGCTAAATCCTAAAAGCAGCCTCTATGCCCATCAAGAGATGAACAGATAAAGAAAATGTGGCACCTATACATAATGTAATACTATTTGGTTATAAAGCAGGATAAATTTGAGACATTTGTAGGAAAATGGATACACCTGGGAAATATAATGTTGAGTGAAATAAATCAGACACACATGCTAAAACACTATATGATATCTCTTATCTGAGTAAGGCAAAGTTAAAAATAAAAAGCAAAAGAAAGGATTGATAGAAAGAAACAGGGAGATATATCTTTTGCAAATGGGAAGGGGTCCATGAGTGGGAAAAAGGGGAGGGAGGAAGGGGAAGGGAAAGCAAAAAGATTTAAGAAGTGTCAGTTACTTATACTAAATACCCCAATGATTGTAAACATTATATGTCATAAACATGAACTTAATGATAATAACAATAAGAACAAAAATGAGCAAAAGAGATTTAGGAAAGAGGTAGTGAGGGAGTGGGAAGGGGATTAAAAAAGAATCAAGTTCTGTTATATACATGCCCCTACTCCCCAAGATGAATGTAAACTTCATGTACTGCAGGTCATGTTTATGACATATAATGTTTACATTCATTGGGGTATTTGGTATAAGTAACTGACACATCTTAAATTTTTTTGCTTTCCCTTCCCCTTCTTCCCTCCCCTTTTCCCCACTCATGGACCCCTTAGCATTTGCAAAAATAGCTAAATGGATGCATATTGCGGCCATACTCTTAAGTGAAATAAATAGGACACACGTGTAAATACTGAATGGTTTCTCTAGTGTGAGAAACTGAAAGTGTAAATAAGGACTAAGTGTATAATAGGTAATGTGAAATAGGAGGAAAAGGGGCAAAGGGGAAGGGGAAGTGGGAGGGGTAGAGGACAGGAAAGAAGGGAATGGAATTAATATGAGAAAATGGAAAAATGGAAACAAAGTCTTTGTAAATAGGGAGGGGTGGAGGGGTTGAAGGGAGGGCTGGACAAGGGTGAAAAATAAGAACCAAGAGAGACTATGTAAAGGTGCAAATTTCCAATGATGAATGTCATTATATTGTATACCTAAAATGTACCAATGATTAGAATGAATAATCGATAATGTAAAATAGGAAGAAAAGGTCCAAAGGGGTAGGGATAGTGGGAGGGGCAGGGGAAAGGAAAGAAGGGAAAGGAAAAATGCTGAGAAATGGAAAAAATGGAAATAAAGTCTTTGTAAATAGGGAAGGGTGGGCTAGGAATGGGGAAAAAATAAGATCCAAGATGCATCATGTAAAGGTACAAGCACCCAATGATAAATGTAAATGTATTGTATACGTAAAATGTACCAATGAAAGAATTTAAGGAAAAAAAAGTTGGAAAAAAATAGAAACAATGCCTGTTACAAGCAGGAGAAAGATTTTCTGGTTATGGTGTATATGTTGTCTGGATGGCCTGAAATCTTTCCCTCTTCAAAAGCCAGCAGTTAAGGAAGATAAATAAGCTTGAGAGATCTACTGTACAATACCACACTTAACTAATACCATATTATGTGCTTAATAATTTATTAAGAGGATAGATCTCTTGCTGAGTATTCTTACCACATTTAAAAAAATAATGATAAAAAAAACTGGTGTTTAAGCCATGACAAAGGCTCTCTTGTTACCCATAATTCCAACTTTGGGACTACCAGAGCATGTTTACTAAGACAGAAGTCATTTTATTTTATAACTGACTTTTTGGCACTATGAATTTGCCTGTTCTAGTCATTAAATAAATATGACATCATACTGTATGTGGTCTTTTATGTCTGCCTTCTTTAACTTAATGATTTCAAGGTTCATCCATGATATAGCATTTATCAGTACTTTATACTTTTTGTAGCTAGGTAAAATTCCATTATAACATTTTATTTATTCATTCATGAAGTGATGGACACTTGGGTTTTTTTCACCACTTTTGAGCTATTACGAATAATATTACTATGAACATTGATATACAAGTTTTTTTTTTGTAGATGTATGTTTTCTTTTCTGGATCAAATGGTCACTCAATGTTTAATCTTTTGGAGAACTCCCAGTGATCTATTTTAATTATACTCATTTAACAGATGAAGAAACTTGGACAAAGAGCTGAAATAATAGGATGAATTATACAGATTTCAATTCATCTTTTTGGGAGAATTTTCATTCATTTAAAAGCAACATTTCTGGATTTAAACTTATATTACAAAGGTATGGTGATTAACAAAAACAAAAACTCAGCATTGTCCTGGCACGAAAACACACATGTGGATCAATGGACCAGAATTGAGGACACAGAAAAACCCAGACACATTCAGCCATCTGATCTTTGATGAAGGTGCCAAAAACACATTGGAGGAAAGATAGTCTCTTTAGCAAATGGTGCTGGGAAAACTGGCTTTTCGTATGCAGAAGATTGAAGCTAGACCCATATCTTTCACAATGCATTCAACTAAAATCAAAATGGATCAAAGATCTAAATGTTAAAACAGAAACACAGCATGCTGGAAGATAAGGTAGGTAGAACTCCAAGTCATAAGCAAGGATTATCTGAATAGAACACCAATTATATAAGAAATAATGTCAATAATCAACAAATGGCATTGTATTAAATTAAAAAGTTTCTGCACAGCAAAGGAAACAATCAAGAGTGAAGAGACAAGCTATAGAATGGGAAACTTTTTTTCCAGCTACACTTCAGACAGAGAATTGTTATCTAGAATATATAAAGAACTTAAAATCAGACCCCCCAAAATACAAGACCCAAAATGAATAGATTCTTCTGAGAAGAAATACAGATGGCCAATAAGTTCACATTCAACACCACTGCCTATTAGAGAAATGCAAATTAAAACAGCACTGAGATTTCATCTTACCTAGAAAGAATGACCATCATCAAGGAAGCAAATAATAACAAATGCCAGAAAGGCTGAAGAGGCAAAAGGGATCCTTCTACATTGTTAGACTGGGAATGTAAAATAGTACAAACACTGTGGAAATCAGCATGGAGATTCCTAAAATAGCTAAAACTTGAAATTCTTTTCAGCTCAGCTATTCTTCTAGGTATCTTTCCCAAATATTTAAAGACATCTTATTATTGTGATACATACATACCCATGTTTATAGCAGCACAATTTGTAATATCTACATTGTGAAAGTGGCCTATATATGCATCAATAGATGAATGGATAAAGAAAATATACACAATGGAGTACTACTGTGCTATAAAGAAGGATAAATTTGAGTCATTTGTAGGAAAATGGATGCACCTTGAGATTATATTAAGTGAAATAAATCAGATGTACAAGTTTTAGTATTGTATGGTTTCTCTTATATAAGAAACCCAAAGTATAAATAAATCAAAGAACAAAATAAAAGACAATAGGAAATAGAGATTTCTTCTTCAGTCTAATACTCTCCCAACTGAGCTATATTGGCCAGGCAGGAGATAGACTTTTTGGAAATGGGAAGGGGACCAAGAGATATTGGGAGGAGAGCCAGGTGGTAGGGGAAGGGGATGTAAAAGATTAAGATGTGTCATATACCTGTACCAACTACCAACAATGAATACTTCATTACACTCTGCAAATATGTACTAATAGAAACAATAAATAAAAACTATTTCTGACAAATTTTTGACTTACTGACTGAATAGACAGGGAAAGTAACAGGAAGAAATACTACCACTTTAGCTTTCAAAATGACAAATAGAACAGAACTGTTTGAAGTGGCAGAAACTATGGGGAAAGCAATCATGTCTTAGTGTTCATGATAGTTAAGAAGGAAACACTAGATAAGCCTCAATTTTAGGAAAAAAATTAAGAAGTTGAAAAAATATGCAGATATATTGCCTGGGCCTTGAAAATGACTTGAGGGGAAGATAGGCTTTGAAAAACTATAATTTGCTCAAGAAATGTTCATTGATTACCTACTATGTGCTATGATAAACTCTAAGGATAACAATTTTATATGGACCATTTCTTTGGGCCCTGTGCAATTAGCACATAGCAGTATTAAAAAAAATCAGTTGAATACAAAGTTAATGCCCATTGAATTTTATTTCTCTTTTCATGTTGTAAGTTTCATGAGGTTTGGAACTATATCTGTGTTGTCTCCAGATGTATCTCCAGTATCTAGGATGGTGTTATTCAGTATGATAGATCCTGTGATTACTGATCACTTGAAATGTGGAGAGTTCAAAGGGACGTGGACTCTACATATAAAATGCATGCTGAGGACTGGAGATTTAGCTTAGGGGCACCGCACCTGCCTCGCAAGCACAAGATCCTGAGTTCAATCCTCAGTACCAAACAAACAAACAAACAAACAAACAAAAAAACCCACAACCAAAACCAAAACCCCAAACCTAAAACAAACAAATCAAAATGCATACTGAATTCCAAAGACTTACTATGCAAAAAAGTAGTTTTTTTCCTATTGATTACATGTTGCTATGGTTTGAATATTCTTTCCAAAACTCTTGTCAAAATTTAATTTTCAATATAATGGTGTTGAGAGGTGGGGTTTTTAAGAGATGATTAGGTAATGAGGGCTGTTATGAAATGAATTTACTGTCATGGAAATAGTCTTCTGATAAAAGGCTAAGTTTTCTCCCATCATTCCTTTCTGTCTTGCACGGGTTAGCTTGCCCTCCTGCCATGTTATGACATAGCACAGAGGCCCTCACCAAATGTGGGGGCCATGCTGCTACAGTTTGGATCTTGAATGTCCCCAGAGGGTCTCTGTATGAAAAGTTGGTCTTAACAGTGGTACTATTTGGATATGGTAGAACCTTTAAGAGGTGGAACTTGATGGAAGATTCTTCAGTCACTGGGGCCATGCTCTTGAGGGAGGTTGTGGGGCTCTAGCTCCTTTCTCCCACTCTCTTTTCTTGCTGGTCATGAGGTGTGTGGCTTTTTTCTACCATGTGCTCCTGCTATGATGTGCTGTCTTACCAGAGGCCCAAAAACAATGGGACTCATTGATCATAGATGGAGACCTCCAAAACCGAGTCAAACAAAACTTTTCTCTTTATGAGTCAGTTGTCTTAGGTATTTTGTTATAGTGATGGAAAGCTGACTTATACACATGCTCTTAGACTCCAGCCTCCAGGACCATGTGCCAAATAAAGTTTTTTTTTTTACAGAGATGGTATTGGGGACAGAACTCAGGATAGGCTAATGCATCCTAGGCAAGCACTTTATCACTGAATTATATCCCCAGGCCCTTTTAAATTATATTTTGAGAAGGGTCTCACTAAGTTGCCAGAACTGGTTTTGATCTTCCAATTCTCTTGCTTTGGCCTCCAGAGTAGCTGGGATTACAGGTGTGCACCACCATTCCTGGCAACTTCTATTCCTTATAATTTACTTGGTCTGTGGTATTCTATTATAGCAGCAAAAAACAGACTAAGATATAGGTTGTAATGGTTAGAACTTAGATTATTTGCTTAAATATTTCATTAAAATTAACTTCTTGTTTCTAGCTTGGTTTTAATGTTGTTGTTAGAACATTTTAAAATTGTTTACTTGACTTATTTCTGTTGGATGTTCTCATCTAGAATAATACACTGCACAATAAAATGTATTTACATGCATGCAGGAGTGTCTTAGGTTATTTTCCTCATTGCTGAGACACAATACCCAACACCGGCAAATTAAGCAAGAAAAGGTTTATTTTGGCTCACATGTTTTAGAGGTGTCAGTCCAGGCTTGCTGGCTCCAAGGTAGGACAGCATGGCCGAGTGGAAATAGCCTATGACATGTTAGTTGGAAGCAGAGAGACATCAAGGGAGGAGAGAGGGAGATATACCCTTCCAGGCCATGCTGCTAGTGACCCACGTCTAAACAGGCTTTACTTCTCAACATCACATTTAGGTATCAACTCATCAGTAGAATAATCCAGTGTCCGAAATAACTAATTTCATGATGAATGTCACCCTCCATGAACCAATTACATCCCTAAAGCCCCACCTATGAGCCCATGAGCTTTGGGAGACATCTAGGTATAAGCCATAACAGGGAGTAAAGAGAAAAGATAACCATACAAATTGAAGTCACTACAAATTGAAGAACTCTGGTGGATTCACATTTTAAGAATACTTAGGACAACAGAAGGAAGGGTATTCAAATAAGATGGATGCAAAACAATAGTGTGGACTGAAAAGAACTATTCTGGGAAGACTAAGGCCCAGAATGAGCTGTAGGTTCCAGAAACACTGATGACACAAAAAATGCTTTTTGGGATGTTCAGAGCCAGAAGAACAAAGAGAGAATACCCCTACTTGTTGAAACAGGTAGGTATTATTATGTGACACAGAAAAAAAGGAAACAACCAACCTTTGTTTTTGCTTATAAAATCTTAGGCTCAACATCAAATTTGTGGTCTACAAAAGGAAAAATTGTCAAATTGACCTCTTCAAAATGAAAAGCTTTGCTCAGCAAAATGTTGTGTGAGCAGGATAAAAAGATAAGCTACAAACCAGGAGGAAATATTTGTAAACATCAGGCTCTGACAAAGGACTAGTATCTAAAGTTTATAAAGAACTCTCAAAATAGAATAGTAAAAAGAATATAACTAGAAAACAGGTAAAAATTGTGAACAGAAATTTCACAGTACAGGGTATCCAGACAGCAAATAAGATCATGAAAAGATGTTCAACAGCATTATCCATCAAGTAAATGGAAGTTAGAATTACACTGAGATATCACACACATTTAAGAATCGCTAAAATAAAAATAGTGATTGCACTAAACACTGGTGAGGATTTGGAGAAATTGAATCACTCATACTTTACTGGTGAGAGTGTAAAATAATAATAGTCATACTGGAAAGCAGTTTGACAGATTCTAACAAACTTAACATGACCCAACAAGCACACATGTGGGCATTGTCTCAGAGAAATGGAAACTTAGATTCACACAAAAACCTGTGCATGAATGGTCACACCTGCTTATTCAGAATAGCCAAATGCTGGAAACAACCTGTATATCCTTCCATGCATAAATAGTTCAATCAAGCCCATCCATATTATGGGGTACTAATCAGTAGTAAAAGAAATGACCTATTGGTACACATCCTTTCAACAATACTGAGACTTATGCAATATCCAATGATTGGACTTCCTTTCTAATTAATCACCTAGAGTTGTCTCCTTTTTCTTGCAACTAAGAAGATTGATTGATACAAAGAAAAATAAATACAAGAGGAAACTACAAAATATGGGAAAGTGTGATAAGAAAATGCCTCATTAAGATTTACCATTGCCAGCCAGGCATGGTGGTGCATGCCTATAATCCCAGCACTCCAGAGGCTGAGGCAGGAAGATCACTGTGAGTTTGAACCTGGGCTACATAGTGAGTTCAAGGGCATCCCGAACTACATAGCGAGATGCTGTCTCAAAGAAAAAAAATAAAAGGTTTACTATTGCTTAAATAAAGATACTGTAGATAAAACTAATACATGATAGGGTGAGAGAACATCTTTTCAGTGTACAAAAGCAGAAAAGATACTACTCACAATTTAAAAGATATTCTTTCAAAACAATCTGAAGAGATAAACAAAGCCATAGAAACACAACAAAGGACTTCCAAGGACATGTCACATGAGGGGAAACCAAAATGACTTAAAGTGTATGGAGATATGTTCAACTCCCCAAGTAATCAGATAAATGCAAATGAAAACAACAATGAGATATAATTATGTACCCAGTACATTGTCAAAATTTAGAAAGTCAGATAACAAACTGATTGTGAAAACACAGCAGGTTAAGATTAAATTCATGTACACTCGTTGTGGGAAGTTAAACTTGTGCAACCATTCTGAGGAGCAGTCATGCAGGGCCTAGTGAAATTAAGAATAATTTCCAAAGCAATTCAAGGGAGGAAAAGAATGTCTTTGTAACAGATGATATTGAAATAACTTGATATCTATATGGAAGTTAAAAAAATTGGAACCCTATACTCAATACAATATTCAAAATAAATTGGAGTGAGATCATACATGCAAACACAAAAATTAAAGCTACAATGCCTCTGAAAGAAAACAGAAACATTTATGACCTTGAGTAGTCAATAACTACTTAGAGCACAGAAAATACTATTTGTAGAATAAAATGCTTGATAAATGGGACTTCATCAAAATGAAAATAAAAGCCCAATGCTTCTCAAAAGATGCCTTAAATAGAGCTCAGAGTAGGAGGTTTCTGGGCCAACAAACCACCATTCCCAGCACAGAGGAGGAGGCTTCCAGGCCAACATACCTCTGCTCCCAGCACAGAGGAGGAGGGTTCTGGTTCGACATGCCACTGCTCCCAGCACAGAGGAGGAGGCTTCTGTGCCAAAATACCACCACTCCCAGCACAGAGGAGGTGAGTCGCATGGGCACCAGCAGCAACCCTCCCCCCATGTCGAAATGAGAGAACATGTAAACAAGCCTCAAAACCAGACTTCCAGATCACCTACAGCAACCCAAAGGGAAATGAGATGGAATACTCTGATACTCAACAATCTGGACTCCATGAACTGGCAACAAAAGAGGATCTGGAAAAAATGAAATCAGAAATAATTTCTCAGATAATAGTAGAGATTGTGCCCATAGTGCAAGACATGATTAATAAATCTTTTTTTTTTTTTTTTTTGGTACTGGGGATTGAACTTGAGTCCTGGCGCTTGTGCAGGAGGTGGCGAAACCACTGAGCTAAATCCCCAGCCCGTAATTAATAAATCTTGAGAGGAGCTGAAGAACATGATGGAATCCCAACATAGAAAACAAATGGAATCCATAAAACAGATGGAAACAGATTTCCAAGACATTAAAAACTTCACTGAAAGTCTACACAGCAGAATGAGCCAATGTGAGGACAGAATTTCAGATATAGAAGATAAGACTGCAATTAGTGACCAGGAAAGAAAAATTGCCTTAAAATTGTAAGGGATCACAAGAAACCAATCCAGCAGCTGCTAGACAATGGAAAGAAGAATAATGTAAGACTGATCAGAGTCAATGAAGAAACAGGAGAGAGTGCAAATGACATAAAAAAACTGTTCACAGAAGTAATGCCAGAAAACTTCCCAAGGAGGGGAAAAGAACTTGACATACAGATAAGTGAGGCATATAGGATGCCAACTAGCCTTGATCAAAAAAAAATCTACACATAGGCATATAATTGTTAAGATTCCAGAAACCCAACAGAAGAACAAAGTTCTACAAGCAGTTAGAGAAAAAAAACAAATCACATGGAAAGGAAAGCCCATCAGAATCACAGCAGACTTCACAATGCAAACCCTCAAGGCAAGAAGAGCTTGGAGCGATGTATTTCAATCCCTAAAGGAAAACAGCCTCTAACCCAGATTGATATACCCTGCAAAACTATCTTTCAAACTTGATGGAGAAATAAGATATTTTCATGACAAAGAGCACCTTAGGAACTTCATGAATACCAAACCAGCACTCCAAAAAATTTTAGACAATATCCTAGAAAAAGACAATGAGGATCACAACCACAGGAAGCCCAGCAAAATGAATCCATTGGGCATGACAAGAAATTAAGTGCAAAGGGGGAGAATCCAACAAACAGAAAAAGTCATGACAAGGATAAGTCAATAGGTATCAGTTATAACCATCAATGTTAATAGTCTCAACTCACCAATCAAAAGAAATAGAATGGCAGAATGGGTCAAGAAGCAAGATCCAACAATATGCTGTGTACAAGAAACACACTTGATTGAAAAAGAAACTCATAGACTGAAAGTTAAAGGGTGAAAAACAATATTCCATGCGATAGGAACCCGAAAAAAAAAACAGAAGTAGCTATCCTCTGCAGATTGAGTGGATTACAAGCCAACACTGATTAAGAGAGACAAAGAAGGACACTACATCCTTGTAAAGGGAACAATCCAAGAGGAAGAGATGACAATCATAAATATCTGTGCACCAAACACTAGTGTGCTCAACTATATAAAACAAATACTAACGGACATGAAAAATTTTATAAGCACTAATGCAATAGTTGTGGGGGACCTCAATACCCCACTGTCACAAATAGATTGATCAACTAGACAAAAAACAAGAAATGAAATGGTAGAACTCAATCAAACTCTTGAACAAATGAACTTAACAGATGTTTAGAGAGTGTTCCACCCCACAAAATCCAAATACACATTCTTTTTAGCTGCACACAGGTCATTCTCCAAAATAGACCACATACTCCCTCATAGAACACATTTAAGTAAGTGCAAAAGAAGTGAAGTTATTCCCTGTATATTATCAGACCGTAGTGTGATGAAATTGCAGATCAATAACAAAAGAAACTGCAAAAATTTTATAAACACATGGAAATTGAACAACACACTTCTGAATAACCAATGGGTCACAGAGGAAATTAAAGAAGAAATCACACAGTTCCTTCAGTTAAATGACAATGACAATACGACATATCAGAATCTATGGGACACAATGAAAGCAGTCTTACGAGGGAATTTCATAGCAGTTAATACTCATATTAGGAAAACAGAGTGAGCCCAATTAAACAAACTGACGTTGAACCTTAAGCTTCTAGAGAAAGAAGAGCAGGACAATCCCAAAGCTCATACAAAGGAGGAAATTACAAAGATCAGAGTAGAAATCAATGCAATGGAGACTAAGAGAACGACACAAAAAATCAATGAAGCCAAGAGTTGGTTCTTTGAAAGAATCAATAAAATTGACAAACCCTTAGCCAACCTTGTCAGAAAAAGGAAAGAAAAGGCCCAAATCCATGCAATTAGGAATGAAAAGGGTGAAATGACAACAGACCCAGCAGAAATCCAGAGGACCATCAATACCTACTTTGAGAACCTATACGCCAATAAGATGGAAAACACAGAAGAAATTGACAGATTCCCAGATATGTATGAATTACCATAGTTGAACAAAGAAGACCTAGGGCTGGGGATTTAGCTCAGTGGTTCTGCCACCTGCTGTGCAAGCGCAAGGACCTGAGTTCAATCCCTGGTACCAAAGTAAAAAACAACAACAAAAAAACCAAAGAAGACCTAAAAATTCTACACAACCCAATATCAATCAATGAAATTGAAAACTTAATAAAAACCTTACCAACAAGAAAAGCCCGGGTCCTGATGGCTTCACTGCTGAATTCTACAAGATATTTAGAAAGGAACTATTGCCACTACAGTTTAAACTCTTCAATGAAATTGAAAGGGAAGCAATATTTCCAAATTCATTCCTGGAAGCAAGCATCACCTTGATCCCCAAAGCAGAGAAAGACCCAACCGAAAAGGAGAACTATAGGCCAATCTCACTAATGAACATAGATGCAAAAATCCTTACTAAGATACTGGCAAATAGAATGCAGAAGGTCATCAAGAAGATCATACACCCTGACCAACTGGGATTCATTCCAGGGATGCAGGGATGGTTCAACATATGCAAATCAATCAATGTAATACACTATATCAATAGAGCCAAGGACAAAAACCTTACGATCATCTCAATAGATGTAGAAAAAGCATTTAACAAAATGCAACATGCATCTGTGATAAAAACCCTGCAAAAAATTGGAATAGATGGTCTCTACCTCAAACTGATAAAAGCCATTTATGAAAAACCAATAGCCAGTATCATACTAAATGGTCAAAAACTGAAATCCTTCACACTAAAATCAGGAACAAGGCAAGGATGTCCACTATCACCACTCCTGTTCAATATAGTTTTGGAAACATTAGCCATGGCAATTAGACAAGAGAAAGAAATAAAAGGAATAAAGACAGGAAATGAAGAAGTCAAATTGTCATTATTTGCAGATGACATGATACTGTATATAGAACACCCCAAGAAGTCCACCAAAAATCTTCTAGACTTAATAACTAAATTCAGTAAAGTAGCTGGATACAAGGTCAACATACAAAAATCAATAGCTTTCCTCTACATGAGCAACAGACTCACTGAGACAGAAATAGGGCAAACAATACTTTTCACAATAGCATCCAAAAAACTGAAATAACTAGGAATCAACCTAACAAAAGAAATCAAAGACCTCTTCTCTGAAAACTATGGCACTCTGAAAAGAGAGATTGAAGATGGTATCAGAAAATGGACAGACATCCCCTGCTCCTGGGTAGGAAGGATCAACCTAGTGAAAATGGCTATTCTTCCAAAACTCCTATATAGATTCAATGCAATCTCAATTGAAATCCCAGCAACATACTTCATGGACCTTGAGAAAACAATCCAAAAATTCATTTGGAACAAGAAGAGACCCAGAGTGGCAAAATCAATTCTAGGTAACAGAGACATGGCAGGGGGTATTACAACCCCCAATCTGAAACTATACTACAAAGCTACTGTGATAAAAACAGCATTGTACTGGGAAAGAAACAGACCTGAGGACCAGTGAAACAGATTCGAAGATGCAGAAATAACTCCAGACACACTCAGCCACCTCATCTTCAACAAAGGAGCCAAATATCTTTACTGGAGGAAAGATAGCCTCTTTAATAAATGGTGCTGGAAAAATTGGGTTTCAACTTGTCAAAGATTACAACTAGACCTATATCTCTCACCATGCATTAAACTCAAATTGAAATGGGTGAAAGATCTAAGTATTAAAAGAGAAACACTGAACCGGCTGGAACAGAGATTAGGTAGAACTCTTGAAGACATTGGTGTAGGAAAAGGTTTTTATGAAGAAAACCTCAGTTGCCCGTGAACTAGCACAAACAATCAACAAGTGGGATCTCTTCTCATTAAAAAGCTTCTGCACAGCAAGAGAAACCACCAACAGAATGAAGAGACAACCCACCATGTGAGAAAATTTTCACCTGCTCTTCCTCAGACAAGGGTCTAATATCTAGAATCTATAAAGAACTTAAAGAAATCAGTCCTCCAAAATTTAAAGACCCAATAAAAAAATGGGCTTCTGAAATGAACAGACGTTTCTTAGACAAAAGTTCACAATATCTATTATACATTTTGGTCCTCATTTATACTTTCAGTTTCTCACACCAGAGAAACAGTTCGATATTTACACATGTGTGTCCTATTTATTTCACTTAAGGTCTCAAGGTCCATCCATTTAGCTATAAATGTCTCTAGTATCTTTCTTTATGGCTAGTAGTACTCCATTTTTTATTAAAAAAAACCCCACATCTTCTTTATCCAGTCACCAATTGATGGGCATTTGGGCTGTTTCCAAGATTGAGCTATTATGAACTGTGCCGCTATAAACATGGGTGCACATATATCCCTGTAGTATGATGTTTTAATTCTTTTGGGAAGATATCCAGGAGGGGAAAACTGGGCCAAATGGGACCTCTAATCCTAATTTTTTGAGGTATCTCCATGCTGATTTCCACAGTGTTTGCACCAGTTTACACTCCCACTAACAGTGGAGAAGGGTTTGTATTTTTCCACAGCCCCACCAGCATTTGTTATTGGTTGTTTTTCGGATAGCAGCTTTTCTTTCTGGGGTGAGGTGGAATCTCAGCATTGTTTTCTTTTGCATCTCTTGAATGATCAGTGATGTTGAACATTTTTTCATGTTTATTTGCTGCTTCTACTTCTTTGAGAAATGTCTGTTCATTTCAGATGCCCATTTTTGGATTGGGTCTATTAATCTGGTAGGTCTGATTTTTTAAAGTTCTATATATTTTCTAGATAGTAGTTCTTTGTCTGAGGAACAGCTGGTAAATTTTTTCCCCCACATTGTGGGTTATCTTTTTCACTCTGTTGGTTGTTTCTCTTGCTGTGCAGATTTTTAATAAGATGGGATCCCAGTTGTTGATTCTTTGTGCTAGTTCCCCTGTAACTGAGGTTTTGTTTATGAAATCTTTTCCTAAGCCAATGTCTTCAAGAGTTCTACCTAAGCTCTCTTCCAGCAGATTTAATGCTTCCATTTTAATATTTAGATCTTTGATCCGTTTCAATTTTTGTTTAGTGCATGATGAAAGATATGGGTCTAGTTTTAATCTTTGGCATGTTGAAACCAATTTTTCCAGCACTATTTATTAAAGAGGCTATCTTTCCTCTAGTGAGGGTGTTTGGCTCCTTTGTTAAAGATGAGGTAGGTGAGTATGTCTGGAGTTGTTTCTGCATCTTCTAATCTGTTCCATTGATCATCTAGTATATTTCTTTGCCAGTGCCATGCTGTTTTTGTCACAGTAGCTTTGTAGTAGTTTCCAAATAGGGATTGTGATGCCGTTTGCCTTGTTTTTGTTACCTAGAATTGCTTTAGCTATTCTCAGTCTCTTCTGCTTCCAAATAAATTTTTGGATTGTTTTCTTCAGTACTGTGAAATATGCTTTTGGGATTTCATTCAGGATTGCAATGAATCTATATAGCAGTTTTGGAAGCATGGCCATTTTCACTATATTGGTTCTGCCTACCCAAGAACAAGGGATGTCTTTACATTTGGAGAAATTAAAGTTAAAACTGCTATGATTTTCCACTGAACCGTTACACAAATAGCTAAACTGAGAAAAAGCGATGACAATAAATATTCACAAAAAATGTGAAGCAACTGATCTCTCTCTCCCTCTCTCTCTCTCTCTCTCTGGCCCAGAAATTCTATTAATGGAAATTTATTCAGTAGAAATAAAGCTTACATTTACAAAAAGCTTTATGTAAAAATGATCCTGGCAGCTTTATTTTTAATAGACTGAAACTGGAAATATTAGATGTGCATCACTAGTACAATGGAGAAACTAATCAAATACTATTCAGCAATGAAAGGGAGTTAAGTACTAATGGATTCAACATGGATGAATCTCAAAAACATCACGCTGAAGGAAGCCAGATTTTAAGAAATGCATATTATAAATTCTCATTTATCTGAATTAGTGAAACAGGAAAAACTAATATACAGTGAATAGAAATCACAATAGTGGTTATTTGGGGGAGTAGAGCATGGAATTATCTGGGAAGGTGCATAAGGGAAATTCCCAGGGTGATGGAAATGTTCATATTTTAATGGGAATATGGAATATCTGAAGATTGCATTTATAAAAGTTGGCCAAATTCTACTATCTTTTTCTTAATTTTAATTTTTATTAGTACATGTTTGCATTACATAATGATTACATTCATTGTGGGGAGCTGGTACATGTACATAATGTATCTTAATTCATTTTATGTTCCCTTCCCTTCCTTTCCCTCTTCCATCCCTTCCTCCTTTGGTCTCCTTCCTATTTGCAAAAGATCTCCTTATGTCCTATTATCTTACATTTAGTTTGCTTTTTAATTTTCTTATACTTTGGGTTTCTCATGTAAGATAAACCATTAGACATTTAAGCTCATGTGTCTGATTTATTTCACTTAACATTTTGGTCTCAAGGTGCATCCATTTTTCTACAAATGACACATTATGCCAAATGTACATTATGGCACAAGTAGTACTTCACTATGTATAAATATATTTTCTTTATCCATTCAACTGTTGATGGACATATAGTCTACTTCCAATGTTTAGCTATTATGAGTTGTGCTGCTATAAATGTGGTTATGCATGGATCATTGTAATATGATGCCTTTAACACTTTTAAGAAGATATCAAGAAGGGGAATAGGTTGTCATCCCATGCTCCTAGGGCAGAGAAGGTGAGCCGGTCCCTGCACCCGGAAGGAAGCTGCCCCGCCGCCATCCCATGCTCCTAGGGCAGAGAAGGTGAGACGGTCTCAGCACCTGGAAGGAAGCTTCCCCACCACCATCCCACACTCCTAGGGCAGAGAAGGTGAGCTGCGCAGGCAACAGAAGCACACCCCCCCCCCCAGTGGAAATGAGAAGACACCTAAACAAGCCTCAAAAACAGACTTCTGGATCACCAACAGCAATCCCAAAGGGAAATGAGATGGAACAATCTGATACTCAACCACCTGGACTCTCTGAGCTGGCAACAAAAGAGGATCTGGGAAAAATGAAATCAGAAATAATTACTCAGATAACAGCAAAGATTTTCTCATGGTGCAAGACATGATTAATAAATCTAGAGAGGACACAGATAAAAAAATAGAGGATCTGAGGAACATGATGGAATCCCAACATAGGAAACAAATGGAATCCATAAAACAGATGCAAACAGATTTCCAAGAGATTAAAAACTCCATCGAAAGTCTGCACAGCAGAATGAACCAATGTGAGGACAGAATTTCACATATAGAAGATAAGATTGCAATTAGTGAGGAGGAAAAGAAAAATTGCTTTAAAATTGTAAGGGACCATGAGAAATCAATCCAGAAGCTGCTCGATGATGCAAAGAACAATAACATAAGACTGATCGGAGTCAATGAAGAAAGAGGAGAGAGTGCAGATGACATAAAAAAACTCTTCACAGAAGTGATGGCAGAAAACTTCCCAAGGAGGGGAAAAGAACTTGACATACAGATAAGTGAGGCATATAGCAATCCAGCTAGCCTCAATAAAAACAATCTACACATAGGCATATAATAGTTAGGATTCCAGAAATCCAACAGAAGAACAAAATTCTACAAGCAGTGAGAGAAAAGAAACAAATCACATACAAAGGAAAGCCCATCAGAATCACAGCAGACTTCTCAATGCAAACCCTCAAGGCAAGAAGAGCTTGGAGTGATGTATTTCAAACCCTAAAGGAAAACAGCCTCCAACCCAGACTGATGTACCCTGAAAAACTATCTTTCAAAATTGATGGAGAAGTAAGATACTTACATGATAAAGAGCACCTCACGAACTTCATGAATACCAAACTGGCACTCCAAAAAATCTTAGACAATACCCTAGGAAAAGACAATGAGGATCACAACCCCAGGAAACCCAGCAGAATGAATCCATTGGGCATGACAAATTAAATGCAAAGGGAGAGAATCCAACAAAAAGAAAAAGTCATGACAAGGCTTTTAAAACTTTTGACTTCATCTCCCTAATGAGTGTGTAATTCAATCTTATTATTGTACTGATTGGTATTTTTCTGATTCTAGAGTTGCACACCATTCCTTGTGCTATACTGGCTATTTATCATCTTCTTATGTCTACATTTTAATTGGGTTGTCTATTAATGAGCTCTAAGAATTCTTTATATATTCTGCTCATAGGTTCTATGCATTGTAAATATGGTCTGTTTAAGGACTGCTTTTCATTTTAATGATGTCATTTAAAGTTCTAAATTTTGATGGAATCTCATTTATCATTTTTTTTTCTTTTATACATCATGTTTTCTGTATCCTACATAGTTCTTGCCTACCCTGAATTCATAAACATTTTCCCTTATAATTTCTTCTTAAAGTTTTATACTTTTAGGCTTTCTTATTTAGGTTCATAGATCCCTTCAAGTTATTTTCATGTATGGAAAACAAGGGTTGAGGTTAATTTTTTATATACGGATACCAGGTGTTCTAGTGCCATTTGCTGCAAACACTATCTCTTCCTCTGCTCTTGAATTGAGTTTATATTCTACAAAATGCTCATGTTAAATAATCTTTCAAAACTCAGTGGACCATATATGTGTGGTTCTATTTCTAGATTCTCTATTTCATTCCAATGATCTATATGTCTTTCCTTACACCAACACTGCCTTGATTACTGTAACTTCAGAAGAAGTCCTCTCCTACATAACTTTTAAATTTCAATATCCAGTTCTTCATTTATAGCAAGTGTACACAGACCTGAATTTTTATATATATCTTGTGTTTTCTAATCCTGCTAAATTCAAATACAAGTTCTAGGGGCTCCTAGAGATTTCTTAGTATTTTCTCTGTAGATGATCATTTCCTCTACATATAAAGATTTTGATTCTACCTTGTCAGTCTTTTCCTAATTGTGCCATTTTATTGCCAGATTATTTTGGTTGGGCCTAGGTTTCAAAGTTTAATGGACAGTAAAGAATAAGGATATCTGCCCTTGTTCCCCACCTTAAAGAGAAAGCATTGTATCTTCTCCATTCATATAAGATGTTCTCACTGGAAGTATGGAGTACATGCCTTTAATCTGTTGAGAAGGTTCTGTTCTACTTGTAGTCTCCTGATAGCTTTTACCACGAACAGCTGTAGAATTTAGTCCAATACTTTTTCTCCAACTAGTGACAGGATCATATGGCTTTTTCCTTTCCTCTGTTAAAATGATGACTTTTGGAGGTGGCTCTTCCAATGCTGAACCAACACTGCCATCTCTATAACAAAACCACTTTCTACATCCTGCCAGATCCGACTTCCAATAGTTTGCTTTGTTAAACAAACTTCTATCTATGTTCATACTTTTTTCTTCTATTATCTTTGTCCAGTTTTAGGATTAGCACAATGTTGAGTTCCTAAAATGAGGGGAGAAGTGTTCCTTCTTTTTTCTGCTTTAATTGTTTGACATAATTTATCAGTTAAAATGTATCTGAGCCTGCTGTTGTCATATAGGTAGGTTTTCAAGCTAGGAATATACTTTCTTTAATAGGTGGTATTCAAATTTTATATTTCCTCCAGAGTTAGTTTCATTAATTTGTCTTCCAATGTACTTCTTAGAAGCTGTCACATTTATTTCAAAACGGATTTTTGAAATATGCTTTCTATATCTTTTTAAATTCTGTAAAATCTGTGGTAATGTCTCCTAGATCTTGATATTGTAATTTAAGAAATGTATAATTGATATTGTGTAATAGGGAGAAAAGGTCTAAAGGGGAAGGGGAAGTGGGAGGGGTAGGAGAAAGGAAAAAAAGGGAAAAGGAAAAATATGAGAAAAGAAAAAAAATGGAAACAAGGTCTTTGCAAATAGGGAAGGGTGGAGGGGGTGAAGGGAGGGCAAGGGAAGGGGAAAAAATAAGAACCAAGATACTCATGTAATGGTACAAGATCCCAATGATGAATGTAATTGTCTTTTATACCTAAAATGTACCAATAAACTTAATGGAAAAAAATGAAGGGGAATAGCTGGGTCAAATGGAATTTCTTCTTTCATGATTTTGAGGAATCTCCATACTGATTTTCACAGTGGTTGTGTTAGTTTACATTCTCACCAATAATGCAGAAGTGTTCCCTTTTTCCCACAGCTTCACCAGCATTTGTAGTTCTTGATTTCTTAATGATAACCACTTTTAGTGTAAGATGGAATCTCAATGTTGTTTAAATTTGCACTTTTCAAATAGCCCGCAATGTTGAACATTTTTTATGTATTTGTTGACGATCTGTACTTCTTTTGAGACGTGCTTATTCATTTCAGTATTCCAGTTTTTAATTAAGTCTTTTATTGGGAGGGGTCTAATTTTTTGTGTTCTTTGTATATTCTGTATATTAGTTCTCTGTGTTATGGTTTATATTCATATGTCCCCTGAAAGCCTCATGTGATAGTAAGTGGGACTTTTAGGAGGGGATTTGATCATCAGGGCCTGATATTCCTTAGTGGATTAGCCCACTAATGAGTTTATAGCTAAATATAATGTTGAGAGGTAAAGTCTGGTCAGAGGAGGGGGTCACGGATCACCAGTGGCATGACCTGGAATGGTATATGTTCTTTCCTCCTCTCTTGATCTCTGTGTTTCCTGCTGCCAATGTCATCAGTTGTTTCTCCTTTGTCATCGTCTTAGTCATGACAACCTGCCTTGGAGCCAGCCAGCAATGGACTAAAACATCTACAAACTGTGTGCTAAAAATAAACTTTTCCTCCATATGGTTATGAGTGTTGAGTATTTTGTCCCAGCAACGAGGAAAGTAACCAAGATAAATTTGAGGTGTAGCTGGCAAAAAACTTTTTCCCTTCTGTAGGTTGTCTTTTCAATCTGTTGGTTGCTTCCTTTGTGGAGCGCAAACTTTTTAATTTGATATGATCCCATTTGTTGATTCTTGGTGTTGTTGATTGTGCAGTTGGTGTTCTGTTCAGAAAGTCCTTACCTATGCTTATTTCTTCAAGAGTTTTCTCTCTGTTATTTTCCACCAGATGAAGTGTCTCTCTTTTAATACTTAGCTCTTTGATCCATTTTGATTTTAGTTTGGTGTGTGGTGAGAGATATGGGTCTAGATTCAATCTTCTGCATATGGATAGCCAGTTTTCCCAGCAGCATTTGTTAAAGAGGCTGACTTTCCTTCAGCATATTTGTTGGCCCTTTGTCAAGATCAAATAGCTGAATTGCTTGGGGTTATTTCTGAATCCCCCATTCTGTTCCATTGATCCACACATCTGTTTTTGTGCCAGTAGCATCCGTTTTTCTTTTTTTAAAAATCACTGAAGCTTTGTAATATAACTTGACATCTGGGATGGTGATGCCTCCTGCATTGCTCTTGTTGCACAGGGATGATTTGCTATTCTAGATCTCCTCTGGTTCCATAAGAATTTTAAATTGTTTTCTCTAGTTCTGTGAGGAATGCTGTTGGTATTTTGATTGGGATTGCATTGTTTGGGGGAACAACAGCAAAGTGCTCACTCTGGTCCAACTCCCTCCCGTTTCTCCAGGGATGTGATGCGTGGGTCCCTGGAGGCTCAGTGCCACCCACAGCTTGCAGGGTTCACCCTCTCTCTGTGATGTAGGGCAGGAGGGTGGTGGGTAGGATACAGCTGGGACGCAGTGCTCCCCAGGGTTAGGGAGGACGAAGACAGGCCGGAAGGCAGCCTGTTTCTGTGTTGCTCTCTCTCCTTTTCTTCGGTTGTCGCTTGCGGCTTCCCAGGGCCCCAACCACAATTTATTCCTACACTGGATTTCCTCTTCCAGGTGGCAGGGGAGGGTGCGTGGGGCGCCTGTCCCAGAAGTCTGGCCTCTGCGGCGTTGGCTCCTTCCCTTGGGCTGTCACAATGGCTCCTAAGATGGCCTGGTCCCGGGGGAAGAGTGCAGGTGGAGGACAGTGCCAGCGGCCCCACTGCTGCCCTTTATCAACAACCCAGATATTTGGTTTAACCTAGAGGATTCATCTTTCAGATTGAGTTTTCCTTCCCTGGATGCAATTGCTTCCCCATTTTAGAATACCTGTAGTTTTCGGCAACCCACCTCTGTCTCTAATTAGCCATCTTGCCTAGAAACTGTACTTTTAGATATGTGAATTTCAGCATATGTAAATGATGTCTTGTCTTTTTCAAATACAAAAATAAAATCCTGCTGTTAGGATATAACTTAACTTCATAATAGTGGATGCCTGAGTAAAGGAAGAGAGGTAGAATGGGCTAATGAGTATGTTTTATCTGTATTCATTATGAGAGAGAGAGAGGGAGAGAGGGGGCAGAGAGAATATGTTCTAGTTTTCCTCTTACTTTGTCATTCCATCTCATTCTCTCCTGCTCTCTTATTTTACTTGAGCTTCCCACTGAATTCGGTGTTCATCATCATTTCAGTTCTTTCCTTTTGTCATCTGGTGATGCCTATGTTGATTAAAGTGTGGTAAACAGATGACATATCAGAATCTCCTGGGGCATTTGCTAAAAATGCAGACTGTACCTACATCTTAGGGGTATCAAGGCCATTACAGGAGGTGATGTTTGTAAAGTGCTTAAAACAGTGCCCAAGGGCCAGGGATTTAGCTCAGTGGTCCCAAGCCTGCCTGGCAAGCACAAGATCCTGAGTTCAATTCCCAGTATCAAAACAACAACAACAACAACAACAACAACAACAACAACAGACCAAACCAGTGCCCTGAAGAAAGTAAGTATTGCCATACAATTTTGGGTTGTTATTATTATTAGTTGTTGTATTATTGAAACAGTATACAGTAAGTCCCTGACTTATGAACAACTTCCATTCCGGGAGAACATTTGTAAATTGGATTTGTTCCTAAATCCAAAAAAGTGAGTCTTATACATTTTTGACACAATTATACAATGTAAAGCTTTTCCTCTTGCTTCTGGAAATCCTGGGCTCTGACTGAGCACTGTACTACTACTGTACACTATCGCCTTGTACAGTAAGCACACAGCAGCACACCTGTGAGAATGTCTAGCAGACATGTGAACTACTTCTGTGATTTGTTCGTGTCTACGAATGTTCATAATGTGAGGTCCATTCGTATCTGTGAAAATTCATAACTTGAATGTTTGTAAGTTGGGGACTTACTTGTGGAAGTCAATGGTAGGAAATTTTCATTTTTATTTAAATCCTTAGGTGATTTTGATGCATATTAGGTTTTGGAATCACTGAAGAACACACTCCTTGTACTGATTAATTTTAATCATCAATTTGACTGGATTAAGAAATTCCGGGAGAGGTGATCGAATTATGAGGGTACTAACCTCATGAATGGTTAACCCACTGCTAAGTTCATTGCTGAATGAACTATGAAGAGGTGGGGCCTAGATGGAAGAAGTGGGTGATGGTGGTGTGATATTGGGGACTGTATCTGGTCTTTGGCCCCTTCCTGTCTGGCTCATCTGCTCTCTCTGCTTCCTGGATGTTCTGAGTTGAGCAGCCTTCCTCTGCCATTCCTTTTCACCATAATGTCTCTGCCTTACAACCAGAAACCATGGACTAATACCTCTGAAACTCTGAGCCAAAATAAACCATTCCTCTTTTAAGTTATATACATTGGGTATTTTGTTCCAGCAAAGGAAATCTGACTAATTACACTCTCTAAGCCATCTCATCCATATACACGATCCAACTACTACTTATATGGAAATGATGCCCAACACATATGTCCAGGTAGTTTTCCTAAATTCAACATTCTAATATATGCAATTTCTTCTGGATATCTGCACCTAGATAGGTCACAGATACCTGAAAATTGACATGTTAGAAGGCACAGCACACCCAGAGTCTTCTCTAGATCTCTTTCCACATCTTTTTCAGGCCTAATGGATGACACATATGCACCCTGTTCTCCCCAGCTAAAGTAAAGAATCACCCATAATCTGTTTCATCTTTCTTCCCTTCAACACCCATTTGCTGACAACATTTATTTTTCTCCAGTGTCCACTTCTTGTCAACTCTACCCCCTTGATCCCTCTGGGTTTTTGTTCTTTTATTTTCATCTCACAACAGCAGCCTAGGTCTTGATCTCGCTGGCCTAGATTACTGAAAAGCAACCAAGGTGGTTTCCTGTCATCACTTCTACTCCACTCCATTTTTAGGGAGTATGAATTAAAGTTTTATCTGTGAGTTTCCAAGGACTTCATTCTTTTACAAACATCATAGCATATCTTTTCCATGCTTATAAAAGTAACACTTTTGTATGATGACCAATATAGGCAAAATAAAGGGTATAGCAGAGGACAAAAGAAAATCTTGGCTATCATAGCACTTACTTTATAGTATGAGCTACTAACAGATAAACAAATATGTGATGTAATATTGGGTAAGTAATAAATGCTGTAATAATAATAATTAAAGAGAGGAAAAAAGAGTGATAGGAGATTTTTTTTGACAGTCTGGCCAAAAAAATGTCTTAGAAGAAATGATATTTTATTAGCAGAGACCCTGAGGTTGGGACCTGCTTGGTATTCAGGGAGACCCAGGTGAGTGGGAGCAGATCAAGCAAGAAGTGTAGGAGGAGATGAGGTTTGAAAGTAGGCAGGGATCAGATCATGTAGGGCCTAGTAGTCCATGGTAAATCCTTTAGATTTTATTCTAAATATGATGGAAAGCCATTGAAAGAGTGAGAGCAGGTGAAAGAGATAATCTCAGTTATACTTTAAAAGAATTATTCTGGCTCTTATGGCACGACAGGGTGTAGTGGGAAAGACTATAGAGGTCAGAAAAGAAGTTGGCACCTCGGAGTGAGGAGCTGTTTGTTAGCAGTGATCCAGGTGAGAGGCAACGTGGCCTAGACCAGGGTGAAAGCAGTGGAACAGATTAGAGCAGGGTGGGTTATGGGCTTAGGTAGAGCTGACAGGAGTGTTGGTTGCCTGGATATGAGGTGTGAGAGAGGAAAGGAAGTAAGCATGACTGAGAAGTTTTTAGACTTAGTGATTTCAGTATGCACATAGATGATCCATCCAACTCCTTTTCTTCTCAGTACCTCTAGGAAGAACTAGCTTGATATGTGTGTAAGGTCAGGCATTCAATCTGAGTCATGGGGAGTTTAAGATTAAATCATCTCTTGTAGTCAGGGTTTTGGTAAGATAATACATTTACTACAGAACACATAGTTTATAGGACTATTTTATGATAATTACCCAAAAAAGTCAAATGCAAAGGAGTGCAAGAGATTAACTGCACACTAGAGGACCAAAGAATCCAGCCAAGGGCCTGGATCCCAGCAATTTCCCAAACAAGTCCAGCTAAAGGCTTAGAGTCCAAGGCAATATCCTCCAGGAGTCCAGCCAGGGGCCTAGAGCCCACAGCAATGTCTCTTGCTTGTCCGTATTGAGGATCTGCACCCAGAAGGCCCAAAGGCCAGTAGTGGAAGCCAGAAAACCTATGCCGGTGAGATGAAGGATTTGCACCACTGAGCTGAGGGGTTCACATTGGAGCTAGGAAGTGATGCTCATGGTGAAGATCAGAACTCCCCTGATGAGAACGGCAGCCATTCCCAGTGACCGTTAGGCCCTGAGCTCCTGCTCTGATGAGAACAGCCAAGTTCACATCAGGAAAACCATCCTCAGCAAGCTTCTCTTAGAAAATCAACAGGCCAAGATCTTTCCCTCCAGTTCTTTTTTTATGGCTATTGGCAACAATCCTCAGGTGGGTCCTCCATGCCCAGACCACACTGATTCAGTTCAGCCAGGCATTACAAGTTGACCATTAGTTAACCCACTACATCTTCAAAGTGGAGATGATGCATAGGCAGTCAAAATATGAGTCTGGAGTTCAAAATAGTGGTCAGGGCTGGTGGTTTATAGCCACAAAACAGGAAGAAATCACCTAGGGGATGAATGTAGGTAGAAAAGAGAAGATGCCCAAGGCCTAAGCCCTGGAGTATCTTAATATTTAGTAATCTGCAAGAAGAGGAAGGACCAGCAAAAAAGGTCAAACAAAAACTGGTGAGGTTAGAGGAAAACTGTGTGGATTCACAGAAGCCAAATGAAGAATCTGTTTCAAGCAGAGCTACTGCAAGGCCATATTACTCCTCCACAAAAACGAAACAAAACAGAACAAAACAAAATGCTCTATCTCTTCCTTGAATAAAAAATTAATTAATATTGTATTGATTTTCCAATAAGAACAATTGGAAAACCATAAAGTCATTCTGTATAAATTATACAAATCAAATATTGAACACAAAAGTATGGACAAGTCACAAATTTGATCACAACATTTAGGAACTCAAAGCCACTAGGGTATAATAATTTCTTATAAAATAATTTTGCCTTTTGCTTTCATCAAAACAAAAATCTTTATGACAGTTTCAATGTTTATTTGCAAATTTCTATAGAATGATGACTAATTTATATGAGTCTTTTGAGGTTATAGACATTGAGTAGTTTGTAAGAAATTTTAATTTGGGGACACTACATTCTCTGCTAGTGGCCGCCATTGACAAACTAACTAATTAAGTTACAGTTGCAAATACATTATATTGTAGCATGTCAATGAAAGTCTTATTAGGTTTTAGAAATCAACATTTTTTTCCTTATACATCAAAGACTATCAATATCCTATTCCTTAAATATTTTCATTATTCATTTTAACTTCAAAGTTTTCATAGATGCATTAAGTTACTGTTATAATTTTATATGTCTGTAATAATTTTTTTAAAATTAAGTTATATATGACTTTAGCAACACTGAAAAGACAATTTTATTTTATTTTTTATTTTTTTGTATTAAATTCTTTTATTGGTATGTTGTAGGTATACAACACAATTACATTTCTCATTGGGAATTGTACCTTTACATAATGCATCTTGGTACTTATTTTTTCCCCATTCCTAGCCCTCCCTTCATGCCCTCCACCCTTCCCTATTTACAAAGACTTTATTTCCATTTTTTCCATTTCTCAGCATTTTTCCTTTCCCTTCTTTCCTTTCCCCTGCCCCTCCCACTACCCCTACCCCTTTGGACCTTTTCTTCCTAGTTTGCATTATCGATTATTCATTCTAACCATTGGTACATTTTAGGTATACAATATAATGACATTCATCATTGGAAATTTGCACCTTTACATAGTCTCACTTGGTTCTTATTTTTCACCCTTGCCCAGCCCTGCCTTCAACCCCTCCAGTCCTCCCTATTTACAAATATTTTGTTCCTATTTTTCCATTTTCTCATATTAATCCCATTCCCTTCTATCCTTTCCCCTAGCCCTCCCACTTCCTTCCCCTTTGCCCCTTTTCTTCCTATTTCACATTACCTATTATATATTTAGTCCTTATTTACACTTTCAGTTTCTCACACTAGAGAAACTATTCAGTATTTACACATGTGTGTCCTATTTATTTCACTTAAGAGTATTGCCTCAATGTGCATCCACTTAGCTATAAATGTCTCTAATTTCTCATTTTTTATGGCTGAGTAGTACTCCATTTTATTAAAAAAACACATTTTCTTTATCCAGACGCCAGTTGATGGGCATTTGGGCTGTTTCCAAGTTTTAGCTATTACAAACTGTGCTGCTATGAACATGGGTGCACATATATCACTGTGGTATGATTCTTTTAATTCTTTGGGGAAGATCCTCAGCAGTGGAATAGCAGGGTCAAATGAGACTTCCAGTCCTAGGTCTTTGAGGTATCTCCATCCTGATTTCCACAGTGGTTGCACCAGTCTACACTCCCACCAGCAGTGGAGCAGGGTTCCTCTTTCCCCACAGCCCCACCAGCGTTTGTTATTGGTTGATTTCATGATAGCAGCCATTCTTTCTGGAGTGAAGTGGAATCTCAGGGTTGTTTTCATTTGCATCTCTCGAATGACCAGTGATGTTGAGCATTTTTTCATGTATTTATTTGCTATTTCTACTTCTTTGTTTGAGAAATGTCTGTTCATTTGAGATGCCCATTTTTGGATTGGGTCTTTAAATTTGGGAGGTCTGACCTTTTTAAGTTCTTTATAGATTCGAGATAGTAGACCTTTGTCTGGGGAAGAGCAGGTGAAGATTTTTTCCCACATTGTGGGTTGTCTCTTCCCACTGCTGGTGGTTTCTCTTGCTGTGCAGAAGCTTTTTAATAAGAAGAGATCCCATTTGTTGATTGTTTGTGCTAGTTCATGGGCAACTGAGGTTTTGTTCATGAAATCTTTTCCTACACCGATGTCTTCAAGGGTTCTACCTAACCTCTGTTCCAACTGGTTCAGAGTTTCTATTTTAATATTTAGATCTTTAATCCATTTTGATTTTAGTTTAGTGCAAGGTGAGAGATATAGGTCTAGTTTTAATCTTTGGCAAGTTGAAAACCAATTTTTCCAGCACTATTTATTAAAGAGGCTATCTTTCCTCCAGTGAGGGTGTTTGGCTCCTTTGTCGAAGATGAGATGGCTGAGTGTGTCTGGCGTTGTTTCTGCATCTTCTAATCTCTTCCACTGGTCCTCAAGTCTGTTTCTTTGCCAGTACCATGCTGTTTTTATCACAGTAGCTTTGTAGTAGAGTTGCAGGTTGGGGATTGTGATACCCGCTGCCATGTCTCTGTTACCTAGAATTGCTTTTGCTATTCTGGGTCTCTTCTTGCTCCAAATGAATTTTTGGATTGTTTTCTCGAGGTCTGTGAAGTATGCTGCTGGGATCTCAATTGGAATTGCATTAAATCTATATATCAGTTTTGGAAGTATGGCCATTTTCATTATATTAATCCTTCCTACCCAGGAGCAGGGGATGTCTTTCCATTTTCTGATATCATCTTCAGTCTCTCTTTTCAGAGTGCCATAGTTTTCAGAGAAGAGGTCTTTGATTTCTTTCATTAGGCTGATTCCTAGGTATTTCAGTTTTTTGGATGCTATTGTGAGAGGAATTATTTGCCCTATTTCTCTCTCAGTGAGTCTGTCATTGGTGTAGAGGAATGCTATTGATTTTGGTGTGTTAACCTTGTAACCAGCTACTTGACTGAATTTGGTTATTAAGTCTAGAAGACTTTTGGTGGAGTTCTTGGGGTCTTCTATATAGAGTATCATGTCATCTGCAAATAATGACAATTTGACTTCTTCATTTCCTATCTTTATTCCTTTTATTTCTTTCTCTTGTCTAATGGGCGTGCCTAGTGTTTCCAGAACTATATTGAACAAGAGTGGTGATAGTGGACATCCTTGTCTTGTTCCTGATTTTAGTGTGAAGGATTTCAGTTTTTGACCATTTAGTATGATATTGGCTGTTGGTTTTTCATAGATGGCTTCTATCAGTTTGAGGTAGAGACCATCTATTCCAATTTTTTGTAGGGTTTTCATCATAAATGCATGTTGGGTTTTGTCAAATGCTTTTTCTGCGTCTATGGAGATAATCATATGGTTTTTGTCCTTGGCTCTATTGATACAGTGTATTACATTAATTGATTTTCATGTATTGAACCATCCCTGCATCCCTGGGATGAATCCCACTTGATCAGGGTGTATGATCTTCTTGATGTTCTTCTGCATTCTGTTTGCCATTATCTTATTAAGGATTTTTGCATCTATGTTCATTAGTGAGATTGGCCTATAGTTCTCTTTTTCAGTTGGGTCTTTCTCTGCTTTGGAGATCAAGGTGATGCTTGCTTCCAGGAATGAATTTGGGAGTATTGCTTCCCTTTCAATTTCATTGAAGAGTTTAAACAATAGTGGCAGCAGTTACTCTCTAAATGTCTTGTAGAATTCAGCAGTGAAGCCATCAGGGCCCGGGCTTTTCTTAGTTGATAAGTTTTTAATTACGTTTTCAATTTTGTTGGTTGATATTGGTTTGTTTAGAATTTTTAGGTCTTCTTCGTTCAACTTTGGTAATTCATATGTATCTAGGAATCTGTCCATTTCTTCTGTGTTGTCCATCTTATTGGCATATAGGTTCTGGAAGTAGGTATTGATGATCCTCTGGATTTCTGCTGGGTCTGTTGTCATTTCACCCTTTTCATTCCTAATTGCATGGATTTGGGCCTTTTCTTCCCTTTTTCTGACAAGTTTGGCTAAAGGTTTATCAATTTTGTTGATTCTTTTGAAGAACCAACTCTTGGCTTCATTGATTTTTTGTATCATTCTCTTAGTCTCCATTGCATTGATTTCTCCTCTGATCTTTATAATTTCCTTCCTTGTATGAGCTTTGGGGTTGTCCTGCTCCTCTTTTTCTAGAAGTTTGAGGTTCAGCATCAGGTTGTTTAATTGGGCTCCTTCTGTTTTCCTAATATGCTTATTCACTGCTATGAATTTCCCTCATAAGACTGCTTTCATTGTGTCCCATAGATTCTGATATGTTGTATTGTCATTGTCATTTAATTGAAGGAACTGTGTGATTTCTTCTTTAATTTCCTCTGTGACCCATTGGTTATTCAAAAGTGTGTTGTTCAATTTCCATGTGTTTATGAAATTTTTTGAGTTTCTTTTGCTATGGATCTCCAATTTCATCGCACTATGGTCTGATAATGTACAGGGGATAACTTCAATTCCTTTGTACTTACTTAAACATGTTCTATGTGTGAGTATGTGGTGTATTTTGGAGAATGACCCGTGTGCAGCTGAGAAGAATGTGTATTCTGATTTTGTGGGGTGGAAGACTCTGTAAACATCTGTTAAGTTCATTTGTTCAAGAGTTCAATTGAGTTGTAGTATTTCATTACTTATTTTTAGTCTAGTTGATCTATCTATTTGTGACAGTGGGGTGTTAAGGTCCCCCACTACAATTGTATTAGTGCATATATGACTTTTCATGTCCTTTAGTATTTGTTTTATATAGTTGGGTGCACTAGTGTTTGGTGCATAGATATTTATGATTGTCATCTCTTCCTCTTGGATTCTTCCCTTTACAAGCATGTAGTGTCCTTCTTCGTCTCTCTTAATCAGTGTGGGTTTGAAATCTACTTGATCTGCCAAGAGGATAGCTACTCCTGCTTTTTTTCAGGTTCCCATTGCATGGAGTATTGTTTTCCACCCTTTAACTTTCAGTGTATGAGTTTCCTTTTGAATGAAGTGTGTTTCTTGTATGCAGCATATTGTTGGATTTTGCTTCTTGACCCATTCTGCCAGTCTATTTCTTTTGATTGGTGGATTGAGACCATTAACATTGATGGTTATAACTGAAATGTATTGACTTGTCATTGCCATGACTTTTTGTTTTTGTTCGGTTCTCCCCCTTTCCATTTAATTTCTTGTCATGCCAGATGGGTTCATTCTGCTTTGCTTCCTGGGGTTGTGATCCTCAATGTCTGTTTCTAGGATATTGTGTAAAATTCTTTGGAGTGTTGGTTTGGTATTCACGAAGTTCCTAAGGTGCTCTTTGTCATGAAAGTATCTTATTTCTCCATCAAGTTTGAAAGATAGTTTTGCAGGGTACATCAATCTGGGTTGGAGGCTGTTTTCTTTTAGGGCTCGGAATATGTCACTCCAAGCTCTTCTTGCCATGATGGTTTGTGTTGAGAAGTCTGCTGTGATTCTGATGGGCTTTCCTTTATATGCGATTTGTTTCTTTTCTCTGACTGCTTGGAGAACTTTGTTCTTCTGTTGTGTTTCTGGAATCTTAACAATTGTAAGCCTATGTGTAGATTTTTTTTGATCAAGGCTATTTGGAGTCCTATATGCCTCACTTATCTGTATATCAAGCTCTTTTCCCCTGCTTGGGAAGTTTTCTGCCATTATTTCTGTGAAGAGGTTTTTTCATGTCATCTCCACTCTCTCCTGTTTCTTCATTGAGCCCAATCAGTCTTATGTTATTCTTTTTTGCATCATCTAGCAGTTGCTGGATTGATTTTTCATGTTCCCTTATAATTTTGAAGCAATTTTTCTTTTCCTGGTCACTAATTGCAATCTTATCTTCTATATCTAAAATTTTGTCCTCACATTCGCTCATTCTGCTGTGTAGACTTTCAATGGAGTTTTTCATGTCCTGGAAATCTATTTGCATCTGTTTTATGGATTCCATTTGTTTCTTATGTTGGGATTCCATCCTGTTCCTGAGCTCCTGTCTAGATTTATTAATCATGTCTTGCACTAGGGGCACAATTTCTCCTGTTATCTGAGAAATTATTTCTGATTTCATTTTTTCCAGATCCTCTTTTGTTGCCAGTTCAGTTGGTCCAGGTGGTTGAGTATCAGAGTGTTCCATCTCATTTCCCTTTGGGGTTGCTGTAGGTGATCTGGAAGTCTGGTTTTGAGACTTATTTATGTGTTTTCTCATTTCGACTGGGGTGGGGGGCTGTTAGCACCTGCACAGATTACCTCCTCTGAGCTGGGTGAGGTGGGCCAGGGGCTGCAAGCAGCGGTAGGGATGGTGACCCAAAAGCCCTTTCCTGTGGGCTGGGAGCAGCCGGAGGGATGGTGGCTGGGAAACTCCTTCCTCTCGACCAGGAGCAATGGGATGGTGGCTCAGAAGCCCCTTCCTCTGGGCCAGGAGCAGGGGGACAGAAGGTGGCCCAAAAGCCCTTTCCTCTGGGCTGGGAGCAGCGGGAGGGATGGCGACCGGGAAGCCCCTACCTCTGGGCCAGGAACAGTGGGACTCAGTACCTTGGTCTGGTGGTCTGGTGTCCTCTGCATCTTTGTAGTGTTGGATCAGGTGGCTGCCTGTCTGCAGCGGGGTGATTCAGTGTGTTCTGCGCAACTCAGGACCTCTGTAGGGCATGCACAGACCTGCCTGTCTGCAGTGGGCTGATTCGGCGTGTGTTCCACGCGCCTGGGGACCTCGGTCAAGACAATTTTACTGGACTGAATAACAATTACCCAAAGACATCAGGTCCTAATCTTCGAAGCCTTTAAATGTGGCTTTATTTGGAAAGCAAATCTTTTCAGGTGTGATTAAATAGAGGATCTTGAGCTAAGAACTTTTCTTGGATTATCCAAGTGGGACATAATGTCCTTATGAGAAAGAGGCAAAGAGATACAATAGGCACACACAGAGGAAAAGGTAATGTAAAAACAGAGGCTTGGATTGTGGTCATAATCCAAGAAATGGAACAAATCACCAGAAGCTGTAAGAGAGAAGGAATGGATTCTCCTCAAGGATCTCTGAAAGGAGTATGGCCCTACTGATCCCTTGATTTCAGACTTCCGGCCTCCAGGACCATGAGAGAATACATTTCATTTGTTTTAAGCCATTAAGTTTATGGAATATTTTAGCATAGAAAATTAATACAGCTATGGTATCCTTTAATTGTAATAAATATTTCCTTTAAAATGACATTTTCTACAATATAGAAAAAGTTATATTTGAAAATGATCATAAATGAGTTCATCTTAGATATTTAGTTGGAGTGATATGCATTTTTCCTTTTCGTAGGGTTTCTACATCAGAGAAGTTGGTGTCAATTTTGAGACCATCTAATTTATTTTGCATTATTAATACATTTTCCTTGAACATTATTTGGTTTTGGTCAAATAATGTCTCACTCTCTTCAATGCCTTCAAGAGCAACTATACTTGAATAACAAGTAGGAGTTTCAGTTGTGATGATAGTCAAGCTTCTGATAGTCTCCAAACTTTCTGCTCAAGGAGCGAGAAAATTGGTGTTCAGTTGATCAAATACAAGAATATTAAAATCATTGATCTAAAATGCTTGGCATTTAGAGTCCTTGAATTATAAAATTTCCAAATAATTAAGATGCATATGATTTCAAATGGCACTCCTATAGGGGTAAGGACATTGTGCAGTGGACAACCTGAACAGCTTTATGCAGTAACCTGGATTTCAAGAAGGAGGGAGTAATGAAAGAGTAAGGTTGCAAATGCTGAGAAGGCTTGGTTAGGTGCCTTAAAACTGACCACTGGATAAGGTAATATGGAGGTGGTTGAAATTCGTATTTTGGAGTCCTAATACCCAGAACCTCAAGATGCAAGCCTATTTGAAGATTGGCTCTTAGAGAGGTGGTTTACTTTAAAAATGAGGTCTTTAGGCTGGGCTCTAATCTAATGTGATTTATGTCTATAAGAAGAGGAAATTCAGACACAGAGAGCCACTAGACACATGCATGCACAAACAGATGACTGGATGAAGACAGAGTAAGAGGCCAAGATGAGAGATCTCAGGTGAAATCAACCTTACTGATGCTTTGACTCAAATTTCCAGGCCCAGAACTTAAAGCAAATAAATTATTGTTTAAGCATCCAGTCTGTAGTTATGGCAGTCCAAGTGGACTCTAATATAGAGGTGTAGCAATATTTTGGTTACTTTCTCATTGCTGAGACAAAATACCTGACACCAAAGTTAAAAGAGGACAGGTTTATTTTGGCTCACAGTTTGTAGAGGTTTCAGTCCATAGTTGACTGGCTCCAAGAAGGGTAGAATGGTAGAGGGGCATCATAGAGGAGAAACAGTCCATAGCAGGGTAAGCAGAAAAGCAGCAAGCATTCTTTTCCTTTATATTTCATCTAGGCTACAAACCTAATAGATGGCACCACCCAGATGCAGGGTGGGCCTTCCCATTATCTACACCCAGAACTATGCTAAATCAATCAGTGGACTAATTCAGTTATCACATAGCCTTAATCCCAGTATCATACACCCTAATCCAGCACCACACATCCATGATCTAGCCACCTCCCAAAAGTCCCACCTATGAGTGCCTGAGGCTTTGGGGGACATCTAGATACAAGCCATAACAGACAAGAAGCATGGGACATAACTGCAGGAACAAAGTGCAGGAACAGGTAAGATTGGTAGGAGCATGGATAGTTCATCCATTGTAACAGAAGATAGAGTGCAAGAAAGGTGTGCAGATGAAGGGAGATTGGTTGATTTGGAGATGGAAAGATGACTATTTCCTCAGTTAAATAAGAAACAAGATCATCAGCTGAGAGAGGGGTAAAGAGGGATTTGAAGATTTGATCAGAGAGGACTATTTTAAATAGTCTTCTGATAAAATGAGTGTTATAGTCTGAATGTTTGTGTCCCTCTAAAATCCATAAGTTAAAAATCTCCACCCTTAATGTATGGTAGTTGGAGGTAGGGATTTTGACAAGTGACTAGGTCATGAGGGCAATGCCTTTATGAATGGGAATAGTATCTTTATATAAGAGGCCCAAGAGAGATCCCTGCATCCTTCCACCATGTGAGGATCTGGTAAGAAGGCATCATCAGTGAACCAGAGAATGGGCCCCCATGAGACACCAGATCTATTGGCACCTTGATTTTGGACTTCTCAGCATTCCCAGAACTATGAGAAATACATTTCTGTTGCTTATAAGCCATCAAGTTTATGGCATTTTGTTATAGCATCCCAAATTGACTAAGATGAGGTGAGGTAAATGAACTAAAGAAGTGCATTAAGATTGCTGGGCAGTGCTAAAGGCCTAATTTCAGTGTGATGTGATAAAGTTAGAATGAATTTAGTCACCAGCACTTTAAGTTTTTCTCTAGTCATGTTCAGCTAGTGAAAAGTTGAATTCAAGGTTGAGTTCTTGACAGGTGATGTGGTAGAGCAAACAAAATGAAGGAATTTGCAAGGAAATAATTATCACAATGACCGTGGACTCTAAGCTGGTAAGAAGGAAAATGATACTATGCAATGACTTAAAAGCAGAAAAAAAGCATGTAGATGTGCTGAGTCAAATTAAATCAAAGAATTGTTGAAATAGGAGTCCTAGAAGAAATGAGCTAGAAAGATAGTAGATTGCATTTAGAATGTGGAATGTTTGAAACTGAGGCTTCAGAGGTGGTACATTTTATTGACAGGGCTATGGATTTGGTTATGCCTCTGACAGTGCGTGAGTAAAAACTAAGACTGGAAGTGAGAACATCAAGGAAGCGAGAGGCCAGGGTGCTTGATTGATCACTTATGTAGATATAGAAATTACCAAGAATTATTGCAAAAGTAGTGTGAAAAGAAAAACCATAAGGTAGGAAGACTAAGAAAAAATAAGATTTATAGCACCATACCATTTATGTAAATAAAAGACACACACAAAAGCATACCGTACACTTTATGAGAGAGTATGTATATTTAATCACTGTCAGTATTTTAGAATGGCTTCTATGGAGTAATGTTAATGAAGAAAAAAATAAGAGATCCCTCATGTAGAACTACATGTGTGGTGAACTGAATAGTGTGATTAATTCAACTTTCTGCATCTGAAGTTGAAGAAATATTTAATGATTGTTCAGTAATAATGTGGGTACAGTCTTTGATTTTTCATAAGCATATTTAAACATATTTTTCAAAAGGTATATAACATGTCATATATCTATATTGCAATTTGCTTTTTAACTTTTCTATATTTTGAGTATCTTTTTATGTTAAGTCCAGGATTTATATCATTCTTTTTAGACAATGCTTAAGTATTTAATTTGATGAGTGAATTATAATTTAAATCACCCCTCTATCAATGGATATTTTTTAAAAAAGAATATTCTATGTATTTATATTTTATAGCAGAATGACCAACATAGAGAAATATTGCAAATATTCAGCTATGCAAAATAGCATATGAGGCTAAAGTACAAATGGAACTATTTTAAAAAATACTTAAAACGCAACTTGAGGTCTTATAAAAAACATTTAAACTACAAGGGTTCTAGACTTGGCTACTTGGAGCTTTATTTTCTGTGGACCTATAATGACCTAAAAAGCTCAGTATATAGAATCATTTGTTCTAATGATCAAATGTGATTGTTATGGTTCTCTTTCTCTATATCTTGCTACAGACAGACATGATCTGGCCTGGATAAAAGAGATGATGGGAATTTTTCAATGGTGTGTGGATGATAATGAGTGTGGTACATATCTCATGATTCCCCTGGCTTCCACTTCTAGTTAGATTACACATAGATGATTTTCTTCAATTTGCCATACGGAACGAGCACTCCGTCAATGTCCCTGAGAGTGTCAGACCATATGAACTCTTGATAAAGACGGTTCCACATTCCTCTTTGAAAATCTTCAACCCATTGTATATGAAAGTTCCATTATACATGATGTCCGTTCTGTGTGACTGGCCAATCACTTCACAGTATGGAACAGGGGGGAGGCCACACTGGTCATCTGGTTTGGTGATTTCTACATGACAGTCTTCTTTGGCCCTTGAATTTTGTTTCTGTGACATATTTCCCAATATCAGTGGCCAAATAGGTTCTGGAAAAATCTAAAGAGTAGAAAAAACTGAAACCTGTGACTCCTGATATATCAACCGAGGCCAGATTGTGAGCAAAATACTCCCAGAACTTTATGCGATTGTTTGCTCTTTCCAAGAATACCTGCTTAACCTTAATTTTAAAGGCAAGATTAACGCCTCGATTGGGAATATATATATATAATATGTATATTATATATAGGGGGCAAACATATATGCCAAGTTTGCCCCTCCAGAAGAAGTGTACCCATTTCTCCTTGGAAAAGCAGATTATATAATTTTCTATGCTTTTGTATTGTTTGTGGTCAGCAATATTAATAGATACATTGAACCTTTGGTATTGTGAGACCCCTGGGGCATTTCAAGGAGATTACATAAATGAAATCATACAGTACATAACTTCTTAAGATTGCCTTTTCCCCCATGCAGCACAATTGCTTTGCAATCCATCCAAGTTGTGGCATAGATCAGTAGCCCATTTCTTTTCATTACTGAGTAGTCTCCCATGGTATGAATATAGTAGCTTGTTTACCCATTCACCTATTGAAGGACATTTGAGTTATTTCCAGTTTGTAGCTGTTACAAATAAAGAAATGAATATTCATGTATAGTTTTCTATATTTTTATTTTTTTAAATGTAAATTAAAAGCTTTATTGAATAAAAACGTCCCAGACTAAGCAAGACAGTAAGAAAACAATATTTTACATCTCTAAAAAATATCAAAGCCAAACCTCTATGAATGCAGTACAAAGAAAAGCCTATATCTTGAAACACCTCTAACTCTCCTATATACAATTTGGAATATCAATTATGTACAACAAATGTACTCAAGCTCTTATGTTCCAAGCCTTAATACTAAGAAAACCATCCCAATAAAAGGGCCTATCGCTGGTTTGAGTTCCCTCTGGGAATACAGTCTGCCATAAAAATCAATACACTTCTGAGCTGATAAGTATTTAAAAATTAGTGTCTCAAAAAGGGAATATCAGAAGTTAAATAAGGTTTAGAGATCTGAGCTTAGGTGGGTGAAGGCGGTTCTTTCTGCTATTCTTCCTTTAACTCACTATGCTCTAACATGCAGCATGGTGAACAAAGATCCAAAGGTATTACAAAAATATTGCAACCTTCAGTAAATTGTGAGAAGCACAGGTACCACAAAAAAGAAAGCAGTCACTTGGGGTGTAGTCAAACTCGTTGGCAAATACCATAGCATATTTGGGAGACAGTGGATCTCTCCTAGTACCAAAGCTTGTAGGTTGGTTCTTCAATTGTCTCAACAGGTGCTATGAAAAGGTGGCTATATTACACCTCAGTAATTCAGTTCAAGATGTAAAGAGTAGTATGCAAAGTGATAAATTCCCTATATAATCAGAGTAAGAAAATTAACGTAAAAATATTAGAAGACTAAATACTCGATCTCTTAACAGTTGAATACTAAATATTAAATTGGTATTCATTTAAAATATATTTTTATTTTTTATTAGACAAATGCTCAAGGATATAAGTGCTAGGTCATCTGGTAAACTCATGTTTAGTTTTTTTTCAAGAAACTGCACACTGTCTTCCAGAGTAGCTGTAACATTCACATTACTGACAGTAATGTATGAGTCCAGTTTCTCTGAGTTTCCAGCACATTTTTGCGTTGTAACTGGTTTTTTATTTTAGTTTTTCTGATATATACATAATAATATCTCATTGTGGTTTTAATTTCTACTTCTCTAGTAGCCAATGATTTTAAATATCTTTTTTGTGTTTGCCGTAGAAATATCCTCTTTCATGAAATGCCCATTTTTGTTGGATTTTCTCACTGTTGAGTTTTGAGAGTTTTAAATATATTTAGGGAGTAGGCCTTTATCAGATCTGTAATTTGCAATGTCTTCCCCTATCTGGAGCTTGTCTTTTCATTCTCTTCAAATGGGTCTTCACCGAGCAAAGGCTTTTAATTTTGATGAGGTCTAATTTACTGATTTCTTTTGTATATTTTGATTTTTGTTGTCATGAACATATATTTTCTGAACTTGTCATCATTTACTTAAGATAAATTTCTAAAGTGACTTTGAGGAAGGACTTCAGGCAAGTCATAAAATGTATATAGTAAAGGGAAATATTGGCATATGGCATTTAGAGCTATAATCTTATTTATTTATTTATTTTGTTTTTTTCAAACAGTCTTGTTATGTAGCCCAGGCTGGCCTCGAACTCTTTGCAATCCTCCTGCCTCAGCCTCCTGAGTGCTGGGATTGCAGGTGTGTGCCACCATGCTCGGCTATAATCATTTAAAAATAACATTTAAAAGACAAAGGCTAGAATAAAATAAAGCATAAATATATGTGAAAAGGCTGATATGCTTAATACCTAAAGAGTCCTTATAAATTAACAAGAAAGGGCTGTGTTAGATTTCACTTGTTGCATGATATAGAAAACATGATCCAAAGTAGACTAGGCCAATTTCTGCTACTGCCCATGAAGGACTGTGTGTACAGAACTGGTCCTCCTGCTGTAAACGGGTAGAAAGTTGGATGGAATATACAAAACAGCTCTTGTCATACATTTTGAGCATAGGCAGTGCAGTACTGTGATTTCCAGGAGGAGGGAAATTAGTGAGAAACAACCCTATGGTCATCCAGATTTTTGCTTAGAAGCGAATTCAGTGGCATGACAGGGACAACTGGGGCAATCCTGACATGGACTGACAATTAGATGGCATTAGGGAATTATTGTTATTTGTCTCTGTGGTGATAACATATCTCTAGTTATGTTGCAAATGTCCTTAATTTTAGGAGAGGCATGCTGAAGCATGTAAGGTGAAGTGTCATGATAGCTTTTACTTATTTAAAAAATTTTACTTAAAATGTAGCCATTGCACCTTTATAAGCAAGTAAAACACAACAAAATGCTACCAGTTGTTCAATCTGCATGGTGAGTAATAAAGGAGATTATCATACCATTCCTTTAAATTTTCCTTATTTTAGGAAAGTGGCCTGGTAAACTCTGGGTGGGGAGAGAATGGTCACTCTTCCTCCCTCCTGCTGGAACTCAAGCAGTGGTTTTCTTTAAACTTAAAGTTGCCTTTCAAAAAATAACAGATTTATTGAGGCATAGTTCATACGGTACATAACTCATTTAAAATGTACAAATTCAATGGCTTTTTATATATTCAAAGAGTTGTGCAACCATCAGCAAATCAATTTTAGAACATTCTTGTCACCAAGCTCCTTGAACCCCGTGCCTGTGATCATTCACTCCTCATTCCCTCTCCATCCTCACCACAGCCCTAGGAAGTCACTGCCCTACTTTCTGTCTCTATGCATTTGCTCATACTCAACGAGTTATATAAGTGGAATCATGTCATATATGATCTTCTGCATCTCTCTTCTTTCATGTAGAGTAACACTGTCAAGGTTTATCCACTATGAAGAATGTATTATCATTATTCATGTTTTATGGTTAATATTCTATAGTAACAATTTACCCTTTAATCAAATGATGGCTATATGAGTTATTTTAAATTTTTGCTTTTATGAATAATGCTATTTGAATATTCATATACCAGTTTTTGTGTGGACACGTTTTCATTTCCTTTGGGTTGAATTACTGGACCAAACAGCTACCTATGTTTGCAAATTTTAAGAACGGCAAAACTTTTCCACAGTAGTCCCATCATTTTATATCCCCATAAAAATGTACGAGGATTCTAATTTCTCCATATCCTCGCTGACGGTAGTTATTTTCTCTAATTTTGATTATCACCATCCTAATGGGATGAAGTGGAACCCCACTGTGGTTTTGATTTGCATTTCTCTGATTGCTCATGATGTTGAGCATAGTTTTGTGTGCTTATTGGTCATTTGTGTATCTTCTTTGGAGAAATGTCTATTCATATAATTTACTTATGTTTAGTTATTTATCTTTTCATTATTGAGTTATAAGAGTTCTTTGTATATATATAAATGCAAATTCCTTTCATTAGGTACATGATTTGAAAATATGTTTCCCATTCTTTGGGTTGTCTTTTCACTTTCTTGATGGCCCTTTAAAGCACAAATTTTTTTATTCTTAAGTTCTTTTATTGGTACATTTTAGTATACAATTTGTTTACATTTACCACTGGGTGTTTGTACCTGTACATGATGTATCTTGATTTTTATTTTTCCCCATTACCTGTGGGCCCTTCACTCCCTCCACCCTTCCCTATTTACATAGACATAATTTCCATTTTTTAAAATTTTTCTCATAATTTTTCCTTTCCCTTCTTTCCTTTTCCCTTCCCCTCCCACCACCCCTACTTCTTTGGACCTTTTTTCCTATTTCAGATTATCAATTATTCATTTTAATCATTTTAACCCTTATTTACACTTTCAGTTTCTCACACTAGAGAAACTATTCGATATTTACACGTGTGTCCTATTTATTTCACTTAAGAGTATGGCTTCAATATGCATCCATTTAGCCATAAATGACTCTAGTTTCTCATTTTTATGGCTGAGTAGTGCTCCATTTTTTAGAAAAACCACAACTTATTTATCCAGTTTCCACTGGATGGGCACTTGGGCTGTTTCCAAGCTTTAGCTATTACAAACTGTGCCGCTATAAACATGGGTGGACATATATCGCTGTGGTATGATTCTTTTAATTCTTTTGGGAAGATATCCAGCAGGGGAATAGCTGGATCAAATGGGACCTCTAGTCCTAGTTCTTTGAGGTATCTCCATACTGATTTCCACAGTGGTTGCACCAGCCTGCACTCCCACCAGCAGTGGAGAAGGGTTTCCTTCTCCCCACACCCACACCAGCATTTGCTATTGCTTGATTTCTTGATAGCAGCCATTCTTTGTGGGGTGAGGTGGAATCTCAGTGTTGTTTTCATCTGCATCTCTCGAATGACCAGTGATTTTGAACATTTTTTCATATATTTATTTGCTGCTTTTACTTCTTTGTCTGAGAAATGTCTGTTCATTTCAGATGCCCATTTTTGGATTGGGTCTTTATATTTGGGGGGTCTGATTTTTTCAGTTCTTTATATATTCTAGATAGTAGTCCTTTGTCTTAGGTACAGCTGCTAAAATTTTTTTCCCATATTGTAGGTTGTGTGTTAGCTCTGTTGGTGGTTACTTTTGCAGTGCAGAAGCTTTTTAATAAGGTGAGATCCCAGTTGTTGATTCTTTGTGCTAGTTCCCATGCTACTGAGGTTTTGTTCATAAAGTCTTTTCCTATGCCAATGTCTTCAAGAGTTCTACCTAACTAATCTTCCAGCAAATTTAGTGTTTCTGCTTTAATATTTAGATCTTTAATCCACTTTGATCTTAGTTTAATGCGTGGTGATTGGTATGGGTCTAGTTTTAATCTTTGGCAGGTTGAAATCCAGTTTTTCCAACACCTTTTATTAAATAAGCAATATTTCCTCCAATGATGGTGGTTGGCTCCTTTGTCAAAGATGAGGTGGCTGAGTATGTCTGGAGTTGCTTCTGCATCTTCTAATCTATTCTACTGATCCTCAGGTCTGTTCTTTTGCCAGTACCATGCTGTTTTTATCACAGTAGCTTTGTAGTATACTTTGAAGTTGGGGATTGTGATACCCCCTGCCATGTCTCTGTTGCTTAGAATTGTAAAGCACAAAAATTTTGCTGGGCATGATGAGACATGTCTATAATCCCAGCACTCAGGAGACCGAGGGAGGAGAATTGCAGCAAGTTCAAGGCCAGCCTGGACTACCTAGTGAGTTCAAGGCCAGCCTGGACTACTGAGTAAGACTCTGACCAAAAAAACCAAAAAATTAAACAAAAGCACAAAAATTTTAAGTTTTAATGAAGATCAATTTAGCCACTTTTTATTTTGTTCTTAGAGCATTGGTATGAAAACTAAGAAATCCTTGACTGATTCAACGTCACATAACCAGTCACTCTGACTTTGAGAGGAGAAGTCAAATATGGCAATGTATCAGGAGAGTAGAGCCCTGAGTCTCTGGTAACTATAAATCTGCGTGCTAGTTTTGGATGGCTGAATTCTTGATTTATCATATATAAGTGAGATAAAATATCATATTTTTTAAAATTGAGGACTTCTGTTTCTTATAATATTGCACAGAACGAAAAACAAGAGTATAAGAAGATACTTACAAACATATATAACTGACTTAGGTTTAGGATCCATAACATATAATGGACTTTCACAAATCAATAACAGAAAGACAACTCAGAAAAGTGAGCAATATAAATGAGTATTTTATAGAAGAGAAAAGACATGGCCAATAAATATATTCAAAGTGCTCAACCTTATTAGTGAGCATAGAAATATACACTTGATCTTAGCCAAAAGGCTGAGAAGTGATGAGCATAGAAATATAAATTTCACATCTACAAGAAAAATTTAAAAGCTTGAAATATCAAGTGTTAGCTAGTATACAGTGCCATGGCGAGTCAAGCTTTGCTTGGGGAAATGTAAATGTGTATAATCATTTTGGAAAACAATGATTTGTAGAACCCTATGAGGTCAGGAAATTATGGTAGGTGTATCTGAACAAGTAAATTGGAAAGATGGCAGGTTGTTTAGTTAGCGTTATGTTTGCATTCATGATTTAGGAGGCTGAGAAGTTTGTGTGATGACAAAGTCCAAGATGTAACCTTGCAAGTGGCTGGCTAAAGTAGAGAGAAAGTGTTATTTGAAGAGAACAAGGTGTATCAGGACAGAGAAACCACACAGTAATTTGAACAGGAAAAGTTTAATGTAAAGAATTAATGACAAAAGAGGATTAGAGTGTTGGGGATTGGCTAGCAATACGTGAAAGGAATTCTAAAGGAATGTAAGGGTAAATTCTACATACAAGTAGAGTAGTGGAACATATTAGAACAATGTGTAACAGCCAATAGCCGTGGAGCTATGACAACCCTGCTTTCCACCAGGGCTGAGATCAGGCCTTACTAGAGAAGTAGCTGTGGCGCTGAGTCAGGGGAACTTGCAGGACGTCTGACCCTGGGACTTACTGAAAATGTGCTTCCGGAGGGCACTAGTTCATATGGGAGGTGTCTCACCAGAAATTTTGCTGCAGACTCACGCAGGGATAGCACTAGGGGAAGCTGGTTCCCACCGTGCATCAGGGAAGCTGGTGTTGTGGAAGGTGGGCACCAGAAAAGCTTGGGAACTCAGCAGGAGCCTGTGGCGTGAGCACACAGGAGACAGGAAGTAAAACCCTTCTTCCTGCAGTGTCTTTCCACTATTGCTTACTGATAAAATGCAATACTGTGGCATCTGGCAAAGTAAGAGAATATTTTGGTCCCAGGTCCATTTTCATACAAGTTGCATAAGGCAGGCTGAGAGGTAATATATCGATTACGGGTAGATATGAGTGGACATGATATTGGACTGCTGTTCCTGTGGACTAGGTGTTGGCGGAAATTGGAGTGGAGTAGAATGTTAGAAACTAATTTGTTTCTTCAGGTGTGACCATGGTTTATTTGCAGCTGGATTAAGTGTGAGGGGATTTAATAACACAGTCTCCCTTGCCCCATTACAGATCTTCTGAACTAGAGTGTCTGGAAATAGGGCCCAATCATCCTTTGTAACACATTCCCCAACAGATTTGAAATTTAAAAATAAATCAATTATGAATATTTTACATATATAAACATAAAGAAAATAGCATAACAGGTCCCGGTATACCTAGCATTCAGAGTTAAATTTTTTTTTAAATTTTATTGGTTTAATTTAGATTTACATAATGATTACATTCATCACAGGGAATTTGTTCCTTTAGGTGATGTTATTTTGATTCCTTTCTTTCCCATTCCTCTCCTCTCCTTTCAACCCCTCTTCCCCTTCCTTATTCACAAAAGCCCCATTTCCATTTTTTTCTTCTTTTCTCATTTTTTTCTTTTTCCTTCCTTTCCCCCTCCCTCCTCTCTAGTTCCACCTTCATACTGAATGAGATTTTCTTATTTGTCTATTATACCTTTTGATCCCTATTTATGTTTTCAATTTCTTATACAAGAGAGACAATGTGATATTTACACATGTGTGGCTGATTTATTTCACTTAAGAGTATAGATTCAAGGTGCATCCATTTAGCTATAAATGTCTCAAGTTTATCCTTCTTTATGGCTCAGTAGTACTCCATTGTATAGAAAAACCATATCTTCTTCATCCATTCTTCGGTTGACGGACAGTTAGGTTGTTTCCAAGATTTAGTCATTACAAACTGTGTTGCTAGAAACATGGGTGTGCATATATCACTGTGATATGATGCTTTTTTTTTCTTAAATTCTTCTATTGGTACATTTTAGGTATACAACACATTTACATTTCTCATTGGGAACTTGTACCTTTACATGATGCATCTTGGTTCTTATTTTTTCCCCATTCCTAGCCTTCCCTTCACCTCCTCCACCTTTCCCTATTTACAAAGACTTTATTTCCATTTTTTCCATTTCTCATCATTTTTCCTTTCCCTTCTTTCCTTTCCCCTGCCCCTCCCACTACCCCTACCCCTTTGGACCTTTTCTTCCTATTTTGCATTATCGATTATTCATTCTAATCATTGGTACATTTTAGGTATACAATATAATGACATTCATCATTGGAAATTTGCACCTTTACATAGTCTCTCTTGGTTCTTATTTTTCACCCTTGCCCAGCCCTCCCTTCAACCCCTCCAGTCCTCCCTATTTACAAAGATTTTGTTCCTATTTTTCCATTTTCTCATATTAATCCCATTCCCTTCTATCCTTTCCCCTAGCCCTCCCACTTCCTTCCCCTTTGCCCCTTTTCTTCCTATTTCACATTACCTATTGTACATTTTAGTCTTTCTTTACACTTTCAGTTTCTCACACTAGAGAAACTATTCTGTATTTATACATGTGTGTCCTATTTATTCACTTAAGAGTATTGCCTCAATGTGCATCCATTTAGCTATAAATGTCTCTAATTTCTCATTTTTTATGGCTGAGTAGTACTCCATTTTATAAAAAAACCACATTTTCTTTATCCAGTCTCCAGTTGATGGTCATTTGGGCTGTTTCCAAGTTTTAGCTATTACAAACTGTGCTGCTATGAACATGTGTGCACATATATCACTGTAGTGTGATTCCTTTAATTCTTTGGGGAAGATCCCCAGCAGTGGAAAAGAGGGATCAAATGGGACTTCCAGTCCTAGTTCTTTGAGGTATCTCCATCCTGATTTCCACAGTGCTTGCACCAGTCTACACTCCCACCAGCAGTGGATCAGGGTTCCTCTTTCCCCACAGCCCCACCAGCATTTGTTATTGGTTGATTTCATGATAGCAGCCATTCTTTCTGGAGTGAGGTGGAATCTCAGCATTGTTTTCATTTGCATTTCTTGAATGACCAGTGATGTTGAACATTTTTTCATATGTTTATTTGCTATTTCTACTTCTTTGTCTGAGAAATGTCTGTTCATTTGAGATGCCCATTTTTGGATTGGGTCTTTAAATTTGGGAGGTCTGACCTTTTTAAGTTCTTTATAGATTCGAGATTTTTTGTCTGAGGAAAAGCAGGTGAAGGTTTTTTCCTACATTGTGGGTTGTCTCTTCATACTGCTGGTGGTTTCTCTTGCTGTGCAGAAGCTTTTTAATGAGAAGAGATCCCACTTGTTGATTGTTTGTGCTAGTTCACGGGCAACTGAGGTTTTCTTCATAAAAACCTTTTCCTACACCAATGTCTTCAAGAGTTCTACCTAACCTCTGTTCCAGCCGGTTCAGTGTTTCTCTTTTAATACTTAGATTTTTCACCCATTTCAATTTGAGTTTAATGCATGTTGAGAGATATAGGTCTAGTTGTAATCTTTGACAAGTTGAAACCCAATTTTTCCAGCACCATTTATTAAAGAGGCTATCTTTCCTCCAGTAAAGGTATTTGGCTCCTTTGTTGAAGATGAGGTGGCTGAGTGTGTCTGGAGTTATTTCTGCATCTTCGAATCTGTTTCACTGGTCCTCAGGTCTGTTTCTTTCCCAGTACCATGCTGTTTTTATCACAGTAGCTTTGTAGTATAGTTTCAGGTTGGGGGTTGTAATACCCCCTGCCATGTCTCTGTTACCTAGAATTGATTTTGCCACTCTGGGTCTCTTCTTGTTCCAAATGAATTTTTGGATTGTTTTCTCAAGGTCTGTGAAATATGCTGCTGGGATCTCAATTGGAATTGCATTGAATCTATATATCAGTTTTGGAAGTATGGCCATTTTCACTATATTAATCCTTCCTACCCAGGAGCAGGGGATGTCTGTCCATTTTCTGATATTGTCTTCAATCTCTCTTTTCAGAGTGTCATAGTTTTCAGAGAAGAGGTCTTTGATTTCTTTCGTTAGGATGATTCCTAGGTATTTCAGTTTTTTGGATGCTATTGTGAAAGGAATTATTTGCCCTATTTCTCTCTCTGTGAGTCTGTCATTCGTGTAGAGGAAAGCTATTGATTTTTGTGTGTTGATCTTGTAACCAGCTACTTGACTGAATTTGGTTATTAAGTCTAGAAGACTTTTGGTGGAGTTCTTGGGGTCTTCTATATAGAGTATCATGTCATCTGCAAATAAGGACAATTTGACTTCTTCATTTCCTATCTTTATTCTTTTTATTTCTTTTTCTTGTCTAATTGCCATGGCTAATGTTTCCAAAACTATATTGAACAAGAGTGGTGATAGTGGACATCCTTGTCTTGTTCCTGATTTTAGTGTGAAGGATTTCAGTTTTTGACCATTTAGTATGATAGTGGCTGTTGGTTTTTCATAGATGTCTTTTATCAGTTTGAGGTAGGGACCATCTATTCCAATTTTTTGTAGGGTTTTTATCATAAGTGCATGTTGGATTTAGTCAAATGCTTTTTCTGTGTCTATGGAGGTAATCATATGGTTTTTGTCCTTGGCTCTATTGATATAGTGTATTACCCTGATTGATTTGCATATGTTGAACCATCCCTGCATCCCTGGGATGAATCCCACTTGATCAGGTTGTATGATCTTCTTGATGATCTTCTACATTCTATTTGTCTTTTTTGGGGGATGGGGGGTACCAGGCATCGAACTCAAGCCCTTGCCCTTGTGAGGCAGGTGGCGGAACCACTGAGCTAAATCCCCGGCCCCTTCTGCATTCTATTTGCCAGTATCTTATTAAAGATTTTTGGATATGATGCTTTTAATTCTTTTGGGAAGATACCCAGAAGAGGAATAGCTGGGTAAAATGGGACCTCCAATCCTAGTTTTTTGAGATATCTCCACACTGATTTCCACAGTGGTTGCACCAGTTTACACTCCCAATAGTGCAGAAGAGTTCCTTTTCCCCCACATCCCCACCAGCATGTATTGTTGGCTGATTTCTTGATATTAACTCTTCTTTATGGGGTGAGATGTAATCTCAGCATTGTTTTAATTTGCATCTCTCAGATGATCAGTGAAGTTCAATATTTTTTCATATATTTATTTATTTGGGGGTTCTGGAGTAAAAGACTTCTACATTGAAAACTACAGTACTCAAAAAGGAGATAGAAGAGGATACTAAAAAAATGGAAAGATATTCCTTGCTCTTGGGTAGGGAGAACCAATATAGTGAAAATGGCCATATTTCCAAAACTATTATACAGATTTAATGCAATCCTGATCAAAATCCCAGCAGCATATCTCACAGAATTGGAGAAAACAATTTTAAAATTCATTTGGAACCATAAGAGACCTACAATAGCACAGGCAATTCTGGGCAACGAAGGCAAAGCAGGGAGCATCACAACCCCCAACTTGAAATTATACTACAAAGCTCCTGTGATAAAAACAGCATGGCACTGGCAAAGAAACAGACCCAAAGATCAATGAAACAGACCGGAAGACACAGAAACAACCCCAAACAAAGTCAGCCACTTTATCTTTGATAAAGGGACCAAACATGTCTGCTGGAAGAACGATAACTTCATTAATAAGTGGTGCTGGAGGGCCGGGGATTTAGCTTAGTGGTTTTGCCGCCTGCTGTGCAAGTGCAAGGACCCGAGTTCGATCCCAGGTACCCCCCCCAAAAAATGTGGTGCTGGAAAAACTGGCTTTCTACATGCCAAAGACTAAAACTAGACCCATGACTCTCACCATGGGCTAAACTAAAATCAAAATGGGTCAAAGATCTAAATATTAAAGCAAAAACACTCAATCTGCGGGAAGAGGGAACAAGCAGAACTCTTGAGGACATAGGAGTGGGCAATGACTTCCCGAACAAAACCTAGAATGCAGGGAAATAAGTTTTTGTTTTTTTTGGTCCCTGGGATCGAACTCGGGACCTTGAGCTCACAAGGCAGGTGGCAGAACAACTGAGCTAATTCCCCAGCCCTGCACGGGAAATACTACAAAGAATCAACAACTAGATGTCACTCCATTAAAAACTTTTGCTCTGAAAAAGAAATCACCAACAGAGTAAAGAGACAACCCACAGAGTGGGAAAAAATCCTGGCCAGTAGTCCCTCAGACAAAGGACTAATATCTAGAACATACAAAGAACTGGAAAAAAAACCAGCATTTTTTTTTTTTTTTTGTACCAGGGATTGAACTTGGGTCCTTGAGCTTGCACAGCAGGCGGCGAAACCACTGAGCTAAATCCCCAGGCCCAGTTTTAATAAATATTCACACTTACGTTATTTCCTGTAGGTTTTCTTTGGAATAAAACGGTACCTTTTCTAGCTCATCCTCCATTTTCTCATTGCTTTTTCCTCTTTTGCTCCCAGGACAAGAGTATTAACATTCTTGTTTGTCAGTCACTGCTTTAGGCAATGGAGAGCCTTTGGGATGTTTTTAAGCAGGGATATCAACAGCAGACATGTTTTGGGAAAACCAACCACACAGTGCTCTCTTAGGGAGTTCATTAGCATGAGGGGAGAAGGCGTGCAAGCCCTCGGAGGCAGGTTCAGTAGCCTAGAAGGTATGGGCCTCGACTTCTGTTCTAGACTCAGTCTCATGAGGAGCCTGCTTTTTGTGTTCCTGTGACCTCAGTATCCACACCCCTGCCCCTTATTCCCCTAGTCATCAGCTCCTTTCTGTCTTCACTTGCTTCCCAGGCCAGCCTGGGTTTTATGATTAGTCATTTCACCTAGCTGCTTGCTGCTGGCTTTGGAGCTCCTAGCTTTCTTGACATTATACCATCCCAATTGTAACTTCCAGTCTTTGTCTTAATGGGACTATCTCTTTTGCCTTGAGGCAGTGGCTTGGCTTTCTGGTTTTTCCTTATTGCTTATAGTAATTCACCACAGCCAGTGTCCAAAATGAGGTGCACTGACATCCAAGTGGCTTCAGTGGGCTCAAGCCTATTTTGGACTAGGCTGGGTTCCTGAAATTACTTCAGCTTTGTTCTTCATCAGAAAGTACATGTGCTGTCTCCATTCTGCCAGATTTTGTTTGCCTTCAGAGGAAAATTTTGATGACCAATTGGGAAAAATGTCCAAATGACATATAAAAATATACTTGAGTAAGTCAGATTTGGGAATTTATCAGCAAATGGATTGTTTTTGTTTCCATTACATAGATTTGGCATGGGTCAAAGTCAGTTAAAAGTTTTGATTCACTGTATTTATTTTCCTTATAAGTATACCAACCCAAATATATGGAGGTCAAATCCCTATTATAGAGCTATAGATAGACAAAACAACATGGATGAATCTCAAAATGATAATGTTAAGAAAACACATAAATAAAGCACCATACTATATACTTTTATTTGTACAAGATTCTTAAAAATACAAACTAACTTAAAGACACTGAAAGGAGATTGGTGGTTGCTTAGATGGGGGTCAGTGGGGAGGGAAGGGAAGAGGGCATTGAAAGGGCACAAGGACACTTTTGAGAGTGATGGAAAAATTTATCTAGACTGTGTGCATGATTGTATCAAAAGGGTATACATATGTCAAAATCCATTAAATCATATACCCCAAGTATGTGCAATTTATTATGTTGTCAATTGTATCTTGATAAAGTTGTAAAAAGGCATTAGCAAGGAAAAGTATTTATCTTATACCATTAAAACAAACAAAAAGCTCTTGTTATAATTAGATAATGTCTATACCAGGGATACTGTCTGAATTCATTTATTCATTCACTCTGCACTTTTGGACATCTATCAAGCGTTCTGCTGGGCACGGGGTGTTACACAGGACAGACAAGACTAACTCTGGGAAGCGCACACTGCAGTGTAGGGGACAGGTCAACATGAAATGATAGCAAAGTGTGCTAAGTGTTATGACAGAGCAAGAAGGAGCAGTTTTGAAAATGGTTATCAGGATTATCTAAGCTGATTATTTGGTAGTAGATGCCTGAAGCTGTGTTGAAAAGGACTCTGAGGGATAGGAGAAAGAGCTATGATTTACCAGATGTCTCCCATGTATGAGGGGGGTAGTAAAGGCCGTGCATTTGCCAACATAAGGCTATACTACTAAAGTGGGCTTTGTTCTAAATTTCTCAATGGTAAGACTATTTTAACTGGTTCCGAAAATATTTGAGAATAATAGAGATCTCTTGTTACAGACTAACTTATTTTTCCAGAGCAATATTTTAAATGCAGTGCTTCTTGTTGGGGAAACATGAACCTTCCAGTCTGTGGTGTAGACAGTGGACAAGTGCTCTTTTGTTCTCAAATGTTCTGTTTTTCAGTGTATTTTACCCACTTATGTGACTCTGTCTGAGCCTTTTCTAAGGATACCGCAGCTGGATTGTGCAGTGGAACCAGGTCCAGAAGAAGAATTGCTAAAGAATGCAAGTAAACAGGATGTCAGATGTTATCCTTAGCTTATTTCCCTAAACATAGCTTTCTGGCTGCAAAGTAAAATGCCATTCTTCTAGCCTCTGCTTATACACAGAGTTGCCTGACACCAGGCATGGTCTTCATTTGCTTGGCACGTAGTCACCATGCTACTCAATGTGTTTTGCAAAGACTGATCGTGACACACAGCATTTCTGTGAGATAGTATGAAGACACGGGACTGTTTCTCAGAGGAATTTCTCAGCCTCCCTAACTCGAGTTCTGTTGTGCCAGCACAGCTCCCTGCAAGGCTTAGATCTGTCTGACCTAAGAGCCAGTTGGCACTTTCTCCTCACAGAGGCTAGTTCTCACTGGGACTAGACTGTTTATTGGCAGCATTTTCCCAGACTGGCCCAGGAGTGTCTCATTTCCAAGGTCCCCTGAAGTGCTAGCTCACCTCTGTTCTCCACAAGCACTTGCTTCCTTATTTCTCCTCCCTCCCCAGTGTCCTCCTTACTTCCTTTCCTTACAGCTCCTTGCACGTTTGGGTTCTTTGGTGTGTGCGTGTTTGTGTGTGTGTGTGTGTGTGTGTGTGTGTGTGTGTGCCTGTATATGTTTCTTCTTCCTTTTTTTACCCTAATGAATTTGTTTTGGAGGTTTTGAAGAAGAAAACCGTTGTTATCCGGGAATTTTACATTCATTTTTATCTGTTGCCACATCTTGAGCGTGATCTCTGTGGTTTTAAAATCCCACGTTCTGAGCGCATTCCACTGTTGTCTAAGGAAAATTGTTTTAAACCTTTGCTCTGCAAGAACCAGAGGAGAACTCATAAAAAGGAAGACATCAGCAGATGCAATCACGGATGTGGCTTAGTCCTTGCAGCGGCCCCAGAGAGCTGTTCAGAGCTTACCATCCGCAGTTATGAATCCAGAAGAGCAGATCGTGACGTGGCTTATATCTCTCGGCGTTTTAGATTCCCCCAAAAAGACCATCTGCGATCCTGAGGAGTTTTTGAAGTCCTCGCTAAAAAATGGGGTAGTGCTATGCAAATTGATCAACAGACTTATTCCTGGCTCCGTGGAAAAGGTAAGGTCAATTTGAAGTATCTTCAGGATTGCTTTGCCACCAGAGAGCAGCAATAATGTAACTCAAGATTTCTATTGCCCAGTTCATGGGAATCTCCTACTTTGATATCTTACTAAGAGTTAAGACATTCTTTCTGTTTTTGTAGGTTGAAAAAGCTGGAAAATGCAATGTTACGCTTTAGTAATTGTTTCCCCCCAATGTTAGTATGGTAAAAACCACCTACGCCGCTGGCAATAGAGGACAGGACAACACCCATATCACAAGTTCCCTCTGTCGTGGAGGTACTTGTTATATACTTCCTTGTGTACCGCGGACATGTTTTGCACTTGGGGTACTTACAAGTCTTTGGGAGAATGGAATGATTTACAACAGATCTTGATATTATTTATTGACAGTTTGCCTAAAAATGGATATAGAGTTCCTTTTCAAAAAATACCCTTTGAAGAAGGGACTATTTAGCAGCTAGGAAAAACAATCCAAAATGTCACATAAGGTTTGTAAAAACAAGAGAAACTGAGTATATGTTTCGAATGCAACATGTCTTCAAAGTGAAACTAACTTGCCCTCTTAAAAAAACTGAAGGTTTTTTTTAAATGTTGGAAACCCATGATCATAACAATGAATAATTTTTAAAGCAGGCACTTTAAATAAGCCTAAAGATAGGGTCCTAAAATTATTTTCTGAAAATCATCATGGAACATGACTGTGAGTATAGCTTTTGTTGCCTTCTTGAACCAGTTTATATTTTTATTGAGCAAGTAAAATTACTAATACTTTCTTAAGCTTATGAAACAGTGCTAAAATATAGAGAAATGTGACCAAATGTAGAGAACAGCTAAGGCGAAATATACTTTCAATAAGTTATCATGGGGAGGAAAAGGGGAGGCACGAAGTATGTGTTTCTTGCTTGAAAGCAATAACTGAACCCTTCCCCTGAAGTGTCATGGTCTCTCTCACTTGGTCTCGCCTGCCTTGCCTGAAGACATGAGAAAACATTTGTAAGTAGAAATGGCTTAGTGACATTTGAAACAAAAACCAACGGTTCAGTCGTTTGCATCACTTCCTTCAGTGGTTATTTCTCTTCCTGGATTGACAGCACGGTTGCCCCCTGCCCTATCTAGTTATCAGCAAAGGATGCATATGGCTTGCTGGGCATGGGATGACCATCTCCAAGTGACATGTGACTATGTTTCTCTAGTATTGTCTGGAGCCCCAAACCGAAGCCAACTGCGTCAGCAACATCAGTGAATTCCTGAAAGGATGTGTGCCCCTTCAAGTGGAGGTAAGGCTTCCGGGCTCACCTTACTCATTGTCATTAGTTTTTCCTCTGCTAATAAAGGTTGATAGGAAAAGCACTTGGTTGATTTTCACTGCCAGTGGCCACTAAGCTAAACGGAGGTGGCGTTTTCCAGCAACCAGAGCTGAGATTGGTGGATTGTTGGTGTCTGTCTTTTCCAGAAACCAGCTGCAAACCAAACAAACCCAAATCATAACTCAAAAAATGATGCCTTTTGCATATAGCATCTAAGTCTTGAAAACAGGCTTCCGGTGACAGAGCTTGTGAGGATGTGAGGCAGGCTTCTGGGAACAGACCTTTTGGGGGTGTGCTTCCCTACTAAGGGGAACCCAAAGCGGGCCACTGGCCACTCCAGAGGGTCACTGTAATCTCCCTGAGTTGAGAAGAGAGAAAAGGCCATTGTCTCTCTTTCCCATTAACATCTGAGAACAGAGGGCGTGAAAAGCTGAGAGAACCTGGGCCTGAGGTAGAAACAGCACAGTAAGACCCCAACAGGTATAGGTGGTGTTGCTGAAAAGGAGGTGATACTTCCCCAGATGTGTAAAGTTACAACTTCTCCGTGCCTCAGTGGTTCTGCCTATAAAATGGACACAATAATAGCTACCTCATGGGGTTGTTTAAAAGATCAAAGGAGAAACTGCATAACTTAGGGCAAAGAGTGCTAACCTCATACAATCTGTGAGACAATTTATGTAGCAGCCTTAGCACAGGGCTAGGGCCAGAAATGTCCTGTGTTAATAGAGAAGCACGACCAGTGTTATCTGTGAACAGTCAGAGAGGTTTAAGCATGGACTCTAGGGCTAGACTTCTTGGGTGTAAATATCAGTTCTCACCGGTGGCTTTGTGACCTCAGTCATGTTATTTAACTATGCCTCTCTCCCAGGGTCTTCCCACGGGTACAATGGGAGCAATAGTGCCACCTATCTCACAGGATTGGTATAACATTTCAATTAATTCATGTGACTATGGCCCCCAGGACAGTGCCTGGAACATAGTGTATTCTTCAATTGGAAGTTATTATTGCCATTATTATTGGCAGTACTAGCTTTGTGCCAAATAAACTTTTCTTCCTTCACATTTTTAACTAAATCTAGCCCTAGCATCAAGCTACATCATCTGTCTCAAAATATCTTATTCCAGTTTTCCCTATTGCTCAATTTGAGTTCTCTCTCCCCCCTCACCCCTTCCTATATGACTTCAGCACTTGATATCCTGTATGGAATTATGTCTATTATGGAACAGATCATGGTATTTTCTTTTTTTAATTTTTCAAATAAAAACCTGGTGAAGTTGCCAATGATCTCTACGCTCTGAAGCTGTGATCACCAGAAGGTGTACCGAGTGTCTTTGCAGTTCTAAGAATACTGGATGATACAGAAACACCTCCTGGGTTTGGCATTGTTAGGGATTTCTCTGATAACTAGTGCTTACTCTTTTAAGCACAAGTGCTTGAAATATTTTTATTCACTTCAGATAGAAGTCTTTCTAAAAAGTATATTGCAATTTTTTTGTCTTCCCAAAAGGCACTGGGGATATTTTTGTTTCCTTTTGATAACTCAGGATGACCGAACATGCTATGAACATTGCAATAAGGCAGTATCTGGCATTGTGGTTGAGCGCATGCCTTCTCTAGATTGACAGAAGTGAGTTAAAGCCTCAGCTCAGTCAGTTACTGAGTGTGTGACACTGGGAAAAGTTACCTGCCCTCCCTGTGTTCCTGATTCCTCATCTATATAATGGGACCATCAACACTGTCTACTGAAGAGGGTTGTTTTAAGGATCAAATGAGATAATGCATCTAAGGCACTTGATATTTCACAGCACATAAACATGCATACTAGTTGCCTACTGTAATATGACCAGGTGTTCTTTGTACTGTTGTGGGCAAAATTCTGCCTGGAAGGGATCTTTCGGAGCCATATTGAGGCACTCCTAGAACTTGGAGAGAAGATGCATAAAATCTACACATAGAGAAGAAGACAGAAACCTGGAGCGGCGAGCCCAAGGAGCCAAGTATGTTGGCCATCTGGTCTCAAGCTTCTAGGTAGCTAGCAAATGGATCTAAATACAAAGATTTGTAAATGTCCCTAGATAAAGTATCTCTCAGGTCCACAGTGCCTAGCACAGTGCCTTGGCATGTCTGTGGATTTTTGTTGATGCTGAAGAATTGTACACATAAAAAAAGTAAGAAGAGCAGGGCTTGACTCTTCCCCAAAACACAGGGTATATATCTAAAGAAAGAATGCTAGCTTGCAATGGTCAGTTTGGAAATTCAGGAAAAGGGAGCCAGAGATGCAGCAGGAAGGGCACTGAGAGATTGAATGCTGGGCTCTGGGGAATGGAGACCACACTGAAGAGTTACTGCCTTTTGTTCTCCTGGGTAGCCACTTGGCCTGTCCAGGAGACCTCCATCTTTGTATTCTCATTTGGTCATGATGTCTTAGGCTCTCTAGAGAACTGCACAGCTGGTAACTGACGAGGGAGGTCTGCTGAGACACTGGGAACAAAGTGCCTCCCGAAACCCTCCTTAACTTTCATACTGTTCTTTGAAACACGAGAATTTTCTGTAAAGGTTTGTTGAAGTCAAATTCATCTATGTTTTCTTTCCTGTCTGAACTTTTAGTATCCTATAAGAAAACTCTTGCTTAATCAAAAGTCATGAAGATTTATTCCTATTTCTTCTTCTAAGAGTGGTATAGTCTTAGCTCTTATATTAGGGCCTTTGATCTATTTTGAGTTAATTTATGTATATGGTAGTAGGTAAGGATCCAAATGAATTCTTTTGTATGTGCATGTACAGTTTTTTAGCACCATTTTTTTTTTTTTTGTACCGGGGATCAAACTTGGGACCTTGCACTTTCGAGGCAGGTGGAGGAACCACTGAGCTAAATCCCCGGCTTAGCACCATTTATTGAAATTCTTTCTTCCATTGAGTTGATTCATATAGCTTTGTAGTCAGTTATCCAATCAGAAAGTGTGAGTTAAACTCAGACCTTCATTTTCAAAATTCTTTTGGCTATTCTGGGTTCCTTGTATGTCCGTGTGAATTTTAGTATCAACTTGTCAATTTCTGCACATGCGGGGATTGTGTTCACTCTGCAGAAGGCCTGGGGGATACTGTCATCTTAATAACTTGCTTTGGGTCCATAACCACAGGCTATCTTTCTGTTTATTTAGGTCTTTGTTAGTTTCACTCAACAGTGCTTTGTAGTTTTCAGTGTACATTTCTTGTACCTCCTTGGGTCAATGTATTTCAAAGTATTTTATTCTCCTTGATGCTATTACAAAGGAATTGTGTTCCTAATTTTGTAATTGGATTTTTCACTGAAAGTATGTAGAAATACAAGTGATTTTTTAAAATATATGTATCCTTCAACTTTGCAGAACTTGTTCATTAGTTCTAATAGATTTTTTGGTAATCCCTTATAGTTTTCTTACACAAGATCATGTCGTCTGCGAATAGAGATAGTTTTATTTCTTGCTTTGTAATCTGGATGCCTTTTATTTTATTTTCATTCCTAATTTGTCTGGCTAGAACCTCTAGCACAGTGTTGAACAGAAGGGATCAGAACAACAGCCTGTCTCTAATCTTGAGGAAAACTTTCAGTCTTTTGCCAGTAAGTATGATGTTAGCCGTGTGTGTATTTTTCAGATGTCCTTCAGCAAATTGAGAAAGCTCTTTTATATTCCTAGTTTGTTGTTGTTGTTGTTTTTTTTTTGGTACCGGGGATTGAACTCGGGTCCTTGTGCCTGCACAGCAGGCGGCAAAACCACTGAGCTAAATCTCTGGCCCCTTCTTGTTTTTTGGTACCGCCGATCGAACTCAGGACCTTGCCCTTGTGAGGCTGGCGGCGGTACCACTGAGCTAAACCCTGGCATGGTGTTTTTTTTTAATTCATGAAAAAGTGCTGGATTTTGTCAAATGCTTTTTCAGATTCTGTTAAGATGATCTTTGGTTTTGGTACTTTATTATATTTGTATGTTGTATTACATTGATGGATTTTCATATATTAAACACATTTTGCATTTCTGGGATAAATCTCAGTGAGATATACTGTATATGCATATGAAAATTTGTACACAATTATGATTATTCTTGAAGTACCTTTCTTCATAGAAATGGAATTACTATGACAAATTTTGATAGATGATGTTGAATTCTCCTACAAAAATGCTGTACCAACTTATACTCCCACCAATAAGTAGAAAGTATCTTCTTCCTCACTCCCTGAACATATTAGATATTATTTATTTTTAGTGTTTGCTAAACTGGTGGATGAAAGTGAATTTGAATTTTTGGGGTAATTTGTATCTGATGTTTCCTAGTGAATTAGACATCCTTTCATTCCTTTATGGTCCATTTGTCTTTTTGAACCAAATATATCTTATTGTCTTACAGAATGGAGAAGGCAGGGAGAACATTCAGGCTTTAACTAAAAACTTCCAGAATATATGAAAACATTCTCATTTCTAGGTTGGGTCCCTAAAGTGACCAGAAAGTCCCTCAGCAATATAAATACTAACAATGGCAGGGCTTTTGGCTTGTTGGTTTGATTTTTGGGTTTTGGTATGTTGTCTTCGGACTTGGCAGGAGTCAGAACCATGTACATTCCTTCCGATCAATTGGGAAGGCTTGGATTGTGGTGCTCTGGCTGCACTTGTTCTAGCAAGGGCCATAGACCGGACTGGTGTGTGAAAGCTCTAGGCTTGTGGCTTTGCTCTCAGCCAAGCCTTTCCCGTCTTGTCCTCAGCAGGGACTCCTGCTTTGTCTTCTGCCACCACTACTACATACCCACTGAGAGGGACACCTTACTGTCCCCCATTCTGCTACTGGGTGCAGCTTCCTACTTTGAGAAAAGAAGCTTTGTTATTGAAGGATTTCATTGAATGAATATGAGGTTCAGTTAGTCCTCTCTCTCCTTCCTTCCAACAGCAGCTGGGAGCAGTATGATTTTTTTCTCTACCCCACCCCCTCACTCCCTCCTGTCTCCCTGAGTCACTCCATATGCCTTGTCAGGGAATAGCATGGGGGCCCTCCCCAAAATGAGGGGTGGCCGGCTTGCCATTCTTCAGGGGCTGCTCTTCAGGGAGGTAGCCCTGCAGGCATGGCAGCTCTACTGATGACCATGAGTGAAGGTGACACCTGCCACTGGCCAGATCCAGCTGTAGGACAGCAGCACCTCCCCTGCAGGGTAGGCACAAGGCCAGGCGACTAAGCGGTGGCTGTGATGGTACAATAGACCCTCCTTGAGTCCTGACTCTGCCACCGGCATGAAGTCACGGACCTCCTCTCTAGGCCTCAGTTGACTCGTCTGTAAAATGACGACTGCTGTAGGGCTGGGGTAATGTCTAATGGCTTGGCTCTGCTTTGAACTGGCCGCTTTCCATCCAGGTCCTCTGGGCAAAGCTGTGCATTTTCAGCTGCTCAATTTGACTAGTGGGAGGACTAAAGAGGATTTTGGTAAGCCCCCCTCCCCCCGCTGAGCAAATCTGACACTCCTAATGAAATTTCCAAGAGTTAAATACCACCCATGACTGGCTCTACTAGTATCTTACTGACTGAGTTGTATTTCTGTAAAAACTGGACTTCAAGTAAGGTTATAAATATTTGCCGTCTGTCAGGAACCTTTTAATTCTCCCTTCAAGAGACTACTTGATGCGGGCCTGTTGTCAGAGCCCAGGAAGGGCACCCAGGATAGTTACGGGAAGGGAGGTCTGTGAGGGCTGCTGAGCGCTTCTCGGCCTGGGGGTCTCAGCGGCTCACCGGGCAGTTTGGGGGTTCTGAGTTGCAATCTGGGGGTGGGGGAGAAAACGGGGCGCTACTGGAAATGGCTAGTCCGGGAGTCCTCCCCGGGGCCCTGCCAGCGGTTCGCGGGCGGCTGGGGGCCTACGCCCGGAGCTCAGGACGGAGCTGGGTGGCAGCAGCATGCGCAGTCTGGCCGCCACCGCTACACCGCGGCTTTTGTTGCTGCCACGGCTACCCGGGTGGCGGCGGCGGCTGCTGCTGCTGCTGCTGCTGCTGCCCTGCGCCGCTGTCACTTCCAGTTCCTACTTCTCCGATCCAGGTCCGGGTCACTGCTTCCCCGCCTCTGGCCCAGTCCCTTCAGGCCGCTGTCCCTCCGCGGCTCGGGCTCCAGGCTGGAGCGGGTCCGCACAAGCAGCCGAGCGGCGTCGGGAGGAGCCTGGCGGGCAGCTCCCGGGTAGCCGCTCCCCTCCCGCCGCCGCCCCACGCACCCTCTCCGCCTCGCCGCCAGCGCACCCCGCGCGGCGCGCCGCCCGCACCCCTCCCTCGGCCCCGCGGTCCTCCGCCCGCCGAGCCGCACAGCTCCGGCAACAAGAACTTGAGGGCAAGAATCTGACTTCCTTTCAGATTGAAAAAAAAAAAAAAGCGTTAAAAAATCCCCGGACTGGAGAGGTTGCCGGCGCGGCAAGGAGTTTGGAGACGGGCGCCCCCTCGGCCCCCGCGTCCAGGAGCAAAGTTGCAGCCGCCCCTCCCCGCTCGGGCGCGCCGAGCCCAGCTCTCCAGTTTCGCCCTGGTGACGACGGTGCTCAGGGCAGGGTCCCAGCTCCGGCTGGGCAGAACGGTTCCCGCAGCCTCGGCACAGGCTCGCCCGCCGCTCGCCGGCCCCGTGACTCGGGAGGGCGAGCCGGGTCCGGGAGGCGGCGGCGGCGGCGGCGGCGCGGCTAGAGGGAGCAAGCAGCCGGAGAACGGGCGGGCAGCGGCTGAGCCAGGTGACCTGCCCGGGGGCAGGGGGCCAGGGGGTCCGGGGAAGGGGAGCACGCGAGCGCCGGGGCTGGGTGCCTAAAGACCCCACCGGGACAGAAGCCGCCCTTCCTCCCGCTGCCGGGGTTCCCAGCCCCTGTCGCGGGTCGCTTCTCTGCCAGGGCCTCGCGGAGCCCTGGGAGCTGGGCGCGGGGGTGGGGGCGAGGGCGCAGAGCTAGGACGCGCCAAACTTAGGGACGAGTTGTCCAGCTCTGGCCGCAGGGTTTGCGTCAGACCGGATTCGTTCCCCCAGAACCAGAGCAAAAGTCAACAGTGCTATTTTTGATACTAATTTGATACCCTCCCTACCCCGGGCACCCGCATGTTTGGGGATGTTTTTACACAGGTCTGTCGCAGGAATGGTTTGTGGGTGGAAAAGACCTGTACTCTACAAGGTGTTCCAAAGTGCCCGCAGTTAATTGCGACTTTGCATTTTCCAGTCATTTAGGAACCCAACAGGTATTAGAGTTATTTCGTTTCTGAGCTCTAGAGTGGAGAGCTCTCAACTTTATCTCTGTCTCTTCAAATATTTTATATTTTTACTTTTGGTTTGTTACGGCTTTTGAATATAGGGGAGACGCACATGATTTTTCCCCATTTCTTAATGTGTAGTGGGAGTACAATACTGTCAGGGAATTTTTTTTTCTATGCAGCTAAGTATGTGTTTGTCAATAAAAGCTTTACATAAAGCAAACAACTTTACAGGGTAGATTAAATTTCATTTGATGTTTGGTAAAGGATTAATAGTTTGTAAGACAAGATTCTAAGATCCAAACTGCTCTTTTAACTTACATTTGCCTACAAAACCCACAATTTGTCCTTGAACTTCCCATCTTAATTTTGACATTGGCCATAGTAAGAGGATCTTCGATGATATCATTTGCTCCAATCACAGCTCCCTGTTCAGTGGCTGAGAGCACCTCTGTCCAAAATGTGAGGCCTGGGCCTGCCCTTGGGCTTCGGCAGAGGCATTTCCAAGGATTTCTCTTAAGCAAAGTATTATGCTACATGCCAGGCAATGCTGCAGTCCCTTCTTACATAAGCGAGCTTCAGGCCAATGTAGGCTCCTGGTGTGCTCGGAGCAGTTAAAACAAGAGAATGTCTGTTTCAGTCTGGGGTGCCAGGGAAGATGATTAGAGTTTTGAACAAAGTAAATTTCCAGCTAGTATTCTCGTCTTGCATTTCTTTGGTGCTTGATTTTTTTTTTTTTGGAATGCCTTCTATTTATCTTATCTCAAACTCATGGTGCCTTTATAAAGGATGCAGGAGAGAGAGATGGCGTTACTTTCATCTGAAGGAGAAACAGAGAAGTTTAGTTATCCACAGTTACACAGCTCACCACTGGTAGAGTCAAAACTCTAACCTAGACCTTCTGCTTTTAGACCAGGTTTTGTTTTGTTCATTCGTTTTCACTAAAATGTGGCATTTTGTGCAAAGTGATTTCATTTGGCACATGTTATGGACGGTTTGTCTTTCAAGCTATTTTTTTTTCCTGTTCTTTTTGCCAGCTCACAATTGGGCCTCGTCTTTGGTGGCACAGGGCTGGTGCCATTGTTAGGGGTGAGGACAGGAGCCAAGTTTTGCACAGGAGGGTCTACGGTTCGTGTCTACCTGCGACCCACCTCTTCTCCCATCACCCTCAGGGATAGCAGATGCTGAACAGCATGAGAAGGCAGGTCAAGAAGTTTCCGGTGTTCATCTGACATCATTAGGCTGCAGTATAATATTACTTCAGTCTTTAGAAACTCATTCAGGCGGAGAAATTGGAGAACCTGAGCGCTGTTCATTTACTGCAGCATGTTTATCACTGTGCTCAGGGACTTAGGTAGCAAGGAGGAAAAGGAGTATCTACTGCTTCTCCAGAAATAGTGCTCCCAGAACTATATTAAGTACTTTAAGTATATTACCTTACAACAATCCTGGGGGACAGGTGGCACTGCCACCATTATATGGTGGCAGAAACTGAAGTTTGGGGATGTTGCAGACAAATGCCTCACACTGCCAGTGAGGACCAGAGCCAGGATGTCATCATTGATGTACTTCACTCCAGAACTCATTCCCTTTGCTGTGTGCCAGACTGTGGGCTCCAAGGAGCCCTTGGTAAACACAGCAACACCTAGCCCCTTGCTTTGCAGACATGCCGTACATTAGAGTCTCCTGGCAGTGCTTTTAAAGATACAAGTGCTGGAGTTCCGTCACCCTAAGATTCTGAGTTAATTCATCTACAGCGAGGCCTAGGCGTTCTTTTTTAAAAAAAATGTTTTAGAGTTATAGTGAGATATAACATACATTCAGGAAATCGCACAAATCTTAAGTACATAGTTTGGTGATTCCTTCTGAACACACGCATACAATCTACATTCAGGTTAAGAAATAGAACAGTACTGGTACCCAGAGCCATTTTTGTGTCCCTTCCCAGTCACATTACCACTCAGGCTTCTGAAGCAATAGTTTCCTTCCCCACCTCCCATTTTACTTTATATGAGTAGAATCATGCAATATATGCTTATTTGTATAAGGTTTCCTCTACTTAGCGTAGTACTTGTACTAGCCATCCATGTTATTGCAGCTACCAGCAGTTCATTCCTTTTTGTTGCTGAATAGTATTTCACTATATGAATATACCATCATTTTTTTCTGTTCACTTGTTGATGGGCATCTAGATTGTTTCCAGTGTTTGGTTGCTATGAACCATGCTGTTATGGATATCCTTATGGTTGCCTCCTAAACAACATATACCCATATTTTGTTGAATTTGTACACAGCAGTGGATGCTAGGTCATAGGGTATATGTTCAGCTTTAGTAGGTACTCTTGACAGTTTTCCAAAGTGGTCAAGCCTTCTGATTAAGTTTTTGAAAGCTCTGCAATGAATCTGATGTACATCCAGAGTTGAGAACCACTTCTTGCATTTATCCAGAGTTCAATCTAGCCACCTCAAGCATCTAGCACTTGGCTTAGGACCAGAAAGAAAGAAATACTAAGCCTTCTTCTCAGCCTCAGGTCTAATCTCTGCTGGATTAGACAGCTTGTGTCCATTTTCTCATAATCCTTGTGCCACGCTACCTTTACACTGTTCACCCATTCTCGATGTGGTTATGGTTATGGTTATCTGTCAGCAACCTGTTGGCTAGTGTTGGAACTTCTCAAAGGCAGGAACCAAAATGTCACCATGCTTATAACCCTAGCACCAAGGATAGAATATGGCACATATTGGGCTCAGTAAATGCTTACAGTGGTGCTTCGGTTCACAAACTCAATTCTTTCTGTTTGCAATTCTGGTGGCAAATGGAACTGGAAAAGAGTTCCCCATAAAGTCAACATTAAACCTAACCATTGAATTTGATTCCATTCACGTTCAGCTTGGTTTGTGACAAGAATTGTGGAAAGAATCAAGTTCATGAACTGAGTTACCACCATGTATTAAATAAACGGTAGATAGAACAAAGTAGTCAGAGAAGATCAGGGCTGAAAGTGAAATATCTCCACTTTGCACCAACACTTGCAGTTTATGCCTGGAAGACGGCCTCATGGAGAGACTGATGGCTTTTACTTATCCAAGTACGTTAGCATTATGAGCAACCTGGTGGTCACCCCAAAGCTGATTAGAAATAGAAAATTATATGAGATGAGGTAGGGTATGTGGAAACACTTTGTGAACTGGAACTCAGCATCTAAATAGAAGATTATAATAAAGGGACAAGAGGAGGTACCACAGACATTTGCAATAGCAGAAAGTATAAGTCTATACGTAAAACATGGAAGACATGATATCAACAGTATGTCAGCAAAGGAGACAGAAAAACTATAAAAAGCATACCCCCCCCCTTCCTCCTCCTCCTCCTCTACCTGAGCCTGTTGAGCTGTGTGCATCTAGTACCTAGAATTTGTTCCTTTCCCTGCCTTGGTCTGGCTTTGATTCCTGGCAGGGCAACCTTTTTTCCTGAAAAGCAGTATGGTAATGCAGTGGATCGGAGCTTGATCTTTGGACCTGGATTGATTTGGCTTGGCCCCATATTAGGTATCTGCAAACCTCCTATGTGGTAGTGGTAGGTAATACCACTCATAAGGTGTATGCCACTCCTAGACTTAAATGACCGGAAACAAGCTAAGCAAAAGTGCCTGGCACCAACTCCCAATAAAACTAGTTTCTAATTGGAATTTTAATGTATTCTAGTAGACTGGTAGTCATAAGTGGTGTTGCGTTACCAAAAATGTTTACTTAGTTCAGTTATGTCAAGCTAATTCTGTTTCATAAGTAAGCCATTGCTTTTTAGAATAATTTCCCCTTGAAATCTTAACATTTAAACACATTGGATGCAGGGAAGGGTAAACTGTGGGACCTCCAAGAGTCCTGAGGTTTCACATTAGTTACACTGTGAATCGAGACAGGCATGAAACTTGAAAAAGGAAGACAAAAATCCAGCCATCTCATGTCTCATTTCCATGCTCTATTTGGCATACACTGCTTATTTTTGGAAAAATGCTTTAAAAACTCAAGTCAAAGGTAAAAGTCCCACATATTTTAGAATACCTAACCCGTCGTTTCAGAAGACAAAACAAAGTTGACTGTTTCTGGGCCTTTCAGATGAATGGTGGCGCCAGGTGTGGCCCTTGGCCTCATGGCCACTAGAGGGAATCAATCCCTTTAGCATCTTTCCCTCACTAATTCAAGTGTTTTTCTCACCCGAACTTGAAATTCTCAGTACCTCTCATCATAGAAAATCATTTGAACTCAAGTGTGTTGAGATGTTTCGAATCATATCTATATCATATTTAATTTGTATATTTTATTTGGGAGACCATGTAAAGACAATTTAAGTGTCAGTGATACTCCGGTCCAATGATATCTATGAAACACAGATTGGAATTTGTAACTATAGTTTTTCTTTGGCACCATTTGTGTAATCTTAGGAGTTTTAAGAACTGATTGTAACGGTTCTTGTTCTCTCCTCAGCTTGTTGTCTTGCTGTTATTTTCAGTGCTTAGCAGGGCCAGATTTTTAACGGATTCAATTTGTATATGGTTTCCTTTATAACAACACAGGACCAGAAATATATTTGGGGATCCAGTTGTAAAGAGGAACTGGAGAAGAGAGAGCAAGCGAATTCTTCAGAGACTATGAATTATTCAGTTGTTAACCACAGTAACTTCTTTAGCCACCATTTTGTGTTCTAATAATAGAAACAGTTTGGATGGATTCCTCTTGGAGTTGAAAAATCAGGAAAGCTTTTCATTCCTTTCTAGTCTACGTATAAACTGGAAGAATGTGAGAAAAGAATATTTTCAGTTTCTCATGTTTACCTGAATGAAATAGTTTAATGTGTGTGTCTTTTCCAACAGGTGTAGTTATTTTATAATTAGAACATATAAAACATTTAAAATAGACCCTAGAGAAAGATGCTTATTGTTTTAATTAAATTAAACATTTTAGTGAGTGGTCTTTTATTTTTGATGATGACTGATAAAAACATTCCCCTTTGCACTCAGGAAATAAGTAATAAACCTAATAAGTAATAAACCTGTTGAATTGGGCATAGTTGAAAGGGGAAATCAGAATCCATGCCTCTATTTTTTTTAAAAGCACAGTATGTAATATTTAAAGAGGAAACCCATTGTTTCTGAGATGAGTCGAATGTACCAAATATATATGAAAAAGAATACATTTTGTTAGGAAGTTTGATCTGTGGAAAATTCCAGACTGGAGATGTAAATTATCTTGTTTTAAATCAAACTCACTCTAATTTTGTTTTAATGTTGACTCTAATCCAGGCTGTTTCTGGGGGCAACAGAGCACAATATGCCTCTTTATTAAAGCCACACAATCTTGGCCAGCTGTCCCCTACTCCACCACCATTCTAATTTGGTCCTATGTGTCACTAAGGCGACCTCCAAGCATCAGTTTAAGAGGTGATGCCCTGTTGCCAGCACTGTGATCGCTGATGACATTTTGGCTTGCTACAAAAGAGAAATGCAAGGTTTGCTTTTTGAATTGCAAATGAAAGAACTGTGAAAGGCACTTGCCAATTTCTTAGGGTCCTTGCTCACTAACTTTTTAGAGGAGATATATGCCCATTCAGTCAGGAGCTGCTCTGTACCCTCATTTCAGCATTGACATCGCCCCTTCCTCTGCTGTTTGGAAAGACTTAGGACACCAGCCTTCTTTCTAATTAGCTCCTGCCTTTGTCAGACTGTGGCAAACTGGATCCCAACACAGGGAAATGGATGGGCTTGGAGATGTGGCTCATCCAACACAGTACATAGCCACACATCCTTTTCATTTGACTTGCAGCAAAAGATTAACCTTCCTAATTAAGTTCTGCTTAGACAAATAGAAGAAAATCCCTGTTTTATATTTTCTTGGGGACTTGGATATTATTACAGATAGCAGATATGCCAATTGAGGGATTGGATAGGACAACAGAGAAAAGAAGGAAGTCAGTTAAGGTGAGACCAAATGGGGCACTTTGCAAAGCAGCAAGTTAAGCTGCTGTTAAGGGCTTGTCTCACTGTGGACAATAGCAAAGATATTTTCTGCCCCTTGGAAATGTGGACATTATTTTAAGAGACAGCAGTAAGGTGTCAAGCCCCTCACATCTTTTATGAAGAGCCCTAGCAGGCCTGAACACTAAGAAATATTGTGTTTTATGGTTGCTCTTCCTGGCTAGGTGGACAGCCAAATAGGGACATTTACCAGTGATTTCTGAGAAATGTATGCAAACCAAGAGAATGTAGTGTTTTACTAACAAAAGAAATGTAATGACTTTTTTGGGAAAATGAGTAATTGCGATAGTGTAAATAAGTTTGTGTTCTCTGAGACAGGCTAGTATTTGGGAACGTGTTATATATTGGAAAAGATCTTGATTTGGGATTAAAAACAATCACCTCCAAGGAAAGACAACAGAATGGAATCCAATGGTTGAAGTATTGGTGTGCCTATGCGTGACTTCTTCATTTGCCAGATTTTATATAGTGTCTTTTTATTTCTCATCTTAAAACAAATTTACGTATGAGTGCCTGACATATACCAGATGTACAGTAAACATTTGTTGAGTGTATAATAAATAGGTTTTTGAATAAAAATATTTTAAAAAATTTCCTTTTATGCTGGCTGAAGTGATGCATGTCTTTAATCTCAGCACTTGGGAGGCTGAGGCAAGAGAATCACAACTTTGAGTCTCACCTGGGCAACATAGTGAGACACTGTCTAAAAAAAAAAAGAAACTGTAGATGCAGCTCAATGCAGAGTTCTGGGTTCAGTTCCCAGTACAACAATTTTTTAAAAATTTTAGATAGCTTGTATATGTAACAGTCTACATGTCCATTATTAAAGGTTGAGTTTTAGTCATAGAAATGACTCTGTAGTGAGTGAAAACATAAAAAGTATATTAAAAAAAAGCTAGGTCTCCACTAACAGCACTCATTACTCAGGTTCTTTATGCCAAGCTAAAGTACCTGTTTTAAGTTTTTTAAAAACTCAAAAAAAGATGCCAGTGTGGTGGCGCACACCTGTGATCCCAGCACTCAGGAGGCTGGAGCAGGAGGATTGCTGTTAGTTCAAGGCCAGCCTGGGTCACATAGTGAGTTCAAGGGCCTGAACTACACGCGAGACCTCAAAAAACAAAACAAAAATGCAAAAAAAGAAGAACGAAAAAAGGATGTGAGAGATTAGGTCTCATGTTGACATTTGAAAGCTCTTGTTGGCTTTTCCAGTCTTCAGGCTACTTCTTGTTTCTAATGTCACCTGAAGTTTCTTGATTTCATTGGGCTGTCCAGGTGTGAGCTTTGCCCATGACAATTCCCTGGGGCTTTTATCAAAGTGATCAGGCAGTAGCCTCACTTCCTTTTGGTGAGGTACATGTTTGATCAGTATTCCTAATTTCTCCCAATCATATTCTTTCAAAAGGAGCATTTATTTTACCAAGAGATGGAAAATATATGAGCTCTGATTTATCAAATTCTACTAGAAAAACTCTCTGCCCTCTTTCTCCAGGAAAGGCATGCCAAAAGGACAGGTATTTCTGGTGGAAGAAGAATCTGTTTGCATTTTAGATTGGGAGGAAGGGCTGACATAGCAAGTTCTTGTTTGTTGTCTATACAGCAAGCACAGTGTGGGCTCCTGTCTGTGAATATGTGAAAGGGTGGAATTTAACAGTGTGTGGTAGCATATGGCTAGATCACCAGTTAGTGGTTCCATAGTCTAGAGCCCAGGTGGATGAGGAGCTGAAAAATAGGGAAGCTTGTTGTGTAGTTGTGCGCAGAGTAGTGTTGGGAGAAAGCCCCCCAGAAGGGAGTGATTCGGGCTGGGCTCTGATGGCGAGCTAGGATTCAGGTGGTTGAGGGAACTTTTATCAGAAGTATAAATATCAGAGAAAAGCACAGTGAAGAAGCAGTGTGTCGTGGGAACACACAAGGAGAGGATGGTGAGAAGTAATGGGTTTGCTGAGGTGGAGCCAGCTTGGGAAGAAATGCAGATGCCAGCCTAAGGGGGGCGATTTGACCTTTTAGGTAGTTCTAGGCTGGGTTATGTTCCCCATTTTGCTGGATGGAATTGCTGTTCTCAGACAGATATGGATTTTTAAAGTAAGTTTATTGGTACATTTTAGGTATACAATACGATGACATTCATCATTGAGAATTTGTACCTTTAAATGATATATCTTGGTTCTTATATTTTCCCCCTTCCCCTGCCCTCCCTCAATCCCTCCCCCCCTCTCTATTTACAAAGACTTTGTTTCTGTTTTTTCCTTTTCTGATATTTATTCCTTTTCCTTCTTTCCTTTCCCCTACCCCTCCCACTTCCCCTTCCCCTTTGGACCTTTTCTTCCTATTTCACATTATCTATTATATATTTTGATCCCTATTTACACTTTCAGTTTTTCACATCAGAGAAAATATTCAGTATTTACACGTGTGTCCTATTTATTTCACTTAAGAGTATCACCCCAATGTGCATCCACTTAGCTATAAATGTCTTTAATTTCTCATTTTTTATGGCTGAGTAGTACTCCATTTTATAAAAAAACCACATCTTCTGTATCCAGTCTCCAGTTGATGGGCATTTGGACTGTTTCCAAGTTTTAGCTATTATAAACTGTGCCGCTATAAACATGGATGCACATATATTGCTGTGGTATGATTCTTTTTAATTCTTTGGGGAAGATACCCAGCAGGGGAATAGCTGGGTCAAATGGGATTTCCAGTCCTAGTTCTTTGAGGTATCTCCATACTGATTTCCACAGTGATTGCACTAGTGGACACTCCCACCAGCAGTGGAGCAGGGTTCCTCTTTCCCCACAGCCCGGTCAGCATTTGTTATTTGATGAATTCTTGATAGCAGCCATTCTTTCTGGGGTGAGGTGGAATCTCAGTGTTGTTTTCATTTGCATCTCTTGAATGACCAGTGATGTTGAACATTTTTTCATGTGTTTATTTGCTGTTTCTATTTCTGTGTCTGAGAAATGTCTGTTCATTTCAGAGGCCCATTTTTGGACTGAGTCTTTAAATTTGGGAGAAATGGATTTTAACCAAAAGTGCCCTTCCTGACGTCTCTGATATCTGAGCTCCTGAATGCCCATCTCACAGTGTTTGGATAGTTTTCAAGGTGCAAATCCTATTTGTAATAAGTTGGAGTAAAATTGACTGGTCAGTTAATTAACCCATTAATTAAATGGTGTCTGTTAGGCACTGGTGGGTGTCTCAGAAAATGACATACTTTTGAACAAGTGGCTCACACAGAGATATAAGCAAGGAGTGCCGAATGTCCTTGCCAAGTGAACTACTGAAGGTGATCTGTAAAGAAAGAAAACGATAGGAACTTTGGCACATCTTTCCCACTCAGATCAGCTCGTGTTAGCAGGACTTTGGCCATGTGATTTGTAGTCTTTCAAATTGCATGTTACCCCTTCTTGCTTCTGGCGAGGTGTTTTGCTGTTTCCTACTGTGCCCTGGCTGCAACTTGAAGCCAGTTTTAGAGTATGGGTATGAACAGTGAGTGCAGACTGTGGTGTTTGTCATTTATGCTGTTTTACCACAAAACAGTTAAAAAATATAGCAAATTTCAGGAAAGCAGCAAAATCCCATGGTCCTTTCCTGCTTCTCTTCTCTATAATACTTAGGTCACAGTGTCTGTGATGGGATTTAAAGGAACTTCTATTGCCCGGGACAGGCCAGCAATTGTAGATGTTGCCCACACTTGGCCCATGACTCAGAAAATCCACAGCCATGGAGCTTGAAGCCCCTCTGGTCACCTCTCTGTCTGAAGGCTAAATTTTGCAGATGAGTACATGTGTATCTCATTTTAGATAATGGAAGTTTCCCAAAAAGTTGCATGGAGATTGGTTTTTTTCTTTTCTGAGTGTTATTTTTTTGAGTTTATTATAATTCCAGCAATAGTTTTTCTTCAATTATGATTAATTGCCTATTGGCAAGAGAGTCTAAACTTCAATTAATCAAATATCTAGTGAGCTCTTATTATGTGACAGGTACTCTCTTAGACCCTAAGGACACAGAAGTGGAAACAAATCTACAGTTATGTCATTCAGCTTATGTTCTAGGCATAATCTACATGTAAGTCTCTTAGACAAAGCAGTCAACTAGCGAATGATTGTCAAGTGTCTTATGTATGTTAAATACTGGGCCAGGGTGGTAGATGAATTTGGACTTCACTGAGACCGCTTTCTTTCTTTCTTTCTTTCTTTCTTTCTTTCTTTCTTTCTTTCTTTCTTTCTTTTTTTTTTTTTTTTTTACTGCTTTCTAATTGGAGATCCAGGACTAATCTTAACACCCATAGAAGAAATAAAGACTGTCATGCCAGTAGATCATTGAAGGGTTCAGTGTCCACCATAACATAAGGGTGGAGCTGTTCAGAAGAAAGCGACTTGAAGGTAGCTCAGTGGAAGACTGGTGAAAACTATCAGAGGAGCTGCTACTCACCTAACCTGCAACAGTTCCTTTGTTCACAGTCCTCATCTCTCTCTGATCCTAGTACAGCGCTCATCCACCAGCCGTCTCCCCTAGACCTGGTATTCGTAGTGCAATGATTGCTTCTGCTAGGATCCAGGGCTCCAACCCTAAGTCATCAGAGGCTTCCAGAAAATTAGAGACAGAGAGAACCCTCTCTTCATAGGGCGATCCTCCTCCCTGTCTGGACTGTTACACAGGCTGGAAGAGGCTGTCAAGTGCTGACATTTCTGAGAATACTCTCACAGAATTTCTGTGTTTACCTTGGTTCTCTTATCACAGAGTTCTGAAATGAGTAGTACTCCGAGTGTTCCAGGAGTACTATTACTCCTGACAAATTTTCCAGAAATTTGTTCGTGTTATTGTTAGAAACACAGGAAACAGTTCCCCATAGAAACAAGGTTTTACATGATGATTCTGTTTTCTGGCTGGCCCGTCATAGCCTGTTTAATACTTAATGTGGCTAAACTATAGAACTCACAGAGACTAAGTGGCAGGTGCAATGCTATGTTGCTGGGAAAAATATGTTCCGCATTCCAATTTGGAACACTGGAAAGCCAGAGCCTTTTGTGAAGGATGGGGGTGTAGAGGAGGGCACCCCCAGGTCTGGCATAAGGCACTCCAGCAGCTGAGGCTTCACCCATCCACCCCCACTCTAAAACTGGTGGCCAATGTGACTCCCGCAGAAGCTCTGGTGACAGGAGCACAGGAGGGGGGTGGGGATGAGCCACGGGGGCTGGCTGGCTGTGAGGCAGCTGGTTCTAGGGCCTCTGCTTCCTGTCTTGGCTTGGAGTGCTATTGATAAGTGCGAATTCATCTTTCCCTTTCCTTCATGCCTACCCTCCTTTTGGTGAGATTATCCAAAACCAGTTGTTCTCTTTTGTGCAGTCTCTTTTGAATACTGTGACTGTCTCCACCACGATACCTGAATCATCCCTTATTCATGTCCCTCTTTCCTGAACATTTAATATTCAACTGAAAATAATTGTCTGTTGTGGAGAAAGCAGATCTTCCTGTAAAGGAAGTGCTAATGGGGAAGAATGAAAGTTCTAAAGAGTGATATGGTCATGCTGAGGTAGCCATCAGGAAGTAGATTTGGTGAATCTGAAATGGGGAATGAGGAATGAGGGATTAAGCTTGATCTTGGCTCCTGTCATAGGAGCCCTGTGGGACTGAAGTTTTTGGCTCTGGGACCTAGGACGTTCAATTCATCTAGGAGCCTGTATTAGTTATGTAAAGTGATGCTGTCGAAATCCACAGAAACAAAAGAACATAGAGGGTTAAAAATGTCCACAATCACAATCCAGATGCCACTGTGCAGTGGCAATAAGATAGAGCTAGAATTTATAAATAGGTCATTTTAAAATGACATTTTGAAAAATCAGCTTATAAAGAAGAAATAATTATGTTAGTCTGCAATACCTCAGAATCCCTTGCTCTTATTCTGTACAACCCAATCCATTTCTAATTATGATTTGGTTATGATGTAGATTTCTGTCTGGAGAGAGAGAGAGTACTCTTGGCATAAAATGTGGGTGCCCAGCCCTCTTAGTAGTTCACTTTAACAAAAATAAAGACATTGGCATTTTGGCTTATGCGTTGAGTTTTCATAAGCTTGACTAGCACGAGTCCATTCTCAAGGGCCTTGAGGCTTGAGGGCCAGATTCTGGAGCTGGGGGCCCCAGCTTCAATGCCCCCTTTGCGAGCCCCTATTCAGATGATGGACCAGCCAGCCTTTCCCTGACCTGCTTTGGTCAAAGACACTCTTCACTTTCCAGATGCAAAAGCCATTGAAAAGGGGTGTTGCCTTCCTAAGGTCCTTACAACTGCTCAGCAGTGACAAAGCTGGGATTGGAATCAAGGTTTTCTGACTTCCACACCAGTGCTCTTTTCAGTACACCTCATGTTGTTTCAGCTACAAGCACAAGTCAGAACTTGTTCCCTAAATTGCTGAAACACGGAGAAATGGAGGAAATAGAGTGCAGGATTTGTTCTCTTAAGTTCACTCTACATCAATAGGAGCAGTTATTATTTAAAGCCAGGCAAGGTACAAATGCCATCCACTGTTTTCTAGTAAGTGGAATACCAGTGGTTAATGAGTCCAGTTTCTGAGCTGAGAGCATTATTTGTTGGTGACTTTGTGGCTGCTTTTAGTAGGAGCTATGTGGAAGCATCCCAGGTCGTGTTCACAGAGCCAGGAGCAGTGCCACCCAGTGAAATATGACTAAGCAGCTCAAATTTGCTTGCTCTGTCGCACTATGTAATGACATTTCCTCCAAAGTTCGGGGGTTAACAGAGGCAGTGTGCTCAGCTGAGAGAATTAGAGAATGTGATTCAAGATGAGCTAAGTTAATTAAGACTTTGTTCAATAAAAGCAAGGACTTTCTGGGAGAACTGGAATGTTCCTAAATATTTGGAATCTTTTTTTAAAACAGGCTCTTGAAACATAAGCTATATGTCCTTGTGGTCCCACTGAATTATTTGCTTCTCAGTTGATTAGATTTGTTAAAGTCGAGTGATGGAGCCTATTGTGATCACCCCAAATCCTAAATTAACTTCAAATGGAAGTTAATTGGGTGTTATTGAAACCACAATGACATTACAGGCATTAGTAGTTCTGAAGTACAACAGGGTATGGCTTCCTTTCTTAACCAGGATGCGGCTGGAATGCTGTGACTGGTTAACTCAGGTGACTAGGGCATGATGCCAGAAAATCAGGAGACTGAATGTCCAGATGGTTTAGTTTGATTCCATAACCACAAGGTGTACCCCTCCCCACCAACTAGCACCTCACAGAATACAGAGTATGCAGCCCTTCTCCACTTCTGCCAAATGGGAGTGCCTACTGAATCGGAGCTGTCTCCTGATGTAGGGAAGACAGCACGGGAATGAGACCTCTTTCAATCTGTGAGATTTTCTCTCTGCACAATTAGCTGAGTTAGTCATTTTATTTCTTTATTTATTTTGGTACCAGGGATCGAACTCGGGACCTTGTGCTTGTGAGGCAGGCGCCGGAACCACTGAGCTAAATCCCTGGCCCTTGAATTAGTCATTTTAGAGGTTGTAACGAACTTGCTTCAGGTGGTATAGCTGCTACCCATATTGACAGAAGCAAGGGATTTCTTTTTGTGTACAAACCCGTGGATTGCTTTTTGGTATTTTGCTGCTTCATGGAAACCTAAAGTGTGCATGTGGGGTTACAATATCCCTCAGAATACTTATTTGTGTATTTTTATTGGTTGCATCACTTTCTTGCTCTGTGACTGAACTTCTCTGAGTGTCAATTTTATTCACCTAAGAAATGAAGGAAAGAATTGTAACCCATATTGCAGGCTTCCTGGGCGAATCAAATGCAATAATAATTCCAAATTCCATCACTGGGGACTAGGTTTCAATATGTGAATGCGGGGGGCACATTTAAACCATAGCAATATATATGGAACTTTAAGCATGGCACCAGGCACATGGCAGGGACCCGGTAAACCCATCGTGGTAGCTATAAGATAACTGAGGGAATGGAGCAATGGAGTCAGTTTAGGCAATGTGTCATAAAATGACATGCATTTTGAAAATGAGAACTACTCCATAAAAATACTAACTTCGGCATAATTTATACTAGCAGATTCCCAGCAGTTCAGAATTAACACCTGATGTTTAGTGGGTAAAAAATAGGTTTTGCTGTCACTGTGGATATCAAGAATGGAAAAATGTGGGAAAACATTTTAAAATTAAGTGTCTTGTCTGATTTCATCTGCTGACATGAGATTGGACCTTAGGCTGGCTATCTGTGAAAAAACTCTTAATCAAAATCTTCAATGAAGTTTAATTCTTGTCCTTTCTGTTGCTTATGTAGAATAAATGTTTTTGTTGTTAAACTTGAACCTTGCCACAACTGATTGCAGGAGTGGTACCTTGAAACCATCTAGCAGTAATCTAAGAAGTAGTCCTTTTTTCTTATCTGCATCACAGTGGCGGTAAAATGAATGGAAGGTGGGATTCTTGCTGTTCATCTGACCTTTACAGATCCAACTGGAACTAACCCACTCATTTCCAAACCAAAATAACCATAAATAAAGTTCAGCTAATCTGGGACTCAATCACATACCAGAGACACTAAACAGGCTGGTGAGGCTTACAGAGGGGGCCTAGAAGATAAATATCATCATGACTTTCTCAGGGTTTGACCTTGATTTGGAAAATTTTCTTTGAAAGAGACTTTGGAAAATTACATACAGCATAAATGTGCAAATTTACTTGACTTTTTAATGGGTTCCAGAGCTTTGCAGACAGAAAGAGGGATTGGTTCTCCATTTTGTATGTATAAATGAGTGACGTTAGTCCCATGCAAGTGGCCTGTACTGTAATCTACTTCTCCTTGTTTTTATCACAGCTATCCATATCAGAGTTTTCCTCTTGCTTTCTACTTGGGTGCCAGTGCCCCTCATCTTTCTGCACATCATCATCTCTAAACTTGGTCTCACACTTTTCATTTTCACTAAGGTGAAAATGACCGGTAATGGCTGAAACTGTTGTCCTTCCTCTAAATAATATTTTCATCTTGTAGGAGACCAATCTCAAGTTCATGGAAGGAAGAGCTGGGGTGGAATTTTAGGTATCATTCCATTTGTGTCTAGGAAGGTTGTAGTATAGCGGAAGTTGTTCGTAGTTATAGCTGATCTTCCGGCACTCTGAAATAATAGTCTTCAGCATTGCCTTCTCTACTAGTCCTTAGATATCTCTTGCAGTTACTTCCTGAATAGTTCCTAGTGCTACAGAATAGCCTTGCAGTGAGAAGAACAGTGCCTGTGGACACACTCGAGTATATTAGAGTTTTTTCAAAAGGAGCTGTGTATAGTCCAGGCAGCCTCTCTCAAGCAGATGCAATGACTTGATCGATATTTCATTTTCTGGTCATTTTACTTGTTCTCAAATTCAGTCAAGTACTGGTTCAAGTGATTAATTCCAGCGTTACCACATGTAGGTAGACAGTCCACCTGGAAAAGGAATAATTAAAAGCAGGAGGTTTCTTGTCACAGCTTTTGCTCTCTTGCCTTATTCTGCTGATCTTTGCTTACAAGCATTATTTTAGACTTTGTTCTCCTCCTTCACATCCACTCAATGCACACATCCACCATACACACGCATTTACATCCCCACTGGGAATTATGGACTAAAAACAAGTGAACATTTTTGCTCTGTGACTATTTTGGCATAGATGTCATTAAAACTTTCCCACTTGGCCAGTTCTGAGGGGAATTTAAGTAATCTGGAATCCTCTAGGCTCTGGATTCTCTCTTGAATTTATTGCATCTTGTTAAACTAGGGTAAGGCAAATTCAAATAGAACCCTTGTCTATTCTGGGAAAACTTTGCATTTTTTATTGAAGCATTCAGAAGTATATTTGGATCACAGTGTCATTCAACTATTTAGTATTATCAATATTACCTTTTTACTAAAAGTATGCTTGTGTCTCATTCTTCTATTTAGTTATTTAGCAGTTCTGGCAATCAAATCCAGGGCCTTGAACATGGTGGAAAATTCTCTACCACTGAGCTATACTGAAGCCCTGTGTCTCATTTTCAGATGCAGTTGGGCTCTTCAGTCATTTTAGCTTGGAATGCAAACCATTCGTAGATTAGATGAATAGTAGAGCTGTGAATCCCAGAACAGATATACTTGTATGGGTCCATGTTTGCATGCATCTCTGTATTGAGCTGCACACTTGAAAAAATTGTTATTATATATTTAAGAGACAAATTTTGAGCCTTTGAGAATAAGTACATAAGGGATCTGGGGATGTAGCTTGGTGGTAGTGCTTGCTTAGCATGTGCGAGGTTCTGGGTTCAATCCCCAGCTCTGCAAAAACAAAAATAAAAAACTTTAATAAGTACAAAGGGAAGATAAAAATTTGTCTTGATATGGTTCCCAGAAAATATGCAGATTCAAAGTGGAACAAATGGCTCTACCTAATGGGAAGACAGACCCTTCCTTCAAAATCAGTATTAATCATGTCCCAGTTGAAAAGGTACATTTTACTCCTACTACATTTGGAGAAAAATGATGCAATCTGTTTTCTTCGAGAGGGTTCTAAAAATCCTGGAATGAAATGTTTTTAGTTGGAGCATTTCCACCCAGAATGTGGGCATCTGGTTATCCATAGATAGGTTATTTGCATCATTGACTGGCAAATTAATAAATCGTTACTGTGCTTGAGAATATGTGTGGTTTCAAACAAACATGCTTGAGTTTGCAAGAAGTCTCAGTACATTTCAATATAATGCATACATTTTAAAGTTAACAATTCTACATTAAACAATCACATTATATTAACAATTACGTTAACAATTTTATATTAAAACAGCAACAGGTGATCCATGTCTTCACTAGGGAGAGTAGCATATCAGAATGGTGGTTAGGACTGGCAAGCTGGCATTTTATATTGAAATTTTGTTGCTGAGAGATGAGTAGTAGCAGGAAGGCCAGAAGGCATATCTGGAAAAGCCACCTAAGGGAAGGAAGAACCTAGAGGCTCAGGCAGGCAAGGCTTCACATGGTCCGAGTTCAAAGATGAGCTGAGAAAGGCAAGATCAAACAGAAAAAACCAGGAACTGAGGCTGAGAGCAAAAGACAGACCTGGTCAGAAACCTTAGCAACCAGTGTGGAGCTGGAGTTGGAGGTAGTTGGGGGCCGGTGGGCAGCAGCAGAGAAGGGGGCAGCACTTCCAACAGTGCTTCCAGTGAGTACAGGAAACAAACAGTGAAGGTGGACGCATATCAAAAAGGCCCACCTTGTTAGGGTGGGCTGTTGAGGTTGGTCTGTAGGTGGTGGGCCTTGACTGTACCCATGCATGTGAGCTTCCTGTCTGTGGCCTACAAGTATCGATGTGCTCAGGTCAGAGTGGGTCTGAGTGTGCACTGTGCATTTCCTGGTGGGTGCTGCCTTCTGAGCTTGACTCTCATTTCCCATTACTGCTTTGCTCTGACTCATTGATGGCCTTCCACATGTCATTAGGCAGCTCGGCTGCTGCTTTCATTTCTCCCAAAGGTATCAGAGGTTTGTGTCTTGGCTTTTACATTTTTTCTCCTGAGAGCTGGAGGAAGTGGCCTTTTCACAGTTTTGTTTGTTGAGTTGAATACTTACAGGGTCTTACAGTTTCGATTTTTCTTTCTCGTAGGTCTTTGATCCCGATGACCTTTATTCAGGGGTCAATTTCTCCAAGGTTCTGACTACTCTTTTAGCTGTCAACAAAGCAACAGAAGGTAAGCAGAGTTTGTGATTTATGAGTTCTGGGTGACAATTTTGCATCCATGTGTTTCTGATTGCACTAGAAGCCAGCTATGGCCAGGGTTATTCAGTTGGTGCAAATTCCACTCCTCCCTCTAAGTAAACCCTGACAGTGTCAGATACTTTCAGCTTTCATGACTTAAGCATACCCATCACAGTATTTAAACATACTCATTGCAGAGTTGTTCTAATGCCTTGAATATAAAAATAAGAACCAAACAACTATTTTGTTCAAAACTCTTGAATAGCCAGCTAAATATAGCAGGACAGAAAATAAAAAGGAAAGGACCAGTTCCTTCTTTTTTTTTCTTTATCAAGTTTACAAAACAAAACCATCACTTCCCTTTCCCTAGCAGAGACCTGTTTTTCTCATTTTTTCCATATGTCTTTGTCTGTGTAAAGAGACCCCCCCGGAGACTTGCACTCACTATGAAACCTTAAGTTCATAGTGAGTGAAAGGAGTATCTTTTACTTAGATGTGTAACACCCACCACCCTGGATGGTGTTAAATATAGATTCTAGTAAATTAGAAGCAAACGATGATAAACTTTGCATGGAACTTTACACCTTGGTCTTCTTCCCTACAGTGGTAGTAATCATCGTAGTTCAAATGCTTTGAGGCTTTTGCCTGGGTTAAGTCTGGCCCAAGAGTCCTAGGTGGTCTCATTCAGTATTTGTAACACATCTGGGTGTATTATTATTATCATTAATAATTCCATAGTATAGATAAGGAAAGTCAAGCAAACAGTTGCCAAACTAGAACGTAAGTGGTCAAGCTGGGATTCAAATCCATGCCTGACTGTAGAGCCTTTATGGCCACACATGAGTCTTGTTGCTGCAAATGTTGAAGAGCCAAGGGGCTGTGTGCCCAACACTGCCAGGTGCTATAAAGGAAGTGGAAGATATGGTTCATGCCCTTGAGAAAATTGCTGTCTATTTAGGGAAACTCAACTTACCCACGTGAAAGAATTAGAGCACAAGAGCAGACAATACAATCAAATGCCAAACAGGATAGAGCATCTAGGAAGCTATCAAGTAATTATAGTTTCAGTCAAAAGAGCTGTATATAATACCAAGACATATAAAAATACTTCTTCAAAGTTGTTCTTTTGATGTTTGGAAAAAAATGCTTTTGAGCTATTGTAAGGCTATAGCAGAAAGTATAGCTAATTCAACTAACTATATTTAACACACATGACAACTATCCAGTTCTGGGTAGGGAGGATCGTATAATTCTAACATTATGCCACACAAATTATATGTTCTTTTGCCAAACTCTCCTAGCAAGTTTTACAGTCTCTTCCCTTGCCACAGATATTTATAAAAATACAAGGAGGTGAAAGTTAAAACCCACGGCATCAAGGAAATTACTTGGATACTGAGCTTGTCGCCTAGGGAATGTTTGGGCTTTAGACTTTTGCAGTTTATATCTTTTTAAAAATAAATGGAGAGGAAAAGAACCCTCATTTGAAGTTGTCAAGAAGCCAGCTCCTCTCTTTAGTACATTCTCAGCATACTGAAAACATCCAACTCAGCTCTGGCCTGATCAAATTTCACAAGGTTTCAAGGAAGAAAAGATTCCTGAGTTTGATTTTCAAAAACAAATTATTTTGGTATCAAGGTTGCATCTTCCCAGACAGACATGTTCTCTCTCATTCTCATTCTCTACCCCCCAAAGCACACCAGGAAGATTTTTATACTATATATGCTATACATATTGTTATACACAAGAAAAGGGCCATTGAGTTAGAGTTATGGGCCAAAAACAAAGAGAGAAATTTGAAATATTTCAAAGTAATAAGAGCCACACACAGCTGTTTCGTACCCGATATAGTTCTGCCTTGGATAATAGGGCATACTGTTGCAACTTGTTCAGGAGGGAAGAGTTGGAGGAAAATGGATTGAAAGAAAATGTATCTGTCACTCCTTTTCATTCTACTGGAGATCAGTGGCCAGTAAGGTTAAGAATATGTTGCCTACCCAAAAGGGAAGAAGGAAGAAATGAAATACATTTGGTATGTTCATGATAACAGTTAGAATTACAGCTAGGATGCCTTTGATAATATCCCATGAAAGCTAATGGTGTGGTGTAGGTGGCTTTCTGACACGAGTGGTTCCTTTATCATGCCTTTTCCTCTTTTCACAGATCAGCTATCAGAAAGACCATGTGGACGTTCCTCTTCTCTTAGTACTGCTAATAGTTCTCAGACAAGCCCACAGAGAGCAGTTTCTAGCACAGCTCCAGGGCTGCAAAAGCAGGCAAAGGCAGTGGTAAGTATGGTCTCCAATTCCCCCTGCCTGTTTTAAAATCCATAGAACTGGATCAGTATCCCAGTTGGATTTCCGTATGTGGTGAGAGAGCCATTCTGTTTGTTTTGGGTATGACCAAATAAACTAAGCACCAATTCAGGCTGGCCTGATGGAACAAATGAGGCATGTGGGACCCAGAGGCAGACAATCCCAGTTGAAGCCCCAGCACTGTTGCCTGCTCATTTGCATACTGAGAATGCCATGCAAGTGTAAGTCATTGAGACTTCTCCTAATGACACTTTGCTGTTATTTCCCTATCCCTAGACTTATTAGAACTAAATCATACTTAGTGCTTAATAGGCAACCAATAAATAGTCATTGCTGTTCTGTCATAATTGTCGTCTTTATTTTTCTCTTTGAATTCTTATTGAGCAAGACCTGGTTTTCAATATTAGCCCATGATGAACTTGTATCTTGGAATCGCTTATTTGTCATTGCGTTTGGTTTTACTGGGAGCTTTTATTTGGAAGGAAGTGCCCCATCTTCTGCTCTTTGGGTGAACCCTTTCGTCCCTGTCAAAAGCCACCTGCTAACTATAGGACATCATCACCTATTACTTCGAAAGCATTTACATGGGTGGTTCTTAACCTTTCTGAGATCACAGATTCCTTTGAGAAGCTAATGAACTCTATGCCACCATAACTTTTAACCCTCTTAAATTGTATATAAAAAAAGCCCATGTGTTTGAACTCATTTGGGCAAAGATCCATTGTGCTTATCAGATTCTCAAAAGGTCTGTGAACCTCAAAAAAGTTAAACCCAATCCACACGAGACAGCATAAGAACTTGTAACTTAGTTAACTATGGGATATTTCATCTTTGCATATGACTAAGTCTTAGCCAAATTAAGATATTCTTAGTAATTGGGAGGTAGGGGCAGATTTTTATGAAAGAAGGTTAGTACCTAATATGTGGACTAGGTTTATATGTTGAGCAGAGGCAAGGTAGAATTGTTTATTGCTCCACTCTGTCACCTGGCAATATGAAATAGGTACCTTTAGATCACTGGTGAAGAGAAAGGGAAATGAAAGCTATGACCCAAACAAAATACACATTCTGATGAATGCAAAATTTCCATGCTCTTTCAAGGGGTTTATTAATTCCTCCTAAAGCCCATTCACAGATTCCTAAATTAAGAACTCAGATGGACTTGGGGTTTTGTCATTGGACTCCCCACTTTATTTACATCAATCCATATAATTTCTATCCCAGCCTCATTTAAATGGGTGTTTAAGCTGGTGTGGTTTTTGTTTCTCTAGGAGATGACGGAAAATGGAAGTCATCAGTTGATAGTGAAGGCAAGATTCAACTTTAAGCAGACTAACGAAGATGAACTATCCGTCTGTAAAGGGGACATCATTTATGTCACTCGCATTGAAGAAGGAGGCTGGTGGGAAGGCACACTAAATGGGAGAACAGGCTGGTTCCCTAGTAATTATGTCCGAGAAATCAAACCCAGTGGTAAGTGAAGCTCTGAAAAGCCTTTTGTGAATGTGATTTTTGTACTTTCTTGGTATTCTTACCGGAAATCTTGTAGTTTTTATTGGTTAACGGAAACTGTTTATATTTGTATGTATATGTCAAAAATAAGATTTGAACAGAGCTGGGAAAAAGCTGTGATTAGATATTTTGAAATGAAGTTGTATTTAGATTACATCAAGGCAATAGAAATCTAAAAAAGTGAAGGAATTCCAAGCTCAGGCAACTGCTCCACCTTAACTATGCCCCCTTCTGCCTAGTAATTTTAGCCATGCAGTACAGTACATAATACTCAAAGAATCACCATGGCAGAATATGATAATAAAAGAGTCCAAGTGCTAACTTCCTTTTTTAGTTCCAGTCTTTTAAGCAGACCTAACACTGTGTGCCTGAGAGGTGTGTGAGACATAACAATCACACAGCTTCAGGAAGCTTTATGGACAAGATTGCCCTTAACTCATTGCATACGCCTAGCTGCTTACCCCCTTTCCTCATCACAGCCAGAGAATGATTGCTAATTATTCTTCAGTAGTCTTTCTTAGCGAGTTTTGGTAACTCACTTTTCCTTTTCAAATAGGAAAGAAGCCTCTGCTTGTATTACAAAAGCAAAACGACGCCCCCCCCAACTCAAAAACCCTGATATGTCATAGAAGCATGTTACAGACAGATCGAACAGTAATCAGTAATTACTCTATCTCTTCACTTCTTCTTTGTTTGTTTTTGGTACCGGGGATCAAACTGAGGACCTTGTGCTTGCCAGGCAGGCACAGCGCCACTGAGCCACATCCCTGGCCCCAGTCTCTTCACTTCTTAACAGTACTTACCCAAGGACTCCTTCAGGTTAATAGCTCCTCAGTGCATTACCTCTTTTGTAGATGCCATTGCCTTTGTTAATGCCTCAAATGTGATACTATTAATAAATAAAATTATAGACTCACTGTAAATAAAATGTTACAGAAATATAGTATGGATAAGTTTCTCCCTTCACTCTTTCACCCAGATACCCATCCAATGTTTGAAGCTTTTCCCTAAAATATTTAAGATAGCTTGCATACTTTCTGTGTTCTGGGTTGGATTAAAAGGGGCATCTCCTTTAATGGAATGTGTTTACTAGCAGATTTACAATATTTATGTACTTTTAAACTTCTCAGCATTTTTATTTATTGTGGTGCTGGGGATTAAACCCAGGGCTTTGTGCATGCTAAGCAAGAACTATACCACTCAGCTGTGGCCCTAGCCCTCAGTCGAAATGTTTCTGTTAAACCCTGAAGTATTTTCCCGGGCCTTGCCCAGAATTTCCTTGGTTTTGATGATTTTCACAGCTGATTTTTACCCCTTGCTGCATGCTTCCATTGATATAATCTGGTTGATGACCCTCATTCTAATGTACCTCACTGTGATGCCTTGCAGCAGTCTGGCCACTCCTTAGTGGATGGCCCCATGATACTTGCTCTGATCTCCAGGACCTTCCCTTCAATTTTTTCCTCTTCTCTCTTTGGTTTAAGATTCTTGTTAGGGCTCAAATGGCAAACTCTGCCTCTGAGATGAGCACTTCAGTAATCTCTAGAAACATCTAACCCAACCATCAAAGATTTGGGCTAAGGGGGCCAGGAAGCCTGGTAGTTGGGGAGTTGGACTGCAAATACATAGAACAACATCTCTCATCTAGCTCCCGTTCTTGTCTTCTAATCTAGACTCAGTAGTCATAGTGATTCTTTCAAAGTGTAAGTTGAAACTGCGTTGGTGGGGCACACCTGAAATTCCAGCACTCTGGGAAGCTGAGGCAGAAGGATCACAAATTCAAGCCCAGCCTGGCAAATTAGGAACTTACGGAGACCCTGCCTCACAACAAATATAAAAAAGGCAGCTAGGGGTGTAAGTCAGCGCAAAGGTCCTGAGTTTAATCCCCAGTAGCTCATGCGTGTGCATGCACACACACACAACTTGGGTTGCTCCTTATCTGAAAAAGGATGAAGGCCAAGGTTATCACAGTAGCCCCCTAGGCCCTGTAGGATCTGGCCCCTGTGGCCTCTGGCCTCCTCTCTGACCTCTCTCCCCTCTACTCTTTCCACTCAGCCACACTGGTGCCTATGCTGCCCACACCTGACTGGCTCCTGCATCTTTGCTGCCTGTCCTTCCATCCAGGACATTCCCCAATCTCAGTGTGGCGGCTTCTCTCACACTGTCTGTGACTGCTCACTTGTCTATTTTACCATAACGCTTTCTCTGGTCACTAGGAGAAAATCAAACCCTATCCATCTCCCTTGATACCCTTACCCTACTTTATTTTTTCTTTATAATTTCTCTCCATCTAACATACTATATATTTGCTTATTTATTTCATTGACTATATCTTACCATTAATATATTAACACCATAAAAGCAACAGTGTTTTGTCTGTTTTGTTTATGTGCAGTGAAAAATCTGTAAAATGAAAAAGTGTTGTGGGGTAGGTAATTAAATTCTATCCATTGAGTACCTCCTATTCCTCATGGACCCTGCCTCCTGGGACCTTCTAGGTTAGTAGTCAATACAGGTCTACACACGACTAACTGTAACAGGATACAACAGAGCACACGGACAAAGGGACAAAGGTCTTCTTTTTTATTAGTACATGTTTGCAGTACATGAAGTTTACATTCATCTTAGGAAGAAGGTACTGTACTTAACATATCTTGATTCTTTTTATTCCCCCTCCCTCTCCTACCTTTCTCCCTCCATCTTTAGATCTCCTTTCTCCTTTTAAATTGTTATCATTTTAATTCATGCTTGTGACATATAGTGTTTATATTCATTGTGGGTATTTGGTACATATACATGACACATCTTAAATCTTTTTATATCCACCTCCTTGGTCTCTTGGACCCTTTTCCCATTTGCAAAAATCTGTCTCTCTGATTCCTCTTATTGATCTCATTTTGCCCTTTATTTGTACTTTGCATTACTCAAATGAGAGAAACCATACTGTATTTAAGCTTGTGTATCTGATTTATTTCACTTAAGATTATGTTTTCCAGGTGTATCCATTTTCCTACAAATGTCTCAGATTTATCTTTCTTTATAGCTGAGTAGTATCGTGTCATGTGTAGATACCACATTTTCCTTATCCAGTTGTCTGTTGATGGAAATACAGGCTGCTTCTAGTATTTAACTATTAAGTAAGATGCTCTTGGAACAGTACAAAAATGATTCAGATAACAATAACCTAAGTGGGAGGAAGCACTTGAATTGGGTCTTGAAAGATAGGAGAAGATTCTGACTAGTAGAAGTAGGTTAGAGAGAGCTAGTAAGTTAGACCATGAAGGTTGGGAGGCATAACCTAGGTGGCAGGATGATTTGCACTGAGAATTAGGTGCATGAAGAGAACAACTAGGTTCTTAAATTAGGGCCCCAGAAAGAGGAGAGTCAATGTAGTTTTTAGCAGAAGATAGCAAGTGGTTTAGGAAGCTCTTTCTAGCAGTCGTGTGGGGGCTGGATTTCAGGGAAGTGATGGGCATAACCAATGAGGATGTACAGAATCCAGTGGAAACTACTGCTGAAGTCCAGGCAATCTAGACCATGATGTGGACTCCTCTGGGTGATAGTGGGGAGGAAGAGAAGTGGCCAGGTGCAGCAGATACTGCTGAAACAGAAATATAAAACTTGCCAATGATGAGTTATGAGGACAAAGGAAGAGGTGAGGATAACTCCAAGTCTGGAGGTCCATCTTGTCACTGAACTTCTCAGGGCAGGCACTGTCCACTGTCACCCACCTAGCCATCCAACAAAGATATTAGTTTCTGTCCTGGGCATTTGTAAGACATACAGGCATAAAACACAACTCTTGCCTGTAGGGCGTTCGTAGTCTAGTGCGAGAAAATATCATTGGCATACAGTATGTCATAAGTTTATGGATAGAGTTAGTACATGGTATATGGAGAGTGAGGGAAAGAAGAGGGTACTTAAGTCATCCTGACAAGCAGGTCAAGGGGAACTTAACTGGGAACTTAATCATCCTTGCACCCCTTTCTGTCTCCATTGTGCCTCCCATGGTGCTTTAGACATCAGGAACGTTTGCTATGTGCTTGCTATGGGTTGGGTATTGTTTGAGTGTCTCCCTCAAAGGGTCAAATGTTGGAAGCTTGGTCAGTAGTGTGATGGTGGTGGGAGGTACTGGGACCTTTAAGAGGTTGGGCCTAGTGGGAGGTGATTAGGTCATGGGGCATTACCCTCAGAGGAGATTAATATAGATCTTGAAGTAGCCTTGCTAGTTGCCACGAGAGGAGGTTTTTATAAAAAGTAAACCTGGCCCCTGAATCTCTCTGATTTCTTATCTCACTACATGGTCCGCCCTTCTGTGGATGACTGATTCCCTTTCTATTTCTCTGATGTATTGTGACCTAGCCAAGGGACCCCTTATGAAAGGTTAACAGATGAAGCTATTCAGACTTGGACTTTCAGCTTCCAAAACTGCGAGCTAAATAAACCTCCTTTTTTTATAAATGCTCCCTTCAAGTATTTTATTATAGTAACAATATGGACTAATATGGTTCTGAACTCCATTTTTAGAGAAGACTGGAGGAGGTTGTTTTGTGTGTATGTTTTGGAGGTTAGTGGCGGTTGGTAATGCAGATGATTTACTGTTTTAGAGTTGTTGAAGGGAAATGTAGCAAGTCATACTTCAGAAGTTGTCCAGCAATCACTATGGATATGGAGCACAGAAGAGAGTTAAGGCCTGGAGATGAAACAGACAAGGGGCACTATGAGGTGGTAGACAGTATAGTGTAAAATAGACCGCAAATCATCAGTGTTTGAAGACACAGAGTGCATTAAAGATGGGGAAAGACTTAATGGAGGAGAAGGGTGTGAACTGAATGATGAAAGATGGGTAGGCTATATGTAGGCCCAGGAAAGAGGGAAGGACAAAGTAAGTCATAGTGATAGCTTGGAAAAAACAAACTATGGAGGTTCTGTGGTAGGACTGAGCAGAGTAGCCTTGAGGGAAAGTGAACGGGATTAGCATAGTGAAGAAAAATGTCTTTGAGGGGAAGTTTAGGTGAACCATAAATCTTTGTTAACCTGAATTCTTTTCCACCCCAACTCTTGTCATCTCCATAAAACAGTGAGTAAATCCAGACCTATCTAGAGTACTGCTGTGGTTCATTTAGATTCAATGGTTTGCTGTTTCATGTTTGGTGTCAAATATATTGTCAATTTTTATTTCTTTCCATGAACTCAGTACTGATGGGTAGGCTTAGAAAAGATTTCAGGGAGGTTGAAAAAAATGGCTCAGATAAAGAAAAGATTTCAGGGAGGTTGAAAAAAATGGCTCATAGATAAAATGCATACTTCATAGTAACAAAACTTTTAGAGTTTTAAATCTCATTGTCACACAACCCTTTGGGCCATTGATGAAGATGAATTAGCAGTGGAACTGAAGAACTTCAGTGACCTCTGTATGCTTCCTATTTGGTCAAACGTGGTCATTCAGATAGTAATTTTGACAAATTCATACACACAACTCAGGGGAACCCTTCACCTTGGCACTTCACATCCTTTTGGAATTTCCCAAAAGCAAAACAAAACAAGCCCGGGTTGCAACCACTGTGGAAATCAGTATGGAGATACCTCAAAGAACTAGGACTGGAAGTCCCATTTGACAATGCTATTCCACTGCTGGGAATCTTCCTCAAAGAATTAAAAGAATCATACCACAGTGATGTATGTGCACACATGTTCATAGCAGCACAGTTTGTGATAGCTAAAACTTGGAAACAGCCCAAATGCCCATCAACTGGAGACTGGATAAAGAAAATGTGGTTTTTTTATGAAATGGAGTACTACTCAGCCATAAAAAATGAGAAATTAGAGACATTTATAGCTAAATGGATGCACATTGAGGCGATACTCTTAAGTGCAATAAATAGGACACACATATATAAATACCGAATAGTTTCTCTGGTGTGAGAAACTGAAAGTGTAAATGAGGACTAAAATGTATGATAGGTGATGTGAAATAGGATTTAAAGGGGCAAAGGGGAAGGAAGTGGGAGGGCTAGGGGAAAGGAAAGAAGGGAATGGGATTAATATGAGAAAATGGAAAAATAGGAACAAAATCTTTGTAAATAGGGAGGAATGGAGGGGTTGAAGGGAGGGCTGGGCAAGGGTGAAGAATAAGAACCAAGAGAGATTACGTAAAGGTGCAAATTTCCAATGATGAATGTCATTATATTGTATACCTAAAATGTACCAATGATTAGAATGAATAATCGATAATGCAACATAGGAAGAAAAGGTCCAAAGGGGTAGGGGTAGTGGGAGGGGCAGGGGAAAGGAAAGAAGGGAAAGGAAAAATGCTGAGAAATGGAAAAAATGGAAATAAAGTCTTTGTAAATAGGGAAGGGTGGAGGGGGTGAAGGGAGGGCTAGGAATGGGGAAAAAATAAGAACCAAGATGCATCATGTAAAGGTACAATTCCCAGTGAGAAATGTAATTGTGTTTTATACCTACAATGTACCCGTAAAAGAATTTAAGAAAAAAAAAAGAGAGTATGGACAGCATTTGCATTCTCATGATCAAATTAATGAAAACAAAACAAAACAAAACAAAAAAACAAGCCCAGGGTGATAGAACCTTCACCTTGCAGAGTGCCATGCCTGGGAGGGCTGCATTGTTTTCCTCCCTTGAACTTGTTATCAACAAGAGCACTTAGTACTCTGGTAAATTTGCCCTTCAGGAGTGGCATTTAAGTTTTGGATTCCACTGTAGCTCTTGTCTAGAGTTAACTATGGCCACACCTGTGGGGACAGCTACTACCCGCTCTTGGAGAGCAGGCTGATTTCAGAGGGTGTATAGCATAAAGAACCATTCACTTCATATTATAGATAGTTAGGAAATAGGATATTTAAGTATAAAACACCCCCCTCACACACACAAATACACAAATATCCTTTCAGCATGAGCCTCAGGCTGAAGGTAGAATAATTAGGCCTTTGTGATTAGGAGGATAAAAACCTCTCACCAAGACTGATATGTGAACAATGGTGACATCAAGAAGCCATTAATACCAGTTTTGGTTGACTAAGTCTGGATTGTTTATTATACGAGAAAAATAAGCCCTGTTTTGCACAAAAATATATTTTTTCAAAGATCTCACTTCATAGAAAATACATGTCTAAGCCACAGAAGATATATTAAGGGCTTTTGCTCCTTTATTTTATTTGAGTCAGACACATTTTGAATGAGAAAATTAGTCATTATACAATTTTGTGTTCTCTTTTTAAAATCAGTGGTAACCTATAAACTGTGTTTCTTATACATCAAAATAATTTCTGCCAATGTATTAGTAGCATAGTAAATTATATATCTTTTCTACTTTTGTCTTTGTTACCTAGAAAGGCTAGGGATTTTGTTAAGATTTTTGCATCAACTTTTTCTGACAAAATTTCCATGCCAAGAAACTATTGAGAAAAGTGTGATTGGAGAAGATATTTTAAACAAATTCTCTTTTCTCCAGGGGATTCTGTAAAGGGGTCATTAAATCCTTCTAAGTTTGTTTTATTAGCAAGCAAATATAGATACCAATTGAGAGGATTATTAGGTACATGATTAATTAAATTTGTATTAAGGCCGATTAAGAAGTCACTCTTCCTGCTCATTATACCAAATCTGGAATTGAGCATTATATTTAGACTTCCTGTTTTAATCTCCTGGGGGTATCACATAGATGCTCTGTGTTCAGAAAAACTGTTTGTCACTAGATTTCTTTTTGTCCTATCACCATCAACAGGCAATGGGAATCTGGACATGAGAAAAAAGGGGAAAGAATCAAAAGTGGATTGGGAAGGAGTCTTCACATCAGGGTTACGAGGGTTTCTTTGCCTCTGTGTAACACTATTGTTGTTTGCTACTTTATGCCAAAAAAGCTATATGAATTTTTCTTTATATTGACTGATCCTTTTTCACTGACTGAACCGCATTGACCGATGTTTTCATTTCTCTGGATACACGACTGAAGAGGTTTATGTCTGCTTAGGCCACTTTGAACTACTCCCAGGGTCTGCGCTTGTCTCTTCTGAAGCTCCAGATACTTACTCCTTCTCTACGTGTTACTAAGTGTGGCTTTCAGAGAGAACTTCAAGTGGGGAGAGTTGTGGCAGGAGTGGGGGTGGGGCACAAAGGAGGAATGAAAGGCTGCAAACTATCACTGAGCTGTTTTTCTATTTTGTAACCCCATTTTGACTTTTTTCATGAAGACACTTGTTTGCAAGGGCTACATTATTTTTTTTAATTTTTATTTTATTGGTACATTTTAGGTATACAATGTAATGACTCATTATTAGAAATTTGCACCTTTACATAGTCTCTCTTGGTTCTTATTTTTCCCCCTTCCACTGCCCTCCCTTCAACCCCTCCACCCCTCCCGATTTACAAAGACTTTGTTTCCATTTTTTCATTTTCTCATATTAATTCCATTCCCTTCTTTCCTTTCCCCTAGCCCTCCCACTTCCCCTTCCCCTTTGCCCCTTTCCTGTTTCACATTATCTATTATACCTTTTAGTCCTTATTTGCACCTTCAGTTTCTCACACTAGAGAAACCATTCGGTATTTACACGTGTGTGTCCTATTGATTTCACTTAAGAGTATGGCCTCAATGTTGCTGAATTTTATTTGCCATTTTGTTTTGTTTTGTTTTAAAGATAAGGTCTTCTATATGCTTCCGGCTGGCCTTGAACTCACTATGTAGCCCAGGCTGGCCTCAAACTCTCAGTGATCCTCCTGTTTCAGCTTCTTCAATGCTGGGAGTACAGGTGTGCACCACCATGACTAGCTATTTTGCCAATATTTTGTTAAGGTTTCTCTGCATCTATGTCCATGAGGGCTATTTGCCTGCAGTTTTTTTGTGTGTGTGCTGTCTTTCTATGGCTTTGATGTCAGTGTGCTAGTGAGCTCATAAAAGGAGTTGGGAAGTGGTCTCTTATTGTCCCTAAGAGACTTATGGAATTGATTCTGAGGCATCCCTAAATATTGGATAGACTCCCCCAATGAAACTATATGGCCTAGAGATTTCTTTTTCTAGAGTTTTGAATTTACAAATTCAATCTGCTTAATAGTTGCAATTCTATTCAATCATCTATTTCATTTTGGGTGAGTTGTTTTTGTTTTCTGAGGAACTGGTTTGTTTCACATCAAATTGACAAATTTATGTGTGTAGCGCTGTTCACAGTATTCTCTCATTTTTCTTTTGATATCTGCCGGGCCTGGTGTAATATCCAGTTTCATCTCTAAAATTAGTAGTGTGCGTCTTCTGTCTTATTTTCTCCCTCCATCTTGATGATTTTACCAGTCTTTTCAAAGCAGCAACTGTTTCTGCATCATGGCCAGTCATCCCAGAATCTCCAAGGCTGCCACTTCTTTGTTTTCAATTTGTTACTCCTCCATTCTACTTTACATAGTGAACATTTTATTTCAATTGCAATTAGCCATTCCTGTGGCCTTTCCTTTCCTCTTTGGTGTCTTGCAGGCATTCCATTACTGTTTACTCTTCCTTTTGACCTTGATTCTGAAAGGTGATCACCTCTTTCTGGTATGTCTAAAAAGTTTCATTTTTATTGGGGCTGGTTTAAATGATAATTGTATGAAACAACACAGCTCTAAATAAAACCATTATATTATAGCTACATTGTAGGAAACCTGCCTATAATAACCAAAGAATTTGATAATTGCTAATTTTGAATAAGACATAGTACAACACCATGGTGTATTGGAAAGAACATCAGGTGTGGCAGTGGGATACATAGGTTCAGGTTCTGGCACTGTCACTTATAGTGTCAAGCAACAGACAGGTGACTGCATTGCTCAGGTTTGCCCCAGGGACATCTTGTGAAGCCACTAGTGGATTGAGGTGGATCCTGAAGCAGCCTAAGTTTTTCAAAAACTGGCAGTATTTACTTGTTAACCTCGGGGAATGACAGACTTGGCTTTCCTTGCTGCTTTTTTGCCTTAGTACCACTCTACCTGGCCTGGCCCAGCTGGAAGATTCACTGTCATAGGTCCGGAACTGCCTCGAGCATTGCCATTTCTGAAGCAGTGCTTCTGCAATCCTCCCCACCTAGAAACCTCTGCTTTCTTCTCACCTGTGTATTCTAGCCACTGTCGAGGGGCACGTTAAGTACCTCATGCCCAACAAAGTCTTCTCTGGCCACCCCAGGTCAAATTAATGGCTGCTCTGAGCTCCAGGCACGACCTCTGCTTACGCCACCAACCAATCCTTTCAGTAGGTTTGTCTCTGGGAATTTTCTTGATGAGGAGGACAGGCTCTTATCAAGACATACCTGGGTTTTAACCCTGGTTTTGCCATTTCTTAGCTGTGTGACCTTAGGTAAGTGACTTTACCTCCTTGAGCCTTAGTGGCCTCCTCCGTAAAATAAGAAGATGAACTCTGCCTGTTAGTATAGATTTAAAGATCAAATAATGTGTCTTAAAGCTATGTAGTGCCAAGTAAATACCAGGGAGATTTTAATAAAACAATAGTTAAAGTCAAAGTTAAATGGGAAAATATTCACAACATAATGTTGTAATAGGAGAATTACAAGATTATAGGTAAAGTAAAAAAGACCTGCATGTGTGTGCACGCACATGCATGCATGTGTGTGCACGCACATGCATGCATGTGTGTGTTCACACATGCATACATAAAAACAATGGGAAGGCACACTTTAAAATGTTACTCTGGATGATGGTTGGTTCTGTTTTTTCTTTTATATATTTTGAATTTTTAGGATAAGACTATAATGATTTGTAACTTAAACTATTATTTGAAAAAGAAGAATCAACGTCTGATGATATATTGTTATTTGGCTATTTATACTCCATTGTACTTCAGAAAGGATTTAAAGCAGTGTACAATACAGCAATATAGGATTGAAATATAAAACAAAAAATGTAAGAGAAAATAAAGTTAGGAAGATGCTATGCATCTTTTTTTTTTTTGTGCCAGGGGTCAAACTCAGGACCTTGAGCTTGTGAGGCAGGTGCAGCACCACTGAGCTAAATCCCTGACCCTGAATCTCCTAAGCATTTATGACTATCTCCTGAGTTTTAAAAGAATGTCCTCTGTCATGAGTTTCATGAGAGAGACTAACTTTGTAAAAGAAAGGTAGCATTTTACAATATAATAATATTAAGATTACATAAAAAGAATCTTCTGATAGTTTTCATTGAGTTAAATATTCTGATTATTTTATTGTTGGCACAGTGGAATATAGCCCCAAGAAAGGCATATGAGTTCACATGGAAAACTGTGGTGAATATTTACATCACAAAAATTATCTTTAGTGTGCTGTTGTGGCCGCCTCAGTGTCCTGAATCAATTTAAACATTTAGCTTTCATGGTCACATTGACTTTGGGGAAGACCCAGAAGTCGCATGGTGCCATATCTGGTGAATAAGGTAGATGAGGACACACTTTGATGTTTTTATGAGCCTACTTTTCTGTTGGATGGCACTGGGCAATGGCGTTGACTAGATTTTTGATCGTACCTTGTAAAGACACAAAATAGGACTTCCAGAACTGCTAAAGAAATTGGCATGAATGATGGAATAAGTGTGTTCAAAACAAGGGAGAGTATTTTCAATGGGGGTTAATAGCAATGTGTCTTTTAATGTAATAATTTTTTTATTTTTTTGGTATGAGGGATCGAACTCGGGTCCTTGCACTTGCACAGCAGCCGGCAAAACCACTGAGCTAAATCCCCGGCCCTGTAATAATTTTTTTAAAAAATTAAACACATATCAGTTTTTTATTAGCCCTTAAAGCTGCTGTTAGTTATATTATGTTTGTACAGTAATTTGCAAGTTATAGATATACATTTGGTCAGCACTGGTTTCGCTTATCTGTTTTGAATAAGTTGAGTGGAGAGACAGACTATAGTAAAGAAACCTGAACTGGGACTGAAGTCCTTGCCCTGGCCCTGCTGGTGACTAGCTGTCTTATTACTTATCCTATTACTCCCTCAGAAATTGGGGAACCTGGACACGAAGAGCTGACTTTGGCCATGTATGGTTTAGTGAAGTTGTATTTTCATTTGTTTAGGAATATATATTGCCCTTGATCCTTCTACTCTAATCGTTATTAGTATGTTAGTTGACCTGTATTATAAAGTGTTCATCATACAGTTGTATGTTATTAACATAACTTGAATGTTTTTTTCACAGAGAGACCTCTCTCCCCTAAGGGTGTCAAAGGATTTGAAACTGCTCCACTTACCAAGAATTATTATACCGTGGTGAGTGTTCAGATCATGAACAAAACTTTTCTTGACTCTGTATGGAAACTTTTCACTTGTCAAACCATGGATGTATTGAGGTTGCACAAAGGAAAGACTGGATGAAGTTGCATTGCTAGGTTCTAGTGCCATTTGCATTATAATGGCACTCTTCTTCCTGTAAGATTCTTACTGGTGCCTAGTGGTTTTACATCCATTGCACTGAAAAATTCAGACATAGCACAAAGATTCAGAACAAGGCCTATTAAAACAGCAGTGAAAAAAAGATTGGTTAATATGTAGACATTAGGATGAAATTCAGCTGTTAAACATAGCCTTACCAAATATTTAGATGAATTCCCAAGTTCCTCTAATGCAATAAGTTTTAAGTGATTGTGTTCCGTGATTTTACCTTAGAATAAATTAATCCATTATATTCTCTGGAATATGATCAACTTTATTCTTGAGGTGAGCCCAAAAGGAAGATGGCCCTTTGGCACAGAAGGAAGAATGAAATGGCCCTGGCTTGAACACAGATATGTCAAACTATAATAAATAGAGCATGTGCAATACTCAAAATGAGTTCCTGCTTGAAAGAGAAATCACACCATTCTCCTTAATCTACTCTCTGCTTTCCTTCATGTCTCCTTTCCAGACTTGGCCCCGTCACTAATGAAAAGGTCAAGTCAACATTACCTCTAAGCTGCCCTGTCTGGTAGCCTCGGGATCTTCCCTCAGCTCTGCTGAAATACAGCTTCTGTTTTTCCCCAGTGTTCTGTGGGCATTTGTACTGCATGCTCATTTCATTTTGTGCATAGATAAGGAGTTTTTAATTATCTCTATACAGGTATGTGAATGTCATTTGGTTTGCAAAAATTGAATTTCACTCTTCAGTGAACTTGTTCTATAATGATGACATAAGCAGTAGGTGATATGAAAAACCAAGAAGGAACTTCCATAGGTAACATGAACAATAATCATAGGGGAACTATTTTGTTAATATTTTTCCTTTTGAATTCCCAAGGTTAAAATATACGATCCAGCAGACCTAGGGTTCCTTCTCCTTCATCTTGCTTCCTTTCTGATGACTTTTAGCTTCCAGGTGACCTCTAATGATTTAATTTTGAAAGAAAGGGTGTAGTTGAGTGATTGATGAAAATGGTACCATGATTTCTTCTTCTTGTGGTTTGGGAGCCTACCATTTGCTCTGCTTTGGATATCACTCCGTGTTCTGAACCTATCAATTTAAAATATTGTTGGGAGCTAGTTTTGTGTGTGTGTGTGTGCATGTGTGTTCATGTATGTGTGTAACTCAGTGGTAGTGAACTCACCTAGCATGTATGAGGTCCTAGATTTGATCCTTACCACCACACACACGCAGAATATTGTTGGGATTGTCCAAAGCATAGTGACGTTTGTGATTCTTATAGGCTTTGTATAAATCCTCCATATGTTATATATAAATTCTGGAGGTACCACTGTTTGTATAACCTACCTCCTATTGGAAAACATGTGCATTGTTCCTATTTCTCTGCTGTTATGGACAGTTCTGCAGTGGACACCGGTTAGAGATATTGTAACTAGATATAGATGTGAAGAGATTTTTGTTGGTTGAGTGTTCTTTTTTCAATCCATATTTCTTTAGCTTTGAGTAGCTAGACAAAATTTTAGTGGCAATCCAAAATACATCCAGAGTTTTCTTTTTTCCCCATTTTTTTAAGACAGGGTCTCTCTATGTAGTTCAAGCTGGTCTTGAATTCACTATGTAGTCCAGGTTGGCTTCAAACTTGTGGTGATCCTCTTGCCTCAGCCTTCCAAATGCTGGGATTACAGGCCTGTGCCATCACACCCAGCTATGTTCAGTGTTCTGATTGTCCTCCTAATGTGTGTTGAATGCTTGAAAGAAATAAAAAAATCCTATCCCACACATGGGATTTAGAGAACGTTCATCCATGTGAAAAGGGCCTCCATCTGATTTTGTACTAACTCTTCTCTGTAAGGATTATTAATTATATTCGTTTTCAATTGCTAGATCTGTATGAATACTAGTGACTGATTTTTACTCAGTTTTGAAAAGAAATATAACATTTTTGATTATATAACTATCTAAATATTATTAAAATAAGACAATACAGAAAAGTATAAAGAAGAAAATATCACCTTTAATCTTAGCATTTGGAAATTATCATTGTTAACATGGGGATAAATCTCATGCCAAACTATCTTTGAGAAAACATATGTGTGTGCATGTAGAAAACCTGTGTGTGTGTGTGTGTGTGTGTGTGTATGATGGAACCCATGTCCTTAGACAAGCACTGTTATCACTGAGCCCTTATATTTATATTTTTAAAAAATGAAAATAGGAGCTATGTGTTCATCATTATTTATCTTTCATGGTGATTTTTCTGTTTCCACAATCCAACAATAATTGTCTCTGACCAGACCTATTTTTATACTCTTTCATTTGGTGAGTACTTGCTAGTCCAAGACTCCATTTTGGCACTATATAAGTCAAGTTTCCAGATGTTAGGGGACAGAGAGAGAAAGAGAGAGAGAGAGAGAGAGAGAGAGAGAGAGAGAGAGAGAGAGAGAGAGAGAGAGAGAGAGAGAGAAAGAGAGAGAGAGACTGACTCACTCTGGAAGCTGAGAAATTCCATATCCTGATGTCTGAAAGCTGGAAACCCCAGAAAGCCAGTGGTATAATTCTGTCTGAGTCTGAAGGCCTGATAACCAGGCAGCTGATGGTATACATTTCATTTTGAGGGCAAGAGAAATCCAACGTTCCAGCTTAAGTAGTCAGGCTGAGATAATTCTATTTTCCTCCACCTTTTTATTCTATTCAGGTCCTCAAAGGATTGGATGATCCCCACCCACATCAAGGAGGCCATCTTCATTACTAGTCTACTGATGCAAATGCTCATCTCACCAGAAACCCCCTCAAAGCACACCCAGAAATACTGTTTAGCTCAGTGCTATATCTGGGCACCCTGTGATGCATTCAAGTTGACACATAAAATTAACCACCACATGCTATAAACTTGGACAGGATAGAAACCTCTTGGAATTTGAAAGTCTACATACATTCTCCCCACTTTTTCACATTTCTAAGGAATCGTCTGCTGACTTCAGCTGCACCTAGGCCTTGGTATAACTCTGGTCCAGTGTCAATTTTGAAATGTTAAGAAGTTCTCCAGTGTGACCAAGGTGGCTTTATTTATTTTTTCTTAAATTCTTTTATTGGTACATTTTAGGTATACAATGCGTTTACATTTATCATTGGGTGCTTGTATCTTTACATGATGTATCTTGGTTCTTATTTTTTCCCCATTCCCTGCCCTCCCTTCACCCTCTCCACCTTTCTCTATTTCCAAAGACTTTGTTTCCATTTTTTCTTTTTCTCATAATTTTTCCTTTCCCCTACCCCTCCCACTTCCCCTACCCCTTTGGACCGTTTCTTCCTATTTCACATTATCAATTATTCATTTTAATCATTTTAATCCTTATTTACATTTTCAGCTTCTCACACCAGAGAAACTATTTGGTATCAAGGTGGCTTTAGCCACCTAGCTTAGACCTGCACCTGCCGTGAGGCATGGTTAATATAAGTAACAGGCTTGACTGCTGCTAGCCTGTTGTTTTGAATGGGAGCTTGGCATCCTTTAGGGATGTGACAGCCCAGAGGAAGCTTCTGTTGACTCTGACCTTGGTCCTTCAGCGTCCTCAAACTTTGTGCCCTATGTTAAACTAGTTTCACTATTGAGAAAAACATTTTATTTTTCTATTATTTTTGAATAATCTGTTCATTGACTTTCTTTGCTCACTATAATTTGATGCTATGTTCCAGGGAGGATTAAAAAGTAAAGAAGGGAAAAAAGAAACGATGCAGCTTAGTGGCCAGCCTTAACTTGTATGCAGTACAGATAGTCCTCATTTAACAACCTACCTGTCTGATGACTGTTCGGACTTATGACCCACTGCCCAGACTTACAACCCATCTTTTTATTTTGTACAGTTTTGTACATCTTCTTTATAGAGCCTCAATGTCTTTTTAAAATTATTCTTTTATTGGTACATTTTAGGTATACAACACAATTACATTTCTCATTGGGAATTGTACCTTTATATGATGCATCTTGGTTCTTATTTTTTCCCCATTCCTAGGCCTCTCTTCACCCCCTCCACCCTTCCCTATTTACAAAGACTCTATTTCCATTTTTTTCATTTCTCATCATTTTTCCTTTCCCTTCTTTCCTTTCCCCTGCCCCTCCCACTGCCCCTACCCCTTTGGACCTTTTCTTCCTATTTTACATTATCAATTATTCATTCTAATCATTGGTACATTTTAGGTATACAATATAATGACATTCATCATTGGAAATTTGCACCTTTACATAGTCTCTCTTGGTTCTTATTTTTCACCCTTGCCCAGCCCTCCCTTCAACCCCTCCAGTCCTCCCTATTTACAAAGATTTTGTTCCTATTTTTCCATTTTCTCATATTAATTCTATTCCCTTCTTTCCTTTCCCCTACCCCTCACACCTCCTTCCTCTTTGCCCCTTTAAATCCTATTTCACATCACCTATTATACATTTTAGTCCTCATTTACACTTTCAGTCTCTCACACCAGAGAAACTATTTGGTATTTATATATGTGTGTCCTATTTATTGCACTTAAGAGTATCGCCTCAATGTGCATCCATTTAGCTATAAATGTCTCTAATTTCTCATTTCTTATGGCTGAGTAGTATTCCATTTCATAAAAAAACCACATTTTCTTTATCCAGTCTCCAGTTGATGGTCATTTGGGCTGTTTCCAAGTTTTAGCTATTACAAACTGTGCCGCTATGAACATGGGGAAGCATATATCACTGTGGCATGATTCTTTTAATTCTTTGGGGAAGATCCCCAGCAAGGGAATAGCTGGGTCAAATGGGACTTCCAGTCCTAGTTCTTTGAGGTATCTCCATACTGATTTCCACAGTGGTTGCACCAGTCTACACTCCCACCAGCAGTGGAGAAGGGTTAATCTTTCCCCACAGCCCAGCCAGCATTTGTTATTGGTTGATTTCATGATAGCAGCCATTCTTTCTGGAGTGAGGTGGAATCTCAGCGTTGTTTTCATTTGCATCTCTCGAATGACCAGTGATGTTGAACATTTTTTCATGTATTTATTTGCTATTTCTACTTCTTTGTCTGAGAAATGTCTGTTCATTTCAGATGCTCATTTTCGGATTGGGTCTTTAAATTTGGGAGGTCTGATCTTTCTAAGTTCTGTATAGATTCGAGATAGTCGACCTTTGTCTGAGGAAGAGCAGGTGAAGATTTTTTCCCACATTGTGGGTTGTCTCTTCATACTGCTGGTGGTTCCTCTTGCTGTGCAGAAGCTCTTTAAGAAGCAGAAATCCCACTTGTTGATTGTTTGTGTTAGTTCACGGGCAACTGAGGTTTTGTTCATAAAATGTTTTCCTACACCGATGTCTTCAAAGTTCTACCTAACCTCTGTTCCAGTCGGTTCAGCGTTTCTATTTTAATATTTAGATCTTTAATCCATTTTGATTTTAGTTTAGTGCATGGCAAGACATATAGGTCTAGTTTTAATCTTTGGCAAGGAGAAACCCAATTGAAACCCAATTTTTCCAGCACCATTTATTAAAGAGGCTATCTTTCCTCCAGTGAGGGTGTTTGACTCCTTTATTGAAGATAAGATGGTTGAGTGTGTCTGGAGTTGTTTCTGCATCTTCTAATCTGTTCCACTGGTCCTCAGGTCTGTTTCTTTGCCAGTACCATGCTGTTTTTATCACAGTAGCTTTGTAGTAGAGTTACAAGTTGGGAATTATGATACCCCCTGCCATGTCTCTGTTGGCTAGAATTGCTTTTGCTATTCTGGGTCTCTTCTTGTTCCAAATGAATTTTTGGATTGTTTTCTCAAGGTCTGTGAAGTATGCTGCTGGGATCTCAATTGGAATTGCATTAAATCTATATACCAGTTTTGGAAGTATTGCCATTTTCACTATATTAATTCTTCCTACCCAGGAGCAGGGGATGTCTGTCCATTTTCTGATATCATCTTCAATCTCTCTTTTCAGAGTGCCATAGTTTTCAGAGAAGAGGTCTTTGATTTCTTTCGTTAGGCTGATTCCTAGGTATTTCAGTTTTTTGGATGCTATTGTGAAAGGAATTATTTGCCCTATTTCTCTCTCGGTGAGTCTGTCATTGGTATAGAGGAAAGCTATTGATTTTTGTGTGTTGACCTTGTAACCAGCTACTTGACTGAATTTGGTTATTAAGTTTAGAAGACTTTTGGTGGAGTTCTTGGGGTCTTCTATATAGAGTATCATGTCATCTGCAAATAAGGACAATTTGACTTCTTTATTTCCTATCTTTATTCCTTTTATTTCTTTCTCTTGTCTAATGGGCGTGGCTAGTGTTTCCAAAACTATATTGAACAAGAGTGGTGATAGTGGACATCCTTGTCTTGTTCCTGATTTTAGTGTGAAGGATTTCAGTTTTTGACCATTTAGTATGATATTGGCTGTTGGTTTTTCATAGATGGCTTCTATCAGTTTGAGGTAGAGACCATCTATTCCAATTTTTTGTAGGGTTTTTATCATAAATGCATGTTGGATTTTGTCAAATGCTTTTTCTGCGTCTATGGAGATCATCATATGGTTTTTGTCCTTGGCTCTATTGATATAGTGTATTACATTGATTGATTTTCGTATATTGAACCATCCCTGCATCCCTGGGATGAATCCCACTTGATCAGGGTGTATGATCTTCTTGATGATCTTCTGCATTCTGTTTGCCAATATCTTATTAAGGATTTTTGCATCTATGGTCATTAGTGAGATTGGCCTATAATTCTCTTTTTCAGTTGGGTCTTTCTCTGCTTTGGGGATCAAGGTGATGCTTGCTTCCAGGAATGAATTTGGGAGTATTGCTTCCCTTTCAATTTCATTGAAGAGTTTAAACAGTAGTGGCAGCAGTTCCTCTCTAAATGTCTTGTAGAATTCAGCAGTGAAGCCATCAGGGCCTGGGCTTTTCTTAGGTGACAAGTTTTTAATTACGTTTTCAATTTCATTGTTTGCTATTGGTTGTTCAGAATTTTTAGGCCTTCTCATTCAACTTTGGTAATTCATATGTATCTAGGAATCTGTCCATTTCTTCTGTGTTTTCCATCTTATTGGCGTATAGTTTCTGGAAGTAGGTATTGATGATCCTCTGGATTTCTGCTGGATCTTTTGTAATTTCACCCTTTTCATTCCTAATTGCATGGATTTATGCCTTTTCTTTCCTTTTTCTGATAAGGTTGGCTAAGGGTTTGTCAATTTTGTTGATTCTTTCGAAGAACCAACTCTTGACTTCATTGATTTTTTGTATTGTTCTCTTAGTCTCCATTGCATTGATTTCTCCTCTGATCTTTATAATTTCCTCCCTTGTATGAGCTTTGGCCTGCTCTTCTTTTTCTAGAAGCTTGACATTCAGCCTCAGGTTCTTTAATTGGGCTCGTTCTATTTTCCTAATATGCATATTCACCGGTATGAATTTCCCTCGTAAGACTGCTTTCATTGTGTCCCATAGATTCCGATATGTTGTATTGTCATTGGCATTTAATTGAAGGAACTGTCTGACTTCTTCTTTAATTTCCTCTGTGACCCATTGGTTATTCAGAAGTGTGTTGTTCAATTTCCACATGTTTATGAAATTTTTCGAGTTTCTTTTGCTATGGATCTCCAATTTCATCACACTATGGTCTGATAATATACAGGGGATAACTTCAATTCCTTTGCACTCACTTAAACATGTTCTATGTGTGAGTATGTGGTCTATTTTGGAGAATGACCCATGTGCAGCTGAGAAGAATGTGTATTCTGATTTTGTGGGGTGGAAGACTCTGTAAACATCTGTTAAGTTCATTTGTTCAAGAGTTCAATTGAGTTCTAGTATCTCGTTACTTATTTTTTGTCTAGTTGATCTATCTCTTTGTGACAGTGGGGCATTGAGGTCCCCCACTACAATTGTATTAGTGCATATATGACCTTTCATGTCCATTAATATTTGTTTTGTATAGTTGGGTGCACTAGTGTTTGGTGCATAGATATTTATGATTGTCATCTCTTCCTCTTGGATTCTTCCCTTTACAAGGATGTAGTGTCCTTCTTCATCTCTCTTAATCAGTGTTTGTTTGAAATTTACTTGATCTTCAAAGAGGATAGCTATTCCTGATTTTTTTTGGTTTCCCCTCGCATGGAGTATTGTTTTCCACCCTTTAAGTTTCAGTCTATGAGTTTCCTTTTGAATGAAGTGTGTTTCTTGTATGCAGCATATTGTTGGATTTTGCTTCTTGACCCATTCTGCCAGTCTGTTTCTTTTGATTGGTGAACTGAGCCCATTAACTTTGGTGGTTATAACTGAAACGTATTGACTTATCATTGTCATGACTTTTGTTTTTGTTCAGTTCTCCCCCTTTACATTTAATTTCTTGCCGCACCAGATGGGTTCATTCCGTTTTCCTTTCTGGGGTTGTGATTCTCATTGTCTGTTCCTCTGATATTATCTAAAATGTTTGGAGTGCTGGTTTGTTATTCATGAAGTTCCTAAGAGTGCTCTTTGTCATGAAAGTATCTTATTTCTGCATCAATTTTGAAAGATAGTTTTGCAGGGTACATCAATCTGGGTTGGAGGCTGTTTTCTTTTAGGGCTTGGAATATGTCACTCCAAGCTCTTCTTGCCTTGAGGGTTTGTGTTGAGAAGTCTGCTGTGATTCTGATGGGCTTTCCTTTGTATGTGACTTGTTTCTTTTTTCTAACTTCTTGTAGAACTTTGTTCTGTTGAGTTTCTGGAATCTTAACAATTATATGCCTATGTGTAGATACTTTTTGATCAAGGCTATTTGGAGTCCTATATGCCTCACTTATCTGTATGTCAAGCTCTTTTCCCCTGCTTGGGAAGTTTTCTGCCATTATTTCTGTGAAGAGTATTTTTATGTCATCTGCACTCTCTCCTGTTTCTTCATTGAGCCCAATCAGTCTTATGTTATTCTTCTTTGCATCATCTAGCATCTTCTGGATTGATTTCTCATGTTCCCTTATAATTTTGAAGCAATTTTTGTTTTCCTGGTCACTAATTGCAATCTTATCTTCTATATCTGAAATTCTGTCCTCACATTGGCTCATTCTGCTGTGTAGACTTTCAGTGGAGTTTTTCATGTCCTGGAAATCTATTTGCATCTGTTTTATGGATTCCATTTGTCTCTTATGTTGGGATTCCATCATGTTCCTGAGCTCCTCTCTAGATTTATTAATCATGTCTTGCACTAGGGGCACAATTTCTCCTTTTATCTGAGAAATTATTTCTGATTTCATTTTTTCCAGATCCCCTTTTGTTGCCAGTTCAGTGGGTCCAGGTAGTTGAGTATCAGAGTGTTCCATCTCATTTCCCTTTGGGGTTGCTGTAGGTGATCTGGAAGTCTGGTTTTGAGACTTATATACGTGTTTTCTCATTTTGACTGGGGGGCGCAGGGGGTGCTGTTGGTGCCCACGCAGCTCACCTCCTCTGAGCTGGGAAAGGTGGGCCAGGGGCCGAGAGTGGCAGTAGGGATGGTGGCCCAAAAGCCCCTTCCTCTGTGCTCGGAGTGGCGGGATGTTTGGTGGCCTGGAAGCCCCTTCCTGTGGACCAGGAACAGTGGGATGGTGGCTCAGAAGCCCCTACCTCTGGGCAGGAATTCTTTAAATGCTCAGAACTTGATTAGCTCCAGTACAATTGTCTGGTGGTCCAGTGTCCTGTGCATCTTTGTAGTGTGAAACCAGGTGGCTGTACAGAGAAGGGGCCAAAGGAGCAGAGGGGTCCAGTGGATTGCCGCCGGGGCATGGGCTGATTCGGTGTTTTCAGTGTGACTGGCTACCTCAGGACTGCGTCCGCAGACCTGCCTGTCTGCAGTGGGCTGATTTGGTGTTTTCAGCATGACTGGCGACCTCAATGTCTTTTTTTTAGTGCTGTACACCTTGTTTATACAGTACTGCAATTTTCCCTGATTGTACTGTACAGCACAGTACTGCAGTTTCATGTTCTGTTCTGTATTACAGTACTGCATGTAAGAGTTATGCAAATAAAAGCAAAGTCATCAAGTTGGAGTTTCCTTTGGCCATCTCTTTGTTCTGAATATTGTAATGTACATACTATATGCAATTCCTCATTTAGCAACCAATGCACTGAACAAGCTAATTGCAGAAATGTCTATACTTGAATATTGGCATCCACGGTCTTATCGGGAAGGCAGCGTAGACATGAGAGCATCAGCTACATGGCAGAGAAAATGAAATTTTGAAGTGACCTAAGATAGGCAACTCAAAGAGTGACTGAGGAGCTTTTGAATCAGGTGCACCTGGGGAGCTTGTTAATAGTACCGACATCTGGTACCCACAGCTGACTTGCTGCTCAGATTCTCTGTCTATAGATCCTAGGAAACAGCGCTTTAAAAAACCTTCCCCACCCTTTCCTCAACCTCCTTCCTTTAACACGCAGGTGGGTGTGTTGCTGTCTTAATCTGAAACCTGAGGACAAATAAGGGAATGTTGAATGGAGGAGGTAGAATGCAAGACCTGTATTAGAAAAAAAGTCAGAACTTAAGCAAGCAGAGAAGAGCTGAAAGGGAATTATATGAGCAAATTTCTCCAAACAATGGGCATAACTGCAATTATGAGGTGTGATTGAAATATACAGTAAATATTTAAATTTAAAACATAATAAAAGATAAATTGCCATTAATCTCTCAAAATACTCCCCCTTGCTTTGAATGCACTTATCTCATTGCTTTTGCCATTTTCTGAAACAGTACTGTGTCTTTTTTTTTTTTTCTTTTGCTTAAATTCTTTTATTGGTGCATTTTAGGTATACAATACATTTGCATTATCTTTGGGTGCTTATACCTGTACATGATGTATCTTGGTTTTTATTTTTTCTCCATTACCTGTGCACCCTTCACCCCTAAACCCTTCCCTATTTACATACTTCGTTTCCATTTTTTTTTTTTTCTCATAATTTTTCCTTTCCATTCTTTCCTTTTCCCATCTCCACCCACGACCCCTACCCCTTTGGACCTTTTCCTATTTCAAAGTATCAATTATTAGTTATTAATCCTTTTAATCCTTATTTACACTCTCAGTTTCTCACACTAGAGAAACTATTCGGTATATACACATGTGTGTCTTATTTATTTCACTTAATAGTATGGCCTCAGTATGCATCCATTTAGCTATAAATGACTCTAGTTTCTTGTTCTTTATGGCTGAGTAGTACTCCATTTTATAAAAAAACCCACATCTTCTTTATCCAGTTTCCAGTTGATGCGCACTTAGGTTGCTTCCAAGCTTTAGCTGTTATAAACTGTGCTGCTATAAACATGGGTACACATAAATATCTGTGGTATGATTCTTTTAAATCTTTTGGGAAAATACCCAGCAGGGGAATAGCTGGGTCAAATGGGACCTCTAGCCCTAGTTCTTTGAGGTATCTCCACACTGATTTCCATAGTGATTGCACCACTCTGCACTCCCACCAACAATGGAGAAGGGTTCCTCTTTCCCCACACCCCTGCTAGCATTTGTTATTTGTTGATTTCTTGATAGCAGCCACTCTTTCTGGGGTGAGGAGGAATCTCAGTGTTGTTTTCATCTGCATCTCTCGAATGACCAGTGATGTTGAACATTTTTTCATATATTTATTTGCTCCTTTTACTTCTTTGTTTGAGAAATGTCTGTTCATTTCAGATGCTCATTTTTGAACTGGGTCTTTGAATTTGGGGGGTCTAATTTTTTTCAGTTCTTTATATATTCTAGATAGTAGCCCTTGGTCTGAGTTACAGCTGTTAAAATTTTTTTCCCATATTGTAGGTTGTCTGTTAGCTCTGTTGGTAGTTTCTCTTGCAGTGCAGAAGCTTTTTAATAAGATGAAATCCCAGTTGTTGATTCTTTGTGCTAGTTCCCATGCTACTGAGGTTTTGTTCATAAAGTCTTTTCCTATGCCCATATCTTCAAGAGTTCTACCTAACTTATCTTCCAGCAAGTTTAGTGTTTCTGTCTTAATATTTAGATCTTTAATCCACTTAGATCTTAGTTTAGTGCATGGTGATAGATATGGGTCTAGTTTTAATCTCTGGCAGGTTGAAATCCAGTTTTTCCAACACCATCTATTAAATATGCTATCTTTCCTCCAGTGAGGGTGTTTGGCTCCTTTGTCAAACATGAGGTGGCTGAGTATGTCTGAAGTTGTTTCTGCATCTTCTAATCTATTCCACTGATCCTCGGGTCTGTTTCTTTGCCAGTATCATGCTGTTTTTATCACAGTAGCTTTGTAGTACAGCTTCAAGTTGGGTATTTTGATACCCCCAGCCATGTCTCTGTTGGCCAGAATTGCTTTTGCTATTCTAGGTCTCTTCTGGTTCCAAATGAAATTTTGGATTATTTTCTCTAGCTCTGTGAAGTATATTGTTGGAATTTCAATTGGCATTGCATTGAATCTATATAGCAGTTTTGGAAGTATGGCCATTTTCACTATATTAATTCTTCCTACCTTGGAACAAGGGATGTCTTTCCATTTTCTTATATCCTCCTCGATCTCCTTTTTCAGGGTGCTGTAGTTTTCAGTGTAGAGGTCTTTTGCTTCCTTTGGTAGATTGATTCCTAGATATTTCATTTTTTTGGATGCTATTGTAAAAGTAATTGTTACCCTAATTTCTCTCTCAGTGAGTCTGCTATTTGTGTACAAGAAGGCTATTGTTTTTTGAGTGTTGACCTTGCATCCAGCTACTCTACTGAATCTGTCAATTAAGTCTAGAAGTCTTTTGGTAGAGTTTTTTGGGTCTTCTATGTAAAGTGTCATGTCATCAGCAAATAATGACAGTTTAACTTCTTCCTTTCCTATCTTTATTCCTTTTATTTCTTTCTCTTTTCTAATTGCTGTGGCTAATGTTTCCAGAACTATATTGAACAAGAGTGGTGATAGTGGGCATCCTTTTCTTGTTCCTGATTTTAGCATGAAAGTTTTCAGTTTTTGATCATTTCGTATGATGTTGGCTGTTGGTTTTTCATAGATAGCCTTAATCAGGTTGAGATAAAGACCTTTTATTCCAATTTTCTGTAGGGTTTTTATCATGAATGGGTGTTGAATTTTGTTGAATGCCTTTTCTGCATCTATGGAGATGATCATATGGTTTTTGTCCTTGACTCTGTTAATATAGTGTATTACATTTATTGATTTACAGATGTTGAACCATCCTTGCATCCCTGGGATAAATCTGACTTGGTCAGGGTGTATGATCTTCTTGATGACCCTCTGTATTCTGTTTGCCAGTATCTTGTTGAGGATTTTTGCATCAATATTCATGAGGGAGATTGGCCCGTAGTTCTCTTTTTGGGTTGGGTCTTTCCCTGGTTTTGGGATCAAAGTAACACTTGCTTCCAGGAATGAATCTGGAAGCCTTGCTTCCCTTTCAATTTCCTTGATGAGTTTAAAGAGTAATGGCGTTAGTTCTTCTTTAAATCTCTTGTAGAATTCAGCAGTGAAGCCATCAGGATGTGGGCTTTTCTTTGTTGATAAATTTTTTATTATATTTTCAATTTCACTCATTGTAATTGGGGTGTTTAGAATTTCTATATCTTCTTCATTTAACTTTGGCAATTCATATGTGTCTAGGAATCTGTCCATTTCTTCTGTGTTTTCCATTTTATTAGAGTACAGGTTCTCGAAGTAGTTATTGGTGGTACTCTGGATTTTTGCTTGTTCTGTTGTGACTTCCCCTTTATCATTCTTAATTGCATGGATTTGAGTCTTTTCTTTCCTTTTTTGATAAGGTTGGCTAAAGGTTTATCGATTTTATTTATTCTTTCAAAAAACCAACTCTTTGATTCATTAATTTTTTGTATCGTTCTCTTAGTCTCCATTGCATTGATTTCTGGTCTGATCTTTATAATTTCCTCTCTTGTGCAGGCTTTGGGTTTGTTATTCTCTCTTTTTCTAGGAGTTTGAGGTTCTGCATTAGGTTATTTGTCTGAATTCTCTCTGTTTTCCTAATATGGGCATTCACTGCTATGAATTTCCCATCTAGAACTACTTGCATTGTGTCCCATAGATTCCTGTATTTTGCACTGGCATTTTCATTTACTTGTAGAAACTGTCTAATTTCTTCTTTAGTTTCCTCTGTGACCCATTGGTTGTTCAGGAGGGTGTTATTCAATTTCCAGGCGTTTGTGGGAATTTTGCAGTTTCTCATGTTATTGATCTCCAATTTTATTGCACTATGGTCTGATCATATATAGGGGGTAATTTCAGTTCTTTTACATTGACTTAGACATGTCCTGTGAGCTAGCATGTGGTCTGTTTTGGAGAATGACCCGTGTGCAGGTGAAAAAAATGTGTATTCTGATTTTGTGGGGTGGAACACTCTGTAAATATCTATTAATAAAGTTCATTTGTTCAATAGCTTGGTTCAGTTCTAGAATTTCGTTGTTAATTTTTTGTCTAGAACATCTGTCTATTTGTGATAGTGAGGTATTGAGGTCCCCCACGACAATTGTATTAGTGCTTATTTGATTTTACATGTCCATTAATAGTTGTTTTGTATAGTTGGGGGCATTCGTATTTAGTGCATATATATTTAGGATTGTCATCTCTTCCCCTTGGATTGTTCCCTTCACAAGGATGTAGTGACCATCTTTGTCTCTCTTAATTAGTTTTGGTTTGAAATCTACTTTGTCTGCAAATAAGATTGCTACCCTTGCTTTTTTCTGGGTTCCTGTCCCACGGAGAGCCATTTTCCATCCTTTTACTTTCAGTCTATGAATTTCTTTTTTAGTTAGGTGTGTTTCTTGTAGACAGCATATTGCTGGATTTTGCTTCTTAATCCATTCTGTCAGTCTACTTCTTTTGATTGGTGAATTGAGGCCATTAACATTGATAATTATAATTGAGAGATATTGACTCATCCTTGTCATGATGTTTTACTGTTGTTGGCTCTTATTTCTTTTTCCCCCTTTCCCTTTAGTTTCTTACTTTGTCTGGTGGCTTCCCTCTGTTGAGCCTCATGGAGCTGTGACCTTTGTTGCCTTTTTCTAGGATATTGTTAAGAATTGTTTGGAGTGCTGGTTTGGTGTTCATGAAATTTCTCAGGTGTTCTTTGTCATGGAAGTATCTAATTTCCCCATTGATTTTGAAAGATAATTTTGCAGGATACAACAGTCTAGGTTGGAAGTTTTTGTCTTTTAGGGCTTGAAATACTTGACTCCAGGCTCTCCTTGATTTGAGGGTTTGTGTTGAGAAATATGCTGTGTTTCTGATGGGCTTTAGTTTGTAGGTGATTTGTTTCTTTTCTCTAACTGCCTGTAGAATTTTGTTCTTCATCTGGGTTTCTGGGATCTTGACTATTATATGTCTAGGTGTAGAATTTTTTTTTTTTTGGTCCCGGGGATCGAACTCGGGTCCTTGTGCTTGCAAGGCAGGCGATGGAACCACTGGGCTAAATCCCCGGCCCAGGTGTAGATTTTTTTTGATCATGGCTGGGTGGAGTTCTATATGCCTCACTTATCTGTAGGTCCAATTCTCCACCTCTGTCTGGGAAGTTTTCTACTATTACTTCTGTGTACAGTTTTTTTATGTCAATTGTACTTTATCCTGTTTTTTTGTGGACTCCTATCAGTCTTATGTTATTCTTCTTTGCATCATCTAGCAGTTGCTGAATTTTCTCATGGTCTCCTACTATTTTTAAGAAATCTCTCTTTTCATGGTCCTTCACCACAATCCTGTCTTCTATATCTGATATTCTATCTTCAGATTCTCTTAATCTGCTCTGCGTGCTTTCAATGGAGTTTTTGATCTCCTGAATATCTGTTTGAATCTTTTTCATGGGTTACATTTCTTTCTTATGTTGGGCAATCATAGTTTCCATTTCTTTCTTATGCTGGGCATTCCTGGCTTCCAGCATGTTTCTGAGCTCATCTAATTTTTTATCAGTTTCTGTTCTAGAGCCTCTAATCATGTCTTTCACTCTGCTCACCATCTCTGTAGTTATCTGGGAGATTATTTCTGCTTTGAATTTTTCTAGAGCCTCATTCATCTGTTTTGTTACTTCATGTGCTATCAGTTCAGGGTGTCCAGGTGGTTGATTATCAGACTTTTGCACCTCATTTCCCCCAGAAATTGCCTTTTGTGGGATGCAAGTCTGGGTTTGTGACTTGCTTAAATGTCTTCTCATTTTTGTTTTTGGTACTGTCCTTGGTGTAGTTCCTGGGTTGATATTTTGAAGTTGTTTATTGTAAGTATCTTTGTTGATGTATTTAAAACCCTTATGGAATGATTGCTTCTCAGAGGTGTCTACCAGATATAGCTGGTCTTTAGGTTTTGAGTCTCTAATGACTCTGAGGCTATCTCATTTTCATTATACCAAGAAGGAAAACTGTTTAGATCAATCATGACACCTTAGCCCAAGTCATACAGTCAGCAACACCACAACATCAAATACCTCTTAGAGAATGACAATTTGTGGTAGTTATTAATCTATCACCTTTAAAAAGTAAAGGGCCTCCTTCAGGGTATGTCTCTGCTGTCACAATAGACAACGTGGGCAGCAGTGTACAGTTATAAGTCAATGAGTCTCAGTAAGCTAGTCCCAGACTCGTGAGATTCAGGCAGATTTCTGGTTGCAAGTCCCAAGTTGAGCTCCCTGTCCTCCTGCAGGGTTGCACTCTGTAATTTTCTACTGCAGGTTTCAGCTGCTTTTCCCCTGAAGAAAGTCCAGTTTCCGATGGGAGCTGATGATCCCTCCAACTTACCAATCATGGTGGTCTGGTGTGTCCTTGTTGCAGAGATTCCCTTCACTTTTCCAGTGGGTTTGTTTTCATCAGGGAGCCTGAGACAGGCACTCTCTCTGTTGTTCACTTCTGGCACTCAGGACAATGGCTTTTATGTCCCCCTGTTCCTCTGCAGTGTGTAACCAAGTAGCTGCACAGTCAAAAGGCCAGAGGCTGGGGGTGGGGGTGCTGTTGGAGGCACCCACGTGGCCAAGCCATCAGCTGGTGGGCCTGCCCAGTGGGGTCCTCCTCACCCTGTCCTGGTGGCAAGCTGATCTGTAAGTCTTTTTTCATGAGTGTCTTTATGAGATGTGATAAAAAAGTCATGATTGGGCTGGGGATTTAGCTCAGTACTTTCGCCGCCTTCTGCACAAGTACAAGGACCTGAGTTTGATCCCTGGTACCAAAAAAAAAATATCATGAATGCCACTGCTGAATGCTATCCAACAGAAAGGCAGTTTCATAAAAATATTATGCTGTGTCCTCATCTACCTTATTCACTAGATCTGGCACAGTACGACTTTTCAAAGTTAAAATGACCACAAAAGGTGAATGTTTTGAATCGATTGAGAACATTAAGGCATCCAGGACAGTGCAACTTAAAGACACTCATGAAAGAATACTTCCAGAAGTGCTTCCAAAAGTAGTAAGAATAATGGGATAAGTGTGTTCGAAGTGAGGGAGGTATTTTGAGGGGGATTAATGGCAGTGTATCTTTTACTGAAACAATTTTTAAAATTTAAACATTCCCTTTATTCTTCCATCATACCTCATAGTCTTGCAGGTCATAGAGTGGACTGCATTCTCTTCTTCCCCCACAATATGTGCCATAGAAGATGGAATTATTCGTTATCTGCAGCTATTATTGCAAACTGTAAGAAAGCTGTCCTTTGTGCTGTCCCAAATAGGCCAGCCTCACACTAATCCTAATATTCAACTTTGGGGATGAGCATCTGTCTGAGAGTGAGAGGTACTATTTCCCTACAGCCAAGTAGGAAGCTCTCTCAGTAGGGTCCAGCATTATTTATTTTGTTCTAACTTCTTTCCACTGTGTGTGACTTTCAGCAGATGCCTAAAGGGCGTGTCTTACAGAATCCACATGCAGTAGGAAAGATGGGGGGAAAGTTGTAGCCTGTTAAATCAGAAATCCCAGAAAGCTTCCTGTAACCCTAGCTCTAGCCTCCCACCTCATCATTGCCTCTCCTCCATCCCTCTGACCACTTGCTCCAACTCTGAATTTCCTCTGTCTTTCTTGTGCTCACCCACACTTTTTAGTCCACCAATCTAAATGACTTTACACAACTTTCCATTGATTCTCTTTACCATGTCTCCTATAATCTTTTTCAACCAAATCTCTTCCTGCCTTACTCCTCCATATATCTCTTCCATAAGATGGGTGGAGGTAGAGAAGTGAGAGGATTTTGTGGAATTAATGAGTCTATGTGTTGATATTGGGGGATAATGCTACTTGTTTTGTGACAACTGTGGACTTTGGTGTGCAAAATCAAGCATTGCCTTTGAAAGTCGATAGGTGGTTTTACTGGCATATGTGTCAAATATGACAATCTGTAGTAATATACTGTCTTTTCCCCCAGTCTCAAAGGAATTTACCAACCTTAAATCATTTTTTTAGGCATAATAATTATCTCAGAATTTCTATAATATGGTTTTACTTTGATTTAAGGTTTCCCGAGGCCACTGTAGTCTTCTTTTATCATTGGACATATCATAAAACACATCTATTGTCAAAAATTGTTTATGCACTTTAATCTCTTAAACCACTTTCTTCATATTTATAAGATTCCTTCCCTTCAGAGAATGCAGTTATAAAGATGAACTCACTCTAAAGCCTTTTCAGGAAGTGTAGGAAATTTATTTTACTGGAAAATCAATAGTCCAGAATGGAGGTACAAAAGGCTTCTACCTCTTTTTCTGACTTCTCACCATCTGTTTTTTTTTTTTCTTCTGAATTCAGGCAAAGGCTAGTTGAGCAAAAGGATACTCAGATGTCCTTGTGGAGACAGAGTCAGGGGGCGAAGGCAGAGTCTGGATGCAGTCTGTTTTAGTAAGTTTGAATGGATTTCCTCTCTATCAAATTGTACTGTTCTGAAGTTGGTTGGCCTGCCAAACTCCTTGCCTTCTGACTCACCACTGAAGCCTTCTGTTTGGGAACACATAGCCTTCTCTGTCTGCTTCCCTTCGTATCCTTTCATATTAGATGCCCTGTGGCCTGAAAAATAAAGATGAAGTGTCAGAAGTTCATCAGTTAGTCTTTTGAGATTAAGGAAAGCAATAAAAGTCCAAGTGATTTTGGGAAAGAATCTCAAGCATCCATCCCGATAAACATTTCCCCTAATAAAGCCACAGCAAGGGCAGTTCTGTTGAATATATTACCATTCAGATGTGGCTTAGGGGTATAATTTGATGGGAAAAACTTATTATCTGCCTTTATCACTTTAGCTTTGTGAAGTCAGCATTCTGTCACCCTCAAAACTTGTGATTATATGAGTTTAATGTGCATTTCCATTTAGCCTTCCAGGACTCACTCAGAGGCAAAGGGAATGTCGGGTTGTCTTCCTCCCCCTTGCCTTTGTCTGTCATATGCCAGTGGCTGCAGCAGAGATGGACCTCCTAGAATCTGTGCTAGCTGATAAACCCATCGGAGCAGGATAGTTGGCACCTTTCTTGAAAAATCTTAGTGATTTCATCTAAAAGAACCCCAGATTATAGCTTTTAAAAGCAAAAGTGATACAGCTATATTTCAATGGGGAGAAGGAGGTTGAATTGTATCAGCCATGGAATTAAATATTTAAATTGCCTTTAAATCAGGTTTTGTGATGCAAAGAGTATCTGTACTTTTTCTAATTGAAAAATCCCCTTCAGGCAATGACTCCTCTGTTTTTCTTTATTTCAGTAGGCATAATTTGGGTGGTGTGAAAAGTATAGACAACAGTACTTGAAGAGAGTGTGAGAACGTGCAATGCCTCATTACTACTGGTAGACCTGTTGTTTTTAGAAAAATGTGAACATTAACATAATTAGAAGATTTTATTCCCTCTGGAATATGAGGGAATACATTATGGTATCATATTTTTAAATTATCTCTCATTTACATAGTTCTTCTTTGATTTCTTTAAAAATTATTATTGATTTTTTATCGATATGTGTTTGCAGTACTGTACATGATGATTATAGTCCTTGTGTGGAGTTGGGATATATGCACAACATATCTTAATTCCTTTTTTTTAAAACATTTTCATATTTTATTAGTACATTTTAGGTATACAATATAATGACATTCATCATTGGAAATTTGCAGCTTTACATAATCTATCTTGGTTCTTATTTTTTCCTCCTTCCCCTGCCCTTCCTTCAACCCCTCCACCCTTCGCCATTTGCAAAGACTTTGTTTCCATTTTTTCATTTTCTCATATTAATTCCATTCCCTTCTTTCCTTTCCCCTACCCCTCCCACTTCCCCTTCCCCTTTGCCCCTTTTCATCCTATTTCACATTATCTATTATACCTTTTAGTCCTTATTTACACTTTCAGTTTCTCACACTACAGAAACTACTTGGTATTTACACGTGTGTCCTATTTATTTCACTTAAGAGTATTGCCTCAATGTGCATCCATTTAGCTATAAATGTCTCTAATTTCTCATTTTTTATGGCTGAGTAGTACTCCATTATATTAAAAAACTACATTTTCTTTATCCAGTCTCCAGTTGATGGACATATGGGCTGTTTCCAAGTTTTAGCTATCACAAACTGTGCTGCTATGAACATGGGTGCACATATATCACTGTGGTATGATTCTTTTAATTCTTTGGGGAAGATCCCCAGCAAGGGAATAGCTGGGTCAAATGAGACTTCTAGTCTTAGTTCTTTGAGGTATCTCCATACTGATTTCAACAGAGGTTGCACCAGTCTACACTCCCACCAGCAGTGGAGAAGGGTTCCTCTTTCCCCACAGCCCTGCCAGCATTTGTTATTGGTTGATTTCACTATAGCAGCCATTCTTTCTGGGGTGAGGTGGAATCTCAGCATTGTTTTCATTTGCATCTCTTGAATGACCAGTGATGTTGAACATTTTTTCATATGTTTATTTGCTATTTCTACTTCTTTGTCTGAGAAATGTCTGTTCATTTCAGAAGTCCATTTTTGGATTGGGTCTTTAAATTTAGGAAGTCTGATTTTTTTAAGTTCTTTATAGATTCTAGATAGTAGACCATTGTCTGAGGAACAGCAGGTGGAGATATTTTCCCACATTGTGGATTATCTCTTCCCACTGCTGGTGGTTTCTCTTGCTGTGCAGATTGTTTTTAATAAGAAGAGATCCCACTTGTTGATTGTTTGTGCTAGTTCAGGGCAACTGAGGTTTTGTTCATAAAATCTTTTCCTACACCAGTGTCTTCAAGAGTTCTACCTAACCTCTGTTCTAGCCAGTTCAGGGTTTCTGTTTTAATATTTAGATCTTTAATCCATTTTGATTTTAGTTTAGTGCATGGTGAGAGATATAGGTCTAGTTTTAATCTTTGACAAGTTGAAACCCAATTTTTCCAGCACTATTTATTAAAGAGGCTATCTTTCCTCCAGTGAGGGTGTTTGGCTCCTTTGTCAAAGATGAGGTGGATGAGTGTGTCTGGAGTTGTTTCTGCATCTTCTAATCTGTTCCACTGGTCCTCAGGTCTGTTTCTTTGCCAGTACCATGCTGTTTTCTTATCACAGTAGCTTTGCAGTATAGTTTCAAGTTGGGTTGTGATACCCCTTGCCATGTTTGTTACCTAGAATTGCTTTTGCTATTCTGCGTCTCTTCTTGTTCCAAGTGAATCTTTGGTTTGCTTTCTTTTTTTTAAACAAGATAACAAATCCCTTATTTAATTAGCTGTTCAGAATCCCTCTTGCCAAAAAGTAATAACTTTCAGCCTGATTAAACAAAAGAGAATTCTGCTACTCAGATGTTCTGTGTTGGTGAATGCTGGTTTGATGATAATTATAGTCAGTTTTTATTGTGATCTTCCCAGGCACTTGTGCCTAAGACTACTTTGCCCAGCAGGGAAAAGCTTCACATAAACATGTACCATGTTTCAGAGTGGTAGCTTCCACAGTGCTTGTCTTCCCACCCGGTTAGTTGTCTGCTTCATCCTCTTCATTCTGTTCTTCTTCTATCTTCTCTTCATCTTCATCGTTATCCTCATCTCTGCTCCTGTCTTGCTCTTCTGAATCTGTTTTTTTGTCTTTGTCCTCCTTCTTTTGTTCTGAAGCTTCTTGCCTTTCTGCTCCCACCTATATGCTTCCAGAGCTTCTTTTAATGGGATAATGAACAGCTGGAACTCCATCTCTTCCATGGCTGAGAGCACATCACTGGCATTGAGTGTCTTGCGCTTCCCTTTCATCGCGAAGTTGTTGGCACAGGATGTGGCGTACAGCACAAAGACGCTGGCAGTGCTGGAGATGGTGCTGCGGGCCTCCTTGGAGATGTTGACACCATCCGGGAGTGTCTCTTTGATGATCGTGGTGATAATGGCATTGCGCAGGTTTAGGTCCTCAGGCCTCTCTGCCATTGCCGCCGCAGGGGCCTGAGGCTCCCCTGCCACAAGCCTTCTCTTTAGGCTGCTACCTCTTCCAGACTTTCCACGTCGCTATGATCTGACCCTCTGGTTTGTTTTCTTAAGGTCCATGAAGTATGCTGCTGGGATCTCAATTGGAATTGCATTAAACCTATATAGCAGTTTTGGAAGTATGGCCATTTTCACTATATTAATCCTTCCTACCCAGGAGCAGGGGATGTCTTTCCATTTTCTGATATCATCTTCAATCTCTCTTTTCAGAGTGCTATAGTTTTCAGAGAAGAGGTCTTTGATTTCTTTTGTTAGGTTGATTCCTAGGTATTTCAGTTTTTTGGATGCTATTGTGAAAGGAATTATTTGCCCTATTTCTCTCTCAGTGAGTCTGTAATTTGTGTAGAGGAAAGCTATTGATTTTGGTGTGTTGACCTTGTAACCAGCTACTTGACTGAATTTGGTGATTAAGTCTAGAAGACTTTTGGTGGAGTTCTTGGGGGTCTTCTATATAGAGTATCATGTCATCTGCAAATAATGACAATTTGACTTCTTCATTTCCTATCTTTATTCCTTTTATTTCTTTCTCTTGTCTAATTGCCATGGCTAATGTTTCCAGAACTATATTGAACAAGAGTGGTGATAGTGGACATCCTTGTCTTGTTCCTGATTTTAGTGTGAAGGATTTCAGTTTTTGACCATTTAGTATGATATTGGCTGTTGGTTTTTCATAGATGCCTTTTATCAGTTTGGGGTAGAGACCATCTATTCCATTTTTTTTGTGGGTTTTTATCATAAATCCATGTTGGATTTTGTTGAATGCTTTTTCTGTATCTATTGAGATGATCATATGGTTTTTGTCTTTGGCTCTGTTGACATAGTATATTATATTGATTGATTTGCATATGTTGAACCATCCCTGCATCCCTGGGATGAATCTCACTTGGTCAGGGTGTATGATCTTCTTGATGATCTTCTGCATTCTATTTGCCAGTATCTTATTAAGGATTTTTGCATCTATGTTCATTAGTGAGATTGGCCTATAGTTCTCTTTTTTGGTTGGGTCTTTCTCTGCTTTGGGGATCAAGGTGATGCTTGCTTCCAGGAATGAATTTGGGAGTATTGCTTCCCTTTCGATTTCATTGAAGAGTTTAAATAGTAGTGGCAGTAGTTCCTTTCTAGAAGTCTTGTAGAATTTGGCAGTGAAGCCATCAAGACCGGGGCTTTTCTTAGTTGGTAAGTTTTTGATTACATTTTCAACTTTATTGATTGATATTGCATTGTTTAGAATTTTTAGGTCTTCTTCATTCAACTTTGGTAATTCATACATATCTAGGAATCTGTCCAATTTTTCTGTTTTCCATCTTATTGGCGTATAGATTCTCAAAGTAGGAATTGATGATCCTCTGGATTTCTGTTGGGTCTGTTGTAATTTCATCGTTTTCATTACTAATTGCATGGATTTAGGCCTTTTCTTTCCTTTTTCTGATAAGGTTGGCTAAGAGTTTGTCAATTTTGTTTATTCTTTCCAAGAACCAACTTGTTGCTTCATTGATTTTTTGTATCATTCTCTTTGCATTGATTTGTGCTCTGATCTTTATAATTTCCTCCCTTGTATGAGCTTTGGGTTTGTCCTGCTCTTCTTTTTCTAGAAGCTTGAGGTTCAGCATCAGGTTGTCCTAATATGAGTAGTCACTGCTATGAATTTCCCTGGTAAGACTGCTTTCATTGTGTCCCATAGATTCCGATATGTTGTATGGTCATCGTCATTTAATTGAAGGAACTGTGTGATTTCTTCTTTAATTTCCTCTGTGACCCATTGGTTATTTAGAAGTGTGTTGTGCAGTTTCCATGTGCTTGTGAAATTCTTGTGATTCCTTTTGCTATTGATCTCCAATTTCTTTTTTTTTTCCATTAAGTTTATTGGTACATTTTAGGTATAAAATACAGTTACATTCATCATTGGAGTCTTGTACCTTTACATGATGTATCTTGGTTCTTATTTTTTCCCCTTCCCCTGACCCCCTTCACCCCCTCCACCCTTCCCTATTTGTAAAGACTATGTTTCCATTTTTTTCTTTTCTCATATTTTTTCTTTTCCCTTCTTTCCTTTCCCCTACTCTCCCACTTCCCCTACTCCTTTAGAAATTTTCTTCCTTTTACACAATTTGATCTCCAGTTTCATCGCACTATGGTCTGATAATATACAGGGGAGAACTTAAATTCCTTTGCATTTACTTAAACATGGTCTATGAGGGAGATGGTCTATTGTGTATTCTGTTTTGGAGAACAACCTATGTGCAGCCAAAAAGAATATGTGTTTGATTTTATGGGGTGAAACACTCTGTAAACATCTGTTAAGTTCATTTGTTCCAGAGTTTGATTGAGTTCTAGTGTTTTGTTGCTTATTTTTTGTCTAGTTAATCTAATCTATTTGTGACAGTGGGGTATTGAGGTCCCGCACTACTATTGTAGTAGTGCTTATTTGATTTATCATGTTCGTTAGTATTTGTTTTATACAGTTGGGTGGGGTGCACTAGTGTTTGGTTCATAGATATTTAGGATTGCCATCTCTTCCTGTTGGATTGTTCCCTTTACAAGGATGTAGTGTCCTTCTTTGTCTCTCTTAATCAGTGTTGGTTTGAAATCTATTTGATCTGCAAAGAGGATAGCTATTCTTGCTTTTTTCAGGTTCCCGTCACCTGGAGTATTGTTTTCCACCCTTTAACTTTCAGTCTATGAGTTTCTTTTTGAATTAAGTGTGTTTCTTGTATGCAGCATATTGTTGGATTTTGCTTCTTGACCCATTCTGCCAGTGTATTTATTTTGATTGATGAACTGAGACCGTTAACATTGATGGTTATAACTGATATTTATTGACTTATCATTGTCATGACTTTCTTTTTGTTGGATTCTACCCCTTTGTGTTTAATTTCTTGTCATGCCCGATGGATTCTTTCTGCAGGGATTCCTGGGAGTAGGGATCCTCGTTGTCTTTTCCTAGGATATTGTTTAAAAATTTTTGGAGTGCTGGTTTGGTATTCATGAAGTTCCTAAGAGTGCTCTTTGTCATGAAAGTATTTTATTCCTCCATCAAGTTTGAAAGATAGTTTTGCAGGGTACATCAATCTGGGTTGGAGGTTGTTTTCCTTTAGGGCTTGGAAAACATCACTCCAGGCACTTCTTGCCTTGATGGTTTGTGTTGAGAAGTCTGCTGTGATTTGATGGGCTTTCCTTTCCATGTGATTTGTTTCTTTTCTCTAACTGCTTGTAGAACTTTGTTCTTCTATTGGGTTTCTGGAATCTTAACAATTATATGTCTATGTGTAGATTTCTTTTGATCATGGCTAGTTGGACTCCTATATGCCTCTCTTATCTGTATGTCAAGTTCTTTTCCCCTGCTTGGGAAGTTTTCTGCCATTACTTCTGTGAAGAGTTTTTTTATGTCATCTGCACTCTCTCCTGTTTCTTCATTGACTCTGGTCAGTCTTATGTTATTCTTCTTTGCATTGTCTAGCAGCTGCTGGACTGATTTATCATGGTCCCTTACTATTTTAAAGCAGTTTTCCTTTTCCTGGTCACTAATTGCAATCTTATCTTCTATATCTGAAATTCTGTCCTCACATTGGCTCATTCTGCTGCATAAACTTTCAATGGAGTTTTTAATCTTCTGGAAATCTGTTTTCATCTGTTTTATGGATTCCATTTGTTTCCTATGTTGGGATTCCATCATGTTCCTCAGCTCCTCTATTTTTTATCTGTGTCCTCTCTAGATTTTTTAATCATGTCTTGAACTATGGGCACAATCTCTGCTGTTATCTGAGAAATTATTTCTGATTTCCTTTTTTCCAGATCCTCTTTTGTTGCCAGTTCAGGGAGTCCAGGTGGTTGTGTTTCAGAGTGGTCCATCCTCTTTCCCTTTAGGGTTGTTTTAGGTGATATGGAAGTCTGGTTTTGGGGATTGTTTACATTTCTTCTCATTTCAACAGGACAGTGGGTGGTGGTGGTGCTGATGCCCGTGTGGCTCACCTCTTCCTCACTAGGGGCAGTGGTAAGGCTGCTGGGAATGTTCACCTCCTCGACACTGGAGCCGGCTCTACTCCTTGGTGCTGGGGATAGTGGTATGGTGGCCCAGAAGGCTCATCCTTTTTATTGTTTTGGCTAAGCATTATTTATGATTCTACTTCTTCTCCTGTCTTATCATATAAAGTGTAATTTAGAAATTTCTTAGTGCTTGCCCTAGAGTTTACAATATACATTTACAACCAATCCAAGTTAATTTTCAAATAACACTTTACAAAGGTATACACTTGTATTTACAGTTAGTACAAGTACCTTATAAAAAGAAAATATTCCTACTTTCTGACATCCCTTTTATCACTGATGTCATTCATTTCACTTATAGGTAAGCGTACCTAGGTGCACACATACAGTAAAATACATTATTGGTATTATTATTTTGAATAAATTGTTATCTGTGAGGTCAATTAAGAATAAGAAAAAATAAAAGATTCTAATTTTGTTTGCACTTACCTCTTTATTAATATTCTCTTCTTTATGTAGATCCAAGTTCCTGAGCTATATCATTTTCCTTCTCTCTGAAGAACTTCTTTTATCATTTTGTGCAAAGTAGGCCTACTGGTGACAGTTTTCCTCAGTTTTTTCCTAAAGAACTTTATTTCTCCTTTGCTTTTTAAAAAAACTCTAGATGCCAACTAGTAGAGAAAACATATGATACCTGTCTTTCTGAGTCTGCCTTATTTTATTTAATGTGATGATCTTCAGTTCCATCAATTTTCCTGCAAATTAAATAATTTCATCCTTCTTTATGGCTGAATTTTAATATATATATATATATATTATATATATAATTTTGAAAATCCATCCATCCATTACTGTATATCTAGGCTGATTCCATAACTTGGCTATTGTGCATAGTGTCACAATAAAAATGGGTGTTCAGGTATCTCTACTGTATGTTGACTTTGATTCCTTTGAGTAGATACCCAGGTGTAGCTGGATTGTATGGTAGTTTAGTTCTTTCGAGGAATTTCCATACTTATTTCCACAGTGGCTGTACTATTTTACATTCTCAAAGACAGTGTGGAAGTGTTCTTTCTCTCCTCATTCTTGATACCATTTGTTATTTTCTGTTTTTTCAGAGGGAGTGTGTACCAGGGATCAAACCCAGGACCTTGTGCTTGCGAGGCAGGCATGGTGCCACTGAGCTAAATCCCTGGCCCATGTTTTTTGTGTTCTTGATAGCCATTCTGACTGGGATGAAGTAGAATCTTAATGTAGTTTTGATTTGCATTTCATGGATGGCTAAAGATGTTGAACATTTTTTCATAAAATTATTGGTCACTTATACTCCTTTTGAGAAGTGTCTAGTCAGCTCATAAGTCCATTTATTAATTCAATTACTTGTTTGTTTGGTGTTCAAATTTTTGTAACTTTTTTATCTCCTTCACTTTTGAATAATAATTTAATAGGAAACAGCATTCAAGGTTTGTGGAGTTTTTCCTCAACACTTTAAATATTTCATTACACTCTCCTTGCTTGTATGTTTTCTAAGAAGTCAGATATAATTCTTATCTGATCTGCTACTTGTTTCCTCTATGGTTGCTCAATTTTCTAATCTTTGATTTTCCGGAGTTTGCATATGATATTCACTTTTTTGGTTTTTTTTTTTTTTGGTACTGGGGATTGAACTCGGGTGTTTGCGCTTACGCAGGTATTCACATTTTTAACTTTTATCCTGTCGCTGTTCTCTGAGATTCCTGGATCTGTGATTGGGCATCTGACATGAATTTGGGAGCAGTTCTCAGCCATTATGGTGTTAGGTATTTTTTCTGTTCATTTCTTGCTTTCCTTTCCCTCTGTTTTTCCCATTACACCTATGGTACACCTTTTGTAGTTGTCCACTATTCTTGGACATTCTGTTCTGGGTTTTTTCCTTGTCTTTTTTCTGTTTACTTGTTGTTGTTGCTGTTGTTTTGCCAGTTTTTCTTAGATATCTTCAAGTTCAGGGATTCTTTCCTCATGTCAGACTATTATTGAGCCCTTCACAGGCATTCTTCATTTCTATTCAGCATTTTTGATATCTAGCATTTATTTGTAATTATTTGTTAGAATTTGTCTCTCTACACTTGCGATTAGTCTATTCTTGCATGTTGTGTACTTTCTTCCTGTTATAGTCCTTAGCATATTAATCATAGCTATTTTAAAATCCTGGCCTGATAATTTCAACATTCCTGTGATATCTGATTATGGCTTTGGTGATCACCCTGTCTCTTCAAACTGCCTTTTGCCTTTTTAGTATTCCTTTTCTCGAAAGCTTGACATGAGGCACTGGGCAGAAGGAACTGTGGTGGACAGGCATTTAGTAATGTGGAGGGAACATGTGAAGGGAGGGACGCATTCTGAATGACTGGATGTCCGTCTTTTGCTGAGGTTGTGCCCCTGAACTGTGAACTTCACAGTACTTTTCAGTCCCTGCTCTTGAGTGAGTGAGAATGGCTAGAAGGATCTGGGATTGGCTATTTTCTTTTTCCATATGAAGGGCTAGAAGCTGACCAGAGGTCAGTACTTCTCTTCCCCATGTCATTAGACTCTAATAAAACTCCTATAGGGCATATGCTGGGAGTGTATTTTATCCTGAGGGAAGGCCTTACAAAAACCAGAATGTTTCCAGGCATAGTGATGGATGCAGAACTGTAATCTCAGCCCCGTGGGAGGATGAGGCAGAGGGACCACAAGTTGAAGCCTGGATAATTTAATGACTTATTTTAAGACCTGTCTTAAAATAAAATAAAGGGCTAGGGATGTAGCTCAGTATGAAGGCCCTGGATTCAATTCCCAGTAACACACACACACACACACACACACACACACACACACACACACACGACAGAAAAAGAATAAAAACAAAAGGAAAAAGAGCAAGAACAGAGTGTTCTGGTGTAGTTCAAAATGGCTACCTCCCCCTCCCCCATGCCTGAAACATGAACATTTTTTTTCTCTATTATTCATTGGGACAAGTAGTAGGCCTCCTAGAGGTAAGAACACAAAAGTGTGGGTCAGCTCCCCGAATACTGGGCTCCCTGGAATTCCCAGCTTTAAAACTCATCCATGTCGAGCCATCAGAAATTTGTCAATTTCAGTTTCGGTTTTCCTACCCTAGGCTTGGTTCCTTTCCAGGCTTCTACATGACAGTTTCTGGTCTGGTGAGTTGTCATTCTCTTTGTGAGCCTGCCTCTCACCATTTGGAGTAGAAGTATTCCTGTGACTTTACTTCTCAAGTGTAAGAAAAGTTGTTTACTCATCCCCACCCCTTTTGTCTAGTTATTTACTTCTTGTTAGGGTAGAGTAGCAACTTCTAAGCATCTTGGATGTTGAACTGGAAATCAGAAGTCTTCTTTCTTTTTAATATAGGCATTGGCAACTATAAAATTTTAAAGCACTGCTTTAACTATATTCTACGAGTTTTGTATGTTGTATTTCATTTTTATTCATCTCAAGGAAGTGCCTAATGTTCTTTGTTGTGCTTGGAATTTCTGTAGAGGGTATTATTTCTATTTCATCTCTGCATTAATTTCAGAGGACATTGGTATCTTTAGAGTCTGGATTTACTGTTTTAGGAATAGTTTCTGAGGAATAGAGGAACTGAAAGTAAACAGAGGTAGATGAAAGTAGGGGCTACAACTTAACCCCTAGATTTTGAAGTCATCCTGTGGCCCTTGTCCTTGTAAATCAGTGATTCTCAATGTACCAGGCATCCTTTCACAGCAGGGAATAACCTGATCTGAAGTGTCAATAGTGCTGCTGTTGAAAAACACTTTTTGAACCTCTTAAACTGGTTAGAGTGTTTCACACTCAACCAGCACCTACCTGTCCAGTATCCCACCACCGCTTGACAATGGCCTATGAGGTAGCTGAAATGTCAAATGTGAAATGAAGTAATGACCTGAAAGTGAAGGATCCTGTAAGTCAGCCACAGAGCTAGCACTACCATCCTCCAGTCTTCTTGTTTCCCAGAAAGCCCACATTTACCTGGGCCTTTCTAAAGTGGACCATCATGCACTCTCTTGTGAGTATAGAGTTCAGTATCAGTAGGGGATCAGTTCCAGGAACCCCTGCAGATAGCAAGATCATGGCTACGCAAAGCCCTTAGAGAAAATGGCATAGTATTTGTATATAACCACACACATACTCCTATTTACTTTAAATAGCCTCTAGGATAACTATGATACTGAGTACAATGTGAATAGTTGCCATACTGTATTACTTAGGGAATAATGACAAGAAAAAAGCCTGAACATGCTCAGAACAGATGCAGTTTTTAACAAACATTTTCATTTTGTGGCTGATTGAACCTTGTGGCTATGGAACCGCGTGGATCCAGAACCCTGCACATGTAGGTCCTGCAGACTTGGGGAGCCAACCGTACATGTGTGGCATTTTTGTAGACGATTCTGCTTCTCCTAGCTAAGCATAGTTCATTCTCTTATGTAATAATCCCATAGTGAGTGTGTCCTGCTGCAAAGAGAGTGGAAACTTTCTGTGGGCAGCCCAGCAATTGCCTCAAGTAGGCCCTAAGTGCAATTTTTGTTGAACTATTAGAAGATAAGAAAGTATATATACTGATAGGTTAACTTGGTCATCTCTATGAGGTTGTCATAAAGGTTGTACCTGTCTCCAGAACAGGCTGGGAAGTGGGGTGTGACCCTCATACTGGTGGGGAAAGAGAAATTGTCGGCCCACATTGGTTGTTTTGCTTATAGAATTTTGTGTTATTAATGATAGTTATAAGCACTGTATTATTTCCCTTGTTAAATTCCCCGCAGTTCAGGCTCTTTTCCCCTTTGAATTGTTCATACTCGTAACTTGTAAAAGATGAGTCATAATCTTGTTTCAAACTTCACTGTATGCTCAGATTTTATTCCCAAACAATCTTATCAGAAACAACATGAAAAAGATATCTTGTGATGTTTGGCAGCACTGTTATCTTTAAATTATTCTGACATCGGATCTCTCTCTTAAGGTAGCCAGTCTCAATTTCTTATCTATAAAATGGAAATAATGATCCTTTGTTAACTAACAGACTTTTCCTGAGGATAACATCATCTAAAGCACATGAAAACCTTTTGAACAACACTGTGTAAATGTCCAGGCTCCTCCAGTTAGGGCAACTCTGAAAAATTGTGTTTGTATGAGTAACACAATACAGTCAGTTGTCATTCAGTTATTGAAGTACTTACTATATTGAAATAATGTGTTTCTTACTTAAGGTGTTGGCTTGAACATATAGAATCTTTATTTTTTACTAGTAATTTGGTTAGAACTATGTTTGACCTTGGGCTGTCTTGACAATTGCAATACCTTGACCTTTGCTTCTCTGTAGGTATTACAGAACATCTTGGATACTGAAAGAGAGTATGCTAAAGAACTTCAGTCTCTCCTTGTAACTTACTTAAGACCGCTGCAATCCAATAACAAGTAAGATTTAAATTTAAAAAATTATATTTGTTTATTTGCTGGTTGTTTTGTTTTGTTTTGTTTTGTTTTTTTGAGACAGGGTCTCGTTATGTAGTTCAGGATGGCCTTGAATTTACTATGTAGCCCAGGCTGGCCCTGAACTTGTGGCAGTCCCCCTGCCTAAGCCTCCTGAGTGCTGGGATTACAAGCATGTGCCACCACACCCAACTAAGGTTTTTATTTTTTATTTTAAACCCTTTCCTAAATAAAGCAGGATAATGTCAGCATATGGAGTCATTACTCTTATGTCACTGAATAATTGATTTTGCCCTTTAGAAGAAATTCCACAGATCACAGGTTGCCAAGAACATGGTCAGGGCAACAGAAATTATGCAAGATGTTGCTTTGGAGAGCTTAGCTTGCTTTCTGTGGAAGGAATGAACATATCTGCATTTCTGTCTGTTACAATATTTATCTTGTATGTTTCTGTCTCTTTTCCATTTACATTTTTAGTTAAAAATTTAATTGCCATGTAATCATTGTACATATTTGTGGAATAGAATGTGGTCTGTCAGTATATGTCTACAGTATGTAATGATCATATCAGACTAAGTGGCGTATCCATCACCTCAAAGGTTTAGCATTGCTTTATGTTAGGAACGTTCAAAGCCTCTCTGGCTGCTGTTCTGAAATATACAATTAATTGTTGTTAAACACAGTTACCCTGCTGTGCCCTAGAGTGTTCAGAGTCATTCCTCCTATCCAGCTGCATCTGCTAACCATCCTCTCGCATGCAGCCCCTGCTCACTTCCCAGACTCTGTGGTAGCCACTACCCCTCTCTCTGCTTTGAGATCAGCTCTGTTAGCTTTCACATATCTTGCACATTTTTATAGCCATGTGTCTGCTTTTCCTTGCAGAAAAGGGGCTCCCTGGCGCTTTCATTCAGAAAGCACAGAAAATGGAAATTCTCATGCTCACTGTGACCTCTGCTTGTCAGGGCAGAGCTCCTTTTTCCCAGGCTCTGAGAGTGGAAAGAGTGTGGAATTTCGTGAATGTTCCTAAGAGGAATTCATGCCAATATTTCACTCAGGCAAATGTGAGGCAAATGTGATAATGAGATATTGAAGTGTTTTGTCATCTTTGTGTGTGGGGGCTGCATTTCCAGCTCTTTTAAAAATGTTATTTTGTGATGAGGTCTTCCTAAATTGTCCAGGCTGGCTTGAAAATTGCAATCCTCATGCTTCAGCCTCCTGAGTAGCTGGGATTATGGGCGCATGTGTGTAACTGCACCCGGCTAAAGTGATCTTATTTTTCAATTTTTTCTTTTTAATTCCCCTTCTCCTTACAGCACTTTTAAAACAAAACATTTAAACTTTATTTTGGCTTTAGAAATCTAAAGTAATTGTCGAAGGCCGGAATTGAAAACAGTTTTGACAAAAGAAAAATATTGACCATTTTTTAATGCTGTTAGGCATGGCACATTAAAAAATGTGACTAACAGCCTCTATTTGTGTTATTTTAAGTGTACAAATTTCTCTAGACATCATGAGCCATAAGTCAAGTAGAAAATGAAGCAGTCAGCCCACTTAATGCAGGACAAAACTTCCCCTTCTACCTCAGTAAGAGCCGATTGCTGCTGGACAGTTGGCTACTAATCAACCTCAGGCTTAAATGAGTTTCATATTCATGGATTTTCTCCCTTTTTTCCAAATCATGTTTGTTGAACATAATACCTTGATGAATTTCTAACTTTGTTATTCTCACAGCACTATGGGAATCTTTCTTCAGCATGGAAGGATTTTGTACTCCTGCATTGTAAGAATTTCCAAGTAATCGACAGCACAGTGTTTATTGTTATTGCTGTTGAAGTTTTAAGTGTGTTGTGAATCATGGCTCTGAGAGGTGGACAGAACCTCAGTGCACGGTCAGGTCTAGGACTCTAGGCATAGACAGGAAACAGAGGTCTGGACAGGCCTACTGTCTTGCCAATCTCATAGCCCCAAGCGGCTGTATCCACCCATCATGCCTCTCACTACTGGTGCAATGTGCCTTCTGTGATCTGGGGGTGCCAGAGGGAAGCCGAAGTGGTAACCTTGGGAGGGGAAATGGAAAGGTATTCACTCCAGAAATGGTGAGGGGGAAATGAGCCAGGTCAGAGGAGGTAAGAGAACTCAGTCAGACCTGCACTTTTCCTAAATATGTCCAGAATGCAGTTACAGAAAGTTTCTAGTTCTTTTTTTTTTTGTACCGGGGATTGAACTCTGGACCTTGCGCTTGGGAGGCAGGCGCCGGAACCACTGAGCTAAATCCCCGGCCCCTTAGTTCTTCTTAATTGTACTGAGGGCCTCAAAAGATTTGAGCTCCCGAATGAGGGCTGATGGTTTCGCTTTCCACATTCCAAGATGGGCTTTCCACCTCCCGGCTCTGGAGGGCTCTGCAGCAGAGGAGCCAGGAGCTTTTTATACCTTAAGCAGTTACTGGTAATTTGTGTTTGGGTTTTCCCTTACTTAGTCAGCAAAGTAAATTATTCTTTAAAAGATGATTATATTTTTAAGGAGAAAGAACATGCAGCATTCACTGGCCTTAAAAAATTTGTTTTTTAGAGAGAGGATGCTCAAAAAAAAAAGAAGAAAAAGAGGGAGAGACAGAGAGATAAACAGCATGCACTCTGGAGCTAGAATTTTTGTTTAAATCCTATCTTTTTCATTCACTGACTTTGTGACTCTCAATGGCCCCTCTGGATTTTGTCACCTATAAGTGCAGACAACAATAGTACCTACCTCACAGGGTTATTACAAGGTTAAAGTGAGTTCTTTGTTTTTTGTGTGTGTGTGTGTGTGTGTGTTTTGGTACTGCAAAATGCTTGCACACATGCTCAGCGCTGTGTGAGGTGCGGCTCTTGTTCTTATTGCTTACTGTTTGGTAAGGGAAGAATGGACAAGAGCCTTCTTCATGCAGAGCCCCTGGTAAAATTGTTTAGTTGGCCTTTATTTGACTCTACTCCTTTCCATAATCAAACAAATAAACCAAAATCATTAGCACTGTTTTTACCCACCTACTTCCTTTCATAAAGATCTCTTTTAGTTGATTTATAAGCATTTTAGTTCAGGAGTAAGCTAAATTTTTCTTTTGGTGTGCATTATTTGAGCATATATAACTTTCAGTTACTTTTCCTGTTCCTCTGGAGAAAGATATACAAAAGCTTTTCCATTTCTTTTCAGCTATCATGTATTTATCTGTTTAAATACTAAGGTACAATATTAAGCACATATTAATTTTTCTCATGGATTTATAAAATACTTAAATACCCTTTATGGCCATTCATTTTCCTTAGGATCAATATTCTTATTATAGAAAAGGGAAACCAAGGAAAGAAGCTTAAGAAAGTTGCCTGAGACCGTAGAGTTCTTATAAATTGAAAAGCAGAAGTTGAAATATAGGGATTGCTTCTCTCATATTTGCAAGATACTGTATTACCAATCTGTCAACTAACTATACTGCAGATAGGTTTCTAAAGTTATCCTTAAATTCAACTATCTGAAATTATATATATTTTTCTAGCCTGAGTACTGTGGAGTTTACATCTTTACTGGGAAACTTCGAAGAAATATGTACATTTCAACACACACTCTGCCAAACTTTGGAAGAATGCTCAAAGTAAGTGTGGTGTATTTGTCAGGATGACCAGCAACATTGTTATTGGGGTTTTGTTTTCCTTTTAACTGTTATCTTAGATAAGGACATTTTATACATTTCCTACAGCCTTGACACAACTGTCCTAGAACATAGCAACAATACAGATAAAACATATGAGGCTTACAGTATCTAACCATTAGATGTTTATTACATCTAGCAAATTATTTCTGATTTTAATTAAAAATCACATCAATTTACTGCATATGATCTCTGTAAGATACACATAAGGTCTTAATTGACCATCGGTGATAGTTTTGATATTATTTTTGTGTATGTGTGAACATTGCAAATTACTTGGAGGAGTCATTTATATCATTCAGTTTCACAAATCTATTCCCCCAGTCTCTGCCAAGGTACTGGTGCATGCTAAGCGTGCCCTGTACCACTGAATTACACCCCCAGCTCCAGTTTGCTTCCTTTTAATCACTTTCGGTATTGTCTCTATTAAATTAAGAGTTGAAACATATGGAAAGCGAGGAAGGAAAAGCATATGTGAATCACAACACATTTTGGATGGCTAGCTGATTTCTGAGATGTGCAACTTTTGTGATTTCTGTAGAGAAATTAGGGATGATTTTGTTTCTTGAGCCTTAAGGTATATAGGTGGCTGTCCAGGGAGGAAGGTGGAGAGGTTCCACACTATGGACACCCAAGGACCTGCTTCAAATGCCAGTAGGGATCTGGATAATTCATATGCACAGATGTTCTTGGAGTGAGAAGGGTGCTTTACAAACTGGATTTATAAATAATATTTATGGTTTCCATTTTATAGAGGAACATGTAGAAAGAAGCTCTTGGAGTATGTCAGAAGTTATAGTAGACATCACCAGATGATGTGATTCCGAGTCATTTTTTTCTTATGCTTTTCTGATTTTTCTACAAATGAAAACAGGTAATGCATAATTAAAAAGAATTTTTAAAAAATGAGGTCACCTGGCTAGTAACCACCAGGCCAACAAGACTACACAATATTTTTTTGTGTGTGAGGTATTGCTTTTGGATTAGATTAGTTTTGCCCGTACTTAAGTTTCTTAAATTAGCTCAGAGTACTTTTAGCATGTTGAGCTAAATTTAAATATAAATCTTAAAAGCAAACAACTCTAGGGCCAGGGATTTAGCTCAGTGGTGCCACCGCCTGCCTCACAAGCGCAAGGACCCGAGTTCGATCCCCTGTACCAAAAAAACAAAAACAAAACAAAAAAAACCCAAACAACTCTACTACTAATTCCAAGTAAGTTTCTGACTTTGCATATTAGGGCTGTTAGGTGTCTAGAGTTTAAAGCAGTGGTCAAAAACCTGCTTTTAATGAGTAAAATGGGCTCTAATATACTTTCCCTTTTAACTGTGATGAAACATTCAAATTGTTTGCATGCTGCCCAGTTTAACTGGAATCATCTTCCTTTACCTTCTGTTTACTGTTTTACATTCTGTGTCTCACCTGTATTGTTTACAGGTTTCCAGAAAACCAACACAAAGTAGGAGGTTGTCTACTGAATCTCATGCCTCATTTTAAATCGATGTATCTGGCTTACTGTGCAAATCACCCTTCAGCTGTAAATGTGCTCACCCAGCGCAGGTAAATCATTAACATTTCTCCAGCTAGGTGGTTTTGTAATGAGATACTTTCTTAAGACCACATCATTCAAAATCCGAGGTCTCTGCTTGAACTCTACTATGCCTGCTTTTGATGCCAAGAATTTATTCATTGTTACATGGATTGATCATCCATTAAGCTAAAAAATAATTTATTGAGCACCTACTATGTCCGTGGTCCTGTACTAGCTGATGGGGATATAGTAGTGAACAAGGAAGACGAAGCCCCTTCCCTCATGGAACACAGAATCTTGAGGGAAATACAGATATTAAGTTAAACACTGTAACTATGTTGTATTACAAAAGAGTAATTAAAAGGATGCCAGGGGATTTTACAATATGGTATCAACTTAGTGGGATAAAGGAGCGGAGAAGTATCAGGAAAGGCCTTACTGAAACAAAATCCTGTCTAGATCCAATGGTTTAGATTTCCCTGTGCCAGTCAGTGTTTTATCTCAGTTGCTTAATGGGTAGATGATGTCTCAAGAAATGCCATGGCTAAAAGACAGGTATTGGTAAGCAAAGGCAGAAGGAAACCAGTGCTTGCTGTGAGTGGTGTGACAGACAGGACCTGCACACAAACAGCTCTGATGACTTATGTGGATGTACTAAACTCTTTCAGGCGCATGAAGAACAAAATCATAGCTTCACCTTTAAAAATGAAAGTCTTTACAAGGGGCCCAGAAAAGTGTCACGTTTCTCCTGTCCTTCCTTGGCCTCTCACTGCCCATTCCCTGCACGTTCATCTGGGACATGCCTGAAGGGACACTTTGACCTTTGAAGTCATATGTTGGAAATCTAGGTGGGACAATAGCAAGAGCAACAGAGAGGCGGTTTTGCCTTTAACTCAGAGATCAGATGCAGAGCTCACAAGGACTGTGGATGCTGCACAAGGCTGAAAAGAGTAGTCTGCTCTTATCTGGCCTATATCTGAACCCCCAGGGCCAGCTAGAAAATTCGTTGACACCAGCCTTCAAAAGTAACATAAATTTTGGGTTTTGTTCTTATTTGGAGATTTATTGGCATTATAGAGCTATTGTGTAAGATCATTTTAAAGGTTTGATTCAGTAGGTCCCACTTGAAAGTCAATTTTATTCCCTGATCAAAGTTTTAAACTCTTGTGGAATAGCAAATATGGAAGTTGAAGTTTAAAACAAGAGAGGCCATGACTTTGAATTTTTCAGGCAAGTGGTTCAACCACTTATAGGTAACATTAGCTAATAATAGATGGACAGTGTGCCAGGTGCATGATGTAAAAACCTGTGAAGGGGTTACTTCCTTCTGCCTTATAGACAAGCCCCTGGAAGGCTTGGGTTAAGTAATCTGCCTGAGAGATTGCAGCTGTGAAGTGGCTGAGCCAGAATCCAGGTCTGTCAGACTTCTAAAAAATATTTTCATTAATCTATGTCTATATCTATATATGCATATATATTATCCACAAAGAATAATCTAAATGCTAACTTAAGAAGTATAATAAAATGAGCACCCAGGTACCCACTGCCCCCCCTTAAATAATAGAACATTATCCCTTCCTTTTTTATATAAGAGCTTTATTGAAATATAATTTACAAACCATATAATCAATTCAACCATTAAAGTTACAGAGCATCGATTTTCAGAATATTTGCAACTATCCCCATAATCAGTTTTACAACATTTTTATTTTCTTCACTCCCGAACAAATCTATACCCGTTTGCAGCCACTTTGTATTTCCCCTTAATCCAACAGCCCCAGGTAACTACACTAAAGCACTTTTGTCACTGTAGATTTGATTATGCTGGACATTTTGCTTATGTACAGTTGTATAATATGTGACCTCTTGTGACTGGCTTCTATCACTTAGCGTAAGGTTCATCCACACTGTAGCATGTAGCAGCACATAATTTTTAAAATTGCTAAATAATATTCTATTTTATGAATGCTGCATATTGTTCTTCCATTCTCCAGTTGATGGATTATAAATAGTGCTGCTTTGCAAATTCATACACAAACATTTGTGTAGGCATTTGTTTAAATTTTCCTTGGGTAGGTAATCAGGAGTAGAATTGCTAGATCACATGGTGCCTGTGTGTTTCACCTTTAGAGCAACAGTCAGACTGTTCTCCAAAGCAAATGCATGAGTTTATTTCCCACCAGCAGCATATGAAGAGTTCCATTCTCCCTACACCCTCACCAGCACTTCTGTTGTCAGTCTTTTTCATTATAGCCGTATTAGTGGATGTGAAATAGTTTCTCACTATGATATTGACTTTCACTTTCTTAATGAATACTATATTGAGCATCTTTCATGTGCTTATTGGCAATTTGTATATATTCATTTGAAAAGTTTCTGTTCAGATCTTTTCCTGTCATATCTTTTCTTAATTTGGTTGTGATACATGTGTACATTATCTAATGTTTTAATCAGTTTAAATGTATCTGTCGCCTCAAACATTTATCATGTCTTTATTGGAAAAACTTTCAAACTCTTCTCTTCTAGCTATTCGAAATGTAGCCTCCATTGTTGTTATATGTAGTCACCCTGCTGTCCAATAGCACACCAGAGCTTCATACTTCTTTCTAACTGTAACTTAGTGCCCACTGATCAAACTTTCCCGACCCCGACCCACTCCCTCTAACCTCGAGTAACCACCATTCTACTCCCAACTTTCTATGACATCAGCATTTTTAGATTCCACATGAATGAGTGCATGTATTACTTTTCTCTCTATGCCTGGCTTACTTCATTTAACATAATGATCTCCATTTCTATCCATGTTGAAAACGAGAGGATTGCATCCTTTTAAAAAATTTTATTTTATTAGTGCATGTGTGTAGTACATAGTGTCTACATACTGGTGTGGAGCTGGTGCATGCACATAACACATTTAATTCATTTTTTCATTCCCATTCCCTTTCCCTTCCCTTCCTCCCCCTCCTCCTATCCCTTGCCTTTTTTTGGGTACATGTTTTCTTTTTTTTTTCTTTTTTTAAATTAAATTCTTTTATTGGTACATTGTAGGTATACAACACAATTATATTTCTCATTGGGAATTGTACCTTTACATAATACATCTTGGTTCTCATTTTTTCCCCATTCCTGGCCCTCCCTTCACCCCCTCCACCCTTCCCTATTTACAAAGATTTTATTTCCATTTTTTCCATTTCTCAGCATTTTTCCTTTCCCTTCTTTCCTTTCCCCTGCCCCTCCCACTACCCCTACCCCTTTGGACCTTTCCTTCCTATTTTACATTATCGATTATTCATTCTAATCATTGTTACATTTTAGGTATACAATATAATGACATTCATCATTGGAAGTTTGCACCTTTACATAATCTCTCTTGGTTCTTCTTTTTCACCCTTGCCCGGGCCTCCCTTCAACCCCTCCATTCCTCCCTATTTACAAAGATTTTGTTGCTATTTTTCCATTTTCTCATATTAATCCGATTCCCTTCTATCCTTTCCCCTAGCCCTCCCACTTCCTTCCCTGTTACCCCCTTTCTTCCTATTTCACATTATCTATTATAACTTTTAGTCCTTATTCACACTTTCAGTATCTCACACTAGAGAAACTATTCGGTATTTATACATGTGTGTCCTATTTATTTCACTTAAGAGTATTGCCTCAATGGGCATCCACTTAGCTATAAATGTCTCTAATTTCTCACTTCTTATGGCTGAGTAGTATTCCATTTTATAAAAAACCCCACATTTTCTTTATCCAGTCTCCAGTTGATGGACACTTGGGCTGTTTCCAAGTTTTAGCTATTACAAACTGTGCCACTAAGAACATGGGGAAGCATATATCACTGTGGCATGATTCTTTTAATTCTTTGGGGAAGATCCCCAGCAAGGGAATAGCTGGGTCAAATGGGACTTCCAGTCCTAGTTCTTTGAGGTATCTCCATACTGATTTCCACAGTGGTTGCACCAGTCTACACTCCCACCAGCAGTGGAGCAGGGTTAATCTTTCCCCACAGCCCCGCCAGCATTTGTTATTGGTTGATTTCATGATAGCAGCCATTCTTTCTGGAGTGAAGTGGAATCTCAGCGTTGTTTTCATTTGCATCTCTCGAATGACCAGTGATGTTGAACATTTTTTCATATGTTTATTTGCTATTTCTACTTCTTTGTCTGAGAAATGTCTGTTCATTACAGATGCCCATTTTCGGATTGGGTCTTTAAATTTTGGAGGTCTGATCTTTTTAAGTTCTTTACATATTCTAGATAGTAGACATTTGTCTGAGGAACAGCAGGTGCAGATTTTTTCCCACATTGTGGGTTGTCTCTTCATACTGCTGGTGGTTTCTCTTGCTGTCCAGAAGCTCTTTAATAAAAAGAGATACCACTTGTTGATTGTTTGTGCTAGTTCATGGGCAACAGAGGTTTTGTTCATAAAATCTTTTCCTACACCGATGTCTTCAAGAGTTCTACCTAATCTCTGTTCCAGGTGATTCAGCGTTTCTATTTTAGTATTTAGATATTTAATGCATTTCAATTTTAGTTTGGTGCATGGTGAGAGATATAGGTCTAGTTTTAATCTTTGGCAAGATGAAACCCAATTTTTCCAGCACCATTTATTAAAGAGGCTATCTTTTCTCCAGTGAGTATGTTTGGCTCCTTTATCAAAGATGAGGTGGATGAGTGTGTCTGGAGTTGTTTCTGCATCTTCAAATCTGTTCCACTGGTCCTCAGGTCTGTTTCTTTGCCAGTACCATGCTGTTTTGATCACAGTAGCTTTGTAGTATAGTTGCAAGTTGGGAATTGTGATACCCCCTGCCATGTCTCTGTTACCTAGAATTGCTTTTGCTATTGTAGGTCACTTCTTTGTCCAAATGGGTTTTTGGATTGTTTTCTCAAGGTCCGTGAAGTATGCTGCTGGGATTTCAATTGGGATTGCATTGATTCTATATAGCAGTTTTGGAAGTATGGCCATTTTCACTATGTTGATCCTTCCTACCCAGGGGCAAGGGATGTCTTTCCATTTTCTGATATCCTCCTCAATCTCTCTTTTCAGAATGCTATAGTTTTCAGAGAAGAGGTCTTTGATTTCTTTTGTTAGGTTGATTCCTAGGTATTTCAGTTTTTTGGATTCTATTATGAAAGGAACTGTTTGCTCTGTTTCTGTCTCAGTGAGTCTGTTGCACATGTAGAGGAAAGCTATTGATTTTTGTGTGCTGACCTTGTATCCAGCTACTTTACTGAATTTGGTTATTAAGTCTAGAAGACTTTTGGTGGAGTTCTTAGGGTCTTCTATATAGAGTATCATGTCATCTGCAAATAATGACAATTTGACTTCATTTCCTATCTTTATTCTTTTTATTTCTTTCTCTTGTCTAATTGCTGTGGCTAATGTTTCAAAAACTATATTGAACAAGAGTGGTGATAGTGGACTTCCTTATCTTGTTCGTGATTTTAGTGTGAAGGATTTCAGTTTTTGACCATTTAGTATGATGGGTTGACCTTTTGGTATGATGGCTTAGTATGATGGCTGTTGGTTATTCATAGATGGCTTTTATCAGATTGAGGTAGAGACCATCTATTCCAGTTTTTTGTAGGGTTTTTATTATAAATGCCTTTTGGATTTTGTCAAATGCTTTTTCTGCGTCTATGTAGATAATCATATGGTTTTTGTCCTTGGCTCTATTGATACAGTGTATTACATTGATATATTGATATATTGATATATTGATATAGTGTATTACATTGATTGATCTGCGAATGTTGAACCATCCCTGCATCCCTGGGATGAATCTCACTTGGTCAGGTTGTATGATCTTCTTGATGATCTTCTGCATTCTATTTGCCAGTATCTTATTAAGGATTTTTGCATCTATGTTCATTAGTGAGATTGGCCTATAGTTCTCTCTTTTGGTTGGGTCTTTCTCTGTTTTGGGGATCAAGGTGATGCTTGCCTCCAGGAATAAATTTGGGAGTATTGCTTCCCTTTCTCTTTCACTGAAGCATTTAAACAGTAGTGGCAGTAGTTCTCTCTAAATATCTTGTAGAATTCAGCAGTGAAGCCATCAGGACCTGGGCTTTTCTTAAGTGGGTAGGTTTTTAATTACATTTTTAATTTCATTGTTTGCTATTGGGTTGTTTAGAATTTTTAGGTCTTCTTTATTCAACTTTGGTAATTCATATATATGTAGGAGTGTGTCCTTTTCTTCTGTGGTTTTCCATCTTATTGGCATATAGGTTCTGGAAGTAGGTATTGATGATCCTCTGGATTTCTGCTGGGTCCATTGTAATTTCACCCTTTTCATTCCTAATTGCATGGATTTATGCCTTTTCTTTCCTTTTTCTGATAAGGTTGTCTAAGAGTTTGTCAATTTTGTGGATTCTTTTGAAGAACCAACTTCTGGCTTCATTGATTTTTTTGTATCGCTCTCTTAGTCTCCATTGCATTGATTTCTGCTCTGATCTTTATAATTTCCTCCCTTGTATGAGCTTTGGGGTTGTCCTGCTCTTCTTTTTCTAGAAGCTTGAGATTCAGCATCCAGTTTTTTAATAGGGCTCAGTCTGTTTTCCTAATATGAGTATTCACTGCTATGAATTTCCCTCATAAGCCTGCTTTCATTGTGTCCCATAGATTCTGATATGTTGTATTGTCATTGTCATTTAAATGTAGGAAGTGATTTCTTCTTTAATTTCCTCTGTGATCCATTCGTTATTCAGAAGTGTGTTGTTCAATTTCCATGTGTTTATGTAATTTTTGCATTTTCTTTTGTTATTGATTTCCAATTTCATCTCACTATGTTCTGATAATATACAGGGGATAACTTCAATTTCTTTGCACTTACTTAACTTGGTCTATGAGCGAGTAAGTGGTCTATTTTGCAGAATGACCCGTGTGCAGCTAAAAAGAATGTGTATTCTGATTTTGTGGTGTGGAACACACTGTAAACATCTGTTAAGTTCATTTGTTCAAGAGTTCAATTGAGTTCTAGTATTTCATTACTTGCTTTTTTGTCTACTTCATTTATCTATTTGCGACAGTGGGGGTATTGAGGTCCCCCACTACTATTGTAGTAGTGCTTATTTGATTTATCATGTCCGTTAGTATTTGTTTTATATAGTTGGGTGCACTAGTGTTTGGTTCATAGATATTTAGGATTGTCATCTCTTCTTGTTGGATTGTTCCCTTTACAAGGATGTAGTGTCCTTCTTTGTCTCTCTTAATAAGTGTTGGTTTGAAATCCACTTGATCTGCAAAGAGGATAGCTACTCTTGCTTTTTTTTGGGTTCCCGTCGCCTGGAGTATTGTTTTCCACCCTTTAACTTTCAGTCTATGAGTTTCCTTTTTGAATTAAGTGTGTTTCTTGCATGTAGTATATTGTTGGATTTTGCTTCATGACCCATTCTGCCAGTCTATTTCTTTTGATTGGTGAATTGAAACCATTAACATTGATGGTTATAACTGAAATGTATTGACTTATAATTGTCATGACTTTTCTTTTTGTTGTGTTCTCCCCCTTTACATTTAATTTCTTGTCGTGCCAGATGGGTTCATTCTGCTTTCCTTCCTGGGGTTGTGATTCTCATTGTCTGTTCCTCTGATATTATTTGGAGCACTGGTTTGGTATTCATGGAGTTCCTAAGGAGCTCTTTGTCATGAAAGTATCTTATTTGTCCATCAATTTTGAAAGATAGTTTTGCAAAGTACATCAATCTGGGTTGGAGGCTGTTTTCTTTTAGGGCTTGGAATATGTCACTCCAAGCTCTTCTAGCCTTGATGGTTTGTGTTGAGAAGTCTTCTGTGATTCTGATGGGTTTTCCTTTTTATGTGATTTGTTTCTTTTCTCTTAAGTGCTTGTAGAACTTTGTTCTTCTGTTGGGTTTCTGGACTCATAACAATTATATGTCTATGTGTCGATTTTTTAATCAAGGCTATTTGGAGTCCTATATGCCTCATGTATCTGTATGTCAAATTCTTTTCCTCTTCTTGGGAAGTTTTCTGCCATTACTTCTGTGAAGAATTTTTTATGTCATCTGCACTCTCTCCTGTTTCTTCATTGACTCCAGTCAGTCTTATGTTATTCTTCTTTGCATTGTCTAGCAGCTGCTGGATTGATTTCTTGTGGTCCCTTACAATTTTGAAGCAATTTTTCTTTTCCTGGTCACTGATTGCAATCTTATCTTCTATATCTGAAATTGTGTCCTCACATTGGTTCATTCTGCTTTGTAGACTTTCAGTGGAGTTTTTATTCTCCTGGAAATCTGTTTGCATCTATTTTATGGATTCCATTTGTTTCCTATGTTGGGATTCCATCATGTTCCTCAGCTCCTCTCTAGATTTATTAATCATGTCTTGCATTATGTGTACAATCTCTCCTGTTATCTGAGAGATTATTTCTGATTTCATTTTTTCCAGATCCTCTTTTGTTGCCAGTTCAGGGAGCCTAGGTGGTTGAGTATCAGAGTCTTCCATCTCATTTCCCTTTGGGGTCGCTGTAGGTGGTCTGGAAGTCTGATTTGGAGACTTGTTTATGTGTCTTCTCATTTCAATGGGGGGGGGTTGCTGTTGGTGCCCACCCGGCTCACTTCCTCTGCTCTGGGAGCAGTGGAACATTGGTTTGGACGCCCCTTCCTCTGGGGTGGGAGCAGTGGAACGGCAGCCTGGAAGCCCCTTCCTCTGGGCTGGGAGTGGTGGAATGGTGGCCCAGAAGCCCTTACCTCTGGTCTGGGAGAGGTGGAATGGTGGCCTGGAAGCCCCTTCCTCTGGGCTGGGAGTGGTGGAACCTATATTCTGACTTTTAACCCCTTGTCAGATGCATAGCGTGAAAATAGTTTCCCTTATTCTATAGGTTGTCTTTTTACTCATTGTTTGCTTTCCTGCATATAAATTTTATAGTTTGATGTAATACTACTTGTGTAGTTTTGCCTTTTTTTTTTGTAATCTTGGGGTCTTACCCCCCAAATTATTGCTCCTTCTAACGTCCTGAAGCATTTGCTCTATGTTTTCTTCTAGTAGGCTCATAGCTTTAATTCTGACATTTAAATCTCGAGTCCACTTTGTGATTTTTATAACTGTTGAGTGGTAGGGATCTAGTTTTCACTTTTCTGCAGGTGAATATCCAAATTTCTCAACATGATTTGCTGCAATGACTGTCCTTTCTCCAGTGTGTGTTCTGAGTGCCTTTGTTGAAAATCAGCTGGCTGTAGATGTGTGGATTTACTGCTAGGCTCTCTGTGCCATTAGTCTGTGTATCTGTGTTCATGCTCATACCAAGCTGTTTTGGTTGCTACAACTTTGTAGTACATTTTGAAATTGTGTCATGTAATACATCCTGCTTTGTTCTTTTTGCCTAAGATTGATTTGACTACTTGGGGTTTTTTGTGGTTCGATATAGATTTGAGGATTATTTTTTCTAGTTCTGTGAAGAGTGTCATTGGAATTTTGATAAAGATTGTATTGAATCTGTAGATCCTTTGGGGGTAGTATGGACATTGTAAAAATATTAATTCTTCTAATCCATAACACAGAATATCTTTCCATTTTTGGTGTCTTCTTTAATTTCTTTCACTAATGTTTCATAATAGTCACTGATCAATTCTTTTACCTATTTGGTTAAATTTATTCCTCGGTATTTTATTTTTTGTAGCTACAGATAATTCACTTGGTGTGTAGCAATACCACTGATTTCTGTATGTTGATTTTGTATCCTACAGCTTTGCTAAAGTTTTCTATTAGTTCTAATAATTTCTTTTTTTAATTCATCAATTTTATTGGTACATTTTAGGTGTACAATATGATGACATTCATTATTGAGAGTTTGTACCTTTACATGATGTATCTTCATTCTTATTTTTCCCCTGCTCTCCCTTCAACCCCTCCACCCCTCCCTATTTACAAAGACTTTGTTTCCATGTTTTCCTTTTCTCATATTTATTCCTTTCCCCTACCCCTCCCACTTCCCCTTCTGCTTTTGATCTTTTCTTCCTATTTTACTTTATCTAATATACATTTTGATCCTTATTTACACTTTCAGTTTCTCACACCAAAGAAACAATTCAGTATTTACACACATGTGTCCTATTTATTTCACTAAGAGTATGGCCTCAATGTGCATCTATTTAGCTATAATTGTCTCTAATAATTTCTTGGTGATGACTTTGGGTCTTCTGTATAATACCGTGTCATCTGCAAACCATTACCAATGTGACTTTCTCTTTTCCAATTTTCCAGAATGCACTTTCTTTCTTTTGCACTGTTGCTTTAGCTAAGATTTCAAGTATCATGTTGAATAAATGTGGTGAAATTGGGTATCTTTGTTTTTTCCAGATCTGAGCTGTCAGCTTATTATATAATGGCTATTACTACAGGGTACATTTCTTCCTAATTTGTTCAGTGATTTCATCATGAACGATGTTGAATTTTACCAAATGTCTTCTCTGCATCTATTTATGTGGTATATCATGTTTATTAATTTACATATGTTGAACCAACCTTGCACATCCAGTCTCTTGATCATAGTGAATAATCCTTTTAATGTGTTGCTTAATTCAGTTTGCTGATAGTTTGTTGAGGATTGTTGCATCTGTGTTCATCATGGGTATTTCCCTGTGGTTTTCTTTTTTGTTGTGTTCTTGTCTGGTTTTGGTATTAGGGTAATGCTGATCTGGAAGAATGAGTTTAGAAAAATTCCCTCCTCTTCAACTTTTTGGAATAATTTAAGAAGAAATGGTACTTGTTTTTCTGTACATGTTTGGTAGAATTGAGCAACAAAGTCATCTGGTCCTGGGCATTTTTTTCAGTGGAAGGATTTTTTCATTAGTGATTCATTCTCATTATTTGTTATTGATTTGTTCACGTTTTCTGTTTCTTTGTGATTTAATCTTGGTAAGGTGTATATGATGCAGGAATTTGTCCACTTCTTCTAGACTATGAAATTTGTTGGCATATTGTTGTTCATACAGTCTTTAATGAGGTTTTGTGTTTCTGTGGTTCGGTTGTATTATATCCTTTTTCATCTCTGATTTTTTTTTGTGTGTGTGTGTGTTGAGACAGTCTCACTATGTATTTCAGACTGGCCTTGAACTCACTATGTAGCCCAGGCTGGTCTCGAACTTGTAGTGATCCTCTTGTCCCCCTGCCTCAGCCTCCTGAGTGCTGGGATTACAGATATGCACCACCATACTCAGCGATTGTTTTGAAATATTTTAATGATTTTTTTATTAGTACATGTTTGTAGTACATAATGTTTATGTATCTTGTGGAGAATTGGTACATGTACATAAAACATTTTAATTCTGTGTTTTTTTCATTTCCCTTCCTTCCTCCCCAACCATCTTTTGATCCCTTTTCCTTTTTTTGCACATATTTTCAATACATGTTTGCATTCCTTGTGTGGAGCTGGTGCATATACATACATAACACATGTATGTACATAACACATACATAACACGTCTCCTTGTCTTGTCCTACCTTACCCCCTCATTCCTCTCTTGATCCCCTTCTCCTTGGAGAAAGATCTATCTCCCTACTTGTTGTTATCTATCTTTTATTTTGCTTTTTATTTATACTTTGGGTTTCTCATATAAGAGAAGCGATGTGATTTTAAGCTTGGGTGTCTGATTCATTTCACTTTACATTATGGTCTCAAAATGCATCCGTTTTCCTACAGTGACTCAAGTTTATCTTTCTCTATGGCACAGTAATACTCCATTGTGTGTAAACACCACATTTTCTTTATCTATTCATCTGTTGATGGACATACAGTTTGCTTCCAAAGTCTAACTGTTGTGAATTAGGCTGCTATAAACGTGGGTATGCATGTATCACTGTAATATAGTGTCTTTAACTCTTACTCTTTCAGGAAGATACCTAGAAGAGGAATAGCTGGGTCAAAAAGAATTTCTGGTTCCATCTCTGATTTTATTAATTTGAATCTACTCTCTCTTTTTATTAGTCAGTGTAACTAAGGATTTGTCAATTTTGTTTATCTTTTGAAGAACCAGCTCTTTATTCCACTGATTTTTAAAAGTTCTTGTTTATTTTGTTTATTTCTGTTCTGGTCTTTATTGTTACTTTCATTCTGTAAATTTTGAGTTAGATTTTTTTCTTGTTTGTCTAGTCCCTTGTGATAGAGCAATAGGTTGTCTGAAATCTTTCTGCTGTTTTTTTTTTTTTTTGCATTTCTTTTTTTTTCTATTAAATTCTTTTATTGGTACATTGTAGGTATACAACACAATTACATTTCTCATTGGGAATTGTACCTTTATGTAATGCATCTTGGTTCTTATTTTTTCCCCATTCCTAGCCCTCCCTTCACACCCTCCACCCTTCCCTATTTACAAAGACTTTATTTCCATTTTTTCCATTTCTCATCATGTTTTCCTTTCCCTTCTTTCCTTTCCCCTGTGCCTCCCACTACCCCTACCCCTTTGGACCTTTTATTCCTATTTTACATTATCGTTTATTCATTCTAATAATTGTTACATTTTAGGTTTACAATATAATGACATTCATCATTGGAAAGTCACACCTTTACATAGTCTCTCTTGGTTCTTGTTTTTCACCTTTGCCCAACCCTCCCTTCAACCCCTCCAGCCCTCCCTATTTACAAAGATTTTGTTCCTATTTTTCCATTTTCTCATATTAATCCCATTCCCTTCTATCCTTTCCCTTAGCCCTCCCACTTCCTTCCCCTTTGCCCCTTTTCTTCCTATTTCACATGACCTATCATACATTTAGTCCTTATTTACACTTTCAGTTTCTCACAGAAGAAAAACTATTTGGTATTTACACATCTGTGTCCTATTTATTTCACTTAAGAGTATTGCCTCAATGTGCATCCACTTAGCTATAAATGTCTCTAATTTCTCATTTTTTATGGCTGAGTAGTACTCCATTTTATTAAAAAACCACATTTTCTTTATCCAGTCTCCAGTTGATGGTCATTTGGGCTGTTTCCAAGTTTTAGCTATTACAAACTGCACTGCTATGAACATGGGTGCACATATATCACTGTGGTATGATTCTTTTAATTCTTTGGAGAAGAGCCCCAGCAGTGGAATAGCGGGATCAAATGGGATTTCCAGTCCTAGTTCTTTGAGGTATCTCCATACTGATTTCCACAGTGCTTGCACCAGTCTACACTCCCACCAGCAGTGGAGCAGGGTTAATCTTTCCCCACAGCCCCACCAGCATTGGTTATTGGTTGATTTCATGATAGCAGCCATTCTTTCTGGAGTGAAGTGGAATCTCAGCATTGTTTTCCTTTGCATCTCTTGAATGACCAGTGAGGTTGAACATTTTTTCATGTATTTATTTGCTATTTCTACTTCTTTGTCTGAGAAATGTCTGTTCATTTCAGATGCCCATTTTTGGATTGGGTCTTTAAATTTGGGAGGTCTGATCTTTTTAAGTTCTTTATAGATTCGAGATAGTAGACCTTTGTCTGAGGAAGAGCAGGTGAAGATTTTTTCCCACATTGTGGGTTGTCCCTTCACACTGCTGGGAGTTTCTCTTGCTGTGCAGAAGATTTTTAATAAGAAGAAATCCCACTTGTTGATTGTTTGTGCTAGTTCACGGGCAACTGAGGTTTTGTTCATAAAATCTTTTCCTACACCGATGTCTTCAAGGGTTCTACCTAACCTCTGTTCCAACTGGTTCAGAGTTTCTATTTTAATATTTAGATCTTTAATCCATTTTGATTTTAGTTTAGTGCATGGGGAGAGATATAGGTCTAGTTTTAATCTTTGACAAGTTGAAGCCCAATTTTTCCAGCACCATTTATTAGAGAGGCTATCTTTCCTCCAGTGAGGGTGTTTGGCTCCTTTGTCAAAGATGAGATGGCTGAGTGTGTCTGGCGTTGTTTCTGCATCTTCTAATCTGTTCCACTGGTCCTCAAGTCTGTTTCTTTGCCAGTACCATGCTGTTTTTATCACAGTAGCTTTGTAGTAGAGTTGCAGGTTGGGGATTGTGATACCCCCTGCCATGTCTCTGTTACCTAGAATTGCTTTTGCTATTCTGGGTCTCTTCTTATTGCAAATGAATTTTTGGATTGTTTTCTCGAGGTCTATGAAGTATACTGCTGGGATCTCAATTGGAATTGCATTAAATCTCTATAGCAGTTTTGGAAGTATGGCCATTTTCACTATATTAATCCTTCCTACCCAGGAGCAGGGGATGTCTTTCCATTTTCTGATATCATCTTCAATCTCTCTTTTCAGAGTGCCATAGTTTTCAGAGAAGAGGTCTTTGATTTCTTTCATTAGGTTGATTCCTAGGTATTTCAGTTTTTTGGATGCTATTGTGAAAGGAATTGTTTGCACTATTTCTCTCTCGGTGAGTCTGTCATTCGTGTAGAGGAAAGCTGTTGATTTTTGTGTGTTGACCTTGTAACCAGCTACATGACTGAATTTGGTTATTACGTCTAGAAGACATTTGGTGGAGTTCTTGGGGTCTTCTATATAGAGTATCATGTCATCTGCAAATAATGACAATTTGACTTCTTTATTTCCTTTCTTTATTCCTTTTATTTCTTTCTCTTGTCTAATTGCCGTGACTAATGTTTCCAGAACTATATTGAATAAGAGTGGTGATAGTGGACATCCTTGTCTTGTTCCTGATTTGAGTGTGAAGGATTTCAGTTTTTGACCATTTAGTATGATATTGGCTGTTGGTTTTTCATAGATGGCTTCTATCAGTTTGAGGTAGAGACTATCTATTCCAATGTTTTGTAGGGTTTTTATCATAAATGCATGTTGGATTTTGTCAAATGCTTTTTCTGTGTCTATGGAGATCATCATATGGTTTTTGTCCTTGGCTCTATTGATATAGTGTATTCCATTAATTGATTTTCATATATTGAACCATCCCTGCATCCCTGGGATGAATCCCACTTGATCAGGGTGTATGATCTTCTTGATGATCTTCTGCATTCTGTTTGCCAATATCTTATTAAGGATTTTTGCATCTATGGTCATTAGTGAGATTGGCCTATAATTCTCTTTTTCAGTTGGGTCTTTCTCTGCTTTGGGGATCAAGGTGATGCTTGCTTCCAGGAATGAATTTGGGAGTATTGCTTCCCTTTCAATTTCATTGAAGAGTTTAAACAGTAGTGGCAGCAGTTCCTCTCTAAATGTCTTGTAGAATTCAGCAGTGAAGCCATCAGGGCCTGGGCTTTTCTTAGGTGACAAGTTTTTAATTACGTTTTCAATTTCATTGTTTGCTATTGGTTGTTCAGAATTTTTAGGCCTTCTCATTCAACTTTGGTAATTCATATGTATCTAGGAATCTGTCCATTTCTTCTGTGTTTTCCATCTTATTGGCGTATAGTTTCTGGAAGTAGGTATTGATGATCATCTGGATTTCTGCTGGGTCTGTTGTAGTTTCACCCTTTTCATTCCTAATTGCATGGATTTGGGCCTTTTCTTTCCTTTTTCTGACAAGGTTGACTCAAGGTTTATCAATTTTGTTGATTCTTTCGAAGAACCAACTCTTGGTTTCATTGATTTTTTTGTATTGTTTTCTTAGTCTCCATTGCATTGATTTCTCCTCTGATCTTTATAATTTCTTCCCTTGTATGAGCTTTAGGGTTGTCTTGCTCTTCTTCTTCTAGAAGCTTGAGGTTCAGCATCAGGTTGTTTAATTGGGCTCGTTCTGTTTTCCTAATATGCATATTCACTGCTATGAATTTCCCTCGTAAGACTGCTTTCATTGTGTCCCATAGATTCTGATATGTTGTATTGTCATTGTCATTTGATTGAAGGAACTGTCTGATTTCTTCTTTAATTTCCTCTGTGACCCATTGGTTATTCAAAAGTGTGTTGTTCAATTTCCACATGTTTATGAAATTTTTCAAGTTTCTTTTGCTGTGGATCTCCAATTTCATCACACTATGGTCTGATAATATACAGGGGATAACTTCAATTCCTTTGCAATTACTTAAACATGTTCTATGTGTGAGTATGTGGTCTATTTTGGAGAATGACCCATGTGCACCTGAGAAGAATGTGTATTCTGATTTTGTGGGGTGGAAGACTCTGCAAACATCTGTTAAGTTCATTTGTTCAAGAGTTCCATTGAGTTCTAGTATTTCAGTACTTATTTTTAGTCTAGTTGATCTATCTATTTGTGACAGTGGGGTGTTGAGGTCCCTCACTACAATTGTATTAGTGCATAGATGGCTTTTCATGTCCGTTAGTATTTGTTTTATATAGTTGGGTGCACTAGTGTTTGGTGCATAGATATTTAGGATTGTCATCTCTTCCTCTTGGATTGTTCCCTTTACAAGAATGTAGTGTCCTTCTTCATCTCTCTTAATTAGTGTTGGTTTGAAATCTACTTGATCTGCCAAGAGGATAGCTACTCCTGCTTTTTTTCAGGTTCCTGTCGCATGGAGTATTGTTTTCCACCCTTTAACTTTCAGTCTATGAGTTTCCTTTTGAATGAAGTGTGTTTCTTGTATGCAGCATATTGTTGGATTTTGCTTCTTGACCCATTCTGCTAGTCTATTTCTTTTGATTGGTGAATTGAGACCATTAACGTTGATGGTTATAACTGAAATGTATTGACTTGTCATTGCCATGACTTTTTCTTTTTGTTGGGTTCTCCCCCTTTCCATTTAATTTCTTGTCGTGCCAGATGGGTTCATTCTGCTTTGCTTCCTGGGGTTGTGATCCTCAATGTCTGTTCCTAGGCTATTGTATAAAATTCTTTGGAGTGCTGGTTTGGTATTCATGAAATTCCTAAGGTGCTCTTTGTCATGAAAGTATCTTATTTCTCCATCCATTTTGAAAGATAGTTTTGCAGGGTACATCAATCTGGGTTGGAGGCTGTTTTCTTTTAGGGCTTGGAATATGTCACTCCAAGCTCTTCTTGCCTTGATGGTTTGTGTTGAGAAGTCTGCTGTGATTCTGATGGGCTTTCCTTTGTATGTGATTTGTTTCTTTTCTCTGACTGCTTGGAGAACTTTGTTCTTCTGTTGTGTTTCTGGAATGTTAACAATTATATGCCTATGTGTAGATTTTTTTGGATCAAGGCTATTTGGAGTCCTATATGCCTCAGTTATCTGTATGTCAAGCTCTTTTCCCCTGCTTGGGAAGTTTTCTGCCATTATTTCTGTGAAGAGATTTTTTTATGTCATCTGCACTCTCTCCTGTTTCTTCATTGAGCCCAATCAGTCGTATGTTATTCTTTTTTGCATCATCTAGCAGCTGCTGGATTGATTTCTCATGTTCCCTTATAATTTTGAAGCAATTTTTCTTTTCCTGGTCACTAATTGCAATCTTATCTTCTATATCTGAAATTCTGCCCTCACACTGGCTCATTCTGCTGTGTAGACTTTCAAAGGAGTTTTTCATGTCCTGGAAATCTGTTTTCATCTGTTTTATGGATTCCATTTGTTTCTTATGTTGGGATTCCATCATGTTCCTCAGCTCCTCTCTAGATTTATTAATCATGTCTTGCACTAAGGGCACAATTTCTGCTGTTATCTGAGAAATTATTTGTGATTTCATTTTTTCCAGATCCCCTTTTGTTGCCAGTTCAGTGGGTCCAGGTGGTTGAGTATCCGAGGGTTCCATCTCATTTCCCTTTGGGGTTGCTGTAGGTGATCTGGAAGTCTGGTTTTGAGACTTATTTATGTGTTTTCTCATTTCGACTGGGGCGGGGGGCTGTTAGCGCCTGCATGGATTACCTCCTCTGAACTGGGTGAGGTGGGACAGGGGCTGGGAGCAGTGGTAGGGATGGTGACCCAAAAGCCCTTTCCTGTGGGCTGGGAGCAGCCGGAGGGATGGTGGCCGGGAACCCCCTTCCTCTGGGCCAGGAGCAGCAGGACAGAAGGTGGCCCAAAAGCCCTTTCCTCTGGGCTGGGAGCAGCGGGAGGGATGGTGACCGGGAAGCCCCTTCCTCTGGACCAGGAGCAGTGGGACGATGGCTCAGAAGCCACTACCTCTGGGCCGGGAACAGTGGGACTCAGTACCTTGGTCTGGTGGTCTGGTGTCCTCTGCGTCTTTGTAGTGTTGGATCAGGTGGCTGCCTGCCTGCAGTGGGCTGATTCCGCGTGTGTTCCGCATGGCTGGGGACCTTGGCAGGGTGTCTCTTTCTGCTGTTTTGATGCAGACATTGCTATAAATTTCCCTCTTATTTCTGCTTTTCTTGTATCTCATAGGTTTGGTAATTATGTATTCATTTCCATTTGTTTCAAGAAAGTTTTCATTTTCCTTCTTGAATTCTTCTTCAATGAATTCATTGGTTGTTCAAGTGTAATTTGCTTAATATCTATGTATTTCTATAGTTTTCAAAGTTTTTCCTCTTATTGATTTCTAGTTTTGTTGTACCAAGGTCAGAAAAGATATTCAGTATGATTTCAGTTCTTTCCCATTTCTTGAGACTTGTTTTGATATGATCTACCCTGGAGAATGTTCTGTGTGCCAATGAGAGGAATGTGTATTTTACATATGTTAGATGGAGTGTTATGCAGATGTATGTTAAGTCCATTCAGTGTAATTTTCTGTCTGGTTGATCTGTGCATTGCTGAAAGTAGATTGTTAAAAATCTCTATCCTTACTGTATTACAGTCCATCTCTCCCATTAGATCTATTAATATTTGCTTTGTATGTTTGAGTGCTCTGATACTAGGTGCATATATATTTAGAATTGTTTTTTTTTTTCTGGCACCAGGGATTGAACTCAGGACCTTGCACTTGCTAGGCAGGTGCTGTGCCACTGAGCTAAATCCCTAGCCCCTAGAAATGTTATTTTTTTCTAACTGAATTGACCACTTTTCTTTATATGTTTTTCATTTCTATTTACTGCTTTTGATTTAAAAGATATTTTATCTGGTATAAGTAGGGCTGCTCTGCTTTCTTTTGGATTCCATTTGTATGGATTATCTTATTCTTACTCTAGCCATTTTGTAACTTGTTTTCTAGTTTTATTGTAGTTCATCTCTTTTTTTTCTCATTCTCCCACAGCCTTATTTTGTGGTTAAGTGATTTGCTCTAGTAGTGTGTTTTGATTTCTTACTTATTATTTCTTGTTTGTCTATTATAGGTTTTTGCTTTGTGGTTGCCTTGAAAGTTACAAAAATATCTTTTGATGATGGCAGACTACTTTGAAATGATAGTAACTGAACACGATCATAAAGGACAGAAACATCAGCAAGGGAGAAACAGAGAAAATATACTAATAAAAAATTTACACTTACATTCTATTCTCCAGCTTAAAATGTTTTGATGTCCCATTGTACATCTTTCTATGTTGCCTATCTCTTAACACATTAATGTATTATATTATTTTAAAGTTATATCCTTCATACTAAAGATATATATGAGCTATATACCATGCTTACAACATTAGAGCATTCTGAATTTATATAGTTACTCTTACTAGTAAGTTTTTCTACTTTCCCACGCTTTCTTACTCATTAATGTCTCTTTTAGTTGAAGAACTTACTTTAGCATTTCTAGTAGGTCAGGTGGAGATAAATTATTTATATAATTTTGCTATGTACATTTGCTTTCATATCAGTTAAGAGAAGACGCAAGCATGTAGAATATGTTTCATGACTGCCTAGTTACCTTTGCTGGTGCTTTTTGTTTTTATTTGTGAACTTATATGTATATCCAGATTTATTTGTTTTTAGTCTGAAGGATTTCCTTTAGTATTTATTGTAAAGTAAGTGTTCTATGAAAGGATTCTCTCAGTTTTGGTTTGTCAGGGAATGTTTTCATTGCCCCATCAAATTTTAAAGATAGTTTGGGTAGATATAGCATTGTTGGTTGGCAATTTTGTTTGTTTCAGTACTTTGGGTATGTTAGCTTACTCTCTCCTGGCCCCTATGATTCAGATGAGAAATCAGCTGCTAATATATTATCCAGGCTTGGGCCAGGGATTTAGCTCAGTGACACTGTGCCTGCCTCACAACCACAAGGTCCTGAGTTCAATCCCTGGTACAAAAAAAAAATCCAGGCTCACTAGCCCATGATGATTTGCTTATTTCTTGCTACTTTCAAGATTTTTTTTGTCTTTCAGCATTTTTAATACAATTTGTCTGAATGTGGATCTCTTTGCATTTATCCTACTTGGAATTTATTAAGCTTCTTGGTTGTATGGATTAATATTTTTCTCAAGTATGAGAAATTTTCAGTTGTTCTTTGTTTCTTTGAGTATATTTTCCTGCTCCATTTTCTCTCTTTTTTTGCTATGCCCTTTATGGCATGTTATGCTTAAAGATGTCCCATATTTCTCTAAGTTTCTGTGTACTTTCTTTATTCTCTCTGATTTTCAGATTGCACAATCTCTATCAATCTATCTTTGGGTTCACTGACTTTCTCTTCTGCCAGTTCAGATCTACTGCTGGGCTTCTCTAATTAGAATTTATAAGTTTTATTTATTGTACTTCTAATTCCAAATTTTTCATGTGTTTCTTTTTCATAATTTCTCTTTATTGATCTTCTTTATTTAAGGAGACATTGTCACCATAGTTTCCTTTACATAGTTAGGGTTCCTTTTGTTCTTTGAACATATTTAATGGCTATTTTTTCCCATTAAGTTTATTGGTACATTTTAGGCATAAAATAAAGTTACATTCATCATTGGGATCTTGTACCATTACATGAGTATCTTGGTTCTTATTTTTTTCCCCTTCGCCTGCCCTCCCTTCACCTCTTCCACCCTTCCCTATTTGCAAAGACTTTGTTTCAATTTTTTTCCTTTTCTCATATTTTTTTCTTTTCCCTTCTTTCCCTTCCCGTTCCCCTCCCACTTCCCCTGCTCCGTTAGACCTTTTCTTCCTATTACACAATATCAACTGTACATTTCTTAAATTACTATATCAAGGTCTAGGAGGCATTACCACAGATTTTAAAGAATTTAAACAGATATAGAAAGCATATTACAAAAATCCTTTTTGAAATAAATTTGACAACTTCTAAGAAGTACCTTGGAAGACAAATTAATGAAACTAACTCTGGAGGAAATATAAAATTTGAATAGCATCTATTAAAGAAAGTATATTCCTGGGAAGAAGGGAAAGGAAAAATTATGAGAAAAAAATGGAATCAAACTCTGTGTAAATAGGGAAGGGTGGAGGGGGTGAAGGGTGCACAGGTAATGGGAGAAAAAATAAGAACTGAGATACATCATGTTCTGGTACAAACACAGAATGATAAATGTAAATGTATTTTATACCTAAAATGTACCAATAAATATATTTATAAATTAAAACAAAGGAATCAATTAAAGAAAGTATATTCCTAGCTTGAAAACCTACCTATATGACAACAACAGGCTCATATACATTTTAACTGATAAATTATATCAAACATTTAAAGCAGAAAAAAGAAGGAACACTTCTCCCCTCATTTTAGGAACTCAACATTGTGCTAATACTAAAACTGAATAAAGGTAATAGAAGAAAAAAGTATGAACATAGATAGAAATTTGTTTAACAAAACAAAGTATTAGAAGTCAGATCTGGCAGTATGTAGAAAGTGGTTTTGTTATAGGGATGGCAGTGTTGGTTCAGCATTGGAAGATCCACCTCCAAAAGTCATCATTTTAACAGAGGAAAGGAAAAAGCCATACGATCCTGTCACTAGTTGGAGAAAACGTATTGGACTCAATTCTACAGCTGTTAATGGTAAAAGCTATCAGGAGACTAGAAGTAGAACAGAACCTTCTCAACAGATTAAAGACATGTACTCCATACTTCCAGCAAGAATGCCTTATATGAATGGACAAGATACAATGCTTTCTCCTTAAGGTGGGGAACAAGGGCAGATATGCTTACTCTTTATCTGTCCATTAAACTGTGAAACCTAGTCCCCACCAAAATAGTCTGTCAATAAAATGACACAATTAGGATAAAATTGGCAAGGTAGAAGCAAAATCTTTATATGTAGATGAAATGATCATCTACAGAGAAAATACTAAAAAATCTCTAGGAGCCCCTAGAACTTGCATTTGAATTTAGCAGGATTAGAAAACACAAGGTATATATAAAAATTGAGGTCTGTGGGGCCGGGGATTTAGCTCAGTGGTTTCACTGCCTGCTGCGCAAGCACAAGGACCCAATTTCGATCCCTGGTACCAAAAAAAGAAAAAAAAATCAGGTTTGTGTATACTTGCTATAAATGAAGAATTGGATATTGAAATTTAAAAGTTATGTAGGAGTACAAAGGACCTAGAAAACTTAAAAAAAACAAAAACAAAACCAAAAACAGTGTTGGAAGACGTTTAGTACCTAATTTTAAGACTTCTTCTAAAGCTACAGTAATCAAGGCAGTGTTGGTATAAGGAAAGATATATAGATCATTTGAATAAAACAGAGAATGTAGAAATAGAACCACACATATATGGTCCACTGAGTTTTGAAAGATTATTTAACATTAGCATTTTATAGAATATAAACTCAATTCAAGAGTCGAGGAAGAGATAGTGTTTTCAGCAAATGGCACTAGATCACCTGGTATCCGTATACAAAAAATTAACCTCAACACTTTTTTTCCATACATGAAAATAACTTGAAGGGATCTGTGAACCTAAATATGAAAGCCTAAAAGTATAAAACTTTAAGAAAAAATTATAAGGGAAAATGTTTATGAATTCAGGGTAGGCAAGAACTACCTAGTATACAAAAGACATGATGTATAAAAGAAAAAAATTGATAAATGAGATTCCATCAAAATTTAGAACTTTAAATGACATCATTAAAATGAAAAGTAGTCCTTAAACAGACCATATTTACAGTGCATATAACCTATGAGCAGAATATATAAAGAATTCTTAGAGCTCATTAATAGACAACACAATTAAAAAGTAGACATAAGAAGATGATAAATAGCCAGTACAGCACAAGGAAAGGTGTGCAACTCTAGAATCAGAAAAATATTAATCAGTACAATAATAAGATTGAATTATACACTCATTAGGGAGATGAAGTTAAAAGTTTTAAAAGCCTTGTCATGACGTTTTCTTTTTGTTGGATTCTCCCCCCTTGCGTTTAATTTGTCATGCTCAATGGATGCATTCTGCTGGGTTTCCTGGGGTTGTGATCCTCATTGTCTTTTCCTAGGGTATTGTCTAAGATTTTTTGGAGTGCCAGTTTGGTATTCATGAAGTTCCTGAGGTGCTCTTTATCATGAAAGTACCTTATTTCTCCATCAATTTTGAAAGATAGTTTTTCAGGGTCCATCAATCTGTATTGGAGGCTGTTTTCCTTTAGGGCTTTGAATACGTCACTCCAAGCTCTTCTTGCCTTGAGGGTTTGAGTTGAAAAGTCTGCTGTGATTCTGAAGGGCTTTCCTTTGTATGTGATTTGTTTCTTTTCTCTAACTGCTTGAGGAATTTTGTTCTTCTGTTAGGTTTCTGGAATCCTAACTGTTATATCCCTATGTGTAGATTTCTTTTGACCAAGGCTAGTTGGAGTCCTTATATGCCTCACTTATCTGTATGTCAAGTTCATTTCCCTTGCTTGGGAACTTTTCTGCCATCACTTCTATGAACAGTTTTTTATGTCATCTGCACTCTCTCCTGTTTCTTCATTGACTCTGATCAGTCTTATGTTATTCTTCTTTGCATCGTCGAGCAGCTTCTGGATTGATTTCTCATGGTCCCTTACAATTTTAAAGCAATTTTTCTTTTCCTGGTTACTAATTGCAATCTTATCTTCTATATGTGAAATTCTGTCCTCACATTGGTTCATTCTGCTGTGTAGACTTTCAATGGAGTTTTTAATCTCTTTGAAATCTGTTTGTACCTGTTTTATGGATTCCATTTGTTTCCTATGTTGGGATTCCATCATGTTCCTAAGCTCCTCTATTTTTTGTGTGTCCTCTCTAGATTTATTATTCATATCTTGCACTGTGGGCACAATCTCTGCTGTTATCTGAGAAATTGTTTCTGATTTCATTTTTTCCAGATCCTCTTTTGTTGCCAGTTCATGGAGTCCATGGGGTTGTGTATCGGTTTGTTCCATCTCGTTTCCCTTTAGGGTTGCTTCAGGTGATCTGGAAGTCTGTTTTTGAGGCTTGTTTACGTGTCTTCTTATTTCCTCGGCGGGGGGGAGGTTGCTGCTGGCACCCGCACCGCTCACCTCCTCTGCCCTAGGAGTGGTGGAATGGTGGCCGGGGAGCCTCCTCCTGGGCGCTGGGATTGGCTCACCTCCTCTGCCCTGGGAGTGGTGGAATCTTTAATGGCTATTTTGAAGTCTGTTAAATCTTTCCATTGGTTGCTCTTCTAGACAATTTTTGTTGTTTTGTATTTTTCACCCAGTATATGGGTCATACATTTCTGTATCTTTTATGTCAATCATTTTTTTATTGAAAGCTAGATATTTTGGATACTTTTAGGTTTTACAATTCTGGATATTGACTGCATTACTTCTTTGGGGCTTTTTATTGTTGTTTGCTCATGTTTTTGTTTAATAACTTAATTGGACTATTTTGATGAAGTCGGTTTCCCCGCACTGTAGAGCTTCTGTAATGACAGTCATTTGGGCAGGACTGTCTTTGTCTATCTTCCTAATTTCTCTTTTGAGGCCAATTTAGAATCATTCCCAGATGTTGGGATCCACTAATTTCCAGCTGATTGGCTTTAATATTTTGATTTTTTTTAGGAACATAAATTGTTTTGCCATATGATCTAATTAAGTTCAAGAAAGGGTGGTTTTTGAGACCAGACTTCAAGGTTTGGTTTGAATCTTCTTAGCATTCCTAGCTGTCTCTTTGCCCGAGTCTCTTTGGTGACCTAGCTGGCTCGCAGTGTAGGTTATTGCTCTTAAGTAAGAGGAACTACCAGCCTCCTTTTATTTGCTTACTAGGAAAGTCTCCATTGTTTTTGCAAGATCCCTTAGGCTAGAATTTCTCCCACTCTTTTTCTAAACAAAACCAGTCCTTTGGGAGAAGTTAACTTCTCTGCCTGTTCCCCTTTAGGAAAAATTTGAGTCACTACTCTAGGCAGCAGGGTGGCAGCTTCTGGTCTTCTTAGCTCACCTCATCCAACATGGAACCTTGCCCTTCAAGTGAGCTGGAGTGAGGGCGATCGGGTCCTAGTATTTTCTGTCCCAGGATACAGCCTCTATGCAGTGTGGTGTGCCAGAACGTCCTCCATACCTCTCAGCTACACTCTCTGGGAGTTTAGTCTCTTTACTCAGAGTTGAAGCAAGTGAGATGTGTTAGTGGCCTGTCGTTTTGGTGAGAAATATCTATCGATTGGGAGCTGAGTGATGAAAAGACCTATTTTCTTGACTATACTTGCCTGGAGTAGAGCATCTGTTAAACTAGACTGAGAGGAAGGGAGAGAAAAATAGAGCAGGTTGTGGCTCAAATGACACACACACTCCCTGTTCTTTATGAGGTTTAGTACATTTTCTTGAATAAATGTTTATCATATGCCACTAGAGGAATTTCTAGAGATTTTCAGTGTTGCTTTTATTGTTTCCATCAGTCACACTCTGCTGTGGAGGGGGTCCCGTGAGCAGCTCATGCCACAATCCCCAAGATGGAGCTCATCAACATTTCTTTTTAAGCCCTTATGTTCCCTTATGTGATCTGAGCCTAAAGTTGTACTACTTTCACATCTCAGTTTTAAATCCTGCCACTTAGAAGGTGTGTTACTCAAGGTAATTCGAACTTCTAAGCTTTAGTTTTCTTAATTGCAAAATGAAGATAAAGTCACCTACCTTGCAGGGTTGATAAAGTGAGTACTAATTGAAGTAATAAATACAAAGTACCCAGATAGCTGGCATTGTGCCCCATATCAACTTTATTCATCTTGTACCTGCCAGGCACCAGTTACTTTTTAGGGAGAAACTATGAAATAATTCAAGCATACAAAAACCAGAAAGTATAATGTATATAATTTCACTTCCATTCAGCTTTAGAAACAAAGCATAGACGCAATTCAAGTGTGTGTATACTGTACAATATCCCTTGTTCCTCTTTCTCTTTCAAGAGGGAATCAGGCCTGGGGATGCAGCTCAGTGGTAGAACACTTGCCTGAAAAGGCTCTGGGCTCCATCTCCAGCAAGGGAAACAAAAGCTTATAAAGAGGGAACCAGAGTCCTAAACTTGTGTGCTTTATAAAATCATTGTCAGGAATGTCTTAATTCTTTACCACAAATTTACAATACAGAAAAAATCATTCAGAGGCATTTCCTTTGATGACTGTATAAATTTCTGTTTGTATAAGGGCATATCCCTTCATGCTAGTAAAATGAGATTCCTTTCATATTAGACATTTATATGAGCATACATTCTTTTCCTTCTGATATGAGAATAAATCTGGGCGAATACTGGAAAGAGATAGCACCTCAGATGGTAGACATTCTGGGTTGTTTATGGAAGTTTCTGTTTTAACTCTATGTGCTAAAATATTACTAACTATATATACCTATGTTAGGAATTTGATTTTATACATAATAGCCGAGAGGCATTCAACTTTTATGATTTAAAGTTTGTTACACAACTGAGTTGAAGATTCTCAACTATTTTTTGATTTTGATAAATATTGCTTCTAGATACTTTTATTATATTCCTTGAAATTATGATAAACTCACATCAGTCTTCATACTATAGTACTCAATTTCTATCTTCTGAATTATTTACATGTAAAGAATAAAAATTAAATAAGACTCGGAGTTTTTCTCATGTGTGCTTCTAGTATAATCTCTGCTGATTTGCATGCATCTCTTGGTAATTTATGCTTACATATTAAAGGCAAATAATAGTTGAATGAAATTCACAGAAAATTCACTTTAAAGTCTTGTTTTTCATGGAGGTTCTGGCTGAAATGGAGACCCTAGTGGATTTCTGTTCTGCTAACTCTGTAATGTTCAGGTGAGCATCTTCCTTTTGGTCTGTAGGTGGCAATATCGAACAAGAAATGCTTGCAACAACTGGCCATGAGAAAGCTCCCAGCCTTAAAATGTGTGAATTAAAAAAAAAAAAAAACTGTAGTAACGTATTGCCTGTACTTGGGTATGTAATCAGAAACCAGCCTTGGTGTGTCCCCACCTTTACATATATTCGAATAGCTGCCCTAGCCTTTTATTTTTTGTTATCCCCTGGGTGAGATCTTTTGGGATTTCCCCTCTCTGTCCCCTGCTGACTTGCTAAGGTAGCTTCTGTCTCTTCCTGGGAATAACTTCTAACTTACAAAAATACCCACTTCTTCCCCGTGCTTTGATGTATATTGTCTTTCCTTTGCACAAAGGAGAGGGTTAAAATTGAGAGCTGGAAGAAGAGGAACGAGTTGGCACTAGCACAGATCTGGAGTACATTTCAGTCTCTTGTAGTAACTGCCACAAAAAGTACACTCTGTGGACTTTTCTTCTTTTAAACTTTTTTCACCCTCTGTTTACCCCTGTTGCAGCCAATAGCAACTTTAAGAAAAGCCCAAAGAGCTGTGTATTTGCTTCAGGGACTGGAGGCATAAGAAAAATTCTGAGCCTTGATTCTGGACTTTTCCCCCTGTCTTTGAGGAATCAGCAAAGAAAGTACAATCAATCATAAATTAAAAAGTGGTGGGGACAAAAGTGCTGACAGATTAAACTTGGGAATTGGCTAAATAAAAAGGGAAAATAGGGGCCCAGCAAGTCACCAATTCAGTCTAAGAGATGCCCTGAGCTTTTTCCTCTGGTGAGAGGCTGGGGTCTCCCACCTCCTTTTGTGTCATCTCTTCTTCTCAGGGCACAGCAATTCTCAAGGAGGTCTTGGGTGAGGAATGTGTAAGGTGGGGAGGAGGAATCTTTGACTCTCTGGTAGATTCTTCATTATTCAAATTAGAAATCTATCAAAAGATTTGACACAAACCATTGTATGAGATGGTTAATGTCCGTAGTGTTACTGTGAGGTAGAATGGTTTTCTCTAGATTTCCAGCCCAACTCAGAACATACGAGCACCTCGTCTACCATGTATTCTGCAAGATAAATAGATGGACATTGAGTTTTAAACAGTGCTTGTACATTGAGGCCCACTTCTGTTGTATCACATCTCATATACAGAGCACATTAAGCTGGAAAAGTCTTAACCCATGCTGTTTCAAACAGGCTGTTTAAAATTAAAAATGAATTTTTAAGACAGATTGGTATACGATTTGGCACTACACTTGTGTATAATGATATTAGTTGTTTGTTAAACTTGTTTAGCTCAGTAGAACATGGCTTTAGGAAAAAAGTTTGAAATGTTTAATACTGTATTTGGCAAGCCTTGAAGTTAGAGTGCTCCATGAAAGGCAATAACAAAGTACCCTAGCTTTTACTCTTAATTGCTGTAACTCAGGCATTAATTAGAATAGCATGTTGAAAATGCAGTTGGCATTTAGTCACGGAAATAAAACGTAAGATTTGTTTACCAAATTGAAAAGAAATTAGGAAAATGACCTTTCTCTCAGTAACCTTTCTATGCAAACATGAAATCCAAGTTATTTTCCTAATTATATTTTATACGTGATGAATTTTTCAAGCAATTTATGGATTTTATGCTCAGGATTGGAAATTAAACATCAATTAAATTTCCATTAAGTTGGAAATCATGCATACTAATAATTTTTAAAAGACGAGATTCTAGCAAGGTATTTGTCTTGTCTCAGAATAACAATAATGATGATGATGTATCTACTGACTGCTTTAAAGTTTACAAATTCCTTTCCTTAGAGAACCAGGGTGGTGGTATTGAAAATCCTGAGGCTTTGACTTCAAACCTGGTATGAACCCTACTTGAGCCACTTCCTACTTTACTTGCCCTTCCTGAGCCTCACATTTCTCATCTGTAAAATGGATCCTAGCACAAAATAATAACCTTACCAATCTTGCTAATTTAATCTGCACAGTTTTATTAGGAAGTAGGTTTTATCTCTTTTACAGATGCGTCATTTAAGGCAACTCATCCAGGGTCACCAAATCTGTTTTATGACTCCATGTCCAAGGCACTTCCTTCCCCTTAGCTGCTTCTGCAACAGAACTGTGAAAACTGATGGTTGGCAGGGATGGTTCCAGTAAGACAGCCATTCCCAGCCCTTTCTTCCGGTGACATAGGTGTGTGGTGGCACCACTTAAGGCTGCTGGGGTGTTAGTTGAAACTCCATCCTTTTCTCTTGCTGCTCACAGAAGCCCAAGGACAGTGTGTGTTTATTACTAAGGAGATCACCTGCATTGCACTCTATTCCCCACCCCCAGTACTTGATTACCAATAGCGAGTTTCTTTGAACACACTTCACAACCCGTGGCAACACACCACAGTTGGGAACCACTGTACAAGATATGCTCTTGAAAGAATAAGGAGGTCACTTTTCAGTAGGGTTTTCCTGCTGGGGAGTGGAGAGAAAGGGTGAGGAGGTCAGTAGGAGTCTAAAGAGTTAAGACTTGACTTTGGAAGCATTCAAAAGTTTTAGTAAGAAAGCGATTGAAATAAAGTGGTGGTCTGCAGGCCAGTTAGCAGGCAAGAGAGTCTGGAAGCCAGTAGACCAGTTGACCTATTGAAGTGAGCAGGATGGGATGCATTGAAGACTTGGACTTGGGTAGCAGCAGAAGAGTCGAGAGGAATAAACAAATCCAGGGAGACTTGGGACTCGTTGGATATATTTGAGCAACCAAGAAGGTCAAGGAGTCAAGGAAGTAAACAAAAGTTTCAAAATATGTTGTCAGTTAGGTATTAGGATTTTTTCTCGAATTATATTTTGCTTAAATGTATGTTAAAATGACCTTGAGGACTCAACACTCCTGTTGGTGGAGAAAAGACAATTTGCAAGAGCGCTAAAGGGCAGAGAAAACAGCAACTGAGAATTAGACATTATAGAACATGGTTCACCAACTCTTAGAACTTTTCCTAAGTTGTTGCCCTCTGGAACTATTCAGGTAGCCTGCGGCACTGAATTTAGATCTTAGGCCAAATGACTTTGTGTTTAAGCATGAGAACATGCTGTTACCTGAAGGAACAGCTTTAATGTAGATAATTATAAGTGAGAGCTTGGTGAGGTCCAAACCTTACCATATGACCAGAAAATAAGTAGAATATTGATGACATTAAGAAAATAGATTTTTAAACCCTAGGTTATGTCATCTGGTAGACTGTACACATCCTCCTCCTGAGTGCAGGATCCTTAAGGGGAGAATTTTTCTTTTGTTCACTGCTATATCTCCATCAGAGGACAGAGCCTGCCACTTACTAGATGCTTAATCAGTAAGTGTCAAATGAGTAAATGACCACAGGGATCATGGATACTGGGTGCAGGGCTGATGCCCAAGGAGTGCTGAGTAAAGGCTGGTTGAATAGAGTTGGGATAAATTAAACACCATTTGGACCAGTGAACCAGATTTTTACTTGGTTTTGTATTGTAAATGGTACCATAAAATAAGGTTAGGTTGATAATTTTTTACATGGGATATTCAGCACTAACAAAACCATTCACTCTTTTGCTAGTGATGATCTGGAACAGTTTATGGAAAATCAAGGTGCATCCAGCCCAGGTATCCTCATTTTAACCACCAGTCTCAGCAAACCATTCATGCGACTGGAAAAGTATGTTACTCTCTTGCAAGAACTGGAACGGCATATGGAGGTAAGGGAAGGCAAGTTTTTCAACCTCTCGTACCAAGTCTGGGTCTCTGCTCTTGGGGGAGAAGCCAATCTGCCTCCAAGCAAGCCTTGCTAAGGATCCAGAAAATGTCCTGGCTTCTGATCATCCCTCTTTCCAAGCTTTTAGTTTCTCTCTTTATGCAACAAAACAGGATCTCCCTTCTTTCCTATCAAATATTCATGATCATTTCTGCTCTTCTGTTCCAAGCCTCAGTTGTGTTGCTTCCCTCAAGTCTATGTTTACTTGTTGACTTAGGTTTTCGTTTGCACTTTCATCTAGATGAAATGAGATGGTGGTTTAGTCAAAGTTAGACCTTTAGAAATCTCTGTTGTTCTGCTATGTTAACCAATTTTATTGTGAGAGGTAAAGCAAATTGACATTAGAAAATATGAAGAACGTATTCACTGTACACACAAATATTTATCTCTTGAACACTGATTGTTCGGCTTTCTGATGCTGGATTACAATGAAAGATTCTGGTATCCCTTAAGATTAATAAATAGATCCAATGTCAGTGTATCTCTCTACATATCAATGTCCCCTCACATTTTTGTTTTATGAATTTACAGCTTACTTGCAACAGTTGTAGTTGGCAGTATAGTCTTTTTTTAAATATTAAGATTTGCAATGAGGCCTGATAATTGAATTTTTTCACCAAGAACCTAAATCCTCTTATGATTAAAAGCCAGTCAGCAGGGATGGCTCCCTGAGCCATCCTTTTGCTATTGTGCGTGGGGTATGGAGATGTGGGTGCGAGAGGAGGGCCCACTGGGGGAGGCTGCGTTTACCCTAGTTGCTCTTCCTGTGTCTGGGGAAAGGTTTTGAGGTTTAAAAGGGTTGATTATCTTTAAAGAAAAAGGGTGCACGCTGCCAGGCTTGTCAGCGTTTGTAAGGGTAGAAAAGCATGCACTCTGAGCAAAACCACATTCTCAGGGTATTTGACCTGCCCCAGAGCTGGAGGCAGTGGGGAGCGGGTGAGCAAAGCCTGCCGGAATGAAATTTCAGTTAGGGCCCTGGAAGATGTTGACCTGTGGATGCCTTTCCATAAGCTAAACCAATTTGTTGAACCGTTTGAGGTTTGCCCCTCCTTGCTTATCACGAAAATCCAGAAACTCGTGGCCTCAGTTTCTGTTACTTCTCAGTGCTGAAGTACAAGTGTGCATTCAATCTGGGGAAGAAAAAAACCCCAGGCAATAGATGCTCTGCACACCTCGGTCCTATATCTCAGCCTTCCTTGTAGTGGAGTTTGTTTCCAGCCCTGCCTCCAATTGGTTGCACTGTCCTTGGTTACTTTCCATTCCCACCATCAGATAATCCACCCCCTTCATGCTAGTTCACCACTAGCTAAGATGCTTTCTCCAGATTTCTGGTTGTGTGGCATGATGGCTGATAGTAGTGGAATAGAAGCTGAAACTCTCAGTTGTCAGCTGATTTTGGTAGGGATAAATTTGACTGTAAAGGAATGCTAACTTACTTTGCATGGGCAATACTAATCTTGGCTTGGGACAGACTCCTAGTCTGCTCAATTGTACATTTGCTCACCCAAGAGTGGTTGAGCAGGAGATTTGGTTTTCTCTTTTCTCCAGCATAGTTGCACATGCCCCCCAAACGGTGCCCCTATAACCCTGTATAGGTGTACTACATGTACACCCCATATTAGGTGTACTACGTGACCTAATCATGTCCCTCCAAATAGTTAATCACTATATTTACTATTAAATAGTTATTATCAAAGTACAACAGAAAAATGGAAACGAGAACTCTTCTTTCAATAACCCTACCTACAATGTTGCTACTATGATGTATCACCAACTGTCTTAAAAGTCAATAGTGTGATAATTTAAGGATTAAAAAATAGACCCACATTTGGAATCTCAGTACCTCTAATTATTAGGTGATTAAGAAATTTCCTTTCGGTTCACAGCTCTGTGGGTTTTAACACAGGTATAGTTTCATGTTATCACCACCACAATTGAGATACAAAACAATTCCATCATGCCCCAAATTCTCTCTTGTTATCCTTTTGTGGGCACACATTTCTCCACCCCTAGCCCCTGGCAACTGATAATCCATTCTCCTCTAATATTGTTTTCAAATGTATTCCTTTGACAGGATACTCATCCAGATCATCAAGATATTCTGAAAGCAATCATAGCATTCAAAACTCTCATGGTAGGTGATGTCCTAAAACTATCACTATTTTGTGTAGTACTTTGTTCACGAAAGAGTGATTTGTGTGTAATGTATCTTTCCTTATGCAAAGGTCTTTAGAATGGAAACGATAAGCTTTCATGACAGCATGGCTGTGATTGCTTCATTTCATTTTGTCCTCCAAAAATCATGCTTAACTATGAAAGGTTGCCAGGCTGAGGGTATAAAGCAATCACACTTGAAGTCTCGGCCACATTAAGCATTGATGTGTAGGTGGGGGGTTTCCTTTTGTCTCTTTATCTTTACCCCCGTTGCTTACCCTGTGTCTGTGTAACTCGTCATTCACTGATTGGCATCAATACTGGATTCAACTATGTATGTCAAGACGTGAGTTTATTCTTTGCATATGAAAAAGAAATCCTTTACAAAAGGAAAAAAAAAGACATAACCAAAATACAATTGCTTTATATAGATTGCTGCCAAAGCTATCTGTAATCTTACATCTCGAGTATCATGGTTATTATGTCTTCTTGAACTCACTGATGTAAAACCACTTGCTGCCATTTTAGAAGGAAGTAAAACTTTATTTTGGGGTGATGGATTAAGTTTAGCTCCCTTTTTGACATTTCTGTTGCTTCCTCAGCGACTTGGATCAGTGCTTAGTTATTGATCCTTACTGTAAGGTTGTGATGCAGCATTCACCATCTCCTCATTTTTATGCTGTTAAAAGACCAGCAACTGATGTGTCTATGGTTAAACAGTAAGTTGAAGACAAGAGTAAGGGTTAGGTTAAAATGACTGCTGTTGTGAGCCCAAACAGGCAAATACTGGCAGATTTAGATGGCTCGACCTAATAGAGCAGTCCACTAAAACCCATGGCATTTATTATGATTTGTGTCTCTTTTATTTTTACTAGGTAAATGGAATTTAAAATGCCTCTTAAAAACTACATTTCTGATCATGTTGTAAAACTTGCTTTGATGATTGAAGTATATTTATTCCCACTTATTTGTGCTTAAAATATCTATATAATGAATTTATTTCTCCAGACCTCCATTTAACTGAATGAAGCAGCAGAGATTTTATACAAAAAGCACTTCCAAAATACTATGACATTACATTCATTTGGAGACAGTAACATGACTAACCATATGCTTACTTTTGTATTCAATTTGGAATGAATGCTGTTAAATTACTCTGAGAGAACTTCACACTTTCTGAAGCAGAGACTTAAAATATATATAGTGTTCCCACCTCACATAATATTGGCAAACTAAATTGTTCCTTGGTTTGAATTTTCAGTTTAGTGTCATAGATTCAGTTTTCTCTTTTTTTCCAATCATTTTAGGAATAAAAAATTAATTTAGTATTTTTATAGCAATCTACTGTTACTCCCTAAACAAAGTAAAGGGTAGCGCATATGTTTCATTGTAAGCTCAGTTTGATTCACTGTGGCATAAAGGAAGAAGTTATATTCTTTTTGCCAGTTTCTTTTTTCATAACTCTTGAAGTTTTTTTTTCTCCCTTTTTGGGTTTTGTAATTGTTAGGGTACTTACCTTATTGGAAAATGAGCATATGTTGGAAAAATGAAATTACTTTGCAAGTAAACCCCTATTTACCCGAGGATAGACAAAGGGAAGGGAGGCGAGGGAAGGACACTGACTGGCACATCTGAGTGTTCCAAATTGCCCTTGGCTCTGTGTGATGTGAGTCGGCAGCCTGTCTTCCAAGATTCCTTACAGACAGGGAGAAACAAACCCTTTCTATCATTTTATCTTGATGCTTTGGTAAAATGAAAAAGAGCTCTTTCTTACACAGCCTTGAAGGACGTGGACTAGAAATGGAGAGTAGTGGATCCTTTTGTCTGTCAGGATAGGGTCTGGTCATGGGAATCAGGGTGAGCAATAGGGAAACTCAGTGGGAATCTGAGAGTTAAACACATACCTTACTTTGATCTTGTTTTAGGTCTCAGAACCTGCACAGGTCTGTTTCATAAGCACTCCTATTTCATTATGTTTCCTTTGGGTCTTGTAGGGTCAGTGCCAAGATCTGAGAAAGAGAAAACAGCTGGAGTTGCAGATACTTTCCGAACCTATTCAGGCATGGGAAGGGGAGGATATTAAAACCTTGGGAAATGTGATCTTTATGTCACAAGTAATGGTGCAGTATGGAACATGTGAGGTAAGGCGTTTCAAATCTTAACATTGTTTCTTCCATCTTTCATATTTTTTCCTTCCTCTTTTTGCCCATTCATCAAGGTCAAGTGCTTGAGCATTCAAGTCAGAAACCGAACACCTTTTCTTTGTCCAACACTATGGTAGATGCTGTGGGAGACAGGGAGAAAGAATAAGCCATAACCCCCACTCTCAAAGAGCTCATTAAAAACAAATTAAACACAAGCCTCGTGTGGAAACCAAAACAGGAATTCAGTGTTCAGCTGCACAGCCTCAGTAGTAGTGTCTATAGAGACACAGAGAAGGGAGAGAACAAGTGGACTTTACAGTGATAGGACTGAGGAGGAAGAGGGCCACAGAAAGTGAAGGGGAGCATGAAGAAGATGTCATTTCCATCTCAGGAGAACAAGGGTGTGGTTTTTTTCTCTGTAGCACAGTAAAGAAACTTGACTGTTGGGATCAGAGGAAGCATTTTGGGCATGTGAAAGAAAAGATTGAATTGGGTTAGGAGGAACCTTAGACATCAGGCTAGAGGAGTTCAGACTGACACAGAAGATGATGGGGGAACAGTGAAAGAACAATAAGCAGTTGAGAATCATGACACCTATTCCGACAACTGTATGTGTCAGGTGGGGAGAGACTAGAACCAGAAAGGGCAGCTAGCATGGGAAGTGAGAAGTGCCCCAGGCATGGAGGTGACAGAGTAATGGAGGGCATCTGTGGGGCACATTTAGATGGGAAAGTCAACAGGAAGGGGTGGCCTGTGGGCTCCAGGAGGTGACACATGCCATTTTTGAGCTGTTAACTTTCAAGGGACTGTAGATAGCCAGGTGGAAATGTCTCATAGGTCACAGTTAAAGTGGTATGGAAATGTGGGTGAAAGGTCAGAGATTGAGATGTTGCTGAAAGATGCGCCTTCCTAGGAAGTAAATATCCAAGGAGAAGCAGGGGGCTGAAGATGGATTATTTATTTTAGGAAGGAGCCAGGGTAGGGGATAAAGGTTGATTATGTCACCTGGTATGATTTATCGGGTGTTAGAATTGTCTTCCTCTCCCAAACCATCTTCCTATAGTCCCTGACATGCCTCTGGCAGAGATTCATTACTTTGGGTTAAGAAGCAAGCTCATTAGAAATGCACACACCCTGGGGAATGTTAATGCAGCGAGTCTAACGATTAGTCATTCATATCTTTGGGATAAACCCCTTGGGTGAAAGGAGAGGAATCAGGGCCAGAAAAAAAAGAGAGACAAATAGGATGGTAGCAAAGAATTGAGGGATTGTGGTGTCCTGGAAATTCCTGGAGGAGCACTTGAAAGTGGTCAGCGAGCTGAGTGCTGCAGAAGGTTCATAGGTCAAGGAGCGTGAGGACCAAGAAGAACCCGTTGCATGTTGCTAGAAGGCAGTTATTGATGACTTTGGGAGAGAGGTGAGGATTGCAGCTAGGGAAGGATCAATGGGGAGAAAATGAAGGCAGCTAGTAATTTGGCAATAAAATGTCAAGAAATGTGAAATTATCTATAAGGAACCACATGGGGCAAGCAAGGCCTTTTGGGACAGCAGATGTACATAGGTTAAAGGCAAAAGAGGAAATGCTGGTAAAACAGGAGGTGCTGCTGGAGGAAGGAGGAAGGGAGATGTCTGTAGAAGAAAACTAGGCAAAAGCAAGATTTCAGAGTGCAGAGCACTTATCCAAACAGCCATTCCTCTCAAACGGGAGGAAGGAGCCAGGATGGAGCCGCCTGCATGAGATCTGAGCATGGAAGCCAAGTGCAGTTTTTCATCTACTAACTGCGTGTCTATTTAAGGGATCCAGAGCAGCCCCCAGGTGTTAAAGTTCCTTCTGTAAGATGTAGTTAGCGCTAATGCAACGTGTATCTCAAAAGAGCTGGAAGATTTTGAATGTGCTCACCATAAACAAATAGATGGTGGTCATGCTCATTATGCTGATTGGATCATTACACATATACATGAATAGAAATGTGACCTTGTGCCCTATAGATAGGTATCATTATTATGTGTCAATCAAAAAAGCCATGAAATTGGGCTGGGAGTATAGATTAATGGAAGAATGTGTGCTTAGTATGCTCAAGGCTCTTCATCTAACCCCCAGCACCACACACACACACTCACACACAACCACACACATTTTTAAATGAGTGTGTGCTTATAATACATAATGATTACATTCATATTGAGAAATTGGTACACATGTGGTTTTGATCGTTTTTGATTCCCTTATTCCCACTCTGTGTCCTCCTGCTTCCCCCTCCTCCTGAACCCTTCTCCAGCACCAAAAAGGTGCCTGTTTGTTTCCTACAATCTCTCCCTTATTTTACTCTTTTATTTAATTATTTTCTAGGTTTCTCATATAGGAGAAACCATCCAATATTTAACTGTTTATATCTGACTTATTCCACTTAACATGGTCTGAGGTTCCATCCATTTATTGGAAATGACATAATTTCATCCTTTATGACTGAATAATATTCTCCTATCACAGAAAATGTTAAATGTATTCACTTCTTTGTTTTGCATGAATATAATAATTATCTTATTCTTAATTATTAAAATAACATTATGAAAAAATTTAACATATACATTAGAACATAATAAATTTCCTACCACTTGACAACTGCTTCATTTTGCCACTTTTCAAGTAAAATTATACATTTTTTTGTGAACTAAGAGACTTATTTTGTGCCCAGGGCTAGCACAGCACACTGGCTACATAAACTGTGTGACTTCTCAGGCTTACAGACTTCACAAACAAGCCTGTCTGTTTGTGTTTAACTGTTATGTATAGGAAGGAGAAAAATATTGTGGGTTTATGTTACAAATTCAATTAGTTTTGTGCTCTAAGTTGTATAGCTTAAAAAAAAATCACCATTAATACCTCAGTTGGTTCGGTAAGATCTGTGTTATAAAGCAGTGATTCCAGAAATTCTTCACAAAATTATTCTTCATTTGATATTTTTTATTCTACTTCAGGAAAAAGAGGAACGATACCTTCTGCTGTTTTCAAATGTCTTGATAATGTTATCTGCAAGCCCTCGGATGAGTGGCTTTATCTATCAGGTTAGTCGATTTCATATGAAACAAATAACAGGACTCAAAAGTAGGTCCCCATGCAGATATAACAGCTCTACTATGGCACTAAAAGCTGAGGCCAGCAAAGGTGAATGTTTTGACCCTTCCTTGTAATTAAACAGCTTATAAGAACAGATATTCCTTAGATCAAAGTCCTTTGTGTTACAACAATGAGTTTGTCCTGCATATTCACTGCTCTGGTTATGAGCTAGGTTTTGAATATATAAAGAGAAATTTAAGTCTCTGAATGGCTAAGTAAGCAGCAGCATTTTATAGGACCGTATCATTATTGCTGAGAAAATGCAAAGCTGGCACCTGCTTCTATGATTGTCTTATTACAATCATATCACATGATTCGGGTTTCGAAGAAACATGTCATTAAACTCCTTAGAAAATTAACTTTCCTTTGGTCTGTTCCTAAGATATAGAGTATAAGTTATTACTGCCTGGCATACCCTGGCCTGGTCATCACTAATTTTCATAAAATTTGAGCTTTTACTTTGTTTATTGATTCATGTGAAAATACATTAGAAAAATAAACTGTTTTGTAAATCTTGATCTGATGGTTTAGGATGTGTTAGGCAAAGACAACCCATATTTCCTCCCTGTTTTCTTGTCTGATTAAAATTTAGAACAGGGAAACATTATCTATTGACAGACTGGAGAAATATGTCTAGCCATTATTTAACAATGATTCCCGAGAGCGTCAGAAAATCTAAGAGAAATACATAGGTATAACCACAAATTAATGGGAATGTTCTTTTTTTTTCTGGTAGGGAAAAATACCAATAGCAGGAATGGTGGTGACTAGATTAGATGAAATTGAAGGGAACGACTGTACATTTGAAATCACAGGTAGGCAATTGTCTCCTTTTCATGTAGGCACTTCAAATCCTTTTTGGAATAAAGTGGAGTTTAAATAAATAAATGCTATTATTTTCGATTATATAGCCCATGAGCAAGTTTTACATGGACATGGCAAAGTATATTCCATTTCCTGGGATAACTAGGATATGGTGCTAGAACAGAGAAGTTTTCTGGTTGTTTAAAAGCCTCCGCTTTGCCATTAGTTGCAATCTTCTCTTGCGTGAGAGCTACTTGTGAGCGTGAAGGAATAACAAAATGGATTGATGTAAATGTAATTTTCTTTGCCTCTGTCATCTATTCCCTGGCGGCAGAGGAGCCAAAGATGCGGTCTTCTATCAGAGATCTTAACATCAGCCTATGAATTAGTGAGATTTGGTTCCATCCTAAAAAGTGTTGAAAAGCCATGGGGCTTTCTTCACAAATTGAACAAAATGTCAGGTCTTGATAATGCTCCTTGATAGTTTGGCCTTTTAGCTCTTTTTAAGGCCAGTATGATTTCCATGTAATGGCAGTACTTTTTGCACTCATTTAGCACTGCGGTTAAGACTGTGTTCATGGGCCCTGGCCTTACTGGTACCCTTCTTTCACAATAAATAGCCTAAGGTTAGGCATTTTCCCAGAGATTGCAACCAGTCTTAGTTGGATCTTTTTTCAACTTTGATATTGGAAGAACTAGAACAATATTCCCATTTTAGACTATGAGGTAGATGCACTATGTGCTTACACTTTTAGATTGTACGTCATTTTATGGTGAGGTTTTTAAAACTATTTCTGAGAGTCTGTAAACAGTAGAAATCAAGGATGTTTATTTTTATAAATCAGACATGAATATTTATTTGCTTTATTATCACAGCATATCTGTTCCTAATACAGAAGTTTGAAAGGGCTATCCCTTAGGTATGAAGACCCCTGAAAATAGACACCCAAATCCTACTTATGTGAAGTGTGCTTATGAATGAGACAAGCTCAAGGTTCTTCTTGTGTTTTTTCAAATATTTGTAACCACTGGCACAGGTAACATAGTAGAGAGAGTTGTGGTCCATTGCAATAACAACCAGGACTTCCAGGAATGGTTGGAGCAGCTGAGCAGACTGACCAGGGGACCTGCGTCTTGCAGTTCATTATCCAAAACATCATCATCATCGTGTAGTGCTCATTCCGTAAGTAGACCTTTTGTTCTGACCAGGGATTTTGTCAGATCTTGCCTGCTAAATCTTACAAGAAGCAGCGAGCTTGCCCTTTGTCTCTAGGGAGTCTGTATTTGTAGATTTTGAAGTACAGTTAAACCTCACTAATTCTAATTTCTCATTCTGAGGCTTGTCCAGATTAATAAAGTGTGACTTAGAAGTGTCCAATTTTGTTTGACAGTATTCATATATTCCAACTAACTGCTAGCCAAGTGTCTCTAACCAGAAGTCCTGCTAAATGTTTCAGTGGTAAATAAGACTTACTTAGCAGCGGTTATTCTCATATTAATAATGTGCTATCCAAACAAATAGCTTACTTCCCTAAGTACCTAAACATCTCCATGTAACCTCACTCATGCCATCGCATTTGCTTAGTAACTTCTTCCAGTTGTGAACCTGTAGTCCTGCCTGCTTCCGAGTTATGACTGACTTAGAACTCAGGCAATTTGAATTGATGAGATTTTACTGTACTTGTTGGGTGACATGGAAGATGTGCTGTGCTGTCTAACACTCAAACCTGTGATGCCCAAATCCCTGTTTTGAGTGCTGTATGTTGTGGTAGGATATGGGCTTTGGCATCAGTCTGGGTTCGTATCTTGTCTTTGCCAATTACTAGTGAGTTATGTCACTGTGCCGAGTCTATGTTGTAGGCTGTTCTGATGAAATATCCTATTTACGCACCTAGTAGAGTGCCAAACACATCGCTGAACTCAAGTGTTACCTATTACTCCACTTTCCTCCGCTACAGAGGAGAAAAAAGTCTGACTTTAATGAAATTGAAGGAGAGAGAGGGTGGGAGAGGGGTGGAGACAATGAGAACAAGTGTCAAGGAATGTTGAATCAGTTTCGGTGCCTTTCCTTAACGATGTTCTCATCTTGCGTGGGAAGTGCCAGTCCTCAAACTGGCAACTCGTTTTTCCATCTTTCCCTTTCTATGGCTGGCTTTGTTGATCCAATGATGCTATTGTTGTCCTCTGCCGGTGTGGCGCAAGGTCGGGTTCAGATGGCAGATTGCCAAGATCTCATCAGACATTTTCCCAGTCTTTTAGCTCTACCGGACAGCCCCGAGGACCCTTGGAGCCTCCTCAAATTATAAAACCGTGGAGTTTAAGTTGTCTACGACCTGCACCTCCACTTAGACCATCAGCAGCACTAGGTTATAAAGAGGTAATTTTGCTTCATATGGTATAACATGCTTCTGACAAGCCAATTGGGTAGTTTATTGCAAATCGTCCTGTGAAAATGTGCTAGAATTTATGATAGATGATAGTTGTCAGTCAATCTTGAATTGCTAGACTCAGTGATATTTTTGTCTCCTACATTTCCATTTCTCCTTGTCCGTCTACAAATATTTGTCAAATATCTACAGGGTTTATGTACACTGCCTGAGTTTCCCTAGCCTCCTCTTGAAGCATCTCTGCTTTACCTTACCGGATTCTGATCATTCTTAAATTAATTAACCACACACACACCCCTTAAACCAGAGCTACTTCATTTGGAGTTGAATTTCCAACTAAATAGACCCAGTTCTGCGTTTTGGAGCATTTTGATCTATTAAACCAAATCAATAAAGTGCTATGGGACCAAGTGCTGAGTCCAAACTGTGAAAGTGGTATTTGCTGTAGTAGGAAAGGGAAAATAAGTTAATGAAAGGAATATCCTCTTAAAGAGAAGCTTTTCAGCACCAACTTTAGAGGGCAGCTGATATTTGGGTAGTGTGGGGATTTCGAGGCTGTTGTGTTTTTTTTTTTTTCCTCAAAGTTGAAGTCAAGAAATGGAGTCACTAGCTTCCATAACTGTGTAGAATGTTACCTTTTTCATCCACTCAGTTTTCCTCCTCGGACCTGTTCCTAATTGTTTCAGATTTCAGAAAAGATGCTCATTTGTTAATAACTGTTCTTTAAATAGGGTTTGTTGAGTGAAGAATGAGTTTGTGACAGTTATAAGATGAGCCTTAGAATTATGATGCAAAGGCAGCTTATACACATTCTATATCAAATGTGTGTTTCACTGAATGATGCAGATGTAGCTCGATTTTGAGTGTGTTTCAATTTAAACCACCATGTTCCCGCTTCAATTAATTGTTGCCTACAGCTCTTAGTGAAGAAAAATAGAGTAATATCTGGACACTAGAGGATTTTTTTGACCTTTTTCAACTTGGCATGATAGGAGACATAGTGCTTGAGCTGAATCTTTATTGTGTACCTGTATTCCGAATTTGGCCAGGAAACTGTCCTAAGATTTGCTTTGGAAATTGATCTGCAATTCCTTCAATCATCCAATTTCTTCTTTGATTACTTAAAGTAGGAGCGCCTTTCATAGTTATCTAAGTCTCCTTTTTGATTATGGATATTTTGTAATTGTCAGTTACTAAATTCAAATTAAGGTGAGCTTTGAAGGGTAAAGTTGACTTCATCCCTCACATAACTAATCTATTAAAACTAAGGCATGATCACTTTGTTTCTGCTGGGGGAAGAGAATTATTAATATATTCTTACTATGTAGTGTGTATTTCAGTTATTTTCAGCATTTATTGTTCTGCACAGAACTGTATTCTTTGGACTTTTGCATGATGATATTGCATCTGAAACTAATGTGGGAAATGTGATGATATTCTCTCTGTGTAATTTATGATAACACTAACATTTCAAATGTTGTTTTAGAATTATTGATAAATGGATTTGATCATTATAACCATCGACCTCTCACGCTTATCTTCTCTTTCTTTACATATTCATTTTAGAGGATGTCTTATATCTTAAAGGTAAGGGTAGAACAATATCTTTGGCTTACAGTGACATCATAATGTTGTGCTGTAACCTTTGATGAATGAAGCTTTCCCTCATGCTTGTATTGTCCTTTGTTATAATTGATGGCTAAAATATGAAGATGCAATTCTGACATGTAAGTACTTTCTTCAAAAAGTAGGCTTATGTGAGATACATACAAAGATGTCATCTTATATGTAATGCCTTAAAAGTACCCACTTTCCTGTTTTTTTAAATGCAGTTTTTGTCCTGTTCTTTTTGTCACATATGAGTTTCTCATATCTGTTTTCCAGTCTAAGTAGATCACTGTGGCTAAATAAGAGAAAGTCTTTGTTTCATATATTTTAAGGTAGTAATTATTATCTGTGCATCATGGAAGATTAGGATAAAATAATCATGAGGGTTTTCCCCCTAAGTGTAAGATTCTAATCTGTTCACTTGGATATTGACAAGAAGCATTTCTTTTCAACTTTTTTCATATGACAAAAGAAAATCAGCAATTCCCACCTCTGTTATCTACTAATTAAATATGACTTTATACATATATAGTTAAACTTGGCTGTAGATATGTTACTCCTGACACCAAAATATTTATCAGGAAATCCTTCATTTGGCTCTGCTCTCAGACTTTAAGAAAATTACTTAGTCTCTCTTCCTTAATTTTTCCATTTGATAAATGAAAATTATATTGTTCTGCATGGGATTGTTGCCTAGGAAAACTCATTGAAATAGTTTTGAAGCTCTTAGAAAAGTGATAAACATTAGTGGTAACAGTTGTTCCTTAATTCCCTTAAAACCATGTTGGTAAGAAACACCAACCCAGTTAGGAATACTCTTGCATTTCAAGAGTTAACATGCATTACTTTCCCTGCAGATGATCCCCTAAAGGCCTTTGGCCTCCTAGAGAATCTGCCTAGTGTTCAATAGACACACTCTCTTCTTATTCACATCCCCATGGCACTTAAGCAGAAGGTGTCATTGCTTCTGTTTTATTTAACCTTGTAGAGTTTGTCAGAGTCGTTTATATTATGTATACTGTTAAATTTTGATGCACTCCTTAGACTGTCGGGCTGAGAAGCATTCTGTTTAATTTCATTTGCTCTATTTTGATTTGTTCTTGGGGGAGAATTGTAATTTATTAAGAAACCTTTATCCTTATAGGAGTCCAGTAAAAGCCCCAAAACAATGAAGAAGTTTCTTCACAAAAGAAAGACTGAGAGAAAACCATCAGAAGAGGAATACGTGATCAGGAAAAGTATGTGTTTGTACTTTCTGAAAGTTATTTATGGATGAACTAAAATGAGAATATTTTGGAAGCAAATGATTAGAGCAATTTGTTCTCAGCATCATCTGTTATAAAAATGCATGGAAAGGTTTGGTCACCTCTATGAATCTTCAGTAAGCTGATTCCCGCTATACTTCCTGTCATCTTAGGCAGATAGCATCTGTGCCATTTTCATGATATAGAACGTTGCACTCCACTAGAAAGGCCCACTTGCTGTGGACACATTTTTCCCTCAGTTTCTGATGCTTGAGATATTTTCCTGTACAGAGATAGACTAAATAAACATGAAGACTGAAATCCTACAGAAGTCTCATGCTGAGTGACATTCTTAGTTAGCCAAGGGAATTAGCCTGTTGGTATCCAGAAACAAGGCTTTATTTTGAGTCAAATTGGAAAGTCAGCCAGCCAATCAGTATATACCTAGGTGCCTCTAAGGCCATGAACAGTGTGCCTGGGACACATGTGAAGGAGGAAGTGATATCTTACAAAGATGTGGCAGGACTGTATCAGTTTAAAATCTAATTTAGATCAATCTTTGCTGGACTCCAGCTTCTGCATGAGCCTTCCCCACCCCATATTTGAGTGGGCACATCAGCCTTCTAACAGGGTGCTGCCATCTGGGCATTTCACGAAGGAGCTGGGGAGGGAAGGAGGGGTGAAGGACATTCAGTGCCTGAGCTGGCTGGTTGAAAAGATGGGTGGTGTTAATGAAGAAAGCTTCCTAGAGAATGAGAATATTGAAATTTAGAGCTGAGGAAAGTATTGGGTGACAGCTGAGGTCAGCACCAAGCCCAGTGCTGTGATTTAGGCCTCTAAAAGATGAGTGAGAGGAGCCGCCCATGCACATTGAGAGCCCTGAGCTTTAGGAGCAGATTCCTCAGTGCTGCCCAGACTCTGTGGGGTTGCTGCCACTCTTCTTCAGGAGGGCTGGATAGCGTTCTCCTGCCATTCAGAAACATACTGGTCAGAAAAGCCAGCCCTTGCAGTGCAGTGTGCTGTGTCATTGTGAATTCAACTCCACAGGTACGGCTGCTCTGGAAGAGGATGCTCAAATTCTTAAGGTGATTGAAGCCTACTGCACCAGCGCCAATTTTCAACAAGGTAATGGCTCAAGTGGGTTCCCCCAAAGTACTTTCTCTCACTTAACAAAATTTTATTGGTACATGTTTGCAGTGCATAAGGGTTACATTCATCATGGGGAGTTGGCACATGTACACCACACATCTTCATTCTTTTTACTTCTTATTCCCCTTCTCTCTTTCCCCTTCCCATTTGCAAAAGATCTAGCTCCCTGAGTACTCTCTGAGATGAATGGTGTTTCTTCTTTGCTGCTCACTGCCTCTTAAAAAAGCAAAAAAACAGTGCAGTTTGGGGTGGAGGGTGTGGAGAGCAGGTGACTTGGTGCAGGGGAGCAGCGCAGGACTGCATCTTTCAGATAAGGTGGTTTGGCTACCGCGAGGTTTGTTTACCCACTGTTGTTTTTGAGAGAGAGAGAGAGAGAGAGAGAGAGAGAGAGAGAGAGAGAGAGAGAGAGAGAGAGAGAGAGAGAAATGCAAGAGGGGAAAAATTGGAGGTGATACAAATGAAAAAAAATTTTTAAGTCATTTAAAGTACATAGATACCTTCAGCAGCACTAGTTAGGAATTAAAGAACCCAGAGAGTTCCTGTGTCTGTGAACTGATGCTAATCTCATCTTATAGGCAGATTTGGAAAGGAAGTTAAAATTATTATCTTTGATCAGCTGCATATTTAAGCAAACAACGCCTCACCAGACACAAGTTTCATAGTTGCCCTAAAACTCTGGAAATGTAGCTGTACAGCAGGGGCTGTTCAAAATGTACAAAATCTATCAGGGAGCAACCTGGTGATGGTATTACCCTGAACAACTTTCAGGTTATAAACTGAAAGCCAGATATAATATTTTCTGGTGCACCCTTGTACTTTTTAAAAGTTAGGTCACATGAATTACATCTTTTGTCTTTCATTCTCATAGATATTCAGGATAATTTAGGTGAGGTCTTCACATCTACATAAAAATGAATGCCCCATAATGTTCCACTTTGGACTGCCCCTGGCCAGTCACATGGCATGAGAGAGGACTTCCCAGGTGGCCTTCTTTGACATATTCTTTCAAAGTAGCACATCTCTAAGTCTCTCATGTGGAAGGCATTCACTGTGAAAGTCAATACATTTGTCCGTGAAGAGGGGACACTTTCTGCTTCACAGATAAAACCTGGCTGTGCTTTCAGACATGCCAAGTTCAGAGACCAAGTTTCAAGGAGTTAGGAAAGGAAAGCGAGGGTGAGTTTCATCATGAAAACTAGGATAGGAGTGGGGACAAAGGGACCCTAGAAGTAACATCCCCCATGCAAAGCTAACCTCAGCCCTCTCCCCACCCACCATTTCTTTTCACATCAATTGACTCCACCCATCTACTCAGAGACAAAGGTCAGGCATGTGTTCTGGCCTGAAGAGGCACATTCTGCCTCTCCCCTCCCTTTCCCACCTGGGAGAAGTCTTGAGTCATACTTGGCACATGGCAGGCCTTTTAGCACCCAGTGTTCCTCTCTCCCTCTCCAGCTGGAAGACCTGTTTCCCCAGAACTGAATGCTCTTGGCTCTTGCTGCATTTAGTCAGTCAGTCTTCTGTACGTTGATTAAGCATGGATGGTGTGCTAGTTCTTGGGGACAATGGAGACACATCTCACCTGAGGAAAGGGGGGAGCAGTCGGTGAAGGCAATGAGTGTACACACCACTGAAAGAGCTTGGCCTAGAAGAGATGAAGCCAGTGACTCAGGGAGACCAGAGCTGAAGCATTTGTGTTCTGAGAGGAAGGATCGGGAGTGAGCAGGAAGTTGGAGGTTCAGGACAACCGTTTTGTCAGGCCTGGTGTCTGTTCTGCCATTTCCTCTGTCCAAGAGCCTGGAGTCAGTCTGAATAGCGAGCAGTGAGGACACTGGCTCTTGATCCAAAGTCCCAAGTGACCTCCTTTCCCCCATAGGACTGTGAAGAGACAGAGGAGCAGAATGCTGCTGCCGAAGCCCTTCGAGCATATTGTGGCCCCAGCAGTGCTAATGTCAAACTGGTCTTTACTACAATCACAGAGCACCATAGCATGGAACGTGGCACGTTGTTCTTTGGAGATTTTCAGGGACCGAGTGGTCACTGGTCAGCCTTTTGCTCTGGAGGAAAGTTCAGGGGTCTTGGTTGAGGGCATGTGTTACAGGTGTTTCACAGATTTCTCTGAATGCAAAACACACCTCCCCAGGGATTAGATAATGCATTTGGCCACTTAGATTTTCTCCTGTAAGGAAGATCTAGTCAGTATCTGTTGGATTGTCTGCCTTCTGTGTGCAATGTAGCAGCACGCTACGAACAAAGACTGTGCTATCACAATGGTGGAAAGGAACGAATACCTATCGATAATCTTTAGTAGTAACTCTCCATGGTCCTCTTCTTGCAACCCTCATTTGTAGGTGCTCGGAAAGATTCTGTCCCACAAGTCTTACTCCCCGAGGAAGAGAAACTCATCATTGAAGAAACTAGAAGCAACGGCCAGACTATCATCGAGGAAAAGTGAGTTTAGTAGGCAACACTTTTCTTGCTTTGTCAGGGACTACATAAAAAGGCTGGCAGGGCCTCCAGAGACATGGTGCCTTGGGAGTGCTGCCTCCCTAACACAGGGGAGGAGGAAGGGAAGGAGAGGCACATGGCCAGAAGCTTCTAGACTGCTCCCCGTGCTGGCTGCTACCTGGCCAGCCAGGTCTCCTATAACTATTCAGAGCCCTGTGAATCCAGTGCTCTGATGGGTTGGGAGTGAGGAGCGGAGCACCTGTTTCCCTGGCCAGAGGGATGCCAGGATTGAGTCAGGGGCTGGACTCTCACATGGTTGCCTCATTTAAAAATCTTGCAGCAATCCAGTGAGAGTAGTGCAACTCTCACCCCTTTTACAGATGAGGGAACTGAAGTTCAGGGAAAACCCTGTACATCTCTGACCCTCCTTTCACAGTAGTGAGTGTGACCTAAAGGCAGGAAATCAGGTTAATACTTTACCACTCATGAAATCAACACAAAGTAGCCAAATAATTTATTTGGCTAAACGTGAGTCATTTCTGAAGTCAGGCCTGAATTTGCATAGGGTGGCACATTTCGAAGGGGCTTGGCATCGCCATTGTACTTTTATATCTGGCGTGTGAAGTGATACTGCCAAATGGTAAAGCACCTGGGCCAGAGAGAGCAGGCTGGGTTCAACTCCCGATTCTGCTACTCATTATCTGTGTGACCAGGGCAAGTCCCTGCACCCCTCTCTGTCTGTTTCCTTCGTTGGTAAATGGGAATAACAGTAATTCTTTCAGAGTTGTTGTGTGATCAGATATAATAAGTGTAAAGTCTAACATGCAATGAATAAGGACGGGTATACTAATTATTATTATTATAGATATGTTAACCTTCACAACCTTGAGAAGGTTTTAAAGACTGTGGCATTACCCCATTTTGTGTGTGAAGAAACTAAGACCAAGAGAGGATGAGAAGAAACTGGTTCCCCAAGGTTAGAAAACCTAGTAAGTGCAGAATCTGTAAACTCCTTGTCCAGGGAAAGGGGTAGAGAAGAAAGACTGTTCCACAACTGTGTCAGGGCACTTCATCCTCTTTTAAGGGGCGGCAATCTGTGGGATCTTTCAGAAGGAAAGCCCTAACTTTGAGTCACGTAGGGTCATGAAGGGTCACATTAGTAAGAAGGGCAGTGCCATAGTGCAGGAATGCTATGGAAATGCTACAGGAATGCTAAAGCTACAGAAATCAAAACCTCAGGACAGGAATCTTACACAGTTCACCTTATAGAAGCAGAAAGTAGGGTTATGGTTGCCGGACACTAGGAAGGGGTAGAGGAAATGAGGAGATGTTGGTCAAAGGGTGCAAAGTTCAGTTCCACAAGATGGAATAAGTTTTGGGGAGACCTAAATACAACATGGTGACTACAGTTAATAATACTATCTTGTATACATGGAATTTCCTAAGATAGTAGGTCGTAAGTCTTCTCACTGGGGACACACATAAAAATGGTGACTGTCAGGTGATGTGTGGGTTAATTAGCTAGATTTGGTCATCATTTCACAGTGTAAACATGTATCAAAGCATCATTATATATACCATAAATATATACAATTTTTATTTGCCAATTATACCTCCAGGTCAAAAAAGAAAACCTTTATTATGGGCCTGGTCTCTTGTTTTTTGGTCATAGGACCTGGAAGTGATTAGGGAAGGAGGAAGGATGTATAGGAGAGGCGCCATAATGCGGCACTAGAACTGCTAGGAAGTCCATTGCTTCCAGGACCTGTTTTTTTATAGAGCTAAGTATTACTTAATACTTCAGTGACAATCATTCATCTCTGGACTTTCTCTTCCTGTTCTAGGAGCCTTGTCGATACTGTTTATGCCTTGAAGGATGAAGTCAAGGAACTGAAGCAGGTAATAAAATATAAAAGTCATTTTCTCAGATAAAGAAACACTCTGTCTTCCTTGCCACCCACTGGTAGATGCTGTCAGGAAATGTCCAAGACTGAGGTGGTGGTGGGGATTTTTATTTTCCTTGTATCATCAAAGTCGGTTTTATTGATTTTACCACATGACCTTAGGTTTCAATTTCTGAGGCTTGTTTATATTCCTACTTGGCAGTTTACAATAGGTCTCAAACTTAGTTATAACTTTCCATTCCCTGACGTCTAAAAGGAGAACCCAAGAAAAGGCAAGTCGATCAAGGGTGTGTAAGTAACCATAGAACTATAAATCACAGTTTGTGGACCCCTCGGGAGATGTGGTCTGGTGCTCCTGCTGACAAGGGGGAGAGCGGGCAGGAAAGGAGAAAGCAGGTACAAGAAAACCACTCAGGAGATTGTTGCAAAACTAGGACGAGGCATGATGAGGTCCTGCACTGAGGCAGGTTAATGAGGCAGTGAAGGCGAAGGGCGACTCTGAAGGAAGCCACAGTGAGAAGTTCGGACATATGGGTTACTATGGCATGATGGTGGGATTAAGAAAGTACAAGGGTTAAAGATGAGGCTTTCCCCCTAGAGCATCTAGTTTGACACTGTGGTGCCTCTCATGGAGATCAGAAAGTACAGAAAGAGTTTGCAGGTTTGGGGGAAAGTTGAGGAGTTCACTTTAGGACATAATTAATATAAGGTACTTGTAACCTCTCAGCTTGAAATACCAAGCTGGAATTTGGGATTATGGGTCTAATGCTTAGGAGATGAGGTCAGTATCAGAGATATTTGGGAGGTCCCTTAGTAGACACTTGGGTTGAAAGACAAGGGACACTAAGTGAAAAAAGAAAGAAAGAAAGAAAAAAAGAAAGAAGAAAGGGGAAAAAGGAAAGGAAAGAAAGAAAAAGGGGACCAGGCAGCCAACCCCAGAGAATGCTTGGGTTGTCAGGAGGAAGAATGTGAATGGTTAGGCAGAGAGAGGTAGGAAGCACCAAGGGCTCCCTTGTCTTAGAAGCTGAGGATGTGGAGCTCAAGCAAGGAAAGTGTAGTCAGAGGTGAAGGATGGCTCGAGGACAACAGCAGGAGCCCTGGGACAGGTACAGTCTACTCGGGAACCAATGAGTCTTTCCCACCACAGGAGAATAAAAGAATGAAGCAATGCTTGGAAGAAGAATTGAAGTCAAGAAGGGACCTGGAAAAGCTGGTCCGAAGGCTTTTGAAGCAAACAGATGAGTGCATTCGAGCTGAATCCAGTAGCAAGACCTCGATTCTTCCATAAGCACCACTATGCAGCTGGGCAGAGTGTGCCTTCAGCGTGTCTTTAAATGTCTGGCTGGATGACTTGATTCAGTTCTCACTTGTTTGGCTTTTGTTTTGTGTTTGACTCTCTCTCTCTCTCTCTCCCCCACCCCCCCCACAATGTGTATGTGTTTACTTGGGTATTTGTTGTTTTTTAGTTATGGGTTAGTTGCTTATTTTTTCAACAGGGGAAAAAGCAGGAGGTGGTGGTAGTCATGGCCTCAGAGTATTCGCCATTCAATGAGAAAAGGAAAGCTAACACAGGCAGATGACTTCAGTGCTCTTCAGATGGCCTTCATTTGACAGTGCCTCTGCAATAGCTGTTACCATTGGGTCACACTTGGTGGCCTGGCTGCTATCTCAGGGCAGTGGGCCATGGCATATTAGATATGAACCTGACTTTCCCTTGAACACTTTCCTGTACAGCATCCCTCGCTACTTAATTTACTGAAGGTAAAGCTTCCTGAGTTTTAACCAGAGAAGGCAAAAGACTAACATATTGCCCAATAGTCTAGCTGCCCTTCCCTAGTCTGTGACATGCCACCCTTCAATCACACTTTTTTTTTTCTTATTGCCTTATATTGTCGCTAAGACCAAGAAAACTGTAGTAGTTGTATTCCTTCTATTCTGGTGTACGTTTAACTCGGTGGCACAGAAGTTGTGGTCATTCATGCCAACACCAAACCCATTGGCATTGGGCAATCCTCCTTACAGCAGTAGAGTTGACCAGCTCTTCCCAGTGCATGATAGGTCTCCTTCCCTAGCTTTCTGCCTGGTGTGTAAGTCTTCTATTCCCCAGTGCTTTCAAACAAGCATACCAAGTGGTGTGTAAAAAGGTATTAATGTGTTGTGCTTATTTTTTAAAAAATGTAGTTAGACTGTGAGTAGTTAACTTTACATTGCATATTCAAACTGTGACCTTTCATCCTACAAGACAGTCTGCATTGAGAAGATACTGTGCACCATGAGAAGCTGTAATAATCATCGGCCCCTTTTGAATAGGACTCTAAGCATTGTGTGCAGAAACATGCTGTTGGTCCAGTTTGCATAACCAGAAAGAAGGGGCTCCACTAGTAGCTGTGCTGGTTACTAAGCTGATTACTTGGAAATCTTTTATATAAGTTGCTTAATGAACCAAAGCATAAGCTTTGTAAATATCCCAGAAGTTAGAACTGAGGAAGCAGGTATAGAAGAGAGTCACCCAACAGTGGACATCCAAATTTAGCACAACTCAAAGTCGCCCCAGGGCTCTGGAATAGAGCAGTGCACCCCACTCCACCTCCCCTGAAGACAGAGGGCATTTGACTGGACTGGGCAGATTATTACAAAGAGAGGCAACAGGCCAAGAGGCTGATGCAAGTGGTCCTCCAAATATGTTTGATAGGTACCCGCAAGTGTTGGTTTTGCACATGTTGTTAAGAAACCAAACTTGAAACTTGAGACCTGCAGCTTGCCAAGGAGCCTTTTTTCTCTCTGGTACTGAAGGTCTCAAGGTTCCCTAGATTTATGGTACAGGGCTGTTGTTTGCTTGGTGAACAGTAGAAACCACAGCGTCCACAGACGACAGTGGACTCTTCTGCAGTGCAGCTTCAGCCAATAACACTCAGCCATTCCTGGAAGCTCAAGAATGAAGATTTCTAGGAATGGGTGTCATTCTGTTTTTAAATACAGGAGTTCAGCTATGACATCTTGCATCTAAAGATTAAAAACAGCAACAGTAATTACCTAGATGTTCACATCTGCCCTGTCTGTGATTAGTCAATGGCTTACAATAGATGTGCATACTCTATCTATAGGAAACACTTCTGTGATTACAAAATACTTTAGTTGACCGCTTAAAATATTGAAAAATCTTTATTTTAAAGTAATGTGTACATATGCATGTTTTGGAGACTGGGCCTTCCTGATGAGAGGCCCTCGGTACTCTGGATAATGAAGCTTCTGCAGAGTGCTGTCCGCGCTTACACACTAAACAGTAATTCAAAGGAAATGAAGCCATGTTAATCCGAGAGCAGTGTCTCATAGTTGTGTTGTTTACAATACTCTGTAAATGGGTTCCTGTTACTCTGTAATTAAATTGCTGCCCTTAGAGGCCTTTCAGTTTCTTCTCTGTCATATCCCTTCTTACACAAGCCTAAATTTTCTAACTTGTTTTTATTTTAAAAACTTTTAAAATTGACATTTTCAATGAATAAGAATAAACAGTGCTTTATAAAATAAGTCTTGTTTCCTTTTTTGGTAGCTGGTGTGAGGAAAGATTTCTTTTTAATTTTTTAAAAGCTGCCTTTTGTATTACTTGACTCGTAATTACAGTATGTATTTATGGGGTGTGGTGTGAAGTTTCAGTACATTTATACATTGGGGTGTGATCAAGTTAGGCTAATTATAGTATCCTTCACCTCAAATATTCACCATACCTCTGTGGTGAAGACATTTAAAATCTGTGTTGAAATAGCCAATAAATTAATTATTAGCTATAGTTACCATGTCGTGTAATAGGTCTACCTCACAAACGTAGTCCTCCTGTCTAACAGAATCTTTGGACACTTTGATCATCTCTCTATTTCCTTACTCCACCCCAGATTCTGGTAAGCACCATTCTACTCTCTCCTTCTATAAGTTTGACTTTTTAAAATCACACACAGAGTCCATTAAGTATTTGTCTTTCTATTCCTAGTTTGTTTGGCATAGCATAATGTCCTCAAATCTTATCCACACTGTTGCAAATGACAGAATTTCCTTCTTTTTAAAGACTGAATAGTAAAAAAAAAAAAAGACTGAATAGTAGCTCATTGTGTAGATATGCCACATTTTCTTTGTCTGTTCATCCCTGGTGGATGGTTAGGTTAACCCAGTCTTTGAACTATTGTGAATAATTCTGCAGTGAACATGAGAGTGGGGATAGCCCTTTGGCATACAGTTCCTTTGCAAATGGTGGGAGTATAGAAAATGTATAAATTGCGGCCGGAATTATTAGCTAGTCCATCCTCATCAGCTTCCCTAATCTGGCCCTATTTTTTGCACTCAAGGAAACTTCTGTTTCCTGGTATGTATTGCACCTGCAAAGTAGGGAGTGAATGTCATCTGCCCATGAGATAATTGTCCTTGAAGCAGGGAGTATTTGGAGGCCAATATGTCTTTTACTTAATTTTTTAAACATTCACTGTATATTTTGATCGCATCCTGGTCTGTCTGCCTCTTGGACCCATGCTCTTTCTACCACATTTACTCCTCTGCACTTGGCACCTGAAAAACTAAGGATTCTACCCCAGCCATCTCCCCTGGTGAGGTCACAAATGAGCTCTTAATTGATGAGTCCTGGCCTGTGTGCGTGCAGCATCTGACCCTACCTTCTGGTAGATAGCCTCTTCCTTGGTTTTCATCGCCCCACACTTTCTTGGCTTATATTCAACCTTTCTACCACCCCCTCTGTCTTCACTGCTGACCCTGCCTCCTTTGCCAGTCCTTGACACTCTTTTTCTCTTCCGTTCTATAGCCTCTTTCTAGGAAACCTTGTCTACACCTATAACTTCAATTATCAAAATGCAGATGACTCCATGTCAGTTTTTTCCAGTGTGACCTTTCTCCCAAGCTCTGGACCCATGCATGCAGCTACCTGCTGGAACATCTCAGCCTGGATGTCCCGCATCACTTCTAACCCAACTTGTCCCAAAACTGGACTCCTCATCTGCAGTTCCAAATCTGTTTCTCCAGGGTTTCCCATGCCAGTAAAAAATACTGTAGTAATTTAGTTGCCCTAGCCAGAAACAAAGGCTTTATTCTTCATCCCATCCTCTTCCTCAAGTGTTTATAAACTTACACACCAGTGCTTTATAAGCCTAGTCATTGAGCTTATCATTTTAACTACTGTATTCCCTTAACTGCTCCTCTTCATCCTCATGGCTGTTGCCTAGTTTGGGCATTTGTCATCACTCCCTTGAACTAATACATCTCCTCATTTCTTTTGTGCTCCCTGTAATACTGGTCCTTGCCCTGTTGCAGGATTTACACCAGGACCAAAATGTTTGCATGCTTGTTTTGTAAAAGACTCTAAGCTACTCAAGAATAGGGACTGGATCATCTGTGTACCCCAGATGCCTAGCACAGCACTTTTATCCCTCAATCAGTGTTAATGCGTGGATGGATGGGTGGGAAAAACTCTAATGCTCTAGTACGAGAAGAGTGAGTCAAATCTAAGATGTATTAAAGGTTGCATATTAGACACCAAAAAGATTTACAATTAGGCACAGAAGATAGGGGTAGAGATTCTGAGCAAACATTTTGGACTTTAAGTTGGATTACATTAGCAGGAAAAATATAAACTGACAGGGAACTCAGGGAATGAAGAATACATATTAAACTGATTTTCCTGAGAATTGCTGAGTTGCTTAGAGGGTTGCTCAGAAGAGTGCGGAAGATATGGAAGAGTTATGTTTATGTGCTGACATCCCCTAGATTGAGACTCAATGATCATAGTCATTTGAAGAAATCTTTGTAAATATAGAACTACTCAGGCCTGCTGAAAATTCTGGTCACTTCAAGCTGCCAATGGTTATTTCTGACAATGAAACTACAAAAAAGTCTTTTCTATAGACAGATCTACTGTAAGATTTTATATGTCTTTCCATAATTGAACCTGTTCCTTTTGCTTTTCCCTCCCTCCCTCCCTCCCTCCTTTCGCTTTCCTTTCTTATCCTTTCCTTTTTTGGTTTCACTTTGCTTCACATTGGATGTGGCTCTTGGTCTACTATTGCATTGCCAAGGCTGCTTTTATTCTTGGGGTGCCAGCTACTCTTGGTCTCAGAAATCTCAGCCATTTTAAAATGCTATCCTGCCTGCTTGCACTGAGTGCAGACTGGCGTGTAGGGGCACATGGAGACCCATCTCGTTGCTCTCTGCATGATGATCTGCATGAGAGAGCAGACTCTCCTGAGACTTCTATGCACCATTTCATTGAATCTTCATCAACCCTGAAGAATACTCTCATCACACCCATTTTACAGATGAGGACTCTGGGGCCCAGTGGAGGTGACATGACTCACTTACAGTTAAAGCAGTTAGTAACAAGTGGAGCCTAAATTAAGACCATATCTGCCTGGCTCCAGACTTAGTCACCATATTACAATGAGTATTTCCGGTTTGGTTTGGTTTTAAATGAGAAAAGAAAAAAAATGGAAACAAAGTCTATGTAAATAAGGAGGGGTGGAGGGGATGAAGGGCGCACAGGGAATGGGAAAAAAATAAGAACCAAGATAAGTCAGGTATAGGTACAAGCACCCAATGATAAATGTAAATGTGTTGTATACCTAAAATGTACCAATAAAAGAATTTAAGGAAAAAAATAAAATGAACGGGGATGTGATTCACAAAGAAAAAAAATATAACAAAAATCGTACTTAGTTCCATGCTTCTGTGCCTCAAAGTGCTTCGGACTGCTTTAAAAGCTTTTGACAGTGCATCTCCCAACACAATGGTGCCAGGCCCTGTGGCAGTAGTCGACTATGGCACAAAATGTGTTGTGTCGCTCCTGTGTTGTTTTCCTTTAAATTAGGTGCCCCTGTATGGACAGCTTGCTAAAGTAGACCCTTGCATTTCATAGTCACTTGCTTCCTATCAACTAACAAAGGCAATAACATTTTATATTTTGTTCATTTTGTGTTTATCTAGAAATAAAAATTATGGGTATTTCCAGCATTCCTGCCCCAGCTTTAGATGGAATACAGAAATAACATGTTTATAAAATGGAGCTAAGTTAGATGGTTTATGATCACAGTTTTATGGGTAGATCAGTAATGTACCCAAATCCTTATCATTTATTGGAACAACTTTGAAGGTGTTCAACTGAAGTTTGGAGCAAACGTCATGTGCTATTTTGCAAATTATCATGCAAATTATTATAAAAATATATTATCTATATTTATCTACAGTATAACTCTCAGTTTTTCTGTACTCCCTGGAGACATGTTTATAATTTAGGTATTTTTTACATAATGAGGGTCTTTATGCTATTTCAAAATTTATTTCAACCAGTACACAAATTTCATGGGTTATTGAGTTATGAGAAACTACATTTATTCATTCATTTATTCTTTCATGCAACAAACAAAGGCCCAATTCTATGCCAGTCCCGTTGCAGACACGGAAGTTACCATGGTGATCAGGCCTTGGTCCTCACGAAGCTCACAGCACAGGAGGGAAAACCTCAACCACAATAAGTGCTGTGAAACACTTGCTAAGTGCAGTGTGCATTGGGGGAAGGGAATGGATCTTACAAGAAAACAGCATGCCAAGGTCCTAAGGAGGCATTTGTAACCTTAGAAGTTATAACGTATGAGCCAGAGAGGTGTGGTCAGGAGACGGCATAAATTTTATTTTGGTCTTTATTCTAAGGTCAGGAAGAAGCAGGGGCATGGTGACATCAGAACTGTGCTTAACAATTCACAGTGGCTGTGCGTAGAGAACAGATGGGAGTGAAGCAGAGAGGAGGCGAGGAGCCTGGGAGGCTGCTCTCCTGTTCCAGGAGTGAGAAGATAGAAGCTTGCACTAGGACAGTGGCAGTGGAGATAGGAAGAAGAGGATGAAGAGCTCCGTAAGGAGTAAGATTGATGAGCATAAGCAGGTGGGATTGGGCATGGAGGGGCTGGTGAAGACAGTGGGTTGTGGGCCTGTGCTCACCATTTAGTGATGCAGGCAAATTCTAAGGAACAGGTAAAAATTAAAAGTACTGTATCAGTAGCATGAAAGTGGTAATTCAAACCAGAAGCCTAGGGGAGACAGTCTGTGGGATGCAGGACAGACAGAGAGAAGAGGGTGAAAGATGGGACCCGAAGTCCTTGGCAAGGGCAAGGGGACTTTGTTAGGAAGCAGTCTGAGAGGCGAAAAGCAGTCGGCTATGTGAGGCTGAAGTTTAGGGAACAGATCTGGGCTGAAGCTACAGGAGATGACATTTAGAGAGCACCAGAAATTATGGGAGAAGAAGAGATAGCCCAGAGAATGTAGAGTGCTTTTGTATCAATAGCATTGCTTCTGGTGACAGATATTATTGGCAACCTGGTTGCTAGAGGTAGAAACAATCTGGAAAATAATGATTCCCAAGGGAAAAGAGGCAGGGTGGGGCCGGAGATTTAGTTCAGTGCCCTGAAAAGCCTGCCCGGAAAGCACAACGACTGGAGTTCAATCCCTGGTACCAAAACAAAACAAGACAAAAAAACAAAACAAAAAAAGCAACAACAACAACAAAAGAAGGCAGGGTGAATTGCAGAGGCAATATTTGAATCAAAAGAGGAAGTGAGTGTATGAGGATTATTTTAAAACTCCGTCCAAGTGGACATGGATTCATTTCAGATGAATCCTACCCAAGGGTTGACTCCTCTCACTGCCCCACTGCCTCACACAGGTGAATTGCTGAAGTGTGGCACTGTTACAAAGTGGGCACTCAGCTACTGTAAGAGGGGAAAGTTATGGCCTGCAGGTCACCTTTGTCTCTGTCCGTTTGGCCAAGTCCTCCCCTCACCTAGGCCCAGGACCCTGGCTTTCCTAAGGAGGGCCCGAGCCTGGATGAACATCATGGCCAATGTCTCCTCAGCTGCTGCCCCATGTCCTTTAAGCCTCCACAAAAGCACTGTGGACCTATCTCTAGCGAGTCCCCGAATCAACAAATGTCACCCTCGCTCATACCCAAATTCTCTTGCTGGAGAAAGTGCACAGCATGCAAATTTGTCTGGCACACTTACAGCTGCGAGGCAGGTGTTTGCTGCAAGGTCGTCAAAGTCCAGAAGGGGCTGTAGGAGCCACAGGCCTGAAGAGCAGGGGTGGTGGCCCAGAGCGGATGCCGCCCCCTCACCTTCCCTTTCTTATTTCTATAGTCATTTTTTGGATGACTATGTGGTGCTGTCCTAAGCAAAGCACTGTGCCAGTAAAAATGAAGATGCCACACCGAGTTTCTTATATAAATAACTCCTTGATTGGCGGTGACAAGAAATGACTTGATTGGCTTCAGTGGGCAACGGAGGCCAATACTAATCCTCCGGGGATCCTAGCTCCATTTCCTCTCAACAAAAGTGCAGCCATCTAGATAGCTGTTCAAAAGACATTACTGCTTCTTATTTAAGGCCTTCCTTCAGCCTCATTTAGCTGTGATTAATTTGAAAAAGTCAATCTCCTGCAATCTTTTTAGAGAAAGCTGGAAATGAAGACTCATACTGCTTTTCACTGAACAGGCTTCCATGTCATACATCAAAGGCCGTAGTTGACTTCCAGAGAGTGCTGTCACCAAGATATTTTGCTGTGTACCAAGCTTGAGAATTCAGTTTATGAAAAAAGCACAGAAGTTGGCACGATTCCCTCCAAGTACTTCCTCTTTCCCCAAACTGGGAAGGGTACTAAACAACAACAGCGATGTTAAAAGATCTTTATTACTCAAAAATAAATAACAAGATAAACACAGGTTCACTCTGGACACAATGGCGACTGCGGGGAGATACAACAGATTTCCTTTAAATATAGTCACTTTGAGATGAGGAGGGGGAGGCTCGGAGCTGCTCTCTCCCCTCATCTACAGTGTGGCAGAAATAAGGGACAGGGGAGAAATAAGGTAACTGAGTAGCAACAGCCTGACTGATGTGTGTGCGTGTGTGTGTGTGCGTGTGTGTGTGTGTGTGTGTGTGTGTGTGAGAGAGAGAGAGAGAGAGAGAGAGAGAGAGAGAGAGAGAGAGAGAGAGAATAAGATTAAGCTAGAGAGAGGGAAAATGAGAGAAGAAAATGGAGAGAAAAATTGAGAGAATGGATTGAAAGAGAGAAATTGAGAGAATAAGATTGAGAGAGTGAAACTGGGAGAGTAAGAAAGAGAGAATGAATGAATGAATGAATGAGTGTTAGGCGATGGTGGGCACAGGATTCTCAGTTCTCCACACCCATCGACTTTCTAATGCCTGGCCTCTTCCACCAGAGCTACACGGCCAGCCACAACTGAAGGCGAGCTGAGGCTCCCCATTCTTACTTTTGCATTTTCATTGGTAAATCAAATACATTATCCGCTGAGAGACACTGCATGTAAAGAAACAAAACTGAACTCAACTAATTATCTGCTGTTTACTCAGGGTTCTATCTGTGCACACTGGCCTTGTCTTCTTACAGAACTCTCCGGATGCCTGCATCAGTGGGGCTGCTGCTTCAGAATACAAGCTCTTATGAGCAGGGTCTGTTAGGGTCTTGCCCACCCTGCGATTCACTTACTACAGCCCTGCATGCCTTGGGGTGTACAATAAATAGTTCTCCACGAGGAGGATCCTAGGGTTATAAATAGGCAGTTCCATGGCGGGTGGTCTCCACTGCTTTGCTGTGTTGGGAAGACTGCCAGCGCCAGCTCAGCCACAGCCTGGGGGTGCACCGTTCAGAGTTTGAGCAAGCCAAAAGATGTGAAGCCAGTCCCGTGGCTCACTTGGCTTGGATCAGTCACATTGACAAACACCGAAGCACCTGGTTGCAATTCAAATACTCCTCCCAAATGAATGGATTGCTGCCCGCAGGGTTTGGAGGAACTGTGGACATTTGCCGCTCGGAGTAAGATTCTCTCAGAGCCACTTGTGGACTTCAGACAGAGGCTGGCTATAAATGGAGCTTGGCTCGGAGGTTCTCGATTGGAACAGAAGGTGACTTGGGTGTAGATGTAATAGAGTCCTTGTCTTTTAATGGTCAGCTGTTTCCCATTTTCGAGGGTTACCAGGCTGCTGCTCATGGTGTAATATCCTTTTTCAGCCCACTGTAAAACTGTAACAAAGAGGGGAAAATTCATGACCAGGGGGAAGCAGAGAATGATTTACATCCTAGCAGAAAATAGATTTTAAGTTTGGACGCTGGCTTTGTGTAGGAATGGATTCTCAAGGCCCTTCCTAGCCTTCAGAGTCATGGATTACAAATTAGCATGAGCTTTAGAGTCAGATAAAGCCAGGTTCCAAACCGGGCTTCCCTCAGCTCCTCATTGACAATGTGGGCTAATATTAAAGCATATTTCAGAGATTTGTGAAGATTAGATAAAGTAACACATCACAATGAGACTCCTTCTCCCTTTATAATTCGTAAAGCCAATTTGCCCCTGAATTTGAGAAAGTGCAAATGATTCCAAAATTCCACATCATAAATTATGCATACCAAATTCTTCAGACTAGATCCTTGCTGATATTAACATGAACACCTTGCATGGATGAATTTTTCTTTTGAGACAGGGTCTGACTATGTAGCCCAGGCTGGCCTCGAACTCACTGGGATCCTTCAGCCTCAACCTCCCAAGTGTTGGGATTACAGGTGTGGACCACCATGCCTGGCTCACTTGCCTTGAATTGTATAAAGCCAAAGTTGTTGGTCTACCCGGCTCAGCCTCAGCTTGGAGAAAAGACTCCACTTCTTTCTACCTGATCATGCTGTTGAGACCTGAGCTGCCTCCCACAGCAAGGACTAAAATTAGGCAAGAAAATACGAAAATAAATGGTGTGCATTTCACTGTGTTTTGATCTCCCATTGTAGTGGGTGCCACCAACTTGAAAGTATCTGTATTCTTGTGGCTAAACTAGAGTACCCACCAATGGTGTGCCATTTTCTCAGCTGAGATGTTGAGTGGGTTCAAAGTAATGTGTGCACTCGATTTCAAATCTCAGCTCCTACAGAGTGTTAGATTGGCTGAGAAGGTTGGGGGTTGGGGAGAGGGGAAAGTATTGATGCATTTGCTTCTTTCACCTTTTAAAAATTTTCCCATTCATTGGTCTTAGGTCAATCAGGGCACAAGGTCCTACCTATTAGGGTTTATCCTTTAATACCAGATAGGCATCCCCAAATGCCTCACATTTCTGGGCCTCCCAAACCACTCCGGAAAGGATGCCCCCTTCATGATGTTTTTACATTTGGACCACTTGGCAGGTTCTCTGTGTTTTAGTCCATTGTGTTTACTTTGTTAATTTCTCTCTTATTGTTAGTCCTTGCTGTAGGATGTAAGTCAAGTTTATAGCAGTGTGATCAGATTGGAAGAAGAGATTTGGGTTTAGGCTTGGGGAGGAATGTTACCGTCTCCCCACCTGATCTCCTGTGATACACATTGTATGATGTTGTAGGACCACTATGAATCATGAGCCTTTAGGGAGAGTCTGAACTCTGCAAAATATATCTAAGAGCAACGATTTAGATAGAGGTATACAAAGACCAATGGTGAGGTGATTCTAGGTTTCTCTGCTGCTATCATTGAATCCAAAAGAGGTTTCTAGATGGTCATGGTGGTACACACCTGTAATCCCAACACTCTTGGAGGTGAGACAAGAGGATAGCAAGTTTCAGACCAGCTTGGATAATTTAGTGACTTAGTGAGACCCTGTCTCAAAATAAAGAATAATAAAAGGGCTGGGGATGCAGAACAGTATGAAGGCCCTGGGTTTAATCCCAATAAAGAGAGAGAGGAGAGAGAGGGAGGGAGGGAGGAAGAGAGAGAGAGAGAGAGAGAGAGAGAGAGAGAGAGAGAGAGAGAGAGACTCTGGGCATGGTAATATAGTTATGATGTTCTTCCATAGGTATATTTTCTGAGAAAGGTATGTATGACAGAATTATTAGATGTTACAGAATAACTGGCATTAATGAGGGGGTTTATGTCACTCTTTTGGCATCTAAACCACAGTGAAGTATGCTAAGTAGTGGCACTTTACATTGGTATAGCATAACTTGACAGCATAACTTTCTTTCCCATTCACTGATTTGATACTGAAAGCTACCCTGTGAAGTAGGTGCAGCAGGAAACTGCTGCATAGTTACAGGGACTTGGTGAAAGTCATTTGGCAGGTGATTGTCATGGTTCTTGAATCCCAGTGTTCAAAAACTCCCTATCTGGTACTCTTTCATAAAAAGCTCCATGTTATAACCATGAATGGTATACCCACCGAGAAGTCCACACAACTGGGAGGAAGCAGTATCTTCCTTTCTTTGTCTCTGCCTCTCTCTGTTGCATATATGTCACACACACACACACACACACACACACACACACACACACACACACACAGAGCGTTTAGAGGCTCCATTCCGGAGCACTCTGCTGAATTTTCAAAGACTGCTCTGTTGCTCTTCCATTTATCTAGACGGGGGATTTTGTGCTAGCGTATATGTTTCCATCCATTTATCAGATGCGACACATTCTCCAGCACCAGCTATCACAAGGTACAGATTTGGGAAAAAAAAAATCTAAGAGCTAGAATGATGGCAGAACTTATATGGAAATAAAATCATTCAGAGTTGAAAAGATCACACAGTATGTCGTATGTTGTTACTTCATTGGAAAATCTCACGTCTCGACACCTATTGATCTTTACAGAACGATTTTACCTTTAATTTCCCCGAGGTTGGCCCCAGTGAGGCTGGGGTTAATGACATGGGGATTGACAGGTAACAGAAAAGACCCCCTGAGGCCTATTTAAGCACAGTGAAGAGGGGCTGGGAGGGGGGTGCCCCCAGCCAGGGGGTCGCCACCCGCCGTTCCTCCTGTGCTGTCAGAATAATGGTCTCACCACCTAGGAATTCATCATTTAGAATCAGCCATTGAGCAAGAACGTAATGAGAACACTGGGATTTCTTCCTATCTCCCTTTGTCCCTCAAAGTCCCATCTGTGCATTGGAGCTCACTTTGAAGACAAAGGGCAACATTTGAGAGATATATGGGCAGATTTGTAAATTGGGCCCCTGAGGAAGAGAGAAACCTAGTCATTATTACGCTATACTGCTTCCATATCTCAGCCTTCCCCCTTGGGTGGTTGACCCTCAGATGCTACAGAACTTACCAGATGCTGTTTTACCACTGGCTTGACTTATGACATGTGCTGCAATTTGAGGATCTTGATCACCTGAAATGAAACCAAAAGCAAACTGTCAGGCCAAGGAAATATAAAACTGCCCACAGAACAAGTTAGTTCAGGTCTACAACTGTGTAATAGAGACTTTCCTAAGATAGGTTATGCGAAAGGAAGAACGAAATCTTTCTCACTGGAGGAAAATTTGATTTCTTAATATCTTAAACCATTAATTAGATGTTTTGATTGAGCTCTCCTTCTCCTAATAGTTTTTCAATACTTCACATAGATTGACACAGGCTAGAAATTCCTGTCTTCATTAGATATACCTTGAATCTTGCTTTTAGGAATAACTCTGACACACTGGGAGTCTTAGTGAGTCCCAACATTTATCTGCATACTCAGTAAGATGCTTATAGTGCCTACTTAGGTCAAGCAACTGGCCAAACAGTTGTGTCTATCTCTAACTGTCTCTCATGTAAAAACTGGCACCTTAATCAAAGTGCTGACCTCCTAAGTGCAGAGATTGTGTGTAAGTTTGCTTTTTCAGTTATGAGACAGGTGCTGCACACTCGGTAGGTGCACTGTAAGTGAATCCAAATGCATGAGCTGAACATCAGTTTGGTTGAACTTATGATTTCCCTGAAGACTGCTAGGCAGCATCCACAGGATCTGTTTCCTGAAATTTTACTGTCCTTAACAGAGAACATAGTACCACTCTACATGTCTTACAGTCATTCTGAGAATGAAAACTTCATGGGAATCAGATGACCACTTAGCATCTGAACCAATGGTTAAGGCGAGTTATGAACACTCTCTTTACCTCAGAAAATAGTATTTATTTGGATGCATTTCTTTGTGTGTATCAGATTTGCACAAGCCATGGCATTACATTCACCATCTTTGTGCTATAATAGTCTCTCCCACACTCTTTCTTTTCTTCCTCCACAGCTCAAGTCACATCCAGTAATATTACGTTGGTTTCCGGTGTTATAAAGGGAACAGGGAAAAGTTGGTGTGCCCAGAAAAAAGAAGTAACTGGAAGAAGGAAAGCCCTGGAAAATGTCATGAGAGGAACAGTGGAAGACCCTGGGCATGTTTAGCCTGGAGAAAGAAAGCCTCAATCAAAGCTCAGAGGTCACGATTGCTGCCTTCAGTATCTGCACAACTGCTGTGTAAGAGACAAATTGTACATTGATTAGTATGGCCTTAAAGAGCAGAATTGGGTCTTTGCTGAATAGAGATTAAAGGAATAAAATTTGACTCAAGAGAAGGACAGACATAGTCTTGAGTAGTGTAGTAATCTTGCTATATTTATTAGATCTGTTCAAAGACATGCAAGGCTGTCTGATGGAGTAGTGATGAGGTAGAAGGAAACCTTATCCCTAGACATATTTGATGGGAGGCCAGATGGCCAGTGCTGTTTTAAAAGAGATTTATGTTCTGAGGATTGTGCTGGATTTGAGAACCATCAAGATCTCTTTTTAACTCTAAGATGTTTGGTGTGCTCTGATGTCAAGAACAAAGTAAAGATTAGAATGTTGTTACACTTGATCCCAGAGGCTTTCCTGGCCACTGTCCTCCACGAAAATTTATGATCATTGAGCAATGGATACCTTTTTTACCAAATGATGACTTTTCTGCCCTCTCATCCTCTGAAGATGGTACCAGATGGAATGGTTGTTTGGATGAAGGTATCCTGAATATAATGGACTTTCTCTGCAGTTAGTATTGTCAGCATTAAAGGAACATAGCCTTCCCTATAAATATCAACATCCAAAGGCTTTCCAAATCACAGGGACCAGAGCAGGTATCAAATTAACAATTTTCTTCCTGTTTTATTTCCAGGACTAAAAGTTCCCTAATTCACCACTTGCTGTTCAATATGATCAGCCTAAATCTTCCTTTTAGCATATAAACATTCATAGAAATTGGTGAATAGCAACCTACCTTTTTGCCTTTCATAGCTGATTTCTTTCTTTTCCTCTTTGTTTAGCATTATATCCTAAAAGAAGAATCATTGTAAAAGGTCATTTTAACAGGAGGTCTGTGTTGGGGTTTTAGCAGTATCACTCATTTGGCATCCATCATTACTCTGTTGTCTATTTCCGGTGAGGATTATCATATAGACTAAGATTCTGTCATTAATTCTATCGTACCAATTGGGAGTTCGTGGCTCTGACAGATGAGCTGATAGTCCAAAAAGCCCAGGGGAGAATTCGGAACAAAATCCAAGCCTTATTATCTCCATTCCAATGCTCTCTCCGGACCAGAGGCTGTGATACTGACCCTTCCTATGACCCCAACCTCTCTGGCTTTGACAGATATGACAAATAGTGCTCAACAAAGATATGCTTTTACCCTGGGAACCAGTATATGGAATATTAATAAATATACAGCATGATGTGTATCTATTATAATAAAATTGGTCTGAAATCTCATAGGAAAAGGTAATAGTAAGTTTGACCTTTGGAGATAAATCCAAGACTATAAAATGACCCTCACATATTTTTTTATCTCTTTCAATGGGCTTGAGAGATTCCCTTGCTGATAGTTATCCTGTATTTATTTAGAATAATCACCATTTGGGAAACACAGATCATCTCCCAATGCTGCTGATGTTCAAAGACAAATACAACACTATTTGAAAGATTTCTTTTCCCTTATAAACTGAAAGAATGCTAGAAGTACTTGAAGAAGCTAACAGGGACTCTCATCAACATAGGCTGGAAGATGAGAAAGGCTATTGCTGTCATTTTAAAGAGACTGAACAAAAGGCCTGGAGGACTTCACTGGCCCAAATGTCACCCAAAGGGTTGGTCTGAAACTTACACCAAGAGATCATATGACCTGGCTCAACTTATTTCATCACTCTATATTCTGAACACAAGGAAGAAGGGAGTAGTATTTTCACATCTTCTGTTAATCAAAGTAGTCTTCCTTTCCGTTCCTGGAATTAATGGTCTACAAGGACCTTCCTTTGTTCTCCCCTTCTAGAAGGAATCTCTGTTGTTACTTGTGACTCTTTAGTCATAGGCTCAGCTCAATTGCCAGATGTGAGGGTGTAAGTCACAGAGCCCCAAGGGGAACCTGAGCCTTGAAACGCTCACATGGGCCACAGAGCTTCAACTTTCCATTCGAGCTGAAGTGGGGCACTATGAAAATGCAGTGACAGGAAAATGTTTGTGAGATAACAAGTAAACAAATGACTGTTTAGAGTCTTTTCAAAAACTAGAGTGTGATGATTGAAGCTGAGATACTTTTAGGCTATGTGGTTGCATTGGTGTCAGGGCCTGACCGAGATGAAAATGTGAAGTCAGCAAAGTTTGTCTTTTATACGCCTAGCTTTGCCTTTTTGTGAACTCTTCGCCAGCCACACTCCCCAGAGCCCTTTTTTTTGTTGCTTAATTTTATACTTCAATTGAAAGACTTTTCAGAGTTGACTTTCAGTAAATCTGGGATTAGTTATTCCTTTCGTAGTGGGAACTCTATGTGGCAGGTATGGACAGAAAATACTTTAACTTGAAAATACTTTGACCCTATCAAAAGCATCTCAGGCATTGGTGGGCAGATAATCATAGTAAGGACTGTTCTCTCAGAGGGTGAGGTGGGTTGGAAATTTTAATGTGAAATCGTGGTATTTAAAGTGGTGCCTCCACTCACCCTAACCTGAGCCCTGAATTCCATCTTCCCCTTACTCCAAAGTTACTGTGTGGTGCTACTCACCTCAGGAGATAATAAGTTCCTATCACCAGAAGTCTTCAGATAAAGATTGGGTGATTATTGGGTAGGGATGATGGAGAGAAGACTTAAATTCTGAGAATTGAGAACTGGATCTGATTATTTCTAAGTCCCTGTCAAGCCCTATGACTTGAAGGCCTAAAATTTAAACTTGAGCTTGCTCTACTTGCTCTGGACTAGCCAGATTGTGGCCTTGAACATCTTCGAACATTAGCTCAGAAAATACAAATCCAATCTGAGGTTGTTCAACAGTTGGCCTGTTAAGTTAAAAAAAGAGTTGAAAATATTGTTTCAGAGTGAAACATTTGGGAGAATGGGTTTTGAAAAGTCATTGGGCAGGGGGAGAACAGTGTAGCTGGAGGACTTTGTAAGTCACCATTGTGCACATCCTCAGTACAAATGGCATTGACCAGGGTCCAACCTGCTGCAGCACAGGCAAGGAACCTCCTCGGACACAGGGAAGGAAGAGATCAGTGGGGCCCTGGCTGACAAGCCTTGAAAGGTCCACCTTTTTAGAACATGAAACTCGGAGCTGTCCCCTTTTAATATAAGTGTAAACAGGGAGGCCAAACCAACTATTTTTCTTTGTCTTGTCCTGGGTAGATGATTTTGGGACCTTTATACTTCTGACCTGAAATAAGGACATGAGGAATGGTCAGGTCAACTGTAAAACTCTCAGTGACAATGAGAGGGAAGGGAAAGAACCAACAAGCCACTCTCACTGCCATTTGAGGGAACTGAAGGCTGATCAGACAGTTACAGAATGTCCGAGCTGGTAGCGTCCATACAGATAACTTTATTCCTCTTGTGTTATACGTGAAAGAATTAAGTCATTTGCCCAAGGTCAAACAACCAAGTATATTCAATATGCTATTTGGATTGTTAACCTTTGTTCTGAATGTGGCTTTATTCACACTGAAATTTGAAACACCTCCAAATACTCTATAATAGTAACCAGAATCCTCTAAGAATGGGAGAAACCAAATTATTTCCAAACTGGGCCAGTTTTGCAAGTGAAAGACTAAAAATTTCATCCAAAACCTAGATAAGCATAAAGAACCTGAAAGCCAGGGGCAGATTTGAGCCATGTTCTGATCCCCATAGGTAACTCAGGAATAAGTTGTTAGGGTCTTTAGTACTAGATTTTATTACATGTCAGTTACATACAGGAGGACAGGAACAAGTTCCGAAAAAGATCTTAAGCTCCTTACTCTCTTATTAAATTTACACCTAACGGCATATGAGAATGAATTCCTGTTGGCTTATTCTAATACCACTCCCCCACCAACACAGAGCTGCCTTCAACAGGGAGTTCCTAGACATGAACTCTAACTGAGCTGAGGGCCAAAGGGATTTGACTCAGTGCTCTGGGAGGAAAATGGGAAGTGAGAATACTTGATATTCTCTCTTGGGAAAAGGAGCCTCTTGCTCTCATATCTGTGATGAGCAAGTTAAAGGAAAAAATTCTAAAACTTCTTGTTTTATGTACCTGTTATAGGCCACAGTCATAATTGATTTTAAGCTGGCTACACTGATGGGTTAGAAGATTTCAAACCTCTGTCTCTGGTCATGACCAACTCGAGAGTGGGCTGGCTGCACATGAAAGTGCTAGTAAACGGCACTAAGAATGTCCATGGCTCATTCCCTGCACACCTTCTCCACAATAAAAGGGAAAGACCTTCCTTTCTCAGCACCTGAAACTCCATCATTGGCTGAGCACTAGAGACTGTATCTGACTTCACGAGTCCCTACCATTCCTAGGGCAAGCAATACCTTTGCCTCAGGTCTGCCAACATGGCAGTGGCCAAGGGTTATTGGTTCCCTGGGAAATGGGGATTAGACCTTGGCTCCATGGTGGGAAGATGTCAAAGTTTGGGTGGGGAAATAGAGAAATGAAAAAAACCAAATCTAATGTACTTTATAATTTTGCTCATTGGCACCTGCCCATGAGAGCTCGTGAGCATACATGCATATGCTCATGAAAATGTGTATTTTCTCCCAGAGACAGCCTTTTCTGTTTGTTTGTTTTTTTGAGGCAGGGTTTCCCTTTGTAGTTCAGGCTGGCTCTGAGCTCATTATGTAGCCCAGGCTGACCTCGAACTCTTGACAATCCTCCTGCCTCAGCTTCCCGAGTGCTGAGATTACAGGCGTGCTTCACCACGCCTGGAAGAGACAGCCTTTTTGATCTTATCAAGCAGGAATACATACATTTCCAACTTTCCTTTGCTTTTTTAAGATGGGATTTTGGCTTAGTGTTTGTTTTTTTGATATACACATATCCATACCCAGGTATGTATGTGTATACGTGTATATATATGTATATACATAGGTATATGTGCGCATAGTAAATTTTTAAGCTTTTACATTGTTGAATTTCAGTTTCCTAACCTAGAAAGTGTGGTAAAATTTTCCAGTGACTTTTACCAATAACTGAGAGCCTTACCTTGACAAAGCCTTCAAACTGGCTTCTAATTTTCTCACAGTTCAGCAAGGATAACGATTCTTCTCCTTTGTTGCATCTCTGTATTGTTTTCATGAATACAAAATCATCATGAAGATTCCTTTCATCTTCTATCTATTTTGAAATAACAAGGATATGTGAAATGTCATTGTGAAGAAGAATGCAGCTAATGATGTCTGCCTCCACATTCACTTCCACGGCACCAATAAGAAAAGGACTTTGAGAGCATAAATGGACAATATAACGTTATTATATGGGATTATTGCTACTTGGTATTTACCATTTAAAGAACTACAAAAACCAGCAATGGAGACATCATATTATCTGAAACGCTAGGTAGAAATCACATCTATTCTAATGAACTTCCATCAAAGAGCATATATATTTTTAATGTATCACAGCTGCACTATTCTATAATTGTTACATTTCTCATCAGCCTCTAAAATAGTTTTCTGCTAAACTAATTTGTGCATACACTTCATTTTAGTGTACATGATGCAGTGCTTTAGAAGAAGTTAATTTGCTGTGTGTCCATTAACTCAAATTCTAATTACCTCTGTCCCTTCTTAACTTTAGTATTTGTGGAAAATATTTGCATTTTTAAAGAAGTAATCTTTCATCCCCAAAGTTAATGAGGTATTTTGTTTTCCAATATCTTCGTGATAATTAAATGTATAGAATTCACTTGTTTCATCCACCAATCCTATGCCATTTTCTTATGAGTAGATTTTTACAATTCAAAACAAGATTGCCTTTGCTGAGGACTTTTGTTGTCATCAAGGACACACCTCGAAGCAATGGTATACTTGACTCTACCAGGGTCACTTTTTCCCTTTGGAGACGAGACATATGTCCTGACATTTGATCAACAGAGCCCACGGGAGCAAACAAACAAGCATCTAGACCCAGAAGCCCCCCCTTTGTCTCAGGGGTGAAACCTGAAGTTTGAGTGTCCTAGTGGATCACCTCAACACTCACTACCTTGCCCTATACTTGCGCACCTGCATGACCCTAATTCTAGGTCTCTATCCCAAGAGAGGACAGCCAAGGACCTCTGAGAAAACAGTCATCTGGATTCCTCGGAGCCACGGTTCCCGTGTCCAGACTTTTAGGGATGGTCAGATAATTGTTCACTTTTCCCTTACTATGATTTGTGTTTTGGCAACATGGCCAATAATGTCCTTCAGTGGAAGTGATCAAATACATAGAAAAAACATAAATCCTGACATTTTTTTCCTAAGAAGCCAAAAACAACCTACTAAGTTACTCTTCTCTTTTCTTCTTGTAAGTCCAACCACTTAGGAATCTAAATGCACCTGGGATGGGCATTGAGTAGCTTGCAGCTACGGTCAGCACATGAAGAATTGTACAGGGAGCACCATTTTTATTAAGAAACCTGCAAATTTGGAGACTTGTCTTTGTGTTAATCTGAAGCAGTATGCAATTTCAGATCAAACTGGTACACTCCTTCCCTAGGTGGAAATTTAAAAGGAAAAAGTTGTCTCCACCTGAAAAAAAAATTGTTGAACTTTTAAAGTCAAACTTTAGGGAATAATGATAGCTAGTGTCTACACAGCACTTTCTTTGTGCCAGGCACTATTCTAAGCAATGTACAAGACTAAAATCACTTAATCTATGAGATGAGTGCTATTACTATTCTCATTTCACAGGCACGGAAACTAAGGCATAAAATATGTAAAATAACATGCCTGGGATCACAGAGGTGGTAGGGTCAGAGCCAAGATTTGTAACTAGCCAGTGTGACTCCAGATCCCAAGAGTTTAACCAGAGGCAAGAATATGAGACTTCACTGACTAGACAATAACTATGCCACAAGACCATTAATCCATTTGAGTTTCTATCATTCTCCAACATTTGAGCAGAATTAAAATCAATGGATCCACAAATCAATTAGACTCCCAATTTAGTTAACAAAAGGTTGTAGTTCATCTTACCTTGTCTAACCTTCTATGAAGATATACAGCAAAAAATGCCGATCCAATCATCTGGGTGATTAGAAAAACAGTAAGTAAATACATAAAAATTTTCATGCTGATGGGCTGTCCAGTGGCCACAGATCGCGGAGAAGGTTGACTGTATGTTTCGATCATGCTGGGTTAAAGCTGAAATGGTATCTTCTGACGAAGAAGGTGGAAGAGGCAGCATGAGAAGACTGTCAAATTGGCCACCTTACTCAGGATTAGTTAAGAGCGCACAATCGTTGCAGCCCACACTTCCTGGAAAATGTGCTTCGTAGTCTTCTCTCCCAGCAAAAAAGTTACGTAAAGGTTTTTCTTTTTTTTTTTTAATTATACCCATATCATTCACTTCCAGGCTTTCCCTTTTGTTAGTAAAGAAGAAACAAGTTTCTTCTTCCATACATTCATTCTTGCCTTGAAATGTCACAGACTTCTTAACAGACAATGGCAGTATTTTCCTATCGCTGTCTAACGTCCTGGGTTCACCAGTTTCAAGGAAAGTGACAAATTAATCCACCAGCAATAGACTTATTTCAATTTCAATCTTACTAATATAAAGCGGGAACCTTGCATAAAGGGAAAGAAACAAATGTCAACAAAAGTTTGGATTGATTTTATGATTGGTTTGACACTAGCTGATTGCTTCTCAAGAGTTTACTTATTTAATCTTGAAGCTCAACAAAATCCTAGTAGCTTTGCAAGTCAGCACTACATGGCACAAAGGAAAAAAGAATGCTAACAATTACTAATATAATTTAGCTGGAAATATTATGGAAGAAAAATCTTTGCTCAAGGAAATCAGCCAAAATTGTGGGATTGAAGTTAAAGTAAAAATATTAGCTCGATATAGCCATGTTGCCTGTCTGCATTGTTTCAATCTATGAATTATCACTGATGCTGGTATAATGGTTTGGGATAAGGAAAACTGGCTGCAGTTATGGGCTGTGTATCCTATTCTTTGCTCTACCAATAAACTGCTATGGAACTCAGCCAAATTACTTTACTGCTTTAGACCTCAGTATCCTCACACTCTAAGCCATACCTGCCTTGCCTCTTCCGTAGTTTGTTATGAAGATTGAATAAAGATGTGCATGACAGAGATTTGCAGGTTAAGCAACAACTCTCATACCTATTTTTTAAGAATTTGTTTAGCCCAAGAACATGTATTTTCCAAATTGCCAACTCTTTACATACTGGTAAAAATCAGATAAGAACAACATCAAAATCACCTTGACTTGTGACAATGAATTGAATCACTGAGGTGTACAGAATTACACATTGCTGAATGGCTTTTGCGTCATCAGACTGGCTTTAAACCAAACACCTCTGTGGAAATCCCTACCACACATCCCAATCTCATCTAGAAATGGTGATAAGATTGCTTTGGTGATTCCTATAAAATTATTTGGAGAGACAAATAAGAAATGTAAAAGTTGCTCTGATAGGCAAGCTGTCTGTGTAGTTAGCAGCTGCTTTCTTCCCCTCCCACGCCCTAGCATCCTGTCCTGGGCCCAGACCTATGTAGCTTTTCACTACCTCTGCCAAGTACATCTGCTTCAGTGCACGTGATGAGCTTTGATCAGTCAAGTCAGAGGCCTCAGTTCTTAGACATGTGACCTTAGTTCTGCCGAAGGAAGATTATCATGAGAACCAAGATGGGCTCAAGGGCCTCTCTGAGGCCAGCTTCACATAGTTACAGAGTGCCAGACTTGCAAGGACCCTGAGAAGATGAGCCCTGCCAAGCCCCAAGGGAGAAGATGCTGAAGAGACCACAGAGATGTAGACAATAGCAAGATTTGCTCCTGTGACCAACTTCAAGAGAGCTCTTGTCCAACCTCCCTGGCTCCCCTACGTGATCTCTAGCTTCCTTCAATCTGACTTCTCTCCACAATATACTCCTGACGCTGCTCCTACCATTATTAGCTCAGAAATAGTTTTGGCAGAGCCTTTTTAGAATTCATTTTTAGTTACTTCTCTATTATTCCATTGACTTCTTCTGCTGTCATCCTTCTGTGTCACCTAATCTCTTTCCTTTTTGTTTTCCAGCTTTCTTGACATATAATTGACAAATACGAACTATCTATTTGAGGTGTACAATGCCATGATATATGCATAGACTGAAAAATAATTAGTGTTAATTTTACCAGTATTTTAAAGCTCTCCATGACATGTCCTGCTCAGACAATCCTTCTAATTTAAGGTTTTCCCCCTATGTATACTCAAGTATAAATTTGTTTATTACTCCAATACTGGGGATTTATATGACCCAGTTAATAATACATACTGTCTTTGCCCAAGTCATAGGCTTCCCAGGGATCTTAAGGGTTTCTGTCTTTCAGAAAGGATGTCTTCATGTGACCCCCTTTTCGGTATCCCTTACAATTTTACTGTTCCCCATCCTCATTTTTTGGTCTTCTTCTCTTCTTCCCTCTCTCCCTCCCCTCTCCCTTCCTCTTCTTGCTTTTTCTTTTCCCCCCTCCCTCTTTTCCCCTCCCCTCCTCTCTCTTCACTTCTGGTTCTCTGTGTTTACTTTGGGAAGTTCTCATCCACTTTCATGATTTTCACTATCATCCTCATTGTGATAAATCCTAAATCTCTCACTTTGGCTCTGATCTTCAGATTTGTAAGTACACCTACCAGTGACTGTCTCGACTTGGATATTCCATAGCCACGTTACTCTTGGAATGCTCCAATCTCAACTCACTCCTAACTCCGTTTCCAACGCAGACTCTTTCTCCCTTAAGGTTCTTCCTATCTCAGTGAATGGTCTTTCCACTCTCCTAACTGCTCAGGCCAGAGGCTTGTGAGTCATCCATAATTCTCTCCTCTCTCCCCCCCTCATTTCTCCCCAATCTCAGTGATTTCTTCCTCCCTAAAGCAGCTTGATTGCCATCACTTCTCTCCATGCCTCCTGCCAATATCTTTGTCCAGGTCCACATAGCCTCTCTTGTAGTTTACTGAACTGTACCAGCCTAATTTATCTCCTTGCTCCCTTTCCTGTTCCAGTCTGTCTGTCTTCCACACTGCCGGTAGAATGTTAATTTCAAATCTTTTAAATAGCCATATTATCAAATATGATTCGACTTCCTGAGGCTCTGTCCCAGACCTAAGGAAATACATTGACATAGCATGGCAGGTTCACCATAAATGGCAACAGCCCAGAAAGGACTGCTTATACTTCAGTCCTTGATGCCTCCATTTTCTTCCATCCTCCTTCTGCCTGGCCCTCCAGCTTCAGGCAATAAGCAGTTACCTTTCCAACTTCCAAGATTAAGCTCCATTTTCTGATGTCTGAGTCTGTATTAGAAATCCTTTGTGTCGGGACCTACCATTTCTATCACTCCCCAATAAGAAGTCAGCTGGCCATCATGTTGGACCTCATTTAAAATCTTCAGTTGCCTTGCAAACCCAGAAATGATTCTCAAAGTTTTCCAAGAAACTTGAAGATCCATGAAGTGCACGAAGTTGCCTGCAGCCCAAATCAAATACAGATCATTCTTTGCTTAGTTTGCAGAAAGAATTAAATTGATGCTGTGAATTCTTTCATTTTCTGGTTATTCCTATATAGAATTTTCTTAAGTTCCTGTCATCCTTTTCTGCTAGTGCTTTTGTGTTAGCTAGTAAATGATTTGTAGCAAACAAGTATCAAGGGAAACATTTTAAAAATGTATAATACTTCAACAACTTGTTTTTGGTATGAATGTGCTTGTGGTTGTGATTTTATATAGATAACCTAGAACACAGTCATAGTTTCTGCAAGGAAAATTATTTCCAGTATATATGAAAGAGTTAAATATATCAGTATTTTGTTTATTCTACAAAGGGGCTCACAAAGACTATTTTCCCTGAATAGATCTGGAAGACTCTTGCCTAGAGGATAATGTCTTGATTCTTAGCACAACAGATAAGCTGACCCAGGCCCACTTTTCTCTCCTCATCTTCCACTATTCATTCATGCTTAGTTCGGTGCATCAGGCCGATTAAGTTAGTTTTATTTCCTTAAATGTGCTGTGCTTCTTCATGCCATTCCCTGTGCACAGGCTGATTCCCTCCTCTCTTGCCCTTAAGGCTGAAGGGAAAGATTCCCTCCCAGGTAACAAGGTACCCTCTTTTGTGGTTACTCTGCCATTGCGCTCATCATATCACCTTGTAATCGACTTCTCTGACACCTCTACCGTCAGCTTCTAGGGGAAAGAGAGGATTTTTTAAACCTCTGAATCCTTGGCTCTTGATATAACATAAAGAATTAGTGACTATTTGCCAAATTACTAATTTTTCTTTTAAGGGGATAGAAGGGGAAGTTGTAAAACATTTGAAGCTGGAAGAATAGCACTGGCCAGCCTCTCTGGCGTTCTAAGTCAGAATGTATTGGGTTTAAATGTTTTCCATTTCTTTATCTCTCTTCTGGAGCCAGTTCCATTTGTTTATTTTGGTCATTCTCTTTCATGTCAACCATTTTCCTGAAATGCCTGGTGACCCTTAGCTAGCTGGTCTCATTTATGAGTGACCCCAGTTGCATATTATGGATAGATGCCACAGGTTTCCTCTGAAGTTGTGTTCATTTGTTTCTCATTCAAATCTCTCTCCGGAATGGGAGGGCTAACTGTGGCTTCTGCAGAAGTGGGCAGAGCCTGTAAACAAGCAGGCTTCTCTTTAGGCTCTGTGGTGGAGAGGCAGGAAGAACAGGGACCCCAACAACTGATAAGGCAAGGAGGGCTTTTCTCTGGGGGTGGAGCCCTTTAGAGGTTTTCACTCTTGACTGACGCTGGTTTTCCTTTTTGGTTTTGCCTCCCTTCTATTGTGGAGGTCTCAACAGCCTTCCTGGACGGTGTCCCCAGACCACATTAGCCCAAGGGCAAAGGCCAGATGTTGCTGCTAAGAAAAATCTGTAAGGGGAAGGGAGAGAGGGAAGGAAGGACCCACTTGCCCCAGCTGTTTCAACTGCAGCTCTCTAATGATGGCCTTATCAATTGCCTCCCAGCCTACACCTGCTCATCACATTTATTGGCTCTTGAAATTGGTGCTTCTTTGAGAAAACATACTCTTAGCTCTGGTTCTTCTTTTCTTTTTTAGTCCATGTTTGCAATATGTTGTGACTACATTCAGCTTGGAGTTTGATACATATACGTATTGCATGTTGATCATTATTCCTCTCCCCTTCCCCTCTTCTCCCTCCTTCCCCAGATCCCCTTCTCATTTTTACAGAGGATACTTCACTGTTTCTGCACATGGCTCTTTACTTTGCTCTTTGAATTGTTTATATTTGGGGTCTTATACTGGAGAGACTATGCAGTATTTAGCCTTTTGTGACTGACTTATTTCACTTAGAATTACGGTCTCCATAGCCATCCATTTTCCTTCAAATGACTCAACGTTATCCTCCTTTATGGTTGAGTAGTATTCCATTGCATATAACTACCACATTTTCTTTATCCATTCATCTGTTGATGGGCCCATAGGCTATTTCCACAATTTAGCTACTGTAGATTGTGCTTCTGTGAATTTATGAATGCTATTGTAGGATGACTTCAGCTCTGTTAAGAAGATACCCAGCAGAAGTATACTTGGGTCAAATGAAGTTTCTAGTTTTAGTTTTTTGATAACCCTCCATACCAATTTCCAAACTAGGCTGTACTGGCTTGTATTCCCACCAACAATGTAGAAGGGTTCCTTTTTCCACACAACTTTGTCAGCATTTTTTTTTTTTTGTATTCCTGAATTGCAATGCTTTCTGCTCTGATTTTTCTGTTAGTCTAAATTCATCGCCTTTCTTCCTTCCAGGTATCCCTCAAAATTCATGTCATATTGATGTCACCTTTCTTGTATTTTCTTTGTCTTTTACATTTATTTCTGAAAAAGTATTGTAATATATTTACATGATTAGACATGTAAAAGATACAAAATAGTATGCACAGAAAAATTTTCCTCCCACATCTTCTTCCCATTGTCAACCAGTGTTGGCAGTTTGTCAGGTATTTCCACAGATACTGTCATGTACATTTAAGCAAATACGGAGCCTCTTACACAGTATTATACAATACAATATTCTGCTTCTTCGTTTTTTCATTTAACAATATATGTTGCAGATTGTTCCATGTCAACAAAATGCTTCTTTATTCCTTTTCACAACTGCATAGTACAGTAGTTTCCCCTTATCCATGGTTTTGCTTTCCACGGTTTTAGTTACCATGGCCAACACAGTCCAAATATATTGAATGGAAAATTCCAAAAATCAACAATTCATATATTACAATGTATTATTATGACTCTTCTATATTATTATTAGTATGGTTGCTAACCTCTTACTGTGTCTGATTTATCATTCAGTCTTTATCATAAGTATGAAGACATAGTATATGTGGGTGCCTGTTTTGCTATGATTTGAGTGTGCCCCCCCATTCATGTGTCAACTTTAATTCCTCAAGGCAGCAGAGTTGAAAAGTGGGACATAGTGGGAGATGTTTAGTTATGGAGGTGAAGCCCTCATGAGTGGATCACTGCCTTTCTCACATTAGTTCTTATTTTCACAGGACTGTATCAGTTACTGTGAGAGTGGGTTGTCATAAAGCAAGGCAGACTCTCATGTTCTATTTCTTCCAAATGTGCTTGCTTGACTGTCTCCTCTCTGCCACAAGTTGAAGCAGCATGGGGCCCTCACCACCCAATCTTGGACTTCCCAGCCTTCAGAATCATGAGCCAAAATAAACTTTTTTTTAAAAGAATAAACTTCCCAGTCTCAGGCATCCTGTTGCAGCAACAGAAAATAAACTAAGAGCATCCACTGGTAGTACTGAAAATTATCCCTTGTGAATGAGGGGAGGGGATGCTGTATTTCATTGCATGAAAAATGTACCATAATTTTAACTAGTGCCATACTGATGAACATTTAGGTTGTTTCTAATCACATGATATTTTAAGATGCTGCAAGAAATAATCCTGCACTTATTTATTTTGTCACACCTTTCTAGACATTGTCACAAGATCTACAAGGCTAAAATTCACATGTATTTTAACACTGACCAAAAATATTTTAGTTTAACCACATCACATACAAAAGAAGATGTTTCAAGAGTTATTATTTTCCATCAGTCAGATCAATGCATAGTACATTATTTGTGTTATACACGCCCCTCAGAGTTGGCTATCACATTTTAAAGCTTCCAATGCAGTCTTATCTGGCCTTAAGGATTTTTGTTGCACCATGTAAGATTCTCCAGTAGGACTGTAGAAGGAAGCCAAAGATGATGTAATCTTTGATATCTCCATCCAGAAGGCTACATTTGTTGGCCATATTAGTAAGAGGAAATTTCAGGAGACATTTCTTTGAATCAGTTCCTTTGTTCAAATTAGCACTCACTGAGTGCCTGCTGTTGGCCAAGTGCTGAGCTGGACCCTGGGGATACAACAGCAAGCAAGCAAACAAACAACAACAGCAATAAAACCAGTGATAGTGTCTGCCTTACCAGTAGCTCCCAGTTCAGAGAAGCTGACCAATACAGGAATAGACAATCATAAAAATGTAACAAGTGCTTCAGTATTGGTGAACACAGAACACTGTGGGAACATTAAGAAGAAGTACTTAACCAGCCAAGAAGGTAGAATAGAAACAATGTTAGAGAAGGCTCCCTGGAAGCAGAGATACCTGTCATAATTTTGCATTCTGATATGCACCATTCCACTGACAAATCCCAACATTCAGTGCCCAACTGCTGTCCTTGCTTTTCGAGTCTGGAATCTTTCACCCCTTTGCATTCTGCAAAAGCCTTCGAACTGGCTGTATGTACTCTGACATTGCAAAGGCTCAGGAGGAGTAAGGTAGGAAGGGAGTGGGGATAGTCACTTACAGGATAGATGAGTACAGTGGGGAGTGGGCTGCCTGAAGTGCTGGTCTGGTTTCAGAATTAGTTTCAATAATGTGACCAGAATCCCCAGTCTCCATTTCCGCCAGCTGCCTACCTCCATCCCAAGTCTCCAAGGTAAACTTTCTTAGCAAATGCCCACACTTTGTTTCTGACTTGTAGATGCTTTGGCCTCAATCTCAATTTGTGTAAGAAAAAGGCTGTATTTATTGATGTCCTCAGACAAGAAATGCAGGCAGCAGTGGCTACTACTGGGAAGTATAACTGTGGCATGGGGAAGAAAGTTTTACTTTTTGTTCTACGCCCTGTGTGATCTTTGCATCAATTTTACAATGAGTATATTTTATCTTTATAATAAGTTATTTCTGACAAACTTTTCTTTTTCTTTTCCTTTTTTTTTTTTTTTGCTACCAGGGATCGAACTCGGGACCTTATGTTTGTGAGGCAGATGCCGGAACCATTGAGCTAAATCCCCGGCCCAGAATTTAATGATTTTTTTTGGTACCAGGGATGGAATTTGGGACCTTGTGCTTGCAAGGCAGGAGGCAGAACCACTGAGCTAAATCCCAGGCCCCTCTGACAAAGTTTCCGAAGTAAACCTTTACATACAGAAAAATGCACGTCAAAAGCTTAATGAATTTTCATCAAGTAGACACACTCATTGCCCAGGTTTGGGCACTCATTGCTTAGGGCTATGAAACCCAGATTTTAGACCTTTGCTAGTATCTCAGAAGTCCCTCTTCCTGCCTCCTTCCAATCACTCCCACTTCTCACAAAGATAACCACTATTCTGCTTCCTATCACTAAAGACTAGTTTCGACTCTGAGTTCTAGTTGCTCCTTATCCTACAACTACTTCATATCTTTATTATTTCTCTTAGTCATTCTAATGGTACTATCTGTAGCATTATCTCCTTGTGGTTTTGATTTGCATTTCCTGGTTGGCTAATGATGTAGGCATCTTTGCATATGCTCATTTGCCATCCATGTGCCCTCTTGTTAGTAAGATCTTCCACATTCTCTTAGGAATTGGTTGAAAATAATTGTTCCACTAACCTGTGTAGGGACTTAGAGTGCAACAGTCCCTCTGAGAGGCAGATTGGGGTGGTAGAAATAGCCAGAATTTGTTAGCAGGCATTCCAGACTCTTCTATGTGGTATGAGATCTTAGACAAATTATTTCACCTATTTGCGCCTAGGCTGGTTTGTCTATGAAGCAGTGATAGTGACGGTTTCTGCTTCATATGGTGGTCCTGAGTATTAGATGAGAAAATTATGTAAAGGCTCTCTGCTCCATGCCTGATACAGTACATGTTAATCAGTGTGTTCTCTCCTATTCAGGAAAGTCTGGGAAGAGGGGGAGGCAAAGTGTCTTTAAAGCAGTCAGTGGCCTAGGGTCTGAGGGGAATGTGTCTCCCTTTTCTTCCTGAATTGTGTCTTACAGGCAAGATTCTGTTTCTTTACCCCCTGCCACTCCCACTCCCCTAGACAGAGCAGGAGGATCCTGCCTCAGAGGGAATTCTAGAGGAATTTCTAGATATAACTGGGCTCTCAGGCCTTGGTATGGCTTTAGCACCTGCTGCTGCTGTGCGTAGCAGAAAAACAGTGTCGCCATGGCATCTTTCTATATAATTGCCACATGTTCTCCCACTGATGTTTCCTGTGGCAAGACTGCCTAAGGAACCTTGTGACATTGTGGCTGACACCCGGTACTCTTTCAACAAATGTATTCTCACCACCTAGCAAGTCCCAGGCTCTCTGATAAGTCTGGGGATCCACAGTGAAAAAGAAAGGACTGCTAGTTAGGGAGACTGAGAAGCAAGGGGTTGGCCACAATGCACTAGGTAAGTGCCACAATAGAGATCCACAGGGGTTTGGGGAATATGGAGGAGGAAGGGTGAAGAAGAGCCAAGAGGGTTAGGGAAGACTTCTGGAAGACACAACATCAGAGTGCCAAGAATCCACTTCAGGTACAGGGAGCAGCATGTGTAAAGACCCAGAGGCTGGAGATAAGAGGTTCTTTGTCCTCTTGAACCTGTACATTTGTGAGCAAAGCCTTGCTCTGGGCTTTGCATGGCATCCCAAGCTCCCGAAATGGGCCCTTAATGTGGAACATAGAGTATCAGAACTAAGTAAAAAATCCTTTTATTTCACGGGTAAGGGTCTGAGGGAGCAAGTGCCTTACAGGTAGGTACATTATTGGCACTCATTTTCCTTTCAAAATCAGCCTGACATGATCGAATATTTAAATGTGGTTAAATGGTTAAATTGTCTGTGTGGTTCTAGTCCATTTTTAAACCTTCCTTGCTCTGGCTTTAGCCTGCTTTCTGCACCCACCTGAGGCCTCCAGAACTCTAGGAAGGCAGCTTCTAGCTCCAGTGCCCAGAAACCCCTCAGTCATCCTAATCTTAGCCCTTCTTGACTTTCTTTGTCCCCCCTCCCTCTCCCTCTTATGTCCCTTTCCTGACAACCTCAGGCAGTGGGAAGGGTGGGGGCCTGTTGGGGAAGGAACCCTCTGCTCCTAACTTAGGTATCCTCACAGGAGACTGCTCTTAGTGGGAACCTGACTCAGGAGACCTCTAGTCCTCCCATAGTGTCTCCTGGGGCCATCCCCATTATTTCATAAATGGAGAAATTGAGGCTCAGAGAAGACGAATGACTTACCAAGGTCATGCTGCAAATTAGTGGCAGAGCTGAGACTAGCCCAGGTCTCCTGCCTTCCAGCCCAGGAAGCAGGCTGCCTCTTGCAAGGCTTGGGTCTTCTAGGCGATATCAGCTCCCACCCACTGACTGCACTGTGTACGGCATCTCTCTTAGCACTTCCTCCCTGAGCCACTTCATTAAAACCAAAGCTGGCCTGTCCAGGCTTCTGACTCAGCAGCCTCTCAAAGAACATCCAGCCATGTCTGCATATGATTAAGGAAATGTTAGGGGCAGGAAGCGCTTTTTTCTGGTTGGGTGGGCGGTGGTGGTGCAAAAGGAGGTGGAGAGATTCAATTAAATGGCAAGATTTGAATGGAAGGTGACTTTTTAGCATAAGATATACACAGGGACCATGGGAGTGGGGTGGGGAGTGAAAGAACTATATCCAAAAGTTTAGGATTACCTCTTAGACATATTTTGGCACAGAAATATATTTACTGGGTTCCAAGGACCCCAGTGATACACTGTTAGTGCAAATATCACGGTAAAAAGGATGTTCTCATAGTTCTACTCTTGTAAATAGAAGTTGAGTGTGTCCCCAAAGTGCTGAGGAATGGTAGTTAGAAATTGTCTGTATGTCTCCCTCCATTTTCTGCAGCCATGTTAATTTCTGCCCACAGACTGATAGGTGGGTAATAATTACTGTGAACATCCAGAGCTGTTGTGGCACAGGTGTTCCCCTGTGAAGACATGGAGTTGCGAATTCTCTTTCTCCACAGTGTCCTACAATGGACCATGCCATGTCAGAGGAGAATAGCTCCCACTAAGAGCACATCTGAGAGCCCTGGATTGTGACATCAAGATATTATCTGACTGAGAAAAGCAGGAAGTCCTGGTGCCCCTTACGTCACACTGTCACTGATGTCCAGAGAGCTCTTTCCTGTCATGGGGGAACCAACCACATCTGAAGCAAATTCTAATAATCAATAGGAATGGTGCCTTTACAGGGGTGAATAGTGTTTGCCCCAATTCAAGTCCATGTGGAACCTATGAATGTGATTTTATTTGAAAATAGAGCCTCTGTGGATGTAATTAGTCCAATTAATAGGGTGGGCCCTAATTCAATGACTGGTATCCTTATAAGAAGAAGCAAATTTGAATACGGACACACACACACACACACACACACACACACACAGAGACGATGGCCATGTGAAGAGATGGGGGAAGAGATTAGAGAGATGCTGCCACAAGCCAAGGAATGTTGGGATTCCTGGCAACCACCGGAAACCAGGGAAAGGGAAGGAAGGATCTTTCCCTAGAAACTACAGAGACAGGGTGGCTCCACCAACATCCCAAGTTCAGACTTCTGGCCCAGGCTGTGAGAGATGCATTTCTGTTGTTTTAACCCTCCCAGCTTGTGGTAACTTGTTATTCGAGTCCCTGGAAACCAAAACAACACATCTATAGATGAAAAGGACCTCATGCTCTGCAAGGTGCTCCAATGTTGACGGGAAGAGAACGAGATTCATCGACAGAGGACACACGCTCAAGCAGAGGGACTGTGTAGCTCTTCTGATTGTGCTCTGCACTAGTCCACACACCAGCTAAGAAGGTGCCATAAATCTTGGGATATTTCTGTCCTTTTGCTTTAACATCTATAGTTTCCAAATTTCCCACAACGAATATGCATTTCTTGTGTAAAAATACGTATCTATAGCTAGAGCTACCCTTCATAAACTTATTTTTAATAATTCACAATTCTATGCCCTTGTAGAACCTTTCCAAGTGAAATAGTCACAGGGAACCTTCATTTCACGTAGTTCCAAGTCTAGGAAGTACTCCCTGAAAGCCTCAGCAGGGACGAGAATAGCTAATAATAAAAGCATGTACTTATCTAGCATTTGGTACTCTTCAAAGTGCACATGTCCGTATGCATCGACCTGCTTCTCCTGATACCCTTCTGATAGATAAGAAAGCTGAGGCTCTGTCAGTGGTTAAGCAGCTCTTCCAAGGTCTCATGTGATAAACCATGGTCTTGATACATTTTTTTTGTTGTTGCTGTTTTTGTTTTTGTTTTTGTTTTGGTACCGGGGATCGAACTCAGGTCCTTGTGCTTGCGCAGCAGGCGGCGAAACCACTAAGCTAAATCCCTGGCCCGGTCTTGGTACATTTTTGCTCAAGACAGGCTGCTGTGATCTGCAGAAGGCAGAGGGGCTGCTGAGGGAGTCCGGCTAGCTCTCTTCCCAGTCTCTATTTTCCAAGGCCTGGCCTTCACCCCTGAGCAATCAATAGCTGATTCCTAGGGCTGGCCTCTCCTGTTACCTATGCAGAGGCTTCCATGTAGTATGGGTCAAGGTGGGGCTGGAAAGGGCTCCTTGCCCCCAAATAGTGCCACCCAGAGAAAAAATCCAGGGGCAATTGGAGGGCAGACTCTGTGAATATGTGGGCTTGTCATCCACAGATGGATTTAGTCCTGGGACAAGGAACAGGATACATCAAGAAATACTCAGTGGAGCACTTGGAAAGGCAATGTGATTGGGAAGGTGGATGAAGTGCCTTAGGAATAGAACAAGAGGATTACAAAAATGTCCAGAAAGCAATTCAGGAAGGAAGACCTTGATGGAAAAAAAAATGGGCCTCTTAAATCTGAAACAAGTGGGAAAAAGAAAGATGAGGGTGTGGCACACAGAAGAGCCCCGAACCCATCCCTTCCCCTTGCTGCTACTCTAGCTCAACCCCCAGTTCTCACACCTTCTCTTAAGGACAACCCCCTACTGCCCCCATGCAGATGACACCTTCCTCAAGGCTGTGTCCAGATATCCCAGAGGACAGGATTTTATGTAGAAGGATTGGCTTCTTTTGTAGGTCTCTCATTTCATTCCAAATCCTCCTGGGAAAGCTGCCTGAGAAATAAATTGCCAGGAAGCACTAAAGCTACCCCTCCCCCCACTGAAGAGAGTTCAGGTTGGCTGCTCTTGGTGCTGACAAGAACTGGTGGAGGGGAAGCTGAGGAATTCCACAGGGCAAAGAGGGCAGGAGACCTTGGAGGACTGGGATCAGGGAGCAGAGCTCTGGGGACCCCTTAGATTTCACAGTCCTCCTCAGCCCTGGCCTTTTTGAAAGTCTAAGGAAGATTAAGAGCCAACTAATTATAGGTAAGAAAGTTGCCTTTAAAAAACATCACTGTCCTAATAGGGACTATTTCTGGTTAGTTTTGCTAGATAAGAGGAGGGGCACAGTTTTGATAGCAAAAGATTTCAAGAGATCATGCATTTCTGCATCTAGACAGAGCCATGTGTATTCTGGTAAAGAAAGTCTTCCAGGCCCTTTGCATTACCTGAGAGGTAACCATGAGGGGATTGTTCTTTTCTGACATTGCATACTTGTGTTCCCAGCCCTTGGGCTCTACAGTACATGTGGCCACTAGGTACAAAATGACAGTCTAGGATTTCACTCATTTCTGAATCAGAAAGTTAATGCATTTTATCAGTGCTCCTCTTTTCAGCTTCTTAACACAAATCTGTCTCAAAATCCATTCCTACTGGGGGCAGAATGTCCATTTTCAGCTTAGGATTGCCATTAGTGGGATGGGATTTGGGAGTCTCCTTCATAGAATTTTCGAACAGTGAAAATGACTGCATTTTCAGAGTTAGCTCCTCTGAAACCGGAAATGTGAACAGAGCTGACTTAGTGCTAATACTTTCTCTTACTGCTATAAGAAAGAGGAAAGACTATGCTCAAGTTAGCAGTGATGTGTGAAAAACCACAGTAGAGGTTTTGTGAAGAAGAGCAATTGTGGCTTTTGCACAAGTTATTCCTAAGCTGAGGCTGGGAACAGCACATGACACTTTTCAAAGTAGCTTCTGGATTGGTATTTCACTGAAATAAAGACCTTTGAGCAAGACTGAAAAGCCAAAATCTACATTTCATGACCTCTTCAGGAAAGAAGTAGTTGCATTGTGGAACATTCTAGAATGGCAGGCTCAAACCTTGGCTCGGAAGAACAGTGGGCCTTTTTGGGTGGGAGGGGACCACACAGGAAGAAAATCTAATTCCCAATTAAGTTTTCTAACAATTTTCTGCTTTCTCCTCCTCACCTAGTTCTGTGGCCCCAGCTACATCTTCTAGCACAAGGGACCTGATTCAGTAGCCAGGAAAGAAGAAATAGAGGAAACAGGGGAAAAATGAATGTCAATTTCAGGAAGTCCAAAACATTTTAACTCAAAAGTTGCCCATCTACACAATGAATTTATGTAAGATACCCATTATGTACATATACATGGCCCCAGAAAAAGTCAGTGATATTTTAGAAATAATCCGTACTTGGATAAGAAAGTAGGAGAGTTTTGTGAGGTAAACATACAGATATGTTGAGGTTCAGAAAACAACACTTCAAAGTACAGCTCTTTGACATGCTGACCATCTCGAATGGAAGAAAATGGAAGGCATTAGAAGCTGCCACAGAACCAAGGTCCCTGGGACCTTCCTTTTTCTGTTGTTCTTCCTGCTCCAGCCCACCGAGGGCAGGGAAAGGCTGTTCCCCAAATTTCCCTTACCTGAAGACAGGATCCCACAAAGGAACACAATTGCCTTCCAGTCTTCTCACTGAAATTTCATTAACCAGAGAAGATGAAACTCATATTGCAGGAGAGAAGACTAAGCAATGTCACCAAGTCTAGACAGATTTTGTTGCAAGCTACTATTTGTGCTTTGGTCCCATTCATTTACTATTCCTTCAAAATCACCTATCATTCCCCCTATGACCATCCCTCTCATCTATGAAGAAAATGGTTAACCCTACTCTGTGGAGGTTGTGGATCAGGTTTTACCTTTTAATAATGTGTAAGAAGTTTTTGTGTGTCTTTGAGGTCCACTGTGACCTCCAAAGGGTTAAACTTTAGCTATTTGGCCCTTCTTCGAGCTTCATATTTTGTGTGGCTCTGGGGCACATCAATAAGCCTGTATGTTTCTTCTCCTGTTGATCTATCTATTGTCATGTTTATTTTAGCAAACTTTCAGGGGGGATTCCCTTCACCCCTACAGTTACCACTAATGAATAAATAAATGAATAGGAAGAGGAAAAACAACCTGACAGTAAAATGAATGTGTTCTGTTCCTCACTGGGTTCCTTGGGCTGGTTTAAACCACTATGGAATAAATTAGGGACATCTTTAGATAGCCAGCTCTTCCAAACAGCCTCTAGCTCAGACAATTTCATGAATGAATTCTTTCAAACTTTCAAGGAAGAGGTAATTTTGATACTTTTCAGATGTTCTAGAACAGAGAAAAATTTTACACCCCTCCTTTAAACCAAAACCAGGATGACATTGATATCAAAATCTGACAAAGAACATAAAAACATAAGCTGCCTATTAGTCTCACACATTTATTGAAAATGTTCTCTGCTGGGCATGGTGGTGAAGGCCTGTCATTCCGGTACTTGAGCCTTTGAGGAAGGAGGATTATGAGTTTGAGGTCAGCTGGACTACATAGCAAGTTCAAGCCCACCTTGGACTACATACAAAGACCCTGTCTTAAGAAAGGAAGAAAAGAAGAAAGGAAGGGAGGAAGGAAAGAAGGAAGGAAGGAGGGAGAGAGGGAAGGAAGGAAGAAAAGAAAGAGAAAGAAAGAAAGAAAGAAAGAAAGAAAGAAAGAAAGAAAGAAAACATGTCATGTAAAAATCAGTTAACGCTGTTCCAGGAGGGCCTATTAGGTAGCTAGGATTGCAAACTAATGTAATAGTCACTTCAAGTTGCAAAAATTTTTCTAGCTGCTATGGTTTGGGTGGCTCCACCCAAACTCACGTTAAAACTTAAACGACATTGTGAGGTAGGGTATGGGAGGTGGGACCTTTGAGAGGTAGTTAAGGTTCAATGAGGCTCTAAGGGTGGGGCCCCTCCAGTGGGACTGTGGATTTATATGAAGGGAAGGAGAGACCTGGGCTAGATGCTCTGTCTCACCACGTGATGTCCTGCACTGCCTCGGAACCCTTAGAGTCCTCACCAGTAAGAAGGCTCTTACCAGATGCAGCTGCCAGATCACCGACTTCCCAGTCCCTAGAACCACAAGCTGAATACACTGCTGTTCTTTATAAATTACTCAGTCTAGCAACAGAAAATGGGCCGAGTCACTAGCTGCACACAAACTGATGTACAAGTTATTTGATTCTGAAATCAGCTTTGATTCATGACTGAGAAGTAACTGAATGGCTCCATCATGCTCTAAAAGACTATTCATTAGACTGAATGCATTCATGGAGAGAAAGGCAGATTAAAAGAAAGAGCATAGAGCAAATATGCAACCATGGGGGAATCTCAAAATTAGATGAAAGTAAAAATGAGAAGCAAGGAGAGGTCAAAAGAATCAGCATTGGGATTTGGCATAGAAACCAAAGAGGCAAAAAGAAGGAAGAAGGACCAAGCTCAACTTCCTAGTTTCCCTTCAAGTGTCATCCCCACAAAGGAGGCTTTTTCAGGGCTCGTCAGTGTGACCTGACCCTGGAAGCACAGCCATGCTGGCTGCTTTCAAATGCCAGCTTGACCACTGTTCAAGAACACAGCATTAGGCAAGTCACTGAGCCCGCTGCGCTTTCGTCTCATCAGCTACAAAACAGGCTCAACAAGGCAGCAAGCACGGCATCTGGAAAACAGTTTACACTACTGTAAGTGTTAGCTCATGTTATTTCCAATACCCCCACTGTGGATCTGCACGGCAACATGCATTTCCTTTCTGTCGCATTTGTCCCAGTTGTCATCTTACAATTGTTTTTACTGGTCAAGTTGGAGGGTCCGACCTAGGATAACTTCCTGTTTGAATAATTTAAGCCAACTGATTTAGGACCTTAAAGACATTTGCACAATTATTTCCTCTTCACCGTGCAATGCAACCTAATCACAGGAGGAATATCCCATCATTCCTAGATCCTGTCCATGTGCAAAGGGGAAAGAATTATACAAGGCACATACACCAGGCAGTTGGAATTTTGGGGACCATCTTAGAATTCTGCCTATCATAGTAACGATATAACTAATCTTTCTCTCACCCACTAGTGCATAAACTCCACAAGGATAGGGCCATGGCTGCTTGTAGAATGAATGAACAAATGAATAAATTTGAAAGATGAGAGAACTAAGGAAAAGCTGTGAACATTTTTGGTGGTTTTAAAACAGGGTCTCATTATGTAGTCCAGGCTGCTCGAGCTGTCCTCAAATTTGAGATCCTCTTGCCTTAGCCTCCTGCTTGCTGGGATTATGGGTGTGTGCCACAATGGCTGGTTGACATATCTGCTTTGATTCACCAAATGTTTCCCATTATGTTCGAAAAAGCCGGGGGAACCCTTGCAACTTCACAAAAAGTCGTGGGAAGCTGTAAAGCTTATCCTCAGGGGAGCATCTGAACTGCCTCCTCTTTGGTGTCCAGAGGCAGTGAGGCTGCTACGTGAAACCTCTCCTGACTCCTGCAGGCCCCCACCACAGGGCCTCCCACACCCAACTGGAGCTCTTTGCCAGCACGTGGAGCTTACACCTGGCACTCCAAACACAAGGGTACCATGTGATCTCAACTGTTTATGAAGAGATCAAGGGCATCCTGAGTGAGGGAAGGAGGGGGAGAAATGGTATGTAAGGCCAAACCTAACAACTTCAGAGGATGAATTCAGTACCTCGCCTCAAAGGTGCCCGGGTCTTTCATGCTTGGGCTGTATGAAGTGTCCCAGATACCCTATGGCCAGAACCACTCTATTGTTTTGCCAGTCAACAGCCCCATTCCTCTCCCAGTGACTGATTCCCTGTTCTGGACCAGAACCCAGTGTGGTTCTAATCAGTATTTTTCATAATACCTTTATTGAGATATAATTTCTGTACTGTACAATTCATCCATTTAAAATGTGGACTTCGAAAATTTTTAGTGTATTCACAGAATCTTGGAACAGTCATCACTATCAAATTCCAGAACGTCACCCCCTAAAGAATCCCTATCCCCTGTATCAGTCATGCCCCATCTGTTCCCCTACCCCCTCACCTCAGTCTTGATTAAAGCAGGATTTTCTGTTCCCAAGCCTCTCCCAGGTTAGTGGCACACTTCCGGGCCCAGAGGGAATCAAAAGACTAAGGCTGAAATCCTGTCTGTGCTCCTGGCCAGTTGTGTGATGGCGTGGTCTTCCTTTTCTGTGTCCCAGTTTTCTTAGATATAAACTGGGAGGGGTGGTTGGAATATGAAGCGAGGGTTTGCTGTTCTTATATTCAATACACAAACTACTGCTATAACAAGGTATTACTTTAGTCCAACAGCCCAGCCTTCTTATTGCTTTCATATATCCTGACTTTTGTTCACCTCACTTGCAATGTCTTCTACTCCGTTAGAGCCAACCCCACCTGTGCCTCCTCCAGGAAGTCCCTGACAACTCCCTCTTTTGCTTAAGTCCTACTTAAGGGGGACTTTCCTTATATATAGGATACCCATGTTTCTTGTGGATGGCTAGAGAATGGTACCCCACAATGCCATCTTTTTCCCCACCTAATGCCTTATTTTACTGTTTTTGTGATTCTCTCCTGTTTTACACTTTCCAAACATGAGTTAGGGTGGAAAGGAAACAAGATAAGACTTTAACATGGTTTGGGTACTTACATGTCTCACCCAGGCTAAGGATTTGAGATGCTTTATCTCCTTGGCAGCTCCCAGCAGCAAATTGTGAGATGAAACTAAAGCTGGGAAGAGTCAAGTTACTTGGCCAAGCTAATAAGCAATGCAAAGAAGAAAATCCAGATGTGTCTGATTCCTTTGTTTGTGATTTTAACCTCTATACTATGATGGCTTTCACTATGAGGGAAGATACTGGGGGGGAATGTGGTTAGATAAAGTCCAAATATCTCTGTTGGGCCCACAACAGAGACCCACAGCAACCTCCACAGCCATATCCTACCCAGTGACGTGCTGGACATCCAGTTGGGCCCTCAGCTCCTGATCACTCAGGCTTTGGGTGATCTGCCAAGACCCCGAGATGGGAGAACAAGTCTGTGGAAGAGTATGGCTGCCCCTTGAGTCTCAGTGGAAAAAAATCCACCTCAAAGAGGCCAAACTTCCACCAAGAATTCATTTGCAATTAGCCAGAGATTTCTGTCAAATTGTTCTTAAACCTATTTTATTATTTTCACAGAAAGCTGTACATTTCAGAAAGCTTTATCAACCCATGCCTAATGGCGCTCTGGTTTTCTGATGAGAAAAGTGATAAGCATTCATTGTGGGAAACGTTAAAATACAGAAAAATATAAAGAAGGAAACAAAAAGCACCGCAACCCAAAGATAATCACTGATAACATTTTGGAGTATTTCCTTCGAGTCTCACCAGCTTGCATTCTCTCTCTCTCTCTCTCTCTCTCTCTCTCAAATAGAAATAAATATGTACATTATGTATTACAGGAATCATACTATGTAAGTGGTATTATACCCTTTTTATCCCTGAACATATTGCTTATTGAACATACTGCTTTATCTCTGAGCATTTTTCAATTTGTTTCCAAAATTGTCACTATTAGGAACTGATTTAGTAAATGAATGATTTGATTTTAACAGGGACTGTCAGAAGCACTTTTCATAACCACCAACCATCAAAAACTAATAAGTGAATGAAAAGGGCTCCCAAACCCAGAGAGTGCCAGAGTATTTTCCAGAGGGTGTCCTGGTAGCCTAGAAATTCTCTTGCATTCATGTGGCACTTACTTCCATTATGTAGCACCAGGCACTGTCTCTTGTCTCCATAACTAGTTGATGAGCTGCAGAACAAGCATGAGTTGTTGCTCTTCTTTGCTGCCCTGTATTTTCACTCTCCATTTTTCAATGAAAAATGGCATAATTGTTTCAAATGTACATTTGAGTTTCTTTTTGTCAATGTAGTAAGTAACCTCCATAAAGATATTTTAGTGAATCTAGTGATTCACTTGACCTGTGGGGACAAGGGAAAACTTAAAGTGACAAACCTTAGCCACAAAGGTCATCTTCTTTCCTAGCAAGTGGAGCTGCCATTTTACACCTGGTGTGCTCTTTCCCCCTCTTCCCTACTTCAGGCCCATCTGCACAGAGCTGAAAGTTGGTATTGTTTCTTTTCCTTGAGAATCAGCTTTCTGGCAGACACACATAACGACACGTTACATGGGGGCTTCAGCTTAAAGGGAGAGAAGGGAATGGGGCTGATGGAGCCCCACTGTGCTCTGGAGTGAGTCAGAGTTTCTTCGGGCCTAGTCACTGAAAGCCATGAGCCCAGGTGAGCTTTTCTCCTAAGCAACCATTTTAGGATGAAGAATTGCTCACCCCACTGAGATTCTTAGTTTCTGGAAGATTGGGTTAGGCAAGAGGAAAAATCAACTCATGCTTTCTACCTGGGAACTTGGTTTTACAATAACTGCAGAGAAACCCCTTTTTTACATAAAATTCTGAAAAAAGTATAGAAGTTAACACTATCACCAGAAAAAAAAAAAGAAAAAAGAAAGAGAAAGGGAATATGATTACTCAAAAACTTTACTAGCATAATCGTTGTCACATTTCATTCTAGTCTTTTTCTCATATAATTTTTGTGGTCGTAATTATAGAATCTATGTAATATTTGCATCTTGCTGTCTTCACCTAGTTTTTCCTAATAAGCACTTTTCTGTGTTGCTCCATATTTTAATAACCACTATTTTAAAAGGCAATATAATGGGATATGTATTTTTAATGATGTCATATAAGGGTGAAATTGTGGTTTTTCTCTTATACCTCTGCAAGAAATACAAAGGTAAGAAGTTTAAGATATGGCTCCTCCCTCAAAGAGGGTTTGCTCTTTTCTGGAAGAGATAGTAATTTCTTTAAAGGTCCTTAAGTTGGAGCCCCCAAACACGAGCAGCACCCAGGACTGTCTAGACCAGTGGTGTCGAACCTATGGTACACGTGCCGCAGCTGGCTGTTTGTTATCAGCTCTAAAAGGTTCTCCATCACTGGTCTAGACAGTCCATGAGCAATCCAGTAAGAGGTGCAACTGGTTGAGATATTTTCAGCCACCCAGGTATACCACCCTCGAACTCAGATTTTGTACCTATATGAGCTACTTTCAGCTAAGGAGGTATTTCAGCAGCCTTGATGTGGGGGTTGTATGTGTGGAACACTCTCCCACACCCCTTTAATCTGGTTGCTTGGTTTACTGGAGAATGTGTTCTGGTGGGTTTACACCTGCCCCCGTGGTGACTGAGTGAGAAGATTCCAGAATCTTTCTAACACTAAGTGGCTCAGCTGATAGGTGTGTCATCCTATTAGACTCTAAGTCCTGGTAGGGTGTACTGCATGTTATCATGTTACTGAAAACTTCCAGCCCTAAGTTTTATGTAGAGACCAGTAAGTGGTTAGGAATTTTTGAAACTTATCATTTGTGCTTGATGATTTGCATAAGCATTATCAATCCAAGTCATTTACATTACGAACCTTTTTTTATTAATATAGCCTCTTTTTGGTATCCCAGATTCCATGAAGAAAGTATGTTCCTAATATAAGGAAATGTTCATAATTGGCTGCCAGAGCTCAGGAAATAAAACATTGCCAGCACCAATGTTTCCTCAAGTGAAAAGAGACATTTGGAAATTAGGTAGCTTTAGGTTTAATAGCTATTCGGACTTCTAAACAAGGTATCACCCCTTGGACCGAAACTCAGCTTTGCTCAAATTGATTTTTCTGAACTTTTCTAATTACCTCTATAGTATTTTCTTCTGTGTTGGTACTGGGGGTTGAATCCAGGGTCTTTACATTTTGCTATATCCAGAGGCCTTTTTTAAATTTTAAGACACGGGTCTCAGTAAGTCACTAAATTGCTCAGGCTGGGCTCACATTTGTGATCCTTCTGCCAGAGCCTCCCATAGTGCTGGGATTACAGGTATGGCTTACCATGCCTGGTTTATAGTATGTTTTTATATGAGCCTAGGAACATATTTGTTTGTGAACTATTGACTTTGATCAGCTTTCCTTGAGCTGCCAACCTAGGCACTATAATGTGGGCAGTACCATATCATCTGAAAATCAAAATCTATACTTTAAATTACACAAAGATTGTGAAAAACAAATATGACAGAAGGACTTAGGGAAGTATCGTTCAGCCATTCCCTAAGCCTATGAGAGGGAGTCCTGAAAACTCTTGGTTTCCCTTCTCCTTTAAAAATAGGTCCTGGGTTGTTCCTTGCTGAAGGGTGGCAAATTGTTCTTCAGCATTACAGAAAGATATTTTCCCATTTGAATTACTTATATGGCTTCCTCCAAAAAAATGTTTCAGTAGTTTAGTCCACAGCCATTAGTCTTTCTCTTCTTAATCTGACTCAAATGGAGATTGACTTTGTGGTTGGAAATTTTGTGACATTACCAAGAAAGTGCAGTTAGTACTAGGACTCTTCTCAAACTCCTATTTGCAAACCCAAGGAAAGACATTTGCAGGAAAGGCCAAAATACTGATATGCAAAGCAATTATGCGATGTTTGGTAGGACTCAAATGATTAGTGAACTTACCCTTCTTTCTGTTGTTGCTTCTTTTTCTCTCCCTTTTTTCTTTCTTTTTGTTTTCTCTTTTGGTCAAAGGAACTAGTTCAAGGAAATTTTTAGTGAGGCTACCTGCCGATTATTTGTGTTCATAAGGGACAAACAGGTTCTGGAAATTTAAAAGCCAGACAATATCAAAGGTTTATGATAAGTTAGTAGTTTCAAAATTATTCCCCACTAAAGCTTTATTTTTTATTTTTGCCTTGCTGTGGGTCTTCCTCGGTGGGAAGTGGAAATACGGTTTTATGGCTCGAAAGCGCTTGAGGACATCACCAGCTGCACTAAGCTAATCGATGCAAGAGGCCCAGGTGGGACAGTGATCTTATTTCTAAACAGATGGTGGGGATGGGGCATACTGGAGAGTAGAACACAGACTTGTGAAATGTTCCATTGAAAGAAACCTTAGAGCAATGCAGCATATTAAGTTGTGGATTCTAAAACCTCATCCCCAAAAATTCTGACCCAGTGGATCAGGGAAGGAACAATTACACTGACTGTTATGCTGCAGGTGGTCCATGCTGAGTGGCCTTGAGAAACCCTACCTTAGAAGGAAGTGGATACAACCTATTTATTATAAAGATAAAGAGAAACCCTGAGAAGTTAGATTGTTTGCTCCAGGTTCTTATAAGTGAGATTTAGAAGGTAGGGCTGGCAAACCAGGGCCTTTTCCTCTCCGAACTGGTCTTGGGGTGAGTTCTTTTTCCTTCTTCCGTGCTCTCTACCTGAGCTTAAGCTAAGGGCCAGGTCTGTTTCCAGTCCTTCTGTCACTACAGACCTCAGACTGGGTGGACTAAGCTACTAAGGGAAGAGCACTCCCTTGGCTTCATCATTCCCTGTAAACTGAATCACAACACAGATTTTCCTGGGGCCAGAGTGCCCGGCTGTAACGATGGTGTCATTGCCGTTGGCTAACTCAGCCAGCTAATTCACATTCAATTATATAACTGGGCCCATAGGCCCTGGAATCTTGCTGCCCTGTTGAGAACTTTCCTCAGGAGAACTGGCCACTTGACAAATCCAGGTCATTCAAAACTTGGATCACCTTGTCTATCCAGGGAGAATATATGTACAGTGGTACCTCGATTCAAGAACTTAATTTGTTCCACGATTCTGGAAAAGATGGCCACGTTTGTGTTTTTGTGGGAAAGATGGCCATGGTCATGTTTGTCACCCAGTGCAGAGTTTGCAGACAAAAATAAAATTTTGCCAAATGCTTCTGGTGCGTTTGGAAAGAAAAGAGTTCATGAACCGAGGTACCACTGTATTTGCTAAGGCTGTCATAACAAAGTACCATAAATCTCATGGCTCAAACAACAGAAATTTATTGTCTCACAATAATTTGGAGGCTAGAAGTTCAAAATAAAGATGTCATTAGGCTTGGCTCCTTTTGGAAGTGCAGATGGAGGGTCTGTTTTTTGTCTCTCTCCAAGCTTCTGGTGGCTTGTGGGAGATATTTGGTGTTTCTTAGCTTGTCAATACGTCATCTCAATTTCTGCCATTATTTCACATAGTATTTTAGGTGTGTGTGTGTGTGTTTGCCTGGCTTTCAAATTAATCTCTTTTTCTTAAGGGTAAGAAATACATTGGATTAAGGGCTCACTCTATTCCAGTGTGACCTCATCTTAACTAATGACCGCAGCAACAACCCTATTTCCAAATAAGGTCATAGTCTGAAGCACTGTAGGTTAGAACATCAATGTATGAATGGGGGCACAGTTCAGCCCATCACATGTAGTCTTTGTTTATTTCTACAATAGATAGGGATGAGCAACTGATGTGGAGGTGAGGTGGGTGGACCGTGGAGAGAGGAGCAGAAGTGTGGAAACAAAGCTAAGCATAGGCTCCCCAGTGAAGTAAGAAGTGTTTTTAAGTGAGAAAACTCAGATTGCAGGGAGGAATTTCCATCAATTCCATACTAAAACAGTGCACCACATATTTTTACTTGTACTAAATCCAACATTTCACAAACACTTTCCACATGCATGAACTGATATTATATTTTACTGATACAATGTGCTCTTTTGAATCAAGACAATCCTGACTCTTTTATTCTTTGGAAATTTCTAATATAAAATTCCTCAAATCTCTTAACTTCAAGGAAAAAATACCAATAGGTCATTTTAGAAAATAAAAAATACATACAGACATCAAATATTTCCCTATTGAGGACCTAAGTGGAGATATTATAGACTTATTCAGATGCTCCTAAGTAAGATGTGGTTTGCTATGGCTGACTTTGAAAAAACAGAGGGCATAGCTCAAGGGCGCCCTAGTAAGAGGAGAGAGATCAGCAGGAGGGGGCTAGAAAACACCAATGCAGTGGCGGCAAAAATGTCTCTCTTTTTTTGTGGTACTGGGGAATTGAACCCAGAATCTTTGCACTGAGCCAACTCCCCAGCTCTATTATACATGTTTGAAAGTTTTAAGACAAGGTCTCAGTCACTAAGTTGCCCAGAGTGGGCTTGAACTTGGGATCCTCCTGCTTCAGCCTCCCAGAGAGCTGGGATTCCAGGTGTGTGTCACCACATTTGGCTGACAACAATGTCTAGAATCAGCCCCACAGTTCACTAACGAAGCTTAGGAAGCTATTTTAAGCAGGGGGTCCTTTTGTGAATGTGAGTTGAGGCTCGTTGAGTAGATTTTGCTCAATAGGAATCCACTCAGGGACGGTCTGGCACTCTGGGTCAACAGCCTTAGGGACGTCTCCTTGCAGGACACCCTGTGCATCAGGGCCATTACAAGGGCATTGGATAGCTAGGAGAACTGGAGGAGGAGAATCTGAAGAAAGGAGTGAGAAGGGTCACCCAGCAGACACTGCAGTGTCACCCAGTGTTGTGGTTCAGACTGGCCTCGGGTTTAGGGTACTATGGGGGAATTAGAAAGTGAGTGCTGAGTCACCTACTCAGAGTTTCTAGAAGGCAGAGGTGGGCAATTCTGGGGTTTGGTGGTCACAGCATGGGGCTTCTGCTGGGGCACAATCTGACTACTTCAGCTCAACAACAAACGGTAGAAAGAGAAAATAAAAATACTCAGTGCACAGACGTCTTCCCTCACAGGCATAACCGTTAGCCTGCTCCTTTTACTTTGTCTGTTTGTTGGCTTATCCATGAGCCAGTTTTCATTTCTTAATTTAAGGAGCATAATAACTTCTGCAGTGTTTTTACAAACACCAGGTTCTGTTTCAAGTGTGGTGCACGTCATAATGTATTTAATCACACTCACATGAGGAAATAGAGGTACCCAGAGATGGAGTAGCTTGCCCAAGGCTACAGTGTCAGCAACTTGGAGACCCAAGATGAGAGGCCCAGCAGCTGGACTTGGAAGTCCATGTGTAGCCTTCCTGTAACTGAATGCTGCCCCACCTCTCCACTTGGAGGAAGGACAGGCAAGCAAGGCCGTGATCCAGACATCAGGCAAAACAGTCTTGGAGAAGCTGATTTTCCAGTTTGTCAAAGGCCACCATTTTATGTGTGGGAATTTATAAATTACAGCTATTATCGGACTGAAATCTCCCTAAAAATTTTGCTGCACAGGAGGAGACTTTAAACATACGATCACATTTTCTTGAGGATTAAATGACTTCATTATGAACACTACTCCTGCATTCATTCAATCCCCAAGTATCTAGTGCTTTGCAGTTAATGTAGCTATAGATGCCAATGGTGACTGTATGCATGGCTCAAGCCCAGTAAGCCTTCTGGTCTGTGGAGGACAACAGCGACCCGATGCTCTGTCTGAATGCTGCAACTCGCCAAGTGGCTTGTCTTCAGCTGGAAACACAGGTGCTTGAGGTGGACCTAGGCAACTCATATGAAAGTGGCTCGATCACTCACTGGCTTTGTGACCCCAAGCAAGTCAGTGAGCTTTAGTCTCATCAGCCAAAGGAGGATGAATATTTTGCCTACTTCAAGGATTGTGGAGACCCAGTAAAATAATTCGGGGAAGGAAACATGCCATTGGCCCCTACTGAGCGCAGAGTTCACAAACCACTCAGAAGATCCATCCCATTCTACCCTGGAAACCCATCCCTCTTAAGCACTGAGTGCTACCTGAAGGGCTCTGATCTTCCCAGCTTCACTCATTTGTTGTTGAATGTTCAAGTGCAGCTTCTACATCGTCAGGGAAGCCTGGCCCGGTTCCAAGCCAATCAAGTTCAGACCTGTCCAAATGGTTGACACAACTCAAGAATTAGGCCTTGTACAAAGTAAGCGCTCAATGAGTGGCAGCTTGAATGGAGCACAGAGTATGCCAGGTTGTTGATTCACCTCACCCCGCCTCGTCTGTGCCTCACTTTCTCCACCTTTACATGGGCCTAATAATACTTGCCACCTACACACCTTATTGCTGTTGCAGGCAAAGGCATGGAGAGTGGGGGATCATTAGAAGATGTACATCTAACAAAGTGGAAACCTTTGAACTTTCAGAGCTGTTGAGCTGTCGGGCAGAGACCTGTTATCTTCATCTCTTATACTCCTCTTCAGCATTTCAATTACGTTAGAAGTGAAATGTTCTCTTCCGGTGCCAAGCCAGTGCATACATATCCAGGAGAGCATTCTGATCACCTGAAATTCAAGTGACCGTGACTAAATAACCCATGCTATTTAGCACAGAGAGAGCCCAAAAGGTAACTTTGTTTGTTCGCCACAAAATTTACAGGATCTGAACTGTGAAAGACTATAGATGGGTGATTGACTTATTTTCAAAAAAACTTGCTAAAATATCACGTCGGTTCATTATCCTTTGTTTCACTCCACAAATAGTTATGGAGCTCTTATTTTGTGCCAGAGACTGTTCTAGTGACAAACCAGATAAAGTCCTTGTCCTCATATGCATTATACTCTTGAGAGAGCAGGCAAATAATAATCAAATAAATAAAGATATGAGCTCACATAGTAAAAAAGGTTCTGAAGAAAATGAAATGGGGTAATTGATGAAAGAATGACCAAGATGAGGAAGATGATTTAGTTGGGATAATTAAGAAGTTCTCATTCAAAAGAATTCAACTCATCCTGGGGCTTCATGACTGGAGGTTGCTGGGCTCAGGTGTCCGCCATTAGATACTTTCGCTTTCCTGGCCTTCATTTTAAATTGTAAGTGTGATCTAAAGGAGTCACACCCATGCTGTTTGTGCCTGAACGTGAATCTGTCAAACTCTTTTGACCCCATCCAGAGGGATGAGGCAAAATGTAGGCCAAGGGACCCAGTCAGGTAGAGGATGCGGCCTCTGTGTCATCATCTCAGCCTTCACATCAAGGTGCTTTACCCCTCAGGAACAATCTTTCGATTACGGGTGACTAGAAATTGGTTTGAGAGGTTTCCAAAGCCATAGATCTTGTAATCACTGTTGCCATACCTGCATTCTTCCCTTCCTATCAACAAACACTGGAAAAGCTCTGATTCATGGCTAACAGGCTTGCCATGCGGGCTTCTTGTTCTGAGTCAGAGTGGAAGAGCTCAGAGGCTTTGGTTGGTAGGGCTTAGTAATGAGGAAGGAAATGGTTACTAGGAAATGAAGAGCTACACTCATCAAAGTGATCAGTAACCAAAGAACAGTGACTTAGTTCTTTGTTACATGGTGGAAGAGAAAAGAGTAGGTGTGTGACAGAACCAGACCCAGATGACCCCACACTGCTCAAGGGCCAGTGCCAGCTTCCTATGAAGCTGCCTAGGAAGTAGGTGGGGACAGCCCCGCTTGTACCTCCATATTGTTTATTTTTGCTTTCCCGAAATAAGCAATCTCAAGCTTTAATTTCCATGTGGAAACACTCCCCACTCTCTCCTGCCCTCAAAATGTGGGTGTGTAGAAGAACAAGAACATAAAACAACCTCAGCAGTAGATTTTGAAGGCACTAATTAATGACCTGAATTGGGAAATTTTACTCACAGCTGCTCTCATCTCACCTACCTTTGATTTGTTCTGCCATTAATGGCTATTCACCAAGCTGGCAGAGCACCCAAAGTCGGTAGGATATTCTAGAAACATTCAGAATTTAGTAACAATAATATATAGTTTGACTCACTTTGTATCTAATAATACACTTAATCTTACAATGGTTCTGTCAAGTAGCTATCCTATTATCCTCCTTTTACAGACTGGGAAATTGAGGCCCAAGAAAGTTTATGTCACTTGCTCAGCCACAGAATGGCCTAGTAGGATCTACTTTCCAAGCCTGTCTCTGTCTCTGTCTCTCTCTGTGTCTCTGTCTCTGTGTCTCTTTGTCTCTCTCTGTGTCTCTGTTTCTGTCTCTCTCTCTCTCTCTCTCTCTCCCTCCCTCCCTCCCTCTCTTTCTCTGTCTTTCTGTTTTGTTTTTTGTTTTTGTTTTACAGTATTAAGGATCAAACTCGGGGGTGCTCTACCAATGAGCTACATCCCCAGCCCTTTTTATTTTGACACAGGCTTTGCTTAAATTGCCCAGGCTGGGCTCATACTTGAGATCCTCCCTCCTTATCCTCCAGAATGCTGATCTTATAGGCATGGGCCACCATGCCAGGCTCAAAGCCTGTCTCCAGGTCATTATAGTATTACTGCTTCTCCTACTGCTTACGACAGTTGTCCTGCAGCTCTTGGTGCTTCTGACTGTTCTTGTGTGTTTGCTTCAACTCTGACTCTGTGGCTCATTTCATGTATTATTTATCTCTTCCCCAACTACTTCCAGGAAAGGTGGTGACTAGCTTTAAGGGTCCAACCAATCTAGGGGAATATTTCACCAAATATTTACCAGCTGACTTATAATTATTTGTTACCCACCCACACATTTCCTTCAAGTGTTTTTCATGCCCACTCTTTCCTCAGAGAATTAGGACTGTGAACCTCTGAAGCCCAAATGAGCACCACAGTATTTCTGGAAAGTTTGAGTTGGGTAGGCATCATGCCCAGAGATGGCCCTGGCAGATACCATACTTTTTAGAGATGACTGATTTCATTTTCAGAAAGTCAGAGCCAAAACATAATCTTACTAAATACTGGGATGAGAGCCCAGAGTTTGGTTATTACATATAGAAAGAAATCCTGCCCCAGGCTCATAGGAATAGCAGTTCTATGGATGGATTGGTTGACTTTGTTTCATGTGCTTAGCTGGTTGAAGTAGTGTGTTTATACCAGTAGGGTCGTGGATTTGCCACTAGGTGCAAAGATATGATGGTTGAGCATGGCTTGTGTTTTGCCCCTAGGGGCACATGCTGTGTGGGGATGGGAGTGATCTGAAAGTTTCCAAGCATAGATCCATCCATATTCCAACAGGAGCAGGTCAAAGTGAAAAAAGAACTGGACTGGCAAATTTTGTACCATAATGTGATTAAAGAGACCCAGGAAACTAAGTACCAAACTTTACCTGTCTATCCTAAACTGCAAGTCAATTTCAAGATGTCCTCCCCCAAATGCAGTAACCGTGCAATCTCAAATTCTATTTTCTTTTATATTCTATCTTCTTCCTCAGAGACCTATGTCTTAGGTCACCTGGCAGCATTTTCTCTCCCTTCTTTACCACATCTTTCTTTTCAACCCTCCTTTAAAATTCACTGGTTCCATGATAATAGTCCACCAAATGTCTTTTTTTTCCCGCACCAGAGTGTACACACGTGTAATCCTAGCACTCTGGAAGACTCACAAGTTCAAGCTCAGCCTGGCCAACATAGCGAGACTCTGTTTCAAGAAAGCAACAAAAAGTTTTTGTCCAAAGGAAGACTAAAGCTTGTCTTCATTTCCTCAGAGAAAAATGAGGGGAAATAAGCTTAAGTTCAAGATAGGAGAATTGGGCCAGGGATTTAGCTCAGTGGTTCTGGCTCCTGCCTCGCAAGCCCAAAAAAAATTAAGACAAGAGAATTGGCCTGATGACCACAGGCTCACTCCCAACATCCCCCACACTCCTTAATTAGGGGTCACCTCATTGTCACTTTCCAGTTCATTACTCAGCACCTGGCCATCTGCTGCTTCAGTGTGGCCATGCCTGGTTTTTATTTGCTTGAGAATTTGCTTTTCCTATCAAAGTCTTCTGGGGCTTCTCACGAACCTATGTCAGGTTTGAAATACTCAAAACAGTTGGGTGATGTGAAGCAAAGACCTCGAGGAGTCATTTTTACATCTAAGTGAGAAAATGTTATAGGTTCTCATCTGGGAGGAATTTGTGGCCACTGTGTGGTAGCAGCAATCTCCAGGTGAGTGGTGGCCTTTTCAGAGACCCCTTATACTCTCTTGTGCACACAACACACCCCGAAGAGTATTTAAAGCCAAGATGACTGACAGGTGTCACTCTCTAATGACCCCAGTCTCTGAGTCAGACTGCCCCTTTTGGTGACAGTTGAAGGGAAGGCTCCACAGCCAGGCACATCAGGATATTAAAGGAAATGCTCTCCATTAATGAGCACGTGTTATGCTCCACTGCATGAAGATTAGCTCTCCTTATGATCACAGCAGCTCTGTGAGGTAGGAATGTTCAGAGCCTCCTCATTTTCCAGGCACCTGAGGGTCAGAGTGATTTAGAAACTCCCCCTAGCTTACTCAGCTTACTATGGCGCTTCTGAGACTCAGACACTGCCTGTGCATTTTGCAACCACCCTACACTGAGAGGCTCAGAGCGCCTGGAGGCTCCCAGAGGCTCCCAGTGCCTGGAGGTGGGGCTGGAATTGGACTGAAGGTAGCACTTCACCACTCCTTGGATTCCCTCGATTCCAAGACACTGTCATGTATCTTAACAGGCACCATTGGCTTAGAAACAGTTTTGGAGCAGGCACATAAATCCCACAGTCTGGTTAAATTACATGACTGTGTAGTGGTCAGAGTCATTGACTCTTTCCACCTCCACCACTTAATAGAGGTGTATGTGAGTGTGTGTGTAGGAGCTTGGAGAATTCACTTAACTTTTCTGTGCTTCAGTACTCTCAACTTTCAAGAAAGAGATAACTGGGCAGGGGATTTAGTTCAGTGGTTTCGCTGCCCGCTGCGCAAGTGCAAGGACTGGAGTTCAATCCCCGGTACCAAAAAAAAAAAAAGGATAACTATACCTAACTCATAGTATCTGAAGTAAATTATTACAGATAAAGCACTTAGAATAGCTCCTGGCAAATATTAAGTTGGCTATATATTAGTTATTATTATTATTATCCCCGTCATCACTTTCACTATAATTATATATTCTGATTTCGGAAATGATAAAAATGTGAAATATGTACTTTTTCAAAGTGAAAGAACAAAGTAAAGATATAGATCTGGCTTACTGACTGCTGCCTAGAAAGTGCATATTTTCTTGTAATATCGTCCTCTATATGACCTAAGCATCATCTAATTCTGCCATCTCGAGGGTTACTTTTTTTCTAAAATACTGGACAAAAAATGTTTTCCCCCTCACATTCAATCTGCAGCCAGATGTGCATCAGGCAGCCACTCCTCCAGGCTTGGATCCTTCCTGGTCACCCTCAGTGACTCCTCTGCCCAGGCCACTGCTCACTGCCAGCCTTGTCACCATGTGGAGGTCCTGCACAGTAGCCTTTCCTGGTCCTGGATATGGAGCAGGCCCTCTCCTTACTGCTCAACCTGGCAGTCCCCACCACTCCGTCACTGAGTTCTGTGGGAACAGTATCCCTTACTGGAGGGTTGGGAGGAGGCAAACTAAGAGAATTTCAGTGAGAGTGAGAGGGCTACAGAACTGTCCACTCTAAAGGGCTTTTAGCATTGTGTTGTGCAACAGAAAACGTGTAAGACTTGATCCCTTCACTAAGGTCCTTTGGGGACAATCTCCAGTTCCTAACTTGGCTGTCCCTTGCTAAAGGTGGTGAGCTTTTCTTCTATGCCTTGGTTTTCAAGATGTAAGATACTAGCTTACTTTAGGGAAGTCCCACCCCAATAGCAAACTTTGACCAGTTACTATACCCTGAGAACTGCTCTAAGCACCTTAACAGTATTAACTTCTGTATCTAAATGATTCTGAAACGCACCTATATTTACATTTTAATATATCTGAAACCAGGATGCCTCTTAAAATCAGTGGTGTTAAGATCGAGCAAGTTGTGTATTTTATGATGGAATTCATGTGATATGAGAATAAGCAAAACCTCATACAGATGCTTCTCCTAAAATGGGGTTCTTTCCCAGGGTAAACTGAAAATATCAGAGATGGAAAATGCTCACTTAGCCTATAGAATATCATAGCTTAGCTTAGCCTACCTTAAGCATGCTCAAAATATTTAGAGTTGTCTACAGTTAGGCAAAAGCACCTAATACAGAGCCTCTTTTATAATGAAGTGTTGAATACATCATGTAATTTATTGAAAACTGTACCGAGAGTGAAAAACAGAATATTTGTATGGGATGTTTTTGTACCATTATGAAGTTAAAAAGCCATATATTGAACCACTATAAGTTGGGAGTACTTATATTTGTCATATCTCATGTAATAGATTTGATCTTCTGAAAATGAAAAAAATCAGTGATATAGAGTTTAAGGGCTAACTTGGTTTTTTTTCCTTTTTGGTGGATAATAAAATAATGGTCTGTATTATAGTCTTACAGATCATGGATTTGAGGTGCAGAGAGGCTACACAACTAGTGACCTCAAAGTTGCTCAAGATCATGCAACTAGTGAAGGGAAGATTAGAACATAGACAGCCTGACTCAAAAACCCATACCCTTAGAAGATGACCTGTTTTTCCACCTCTGGTAATCTCCACCCCATTAATGATCAAGGATGGTCTACTCCTATTCACACTGAGGAAGGGAAGACTTCTTCAAAGGTTCACAAAACCTGCCCAGCTGGTCCAGCCAACTTATATTTATAGTTATATTATCTATGGTCATACTGTTAAGCAAAGCAAGGGCCAGTGTTTTTGTTTTTGTTTTCAGACCTGTCCCCTAATCTGCAGGGCAGAGAGGAGTTCCAGTGCCATTTACAGCAGGCTTGCCACAGAGCCACCCAATCCAAGAAGTAGTGGAAGCCTTGAAATGAATAGTGTTTCCTTCAGTGTGGGAGCCAGGGCAAATTCCGGGGCAGGGCTCCCTCCTGAGAAAGGAGGCTGGGTAAGGATTCACAATTCTTCTGTTCCAACCACATTCCTGCAGTGGAGAGATGAAAAGATGGGTAGTGACTTTCCTTCTGGTTACATGTATTTGGAAGAAAATGTATTGTGTATGCTTCATCTATTCATTCCCTGTGAGCCTATGAAAGAAAGAAGTTGGACAATAGAAGCAGAAAATTACATCACTCAGACCATGTCTGCATCAAGCAGGTAAAAAGCCAGAATACTTCAAAGGGAGGGAAAAGGCTATAGCATATGGAATAACTCATGAGATTTGAAGTAATCTGTAAAGAAAATGTGGTATTTACACACAACGGAGTACTACTCTGCCATAAAGAAGGATAATCTTGAGTCATTTGTAGGAAAATGGATGCACCTTGAGACCATAAGTTTAAGTGAAATAAATCAGATACACAATCTTAAATACCACATGGTTTCTCTTCTATGAGAAACTCAAATTATAAATAAAGAGCAAAAGGAAAAAGTAGATTGTCTTAGTTACTTTTCTCATTGCAAGGACAAAATATCTGACACTTACAAGTTAAAAGAGGAAAGGTTTATTATAGCTCACAGTTTGTAGAGGTTTCAGTCTATAGTTAGTTGGCCCCAAGGCAAGGTGGCATGGCACAGGGACATGGCAGAGTAGAAACAGTCCATGGCAGGGCAAGGAGGAAGCAGTGGACCAAGAGCCTTCTTTTCTCTTTTACCCCATCCAGGAGACAAGCCTATTGGATGGTGCCAGCCACACCCAGGGTGAGATTTCCCATTATCCATACTCAGAACTATGCTAAACCAATCCGCAGATGAATTTAGTTGTTATGCACCCTTAATCCCTATACACACACCCTAGATTCAGCTGCCTCCAAAAAGGCCCACCTGTGAGCACATGAGGCTTTGGGAGGGGGGAACGGACAGCTAGATACAAGCCATAGCATATATAGTAGGCAGTAGAGAGGTAGATCTTTCTCAAAGGAGAAAAAGAATCAAGAGATGGAGAGAAGGAGGAAGGGAAAGGGAATGAAAAAAGGAATTAAGATGTATTATGTACATGTACCAACTTCACACAAAGGAATGTAAACACTACGTACTGCAAACATGTACTGCTAAAAAAGTTTACAAAGGCTGCAAAATGTGCAGTTTGTGGTCTTCCTTTTGCTACACAGACCCTAGGAAAACAGGATTTTTATATTACCAGGCAAGTAAAAGAAAAATGAGGAATAAACTTAATACTAGATCTGGAATGAGGATCATGGGACTTCATTCCTAATATTAAGTGGGTGTCATGGGAAATTTTTAAAAAATAACACCTCACTGTTCTCATGATTAAATGTTTTGTGATCTATGTCATATTTTATATAAAATGTAATATATTCCTTTATATTGTCTGATTTTGTACTTTTCAATGTCGATTCAAGTGCTTTAAATAGTTAATGAAAGTAGGCAGTATTTATTTTGTTATTTTTATTGCATACATTTAAGGTATAGAACATGATGCTTTGATTACTTAATTTTATTTCTCTATTGAAAATTCTGTGATACATATCAACATGTGAATCACATTTTGGTCAACTCTTTTAGGAACAACTAATTATGAAAACCACAATGTGCTTTCTACCATTTGTATGTGCTATCTATCCGTGGACACTTATTGGTGTGTTAGCAATGTGTTTGGAAACTTCTAACAAGGACATTGAACTTTTAAATTGAAAACTGAAATATTCACTATGGAATCAACTGAGGCATCCAGCAATGCATGAATCGATAAGAAAATGTGATACATAATACACAATGGAATATTATTCAGTCATAGAAAGAATGAAATCCTGTCATTTGCAGCAACATACATTGAGGACATTATGTTAAATGAAATAGGCCAGGTACGTAAAGACCAATACCTCAAGTTCTCACTCCTGCAAGTGTGTTAATCAGCTTTTCATCACTGTGATCTGAGAAGATCAACTTAAAAGAGGAAAAGTTTATTCTGGCTCATGGTTTCGGAGGTTTCAGCCCATGGTTGGCTGGTTCCATTGCTGTTGGTCTTGGGTGAGACAGAAATATCATGGCAGAAGAATGCAGTGGAGTAAAGTTGCTTAACTCCTGACAGCCAGAAAGCAGAGAGAGTGGAAAAGAGCCAGAGAAGGATGGGGTCAGGGAACAGTTATAGTCCCGAAATTCACATGTTCATGATGCAGTCCCTTCAACTAGGCCTCCCCTCCCGTTTCCATCACCTCCCACTAATGCTGTCAAGTTTTGATCTCATCAGTGGATTTATCCACTAAAGAAATTAGAGTCCTCAGGATCCAATCACTTCCCAAAAGCCCATCAGTAACCAAGGCTTCAACACAATAAGCCTTTTGGGGGATATACCGTTTCCAAACCATAACATATATGGAAGCTAAAATAATTGATTTCATAGAAGTAGAGAACAGCTTAGTGGTCACTAGACTCTAGGAAAGGGAAGAAAAAGGGGAACAGGGATGTTGGATGATGGGTACCAAAATACAGCTAGCTATATAGAAGAATAAATTTTAGTGCTCTGTAGCACAGTGGGATAGCTACAGTTTACAACGAAACTTACATTCTTATGAAGAACTAGGAGAGAGGAATTTGAAGTTCCCAATACAAAAAAACAGATAAATATTTCAGGAGGCGGAAATGCTAACTACTCTGGTTTAACCATTACTTTGTGTACCAAACATTATGTGTCAATTTAAAATAAAAGTAACGAATTTGTAAAATAAAAGCTAAAACAATTGAGAGCTGAGTAATATAAAATAACCTCTATGAAGGTCATACTCCAACAAGTTTGCCCTCTAATTGGTTTTTCTCTGGCATGACCAACCCTCTTTGTGTAGGTCTTTTCCTTGTGTTTCTTACATGCTATTAGTTTTGGAAACACACCTCTGTTCTGCTTACTTTGAAAATATTTTAGCTCATATCCTTTCCTGCAGTTCTACAGATATGGAAAATCATTTGTTAGTCAGGAGAAGAAGTTGAGCCACTCTTCTCTTTCTAAAATAAGAAATTGTGACCTCCCTGCCATCTTCTGCCTTGCACCTGCTGCCCTGGGCTCCACTTGCCACTTGCACAGGCAAAAGCAATTGCTCTGCCAAGTGCTTACATCTCCTTGGCGAAGTCTAATGCCATGATCCCTATGCCTAATGCCTTACATGTCCATTCTTAAAACCAGTGTGGAAGAATCATGAACTCTGGCATGGAATTGCACTATCAGATCAACTATCTTTTGCTGGAATTTGGCTCTCTGTATTTCACGATTCATCTCATGACTCAGAGCACGTTGGGAGCCAGAGTGTCTAGCATTTTTCCTTTCTTGAGCAGATTTTCACTAGAGCAACTTTTCACTAGTTCAAGAAAAAGTCTTTTTGCAGCTCTCTCTCTTTGAATATTTGAGAGATGTGAATTTTAGTATATTCATAGACATGTGCATCCAATACTGTAGTTAATTTTAGAGCATTTTCCTGTAAGCCCATGCCCTTTATCTATCACTCCCTAACTCTCAACTTCCCAACCCAAAGACCCCACTAATCTTTTTATGTCTACAGATTTCTCTATTCTGGACTTTCATATGAATGGAATCACACACTATGTGTTATTTTTATGTCTGGCGGCTTTCCCTTAGAATATGTTTTCAAGGTTTTTCCTTGTAGAATGTATCAGCACTTCATTCCTTTTTATGGCTGAGTAATATCCCATTTTAGGGATATACCACATATTATTTCAACAGAAAGACTTAAGCAGAATCCACGGGGTAAAATGAGCAGGAACTAGGACTCGTGTCAGTAAGCTAGATGGAGTTTAGGACCCCACAATTCTGGCGATCTCTGGAGCAGATGTGGCACAGAAATGCCACGTGGAACTACCGAGGTCTTGCAATGGACTGAGACCTTTGGTCTAGACTTTCACCAGACCAGTTTCCAGGCCTCCTGTACTGGAGATGGTGATAATTTTCCTTCATACTCACGGAGAATCTACTTTGTCCTTTGGTCCTGGGGTCCTAAATGTCCTTTGGCCCCACTCCTGATTGCAGCAGAATCAGTAGGCTTTGGAGCCCCATGTAGGCTTCTGTGACCTGGTTTAAAAAGGTGAGATGGGAGAATCAGGTTTCTCCCTTGCAATCACGGTATTAGGAAGCCAAAAGTCTGCACCACTGTATGAGTTGGGATTGAAAGGTGCTAGGCAGACTGGGAGCAGGTCAATGTGGCAGGCCACGTGTAAGTAAAAGTTCTGAGGAAACCAGTCAGCAGAGAAAGAAGAATGGAGCAGATATACCGAGAGAAGCAGAGACACCAAGAGAGAGGTCCTGGGCCTCTCTCTGGAAGGTGAGCAGGAAATTGTAGCCGCCTCACTTCCTGTGCTAGGTGTCACTGTGTTGTTTGTCTTGGGAGTGCCATGAAATCTTGGTTGCCTTACAATGACCTGTGCTTCCCAGCCCCCAGCACAGAACCTTCTTGTTGAGCCAGCTAGAATGGCTGCCTGTTACTTGCATCACAAAAGAGCCCTGACTGGAGTATGTGCAGAAGGGGTATGGAGTCTGGCATGGAGAGGGAACAGTTTTGGGTAGCAGAAGTTCAGCAGGGTGTTGGACCTTGGCTGGGCAGCAGTCTGGCAGCATGTGGTGGAGGAAGAAGGACGTTCCTGTAACAAGGTCAAGCACAGAGGGCCAGAGGCTTCTTGTGAGCTTCCTGGACTGAGGCAAATGTGTGTGTGCACAAATGTGTGTTTACACTCCTGTGCATGTCTCTGTGTGGCAGGTGTAGGTGGGGAGAGGAGGATCTTATAGCCGAATCTTTACTTAAGGCAGGATATGGAGGAAAGCCCAGAGATTGAGTGGCATGGACTCAGCTGGCACCAAGGGCACTGCCTGGTCCTTCAGTCTTGCATCTTTCATTTGGCCATAGCTTTATGTTGGCAAGAACAAAGCTGTTGTGCTTTGATGTATCTCTAGTGAGACCAGGTATTATAAAGCTGAGAAAAGAACTTCGGGAGATGGGTAAGGGGAAAATGTCTGACGAAAAGATTTTTCTCGATTTTCTCCTTCAAATATATGCACCAACTACAATCATGAAACTAGCAAGGCTTCAAAACAACATCCACAAACTCCTCAGCTAGTCTTTGGAAATTCTTAGTAAACTGAACAAAAGGTGATTTTATAACCCACCAACATTATTAAATGTGAACACCTAGCATAATTGTCCCAAAGGTGGCTGCAAGAATGGGGCCCTGCTGGGGATTTAGCTCAGTGGTTTCGCTGCTTGTTGCACAAGCGCAAGGACCCGAGTTCGGTCCCCGGTACCAAACAAACAAACAAACAAACAAACAAAACAACCAAGAATGGGGCCCTTTCAGGAACTGCAGTGCAGGAGAATCCCTCTAACATCTGGGTCCTGGGCACCCTCCTACTTGGGGAAGAAGAGCTGCTGGACACCCTTTAAAATGTGCTGATACTCTGGGTGTGTGCATATGTCTGAACTTGCCAAGATGTATATGATAATTATGTGCAATTTAATTTGTTTTTTCAATGCTTACTTTTTCTATTTTAAAATATCAGTATATATTTGTAGTATTCAATGCATACATTCCCTGTGGGGAATTAGTATATGTGCTTAATACATCTTAATTTCCGTTTTTATCCCCTTTCCCTTCCTTCCTTCTCTCCTCCATCCACCCATTCTCTTCCTTTCTTTTTCATACGTGTTTGCAGTACACAACATTGACATTCCTTGTGTGGAGCTGGTGCATGTACACATCTTAATTCTCTTTTTCATCCCCTTTCCCTCCTCTCTCTCTATCCCTTTCCATCTCTCTCTCTCTTTTTTTTTTGGTACTGGGGATTGAACTCGGGTCCTTGTGCTTGCGCAGCAGGCGGCGAAACCACTGAGCTAAATCCCCGGCCCCTCCCTTTCCATCTCTTGATCCCCTTCCTCCTTAAGAAAAATCTATCTCCTTGAAATTTTTTCATATCAATTGTACCTCAGTGCAGCTTTAAAAAGGGTGACATGATTTTCTTTTTCCTAGTCCCAAAGTATTACATGTTTATTTTGGGGGAAAATCAAGGCATGCAGGAAAGCACGAAGAAGACTTAAAAATGCATGGTAACCCTTGACCCACAGATAGCTGGTCACATGGTGCTCTCTGCAAATCGCAACCTTCTTCTGTCCCTACATTCACACTAATCTTCCTGGCTTTCTGTCAGCTCCAGGACAGCGTGCCTGTGGGCTCTGATGTGCACCAGCCTGGCAGAGAGAAGCAGAAGTTGAAACAATCCTGCCACCTGCTGCCCAACCTGCTTCCCTAAGCAGCTTTTTTTTTTTTTTTTGGCCCTTTCAAGCTCCTTTTCTTTTAACAGCTTCTGTTGTTGGTATTTTTCTAATTGTAAAGGTAATATACACTAGCTATAAAAATGCAAACATCAGAGAAGAATTTGAAGTAAAAAAATGAAGGTTTCTCTTCCACAACCCCATTCTCCAGAGGTACCCACTCTGACCGGTTTAATGTGTATCCTTCTAGATCTTCTTCTATGTGTTTGAATTAGTATACATGACTCATTCACTCATTCATTCATTCAAAAATATGTCTTTAGGGCCTCATATTTGTCAGTCTAGATGCTGTGGCCTATAGCTATGATCAAAATACCATTTCTTTCTTTTTTAAGCTTACATTGTAGTGCAAGAAGGCACATGCCTTGACGAGTGAACAAGGAGTCCGCATCATGCAAGGCAATGACAGGGAGCAAATAAGACTTAGGGAGAAAATAAGAGAGTTGGAGAGTTTTCAGCAGGTGGAAAGGGGTTGCTATTTTATAGAGTAGAAAAGGAAAGACGTACAGAGAAGGTGGAATTAGGGCAGGCCTCTTAAGGAAGTGAATGACTAATAATTGTGCTTTTCTGGCACAAGAGCAAAGGCCTGGGACACAAACATATTTGAGAGACATCAAGAGACTTGTGTGGCTGAAGCAGTAGAGTGACTAGAGGGGGAGAACAACAGGAGACAAGGTCACAGAGATAACGGTATAGGGATGTAGTTTGAGGTGACTACAATCACCTTGGTTGTAGCTGGCATTTTGCTGTTAGGTGACCCTGGAACACATCCCAATCCCTATAGAACAAACAAAGTAATTAAGACAGTCAGTTGAGAGTGTTGTGTTGGTCATTGACACCCAGGCTGTTCTTTTCTTTTTTTTTAAACTGACAGCAGATATGTTAACAGTTTTTGAGAAAGACCAGGTATATTCTGGTTGGCCATGGACCACTTCTGTCTAGCACAGAATACAAATCCCTTTCTCTTACTTTGGGGTATTGGGATCTTCCTGTCTTGCTATTGTTCAAGATACGCTTCTGTCCATAAGATCTCAATAAATTGCACTTCCTGCGGTCCTGGATCTGTCTATCGCTTTCTTTGGGATCCTGTCTGCTTTCAAGTTCGATGGTTGGTTCTTATACACTGGGGTCAGCTTTTTCCAAAATGCAGGGATAGAGTGGGCACAGGTAAGCTCTAGAACTGAAGGGGTAAGGAGGAGAAACAACTTTCTTGGGGACCTTTGAGAGTTGGAATTATAGAGGAAAAATACTGCCACAACAGCCACTGGAGTGCTTTGAGTAGAGGAGAGCAGAGACGTGAGTTAATTTCTCATTTCAGAGGATCACTCTGGCTGATGTGCTGAGAAAGATCTTAAGCAGGTAAAGCAGAATCAGATAAATAGGTAGAGATGGAAAGCAGAGGTCTGATACCTGGGACATTCCCATGGTATTTTTCTTTTCGCATTTTAAAAAAAAATTCTTTTATTGGTACATTTTAGGTATACAACACATTTACATTTCTCTTTGGGAACTTGTACCTTTACATGATGCATCTTGGTTCTTATTTTTTCCCCAATCCCAGCCCTCCCTTCACCCCTCCACCCTTCCATATTTACAAAGACTTGGTTTCCATTTTTTCCAATTCTCATAATTTTTCCTTTCCCTTCTTTCCTTTCCCCTTTCCCTCCAATTTTCCCTACCCCTTTGGACCGTTTCTTCCTATTTTACATTATCAATTATTCATTTTAATCATTGGTACATTTTAGGTAAGCAATATAATGACATTCATCATTGGAAATTTGCACCTTTACATAATCTCTCTTGGTTCTTATTTTTCACCCTTGCCCAGCCCTCCCTTCAACCCCTCCATTCCTCCCTATTTACACAGACTTTGTTTCCATTCTTCCATTTTCTCATATTAATTCCATTCCTTCTTTCCTTTCCCCTACCCCTCCACCTTCCCCTTCCCCATTGCCCCTTTTCTTCCTATTTCACATTATCTATTATACTTTTTAGTCCTTATTTATACTTTCAGTTTCTCACACTAGAGAAACTATTCAGTATTTACACATGTGTGCTGCTTATTTCACTTAAGAGTATCACCTCAATGTGCATCCATTTAGCTACAAATGTCTCTGATTTCTCATTTTTTATGGCTGAGTAGTACTCCATTTTATAAAAAACCCACATTTTCTTGATCCAGTCTCCAGTTGACGGGCATTTGTGCTGTTTCCAAGTTTCAGCTATTACAAATTGTGCTGCTCTGAACATGGGTGCACATATATCATTGTTGTATGATTCCTTCAGTTCTTTGGGGAAGATACTGAGCAGGGGAATAACTGGGTCAAATGAGACTTCCAGTCCTAGTTCTTTGGAGTCCTAGTTCCTAGCTCTCCATACTGATTTCCACAGTGGTTCCACCAGTCTACACTCCCACCAGCAGTAGAGCAGGGTTCCTCTTTCACCACAGCCCTGCCAGCATTTGTTATTGGCTGATTTCATGATAGCAGCCATTCTTTCTGGAGTGAGGTGGAATCTCAGCGTTGTTTGCATTTACATCTCTCGAATGATCAGTGCTGTTGAACATTTTTTCATATATTTATTTGCTATTTCTACATCCATGTCAGAGAAATGTCTGTTCATTTCAGATGCCCATTTTTGGAATGGCTCTTTAAATTTGGGAGGTCTGATCTTTTTAAGTTCTTTATAGATTCGAGATAGTAGACCTTTGTCTGAGGAAGAGCAGGTGAAGATTTTTTCCCACATTGTGGGTTGTCCCTTCACACTGCTGGGAGTTTCTCTTGCTGTGCAGAAGATTTTTAATAAGAAGAAATCCCACTTGTTGATTGTGCTAGTTCATGGGCAACTGAAGTTATGTTCATAAAATCTTTTCCTACACCAATATCTTCAAGAGTTCTACCTAACCTATGTTCCAGCTGGTTCAGTGTTTCTATTTTAATATTTAGATCTTTAATCAATTTAGATTTTAGTTTAGTGCATGGCAAGAGACATAGGTCTAGTTTTAATCTGTGGCAAGTTGAAACCCAGTTTTCCAGCACCATTTATTAAAGAGGCTGTCTTTCCTCCAGTGAGGGTGTTGAGCTCCTTTATCAAAGATGGGAAGACTGAGTGTGTTTGGAGTTTTTCTGCATCTTCTAATGTGTTCCACTGGTCCTCAGGTCTGTTTCTTTGGCAGTACCATGCTGTTTTTATCACAGTAGCTTTGTAGTATAGTTGTAAGTTGGGAATTGTGATACCCCCTGCCATGTCTCTGTTACCTAGAATTGCTTTTGCTATTCTGGGTCTCTTCTTGTTCCAAATGAATTTTTGGATTGTTTTCTCAAGGTCTATGAATTTATGCTGCTGGGATCTCAATTGGGATTGCATTGAATCTATATAGCAGTTTTGGATGTATGGTCATTTTGACTGTATTGACCCTTCCTACCCAGGAGCAGGGGATGTCTTTCCATTTTCTGATAGCCTCCTCAATCTCTCTTTTCAGAGTGCTATAGTTTTCAGAGAGGAGGTCTTTGATTTCTTTCGTTAGGTTGATTCCTAAGTATTTCAATTTTTTGGATGCTATTGGGAAAGGAATTATTTGCCCTATTTCTCTCTCAGTGAGTCTGTTGTTCATGTAGAGGAAAGCTATTGATTTTTTTGTGTTGACCTTGTGTACAGCTGCTTTACTGAATTTGGTTAATAAGTCTAGCAGACTTTGGATGGAGTTCTTGGGGTCTTCTATATAGAGTATCATGTCATCTGCAAATAATGACAATTTGACTTCTTCATTTCTTTATTCCTTTTATTTCTTTCTATTGTCTAATCGGCGTGGCTAAATTTTCCAAAACTATATTGAACAAGAGTGGTGATATTGGACATCCTTGTCTTGTTCCTGATTTTAGTGTGAAGGATTTCAGTGCTTGACCATTTAGTATGATACTGGCTGTTGGTTTTTCATAGATGGCTTTAACATTTTGAGATAGAAAACATCTCTTCCAATTTTTTGTAGGGTTTGTATCATAAATACATTTTGGATTTTGTCAAATGCTTTTTCTGCATCTATGGAGATAATCATATGGTTTTTGTCCTTGGCTCTATTGATACAGTGCATTACATTGATTGATTTGGGTATGTTGAACCATCCCTGCATCCCTGGGATGAATCCCACTTGATCAGGGTGTATGATCTTCTTGATAATCTTCTGCATTCTATTTGCCAGTATCTTATTAAGGATTTTTGCATCTATGTTCATTAGTGAGATTGGCCTATAGTTCCCTTTTTTGGTTGGGTTTTTCTCTATTTTGGGGATCAAAATGATGTTTGCTTCCAGGAATGAATTTGGGAGTATTGCTTCCCTTTCAATTTCATTGCAGAGTTTAAACAGTAGTGGCAGTAATTCCTCTCTAAATGTCTTGTAGAATTCAGCAGTGAAGCCATCAGGACCTGGGCTTTTCTCAGTTGGTAAGTTTTTAATTACATTTTCAATTTCATTGATTGATATTGTATTGTTTAGAACTTTTAGGTCTTCTTTGTTCAACTTTGGTAATTCACATGTGTTTAGGAATCTGTCCATTTCTTCTGTGTTTTCCATCTTATTGGCGTATAGGTTCTGGAAGTAGGTATTGATGATCCTCTGGATTTCTGCTGGGTCTGTTATAATTTCATCCTTTTCATTCCTAATTGCATGGGTTTGGGTCTTTTCTTTCCTTTTTCTGATAAGGTTGGCTAAGGGTTTGTCCATTTTGTTTATTTTTTCAAAGAACAAACTCTTGGCTTTATTAATTTTTTGTATCATTCTCTTTGTCTCCATTGAATGGATTTCTGCTCTGATCTTTATAATTTCCTCCTTTGTATGAGCTCTGGGGTTGTCCTGCTCTTCTTTTTCTAGAAGCTTGAGGTGCAGCATCAGGTTGTTTAATTGGGCTCGTTCTGTTTTCCTCATATGCACATTCACTGCTATGAATTTCCCTCGTAAGACTGCTTTCATTGTGTCCCATAGATTCAGATATGATGTATTGTCATTGTCATTTAATTGAAGGAGCTGTCTGATTTCTTCTTCAATTTCCTTTGTGATCCATTGGTTATTCAGAAGTGTGTTGTTTAATTTCCATGTATTTATGGAATTTTTTCAGTTTCTTTTGCTATGGATCTCCAATTTCATCACACTATGGTCTGATAATATACAGGGGATAACTTCATTTCCTTTGGATTTACTTAAACTTGTTCTATGAGTGAGTATGTGGTCTATTTTGGAGAACCACCCATGTGCAGCTGAAAAGAATGTGTATTCTGATTTTGTGGAGTGTAACACTCTGTAAACATCTGTTAAGATCATTTGTTTAAGAGTTCGATTGAGTTCTAGTATTTCATTATTGATTTTTTTGTCTAGTTTATCTATTTGTGACAGTGGGGTATTAAGGGCCTCTACTACAATTGTATTTGTGCATATATGACTTTTCATGCCCTTTAATATTTGTTTTATATAGTTGGGGGCACTAGCGTTTGGTTAATAGATATTTATAATTGTCATCTCTTCCTGTTGGATTGTTCCCTTTTCAAGGAGGTAGTGTCCTTCTTTGTCTCTCTGAATCAGTGTTGGTTTGAAATCTACTTAATCTGCAAAGAGGATAGCTACTCCTGCCTTTTTTCAGGTTCCTGTCACATAGAGTATTGTTTTCCACCCTTTACCTTTCAGTCTATGAGTTTAATTTTGAATTAAGTGTGTTTCTTGTATGCAGCATATTGTTGGATTTTGCTTCTTGACCCATTCTGCCAGTCTATTTCTTTTGATTGGTGAATTGAGATCATTAACATTGATGGTTATAACTGATACATATTGAGTTATCCTTGTCATGACTTTTTGGTTTTGTTGGATTCTCCCCCTTTACATTTAATTTCTTGTTCTGCCCAAGGGGTTCATTCTGCTGTGCTTCCTGGGGTTGTGGTCCTCATTGTCTGTTCCTAGGATACTGTCTAAAATTTTTTGGAGTGCTGGTTTGGTATTCATGAAGTTCCTAATGTAAGACTGAACAACAGTTACTCCATCTTTGTAATAGGGCCCCAACTTTCTGCTTCTGTTACGGATCACCAGGTAGACATCAAGTTCCAAAGATGTGTTTGTTTTTGTGCCAGGAAGGTCTGTTGTGGGCATAGTGTTCTGTCTGCTTGCCCACTTCCCCTGCGGTCTGTTTTATCTCTCTCCTCCACTTTTGTATTTCTGCTTGTCAACTTCCCCTGCGACCCCCTATAAAAACAGCTTCGGACTCTGAGCCAGTTGCCTCTCTAAGCTACTTTGCTTTGGGAGTGCCATCTGGCCAGACTAATAAAGGTCTGTTTTACTTTCCAACTTGTCTGATGTGTTCCTTCCCGGGTGTTCTTCGCTGCAGTCAGCTCCTTGGAGCATTTGGTAAGGCCCTCGGTCTTACACTAAAGTGCTCTTTGTCATGAAAGTATCTTATTTCTCCATCAATTTTGAAAGATAATTTTGCAGAGTACATCAATCTGGGTTTGAGGCTGTTTTCCTTTAGGGCTTGAAATATGTCAGTCCAAGCTCTTCTTGCCTTGAGGGTTTGTGTTGAGAAGTCTGCTGTGATTCTGATGGGCTTTCCTTTGTATGTGATTTGTTTCTTTTCTCTAACTGCTTGTAGAACTTTGTTCTTCTGTTGGGTTTCTGGAATCTTAACAATTATATGCCTATGTGTAGATTTTTTTTTGATCAAGGCTAGTTGGAGTCCTATATGCCTCACTTATCTGTATGTCAAGTTCTTTTCCCCTGGTTGGAAAGTTTTCTGCCATTACCTCTGAAAATAGTTTTTTTCATGTCATCTGCATTCTCTCCTGTTTCTTCATTGACTCCAATCAGACTTATGTTATTCTTCTTTGCACCATCTAGCACCTGCTGTATTGATTTCTCATGATCCCTTACACTTTTGAAGCAATTTTTCTTTTCCTGGTCACTAACTGCAATCTCATCTTCTATATCTGAAATTCTGTCCTCACATTGGCTCATTCTGCTGTGTAGACTTTCAATGGAGTTTTTTATCTCCTGGAAATCTGTATGCATTTGTTTTATGGATTCCATTTGTTTCCTATGTTGGGATTCCATCATGTTCCTCAGGTCCTCTCAAGATTTATTAATCATGTCTTGCACTGTGGGCACAATTTCTGCTGCTATCTGGGAAATTATTTCTGATTTCTTTTAATCCAGATCCTCTTTTGTTGCCAGTTCAGGGAGTCCAGGTGGTTGAGTATCAGAGTGTTCCATCTCATTTCCCTTTGGGGTTGCTGTAGGTGATCTGGAAGTTTGGTTTTGAAACTTGTTTACATGTCTTCTCATTTCAATGGGGGGGTGCTATTGGCATCCATGCGGCTCACCTACTCTGGGCTGGAAGCAGTGGAATGGTGGCCCGGAAGCCACTTCCTCTAGGCTGGGAGCAGTGGAATGGTGTCCCTGAAACCCCTTCCTTTGGGCTGGGAGCTGTGGAACTGCAGCCCAGAAGCCCCTAGCTCTGGGCTGTGAGTGATGCAAAGGCAGCCTGGAAGCCCCTTCCTCTGGGCTGGGAGTGGTGGAATGGTGGCTCAGAAACCCCTACCTCTGGGCTGGGAGCAGTGGAACAGCGGCCCAGAAACCCCTTCCTCTGGATTGGGAGTGGTGGAACAGTGGCCCACAGACACTCCCATGTTTAAAGGTCAGAAAGGTGAGGAGGAATGAGCTAAGGAGAGCAAGGTTTGGCCGGTGAGGTAGGGAAAACACCAAGAGACGAGGATGCTGGTTTAAACCATAAAGGAAGAGAGTATGGCAAGAAAGAGGGAGTAATTCACAGTCTTAGATGCTGCCAATGGGCCAAATAAAAGGTCTAAATATTGCCTGCTGGACTTGGAGATGTGGAGGTGAATGGGCGACCATGGAGGTCCCTGCTGACCTTGATATGGAGTGTGGGGGCCAAATCTTGATATAACAGGCTGTAGAGAGAATGGTGGTAGAAACTAGGAAACACTGGAAAAGCCAGGGATAGAGAAAGGGAATGCAGTGAGGGAGGAGGGTGGAAGAACTCCAGTCATAGAGCAGTTCTTCCCAAAGTGTGACCCTCAAAGAGAAGTGGGGTAGGGTGGAGAGCTGCTAATTTATAGGAGGCTGAAGGGACATGACAAGTTAATGGAATGGATGATTCTCCCCTGGATATCTCAGTAAAACCTTATCAAAAATGTGGTGAGATAATTTGGTATGTATGAATCTTGGCATTACATTATTATATCAATATTAAATGTCTTGGATGTGATAATGACATTAAACTTTTGCAGAAGGATATTCTTGTTCTTAGGAGACATATGCTGAAGTATTTAGGGGTGAAGTGCTGTTAAAATATCTGTAACTAGGCAGGCGTAGTGGCACATGCCTGCAATCCCAGTACTCTAGGAAGCTGAGGCAGGAAGATCACAAATTCAAACCAAGCTGGTGCACCACAGGAGATCCTGTCTCAAAATAAAAAATATAAAAAAAGACTGGGGATATGGCTCATTGTGAAGGCCCTGGGTTCATTCCCCAGTACCAGGTACCAAAAACAGTCTGCAATTTACTTTCAAGTATGCTCCAGAATTTACACACACACACACACACACGCACACACAGCAAATGCATCAAAATGTTAAAAGTTTTAAGTGAAACGTATATTAAATATATATATTGTGTATATATTATAATATAATATAATGTATAATGTATAATATATAATATAATATAATATTAAATATATATATCTATACATACATACATATATATATATATATTTGGATCTTGTAGCACCCGATATAGGATACTGCTTAAAAATGCAGATCATTTCTGGGCCACTTATTGAATATCATGGCAAATAAATGTTTTATAATTAACTCTTTAAATTCTCTTTTAACTTTATAAAAGTAAAATCTGGTCCTTGGAAACTGCCCCAATAAAAAATACCTCCTCAAACATTACAGAAGTATAACATGAAGACGTTTTTCTTCTTATGTTTCTCAGGGGTCCTATCCACTGTCAACAGCTCCTTGCGTTTTTTATTTTATAGACTGTATTTGTTCATATATACATATCTTTGGGTTTTTTATTTTTTAAGACAAAATTGGGATTGTAATATACATATTGCTCTGTATCCCATTTTCTTTTCACTCAATATGATAGCATGGAGATCTTTAACTGTGGCTAGATACAGCTCAACATCCTGCTTTTTACCTGCTATATAGGAATCAGCAAAAGATGCATCATAATTTCTCTATTTCTCTATTAATAGACATTTCCATTGTCTCATATGCTTAAAGAAAAAGTAGTTCAAGAAGCTACATTATTCTTATGCAGCAAACAAAAACAAATATTGCCCAAGGTGGGAAGGGTAATAAAAACGTGTTTGTGTTTTCTGTGTAGTAAAAAGGGATGGGATGAGCCCTCCCTGGACTGCCATTATGTTCATGATGATGTGTACCCTTGGGGGACACTAGAAGTCACACTCATTTTTTTTTAGCTCTACTAATTGCTTGAGGGGCACAGGCTGGGCAGGTGTGCAGAGCAGGGACAGGATATTCAGATTTGTGTCACAGCAGAAACAAAACAAAACTTATCTTCTCATTCAATGAAATAAACAACTAGAAACTGTTAGCATCACACAGATTTTTTGAAGCCTTTCTTGTCTCTGGATTATTTTTAATAACTCTTATTCTAATAATATATCTGGTGATAGGCACAAAGTAGATTGGAAATACCTATCAGTGCTACTCTTTTTCCAGGAATTACTAATATGTTCTTTTCTTATGGGGCTCCCAGGGAAGTGATTTATCTGATTGGAAAATTTGAGAAGAACAAACTTGATAGGCTTAAAAAGTTACATGTAAACAATGGAATTTTCCCTCTGCACCAGAACGTAAGCAAGCCTAAGGATTTCAATGGCTGCTTCCACGTCATTCAGGCTTCTCCCCAGCATTCATAAAGGTGAGGATATTTTGTTGTTGTGAAGCAAAAACAAAACAAAAATAAATAAAATTAAAACAAACTTTAAAAAAACCCATAATCAATCGCTTCTTGAACTTTTGGCTAAGATCAAGTGTAAAAAACCCATAATCTTAAACAGAGGAACAGGAGAAAGTTCTCCAGATCATCTAAGGGGCTCAAACTTTCATCATAGTAGAATTTTGATTTCTCATTGCCCTCTTTCACCTAAGTCAAGGACTTTTGATGTACTTCTCAACAGAAATACCAAGTGTGTGTGTGTGTGTGTGTGTGTGTGTGTTTTAGATTTCCTAGGAATCAACCTAACGAAAGAAATCAAAGACCTCTTCTCTGAAAACTATGGCACTCTGAAAAGAGAGATTGAAGATGATATCAGAAAATGGACAGACATCCCCTGCTCCTGGGTAGGAAGGATTAATATAGTGAAAATGGCCATACTTCCAAAACTGCTATATAGATTTAATGCAATTCCAATTGAGATCCCAGCAGCATACTTCAAAGACCTCGAGAAAACAATCCAAAAATTCATTTGGAACAAGAAGAGACCCAGAATAGCAAAAGCAATTCTAGGTAACAGAGACATGGCAGGGGGTATCTCAATCCCCAACCTGCAACTCTACTACAAAGCTACTGTGATTAAAAACAGCATGGTACTGGCAAAGAAACAGACCTGAGGACCAGTGGAACACATTAGAAGATGCAGAAACAACGCCAGACACACTCAGCCATCTCATCTTCGATAAAGGAGCCCAACACCCTCACTGGAGGATAGATAGCCTCTTTAATAAATGGTGCTGGAAAAATTGGGCTTCAAGTTGCCAAAGATTAAAACTAGACCTATATCTCTCGCCACACACTAAACTAAAATCAAAATAGATTGAAGATCTAAATATTAAAATAGAAGCTCTGAACCAGTTGGAACAGAGGTTAGGTAGAACCCTTGAAGACATCGGTGTAGGAAAAGATTTTATGAACAAAACCTCAGTTGCCAGTGAACTAGCACAAACAGTCAACAAGTGGGATCTCTTCTTATTAAAAAGCTTCTGCACAGCAAGAGAAACCACCAGCAGTGTGAAGAGACAACCCACAATGTGGGAAAAAATCTTCACCTGCTCTTCCTCAGACAAAGGTCTACTATCTCAAATCTATAAAGAACTTAAAAAGATCAGACCTCCCAAATTTAAAGGCCCAATCCAAAAATGGGCATCTGAAATGAACAGACATTTCTCTTAGATTTCCATTTCAAAGATGAAGTCAATGGCTTTGTTCTTTTCTTTTCAGCTGTGCATTTGGAAAGCTTCACTGGAATATGATTCTGTAGTTTCCCCAGCAGCTTCCTTCACCTGGCCTAAGGGAATTCTGAGGATTCACAGTATGGGAAATCCCACAGGAGCTGGTTTTGATCTGCACGTCTGATAACAGTTCTCACCAATGGCCATGAGAATAAGATGGACATCAATTCTACTTGACTTGTGTCATTAATTAGTGAAGAGGCTCTTTATGATATTTGCTTTGTCTTGGGCCAAGTTGGTGAGATCGGCTATATTTTCCTTCAAATTACAATGATCATCTAGTTGATGCTGCTAGCAGCTGGTTAGTACGTTAATATGCATCTTGGCAAGGCTGCGAGTAATATTCAGGAGTAGAGTGCTTACTTAGCATGCTCTAGGCTGTGGGTTCTATCCTCAGAATTACAAAAAAAGGAGGGAATATGTAGCTTTTCAGAGAGGTAAGAAAGGTGGGACAACAACAAAACCTCCTGAGAATGGACTAGTTGAGGCTAAGAGAGTTTCAATCATTAAAATCACTAAGAAGGTGTCAACAAATTCCACACTTAATTGAGAGCTTACATATAGGAACCCAAAGCATACATTTGGATTCTGCTATTCCATGCATTCTCTTTCAAAATAAGAATTGTGTTTCTCTTTGTTTTGCTCTAAGAATAAAAAGTTAAAGGAGAATCTAGGCATCATATCAAACACCTATTTTATGGCCACCATAAATTTGTTGGTGCTAAATATTGATACAAGAAGTAGCTGGGCTCAATGTGTCCCCTAATATGTGTGCCCTCTCAGAACTGCAGAAGTGATTGTATTTGAAATAGGGTCATTGTTAATATGGGTCATATTGGACTAGAGTGGGCCCTAAATCCAATGACTGATATTGTTTTAAAAACATCACATGCAGACACAGACATACAAATTTTTCCTCAGCACCTCTAAAGGAATCAAGTCTGCTGGCACCTTAAATTCAAAGCTTTGACCTCCAGAACTGTAAGAAAACCAACTTCTGTTCTTTGTTTTTTTAAAAAATTTTATATATTAATTGGTACATTTTAGGTGTAAAATACATTTACATTTATCATTGGGTGTTTGTACCTGAACATAATGCATCTTAGTTCTTATTTTTTTCCCATTACTTGTGCGCCCTTCACCCCCACCACCTTTCCCTATTTACATAGACTTTGTTTCCATTTTTTTTTCTTTCACCTAAGTTTTCCTTTCCCTTCTTCCCTTTCCCCTTCCCCTCCCGCCACCCTTCCACCTCTGGACCTTTTCCTATTTCAAATTATCATTTATTCATTTTAATCATTTTCATCCTTATTTACACTTTCAGTTTCTCACACTAGAGATACTATTCGGTATTTACACATGTGTGTCTTATTTATTTCACTTAAGAGTATGGCCTCAATATGCATCCATTTAGCTATAAATGACTCTAGTTTCTTGTTCTTTATGGCTGAGTAGTACTCCATTTTATAAATAACCACATCTTCTTTATCCAGTTTCAGTTGATGAGCACTTGGGCTGTTTCCAAACCTTAGCTATTACAAACTGTGCCTCTATTTGCTGATGATATGATACTTTAGATAGAAGACCCCCAAAACTCAGCCAAAAGACTTCTAGACCTAACTGACAGATTCAGTAGAGTAGCTGGATATAAGGTCAACACTCAAAAAACAATAGTCTTCTTATACGCAAATAGCAGACCCATTGAGAGAGAAATTCGGGAAATAATTCCTTTTACAATAGCATCTAAAAAAGTGAAATATCTAGGAATCAACCTAACAAAGGAAGCAAAAGACCTCTACACTGAAAACTACAGCACTCTGAAGAAGGTGATCGAAGAAGATATAAGAAAATGGAAAGATATCCCTTGTTCCTGGTTAGAAAGAATCAACATAGTGAAAATGGCCATACGTCCAAAACTACTATATAGATTTAATGCAATACCGACTGAAATTCCAACAATATACTTCACAGAACTAGAGAAAACAATCCAAAGATTCGTTTGGAAGCAGAAGAAACCTAAAATAGCAAAAGCAGTTCTGGGCAACAGAGACATGGCTGGGGGTATCACAATCCCCAACTTGCAACTATACTACAAAGCTACTGTGATAAAAACAGCATGGTACTGGCAAAGAAACAGACCTGAAGATCAGTGGAATAGATTAGAACATGCAGAAACAACTCCAGACACACTCAGCCACTCCATCTTTGACAAAGGAGCCAATCGCCCTCATTGGAGAAAAGATAGCCTGTTCAATAAATGGTGTTGTTATACCTGGATTTCAACCTGCCAAAGATTAAAACTAGTCCCATACCTATCACCGTGCACTAAACTAAGATTGAAGTGGATTAAAGAGCTAAATATCAAGACAGAAACAGTAAACTTGCTGGAAGATAAATTAGGTAGAACTCTCAATGACATTGGCATAGGAAAAGACTTTATGAACAAAACTTCAGTAGCATGGGAGCTAGCACAAAGAATCAACAACTGGGATCTCATCTTATTAAAAAGCTTGTGCACTTCAAGAGAAACTACCAACAGAGCTAAGAGACAACCTACAATATGGGAAGAAATTTTTAGCAGCTGTACCTCAGACAAAGTTCTACTATCTAGAATATATAAAGAATTGAAAAAAATCAGACCCCCCAAATTCAAAGACCCAATTCAAAAATGGGCATCCGAAATGAACAGACATTTCTCAGAGAAAGAAGTAAAAATAGCAAATAAACATATGAAAAAATGTTCAACATCACTGGTCATTCGAGAGATGCAGAAGAAAACAACACTGAGATTCCACCTCACCCCACAAAGAATGGCTGCTACCAAGAAATCAACCAGTAACAAATGCTGGCGGGGGGTGTGGAGAGAAAGGAACCCTTCTCCATTGTTGGTGGGAGTGCAGATTGCTGCGACCACTGTGGAAATCAGTATGGAGATACCTCAAAGAACTAGGGCTGGAGGTCCCATTTGACCCAGCTATTCCCCTACTGGGTATCTTCCCCAAAGAATTAAAAGAATCATACCACAGTGATATATGTGCACCTATGTTTATAACTTCTGTTCTTTGAAGCCTCCCAGTTTGTGGTAATTTGGTCAATAGCAGCCTCAGGAAACTAATGCATAGGGTGCGACTTTTTGGGAGAATACTAATGCCTGATGAATAAGCCATGTCAACATTAAACCTGATCCCATTCCTCCACTCATCTGATGTTTGCCATTTAAGGATACTTCTACAGCCTAGCAACATTTATTCTTCATATAGGGCTCCCATGTAGGCAACTTTATTTTGGAATGTCTGTTGATACTAGAATCATTCAGGGTTCCATGGATATTGTGCTTTCTCAGATTCCAAGTAGAATTTCAAAGTCCCTTGATGTCCTAATCATCACATACACACCAAACAAACAAGTAGAGCAATGTCAAGAAACCTTGCATTTTTTTTATAAATGCATCAGAAGAAATAAAGCCCTCTGTGCAGCTGGAACTTCATTGTCCTTTTCTGCTTTTCCATTCGTACTGAAAAAGGCATCACGTAGACTAGAAACTAGCCACCTCTCAAAAAAAGACAAGCACTGCACTTAAGAAGTAGTAATAGGGATGTGATACTGGATTTAAGAAACTAACTTGAAGGTAACACTATCAGACTTTGTTGATTAATTGGTTAGGGGATATTGTCAAATGATAGAGGACAGGGTTAAAAAAACTGCATTTCCTTAGCCAGGATGCCTGAGACTATACGATAATATTACAAGACAAAGAGGAGGAGGAAGTTGTTGGGAAAGATCAGGGATGTAACTAAAATACACTGCTCTTAGATTAAGCACATATTTTAAAAATGGATTTTGTTCTCATCATTTTATTTCCTACATAAAGGGGACATTATTTCCAAAGTGACTTTTGAAATCTATAAAGAGATTTCACAGGAATTATTTTGAGACTTTAGATCTAGGATATATAACGAATGTCCATCTAATTGATGTCATTAGGAATGCTGAGTTTGTGAAATTCAGATTTCTGCTTTTAAATATGTCATGGATATGATCTCTGGGATGAGAAACAGCACAATGAAAATGGCCAGTGACTCAGGCAGCATACTACAGAAGTGAAAAGCTCTGGCTGGAGCTTCAAGCTGGTTCAAGCCCCAAACCCTGCTGTGTCAAATGGGTATGTAGCTTCCCATCTTTCAGCTTCCCTTTCCCCATATATCAGTTGGATATGATGTATTATTGAACTTATAAAATTATTGTGAGAACTTAATGTGGCAATAATAGGTTGAACGTTCTGGAATCCTCATTTGTGTAGGTAAAAATCAATCAAATATCAGCATTTGTTATGTTTCAATCTATTCACACACGAAGCATGGTTTACTTAATAAACATGAGCTGTGATTATTCAGGAGAATAAGCATTCCAGTTCCAGCTCCACGGACCAGCTGTGTGACGGATTACTCCAGTCGCCTCGATTCCCGTGATTCGCCTACCCACTGAGACGGTTGATCCACCTGGAGACGATATGATGCTTTCACTTTCTTTGCTTTCACTGTAGGTTGTTAATTTTTCCCAGCATGGAGTTATACACTCCTTGTGGCAGAGACCTTTGTCTTGTTTGTTCATTGCTGGGGGATTTTAGTGCTTAGAACAACCAATTCCAGGCACATAGGACAGGCACAATTAATCTTTGAGAGTGAATGATTAAATAAAGGCTAAGTCAAGACCAGATAGGAGGCAATTAATCCTGATAGTTTGGGTACTTTTTGCCTTTCCTCCTCATGGGTCTGTTGAGATCAAGTTGAACTAAAGTGTTCTAGATACAGTCAATAATGAGTACTGATGGGCTTCACATGATAATTACTCTCACTTCACTTCATTTTTTGGGGGGGGGGGGAGATACCTGGAATTGCTGTTTTCCCAGAAGAGTCAAGTGCTCAACTTTCTTCTGGTTCAATAAGTTTTTAGCTACTACATTTTCTTACCCATTCTTCTGTTTATGGACATATAAAGAAAGATAAACTTGAATCATTTGTAGGAAAAAGGATGCACCTTGAGACCATAATGTTAAGTGATATAAGTTGGCTACACAAGCTTAAATATCACGTGGCTTCTCTTACATGAGAAATCCAATATAAATAAAGAGTAAAATAAAAGGTAGATAATAGGAAGCAGAGAGATGGATCTTTTCCAAATGAGAAGGGGACCAAAAGATGTAGGGAAGGGGGAAGGAGGGAGGGAAAGGGGACCTGAAAAGAATGAAGATGTGTTATGTACATAGACCAACTCCCCACAAGTAACATAATCATTATGTACTGCAGATATGTACTCATAAAAATAAAAATTAGAAAACAAATAAAATGAGAAAATATAAGTATTCAGAGGAAAAAGTTAAAATGAAGCTTGACTTGCTGGTTGGAGAGGTAAAGATGATTTGCCATAAGTCTTTTGGAAAAATCTGTTGAGAAAGTCATATTTCTTACAAAGATAGGAAAATAAACCTTGCATGTGTAGAAAAAAAGATAGTGGTATTAGGAACCTGGGTTACATTTCAAAAACAGTTTTGATGCCATTTTCATAATATTACATTTATAGAAAGGTTATGAACTATTTTGACAAACCTTGTTTCTGTACTACTTTGGGCTACATGGCTGATGGTAAATACTGAAACCAAAATAATAAATGAGAATTCTTGCTTTAGCACAGATCCTCAAACCATTATTTGACACATTTTAAACCACTAAACTGTTACAAGATTAAATATGATGGCTGTTTTTTAATGCGACAACTCTTGTTTTTTAGCATAATATAAAATATGGTAGAAAATTCTTTTTTTCTTTTTTTCTGGTACCAGGGATCTAACTCAGGACCTTGCACTTGCGAGGCAGGTGCAGTGTCACTGAGCTAAATCTCTGGCCCTATTGTAGAAATTCTGTGATCCTGATGGATTTGAGGTAAAAAATAATTCCCTACAGGAATCAAAGAGAGAACAAATCAGTTCCGTATCTATTGGCCAATGGCAGCACACTACCATTTCCACTGGATCTTATTTCTTTCTATGAAAGACATAGGGCAGATTTATTGAGATCAGATGGTGCAGTAGTTGAGCGGAGAACAGGAGGGTATGAGCTAACCGGGACCTATCAACTTCCCCAACAATCTGTAAACATTACTTGAAAGGGAATGTCAAGGGCAGGTTATTTGCAGTTTTTGTTTAGGGACATACTTTTATTACTTTAATTTAAAACTGATTTTAAATTGATATATAATACTTGTAATTATTTATAGGGTACACTATTGTAACTCAATGCAGGTATACAGTGTGTAGTGATCAAGGCAAGATAATTAGCATTTCCAGCTCTTCGAATATTATCATTTGTATGTGTTGGGAACCCTCAAATTCTTCTCCTTGGGTTATTTTTAAATGTGTAGTTAATTATTCTAGATTATAGTTGCTCTGCTGTGCTATAGAACATTAGAACTACTCCCCTCTCAACTGTGCTTTGATATCCACCACCCTCCTTCTTTTTTATTATCTCTCCTTTTTCCTTATCTCAAGTGACCTCTATTCTACTCTCTACTTCTATATGATCAACTTTTTTTAGCTTCCACATATGAGTGAGAACATGAAGTATTGGTCTTTCTGTGCCTGGCTTGGTTTATTTCATATAATTTTCTCTAATTCCATCCATGTTCCCACAAATGTTACGATTTCATTTTTTATAGCTGAATAGTATTCCATTGTTAATATTTACTACACTTTTTTTTTACCCATTCATGCATTGATACTTATATTGATTGATTCCATATCTTGAATATAGTGAATATTGCTGCAATAAACATGGGAGTGCAGTTAACTCTTTGATATCATGGTTTTATTTTCTTTAGATATATTCCCAGTAGTGGAATTGCTAGATCACATGATGGTTCTAGTTTTAGTTTTTTTTGAGGAACCTGGAAACTGTTTTTCCATAATGGCTGTACGAGTTTACATTTCTGCCTACAATGCTCAAGGGTTGCCTTTTCTCTGCTTCCTTTCCAGTAGTTTTAAAAAGAAATCTTTTTAATAATAGCCATTCTTACTGGAATGAACTGATATCTCAGTGGTTATTTTTTTTAATTTTTAAAAATTCTTTTATTGGTATATTTTAGGTATACAATATATTTACATTTCTCATTGGGAACTAGTACCTTTACATGATGCATCTTAGTTCTTCTTTATGCCCCATTCCTAGCCCTTCCTTCACTTCCTCCACCCTTCCCTATTTACAAAGACTTTGTTGCCATTTATCCATTTCTCATCATTTTTCCTTTCCCTTCTTTCCTTTCCCCTGCCCCTCCCACTTCCCCTACCCCTTTGGACCTTTTCTTCCTATTTTGCATTATTGATTATTCATTCTAATCATTGGTACATTTTAGGTATACAATATAATGACATTCATCATTGGAACTTTGCACCTTTACATAATCTCTCTTGGTTCTTATTTTTCCCCCTTCCACTGACCTCCCTTCAACCCCTCCACCCCTCCCTATTTACAAAGACTTTGTTTCCATTTTTTCCATTTTCTCATATTAATTCCATTCCCTTCTTTCCTTTCCCCTAGCCCTCCAACTTCCTTCCCCTTTGGCCCTTTTCTTCCTATGTCACATTATCTATTATACCTTTTACTCCTTATTTACACTTTCAGTTTCTCACACTAGACAAACTATTTGGTATTTATACATGTGTGTCCTATTTATTTCACTTAAGAGTATCACCTCAATGTGCATACATTTAGCTATATATGTCTCTAATTTCTCATTTTTTATGGCTGAGTAGTACTCCATTTTATTAAAAACCCCACATTTTCTTTATCCAGTCTCCAGTTGATGGGCATTTGGGCTGTTTCCATGTTTTAGCTATTACAAATTGTGGTGCTATGAACATTGGTGCACATATATCACTGTGGTATGATTCTTTTAATTCTTTGGGGAAGATACCCAGCAGGGGAATAACTGGGTCAAATTGGACTTTCAGTCCTAGTTCTTTGAGGTATCTCCATACTGATTTCCACAGTGTTTGCACCAGTCGACACTACCACCAGCAGTGGAGCAGTGTTTCTCTTTCCCCACAGAACTACCAGCATTTGTTATTGGTTGATTTCATGATAGCAGCCATTCTTTCTGGAGTGAAGTGGAATCTCAGCATTGTTTTCATTTGCCTCTCTCGAATGACCAATGATGTTGAACATTTTTTCATGTATTTATTTGCTATTTCTACTTCTTTGTCAGAGAAATGTCTGTTCATTTCAGACACCCATTTTTGGATTGGGTCTTTGAATTTGGGAGGTCTGATCTTTTTAAATTCTTTATAGATTCAAGATAGTAGGCCTTTGTCTGAGGAAGAGCAGGTGAAGATTTTTTCCCACATTGTGGGTTGTCTCTTCACTCTGCTGGTGGTTTCTCTTGCTGTGCAGAAGCTTTTTAATAAGAAGAGATCCCACTTGTTGACTGTTTGTGCTAGTTCACTGGCAACTGAGGTTTTGTTCATAAAATCTTTTCCTACACCAATGTCTTCAAGAGTTCTACCTAACCTATGTTCCAGCCAGTTCATTGTTTCTCTTTTAATATTTAGATCTTTAATCTATTTTGATTTTAGTTTAGTGCATGGCGAGAGATATAGGTCTAGTTTTAATCTTTGGCAACTTGAAGCCCATTTTTTCCAGCACCATTTATTAAAGGGGCTATCTTTCCTCTAGTGAGGGTGTTTGGCTCCTTTATCAAAGATGAGATGGCTGAGTGTGTCTGGAGTTGTTTCTTCATCTTCTAATCTGTTCCACTGGTCCTTGGGTCTGTTTCATTGCCAGTACCATGCTGTTTTGATCACAGTAGCTTTGTAGTATAGTTGCAAGTTGGGGATTGAGATACCCCCTGCCATGTCTCTGTTACCTAGAATTGCTTTTGCTATTCTGAGTCTCTTCCTGTTCCAAATGAATTTTTGGATTGTTTTCTCAAGGTCCATGAAGTATTCTGCTGGGATCTCAGTTGCAATTACATTGAATCTATATAGCAGTTTTGGAAGTATGGCCATTTTCACTATATTGATCCTTCCTACCCAGGAGCAGGGGATGTCTATCCATTTTCTGATATCATCTTCAATCTCTCTTTACAGAGTGCTATAGTTTTCAGAGAAGAGGTCTTTGATTTCTTTTATTAGGTTGATTCCTAAGTATTTCAGTTTTTTGGATGCTATTGGGAAAGGAATTATTTGCCCTATTTCTGTCTCAGTGAGTCTGCTGTTCGTGTAGAAGAAAGCTATTGATTTTTTTGTGTTGACCTTGTATCCAGCTACTTTACTGAACTTGATTATTAAGTCTAGAAGACTTTTGGTGGAGTTCTTGGGGTCTTCTATATAGAGTATCAAGTCCTCTGCAAATAATGACAATTTGACTTCTTCATTACCTATCTTTATTCCTTATATTTCTTTCTCTTGTCTAATTGCTGTGGCTAATTTTTCCAAAGCTATATTGAACAAGAGTGGTGATAATGGACATCCTTGTCTTGTTCCTGATTTTAGTGTGAAGGATTTGAATTTTTGACCATTTAGTATGATATTGGCTGTTGGTTTTTTCATAGATGGCTTTTATCCGTTTGAGGTATAGAGCATCCATTCCAATTTTTTGTAGGGTTTTTATCATAAATGCGTTTTGGATTTTGTCAAATGCTTTTTCTGCATCTATGGAGATAATCATATGGTTTTTTGTCCTTGGCCCTATTGATATAGTGTATTACATTGATTGATTTGTGCATGTTGAACCATCCCTGCATCCCTGGGATGAATCCCACTTGATCAGGGTGTATGATCTTTTTGATGATCTTCTGCATTCTATTTGTCAGTACCTTATTAAGGATTTTTGCTTCTATGTTCATTAGTGAGATTGGCCTACAGTTCTCTTTTTCAGTTAGGAGCAGTCCTCAGGAGCTTAAGTTGACAGTACATATGCTGATTAGATGGATTTACAGGGCTCAGGTTTTTGTTTTGCTTTGTTTAAGTGCAGTTGAGCCTTCTCCTGTATCTCACAAGCATCCCAGAGCAACATGCTCATTTGTCGATGGGGAAATAGATGCCCAAGGCAGACACTGTTGAGTGCCTGCTCATGGGCTTCCCTAGCTTCAAATTTTCCTTGATAGCAGAGCCCTGATTGTTCCCAGCCACGATCATCACTGGTCCAAGGTAAGCATGGGCATCCCACTCCTCTTGCCATATTTTTGGGTGAATATGTGGTCTCTTTTGGGTCAAATGAGAGAATGAAAGTTCACTGGGGGAACTTATGGGAAAATTTTCTACTCTGATCAAAGAGAGGCATACAGAGAGAAAGTTTCTTCTCTATACCCACTTCCTGCTTTTGGAAGTTGTCAGATGACGATGGAGCTGCCAAGTACCCTTTAGACCACATGGGGGATGTTGTCTACCCACAGAATGTGGCAGAATGGAAAGATCCAACTGGGGGCTTGACCTGTGGGCCCTTCCTTGGAGCTATTTACTTCTAAACTTTCTACTTACATGAGAAAATCTAGTGTATGTATTATTCAAACTAGTGTTAGCTACTTTATTATTACTTGCAGCCCAAAGCAACTTGATACAAGGTATAAATAAGCTAAATGACCCACTCCAAGAGTGCTCATTTTGTTGCTGGTGGTGCAAGGGCTAGATTTGCCATGAATATATACACATGTTGGGATCACTAATTTCTGAGTGCTGCTGTGTTTCACTTCTCTGAGCCTGTTTTCTCTTCTGCAAAGTGGGAACAACACAAACACCTACCTGGGTCACTATTGTCCAGGTTAAGTGTGGGGTCATGCAATGCAGCTGATAGACATTGAACATTAGCTTTCTTTTGCTTCCTTCACAACTCTGCTTTCAGTGCAATTTTTTTAAACCTAAAATGTACTGAATTTTCAAAAACTTAACTTTAGAATTTTTACTAAAGTATTTTAATGCAGTAAAAATTAACTGGTCTTTTTTTTAAAAAACACAATTCATGTAAAACAGTGCAATCTCTTATCCTTGACATTTCTTTCCTTAAGAACTGTATTAGCAGTTGAATGTGGAGGATGGCATATTGATTGTATACAACTCAGAGTACCTAGAAGATTTATTTTATTTCATAGTACCACTTTTATACATTTCTAAAGTGCCTTTTCTGTATAAGTTCTCCCAAACACAATAAACTGCTCAGCATATTAATAACTGAATCAGTAACTGCTGAAGTTCTACAATTCTTTTGTTCTGAAAAAACAAGGAGACATCCCCCAACTTGATGCATCATCTTGAAAATCTTTAAAGGATTCTTAAAAGAAATCCTAATTTTCTGCTATGGAGGCAGGTAACAATAAAGAGTAGCTCAGTTTTTCCTATCTGTGTATATTGGAAATCAAAACAATGTCTCAAAGACCACAATTTATAAAGTGACCATTATGTGTCTAGAGCACAGGCGCTAACAGCTTCATAGGCACACAAACACTGCTTCATGTCGGACCCTGTGCTAGTTCTTCCCAGCCATGATCTCACTACATCATGCCAACAACCCTATGGGGTGTTATCCCCATTTGAGGTATGTGAAGACTGAGACCTGAGAAGTTCAGTAATCTGTCCAAGAACGTTAATGAGTTAAAGTGATACAACTGGGATTCAACCCAACTTCCACTGGACTTGGGAGCCCATCCTAGTTACTCCTACACAGCACTGCTGCCTAAAGGACCCACTTAACCTTCCTGAGTTACCACACTTTCTTGAACAACTGGATATAAACCTTTGTCAGTCATTCCTCATAATACTACTTATCATTTATTGGGCACCTACTATACACCAGGTAAGTGATAGAATTTAATCATCACAACAACAGTGAATGGAAGATATTCTTACTGTTTCAACTTTAGAAACAAGGTGAGTGAGGGGTTATGGACTGGAACTTGTCTTGGTTCACACAATTAATAATGGCTAATAATTCAAAGCAGTGACAGTCTCATTCCAGAGCCCCTGTTCTTTTCTTCTACCATGCAGCTTCCTATTTAACAAAAGGGAAAGTAAGGCAGTGGGGAAGCTACTGCATGTTTTAAGATGGAAAATCTATCTACATTGGTACATTGTATTTTATTTTATTTATTTTTTTCACCATGAATTGCCTTTATTTCGGTATGCATTCACAGCTCAGCATTTAGTGGTCCTGAACAGGAAGTGGGAAGCCCAGCAGGTGCCAAAGGCCAGGCCTGCCAGTCCCGGGTCCACTGCACACCCAGTCGCTCCTTAGTCCCTGCTGAGCATCTGAGAAGCAGCAGCACCAAAGCCAAAGTCCGCACCGGGCCAGGTTCCTTGTTTCAGTTCTCAGATTCCGAACTAGACCCAAATGGAGGCAAGGGTGACCACACGACAGCCGGTGTAGACCTTCTTCAGCATCTTGAAGTGTGTATGAGGAAAGGGAACCATCCAGAGGGACTGTGTGTGCTCAGTGTCCT